>NC_143585.1:23844488-25044488 GCF_048544385.1 Mastigoproctus giganteus
GACGCGAGCAACTTTTATGGACTTTTTTTTTCCCCTTCGTGGATTAGTCAGTCTCAGGCGAGGGCAGCAAGGTTTTTCATTCAACACAACACGCAAACCGACAATAGAACACACGCAATTTACAGCCATAATACACAAGGGTTGATGAGGTAATTCTCGGGTGGCTCTAATATGGTATGTAGTGGACGAATATTGTTAGTAAACAGCTGTACCCTCGGCTGCCATTTGTATCTGTTTTGTTTGTGCTGCTTTTTTCAAAGGTAAACCGGTAGTGTATGCAGGGTCACTTTGCGTGTACTTTTTTTTTGCAGAGAGGAGGTTATATTTGAACACACTTTATAGGCTTTTATAGTTTTGGTTGAGGGATTATTGCACCATAGAGTTTTACATTCCCGCTGCACTTCTGAGAATTTTTAAGGGCCTTTTCTACAAGTGTCCATGTTAGTCGGTCTCAGACGAGGACAGCTTGTTTTTTTATTCTGGAAAATCGGGTCTTTTATCCAGCGGTCTAAGTTGCTGATGCGCCTGAAACCCTACAACAACAACAGCAATTTTCATGACTGATTCTCGTTTTATTTCCTTGATAATTTCTGCATTATTTTGCTGGGTTTTTTTTTCCCATTTTGTTTATTCTGTTTAGCAGTGAATAACAGATTAGGGCTAATTTCTTGTCTGAAGTCAGTAATTTCGGAGGGGGCCTTTCCTGATTGATTGATTGATTGATTAATTAGGCTTGGCCTTTTTTTATTTATTTAAACAGATGAGCATAAGTCTTCCTTCCCATTCATCATATACAAAAACATCTCGAGTTTTGTGTTTTCCAAGTCATTGTAGATCCCTCTTAAGAAATATTTTTAGTTGAAACTGGCAGAGAGGCGGAAATTAAATTCCTTTCAGTGGGTGAAAATGTCATATTTTCATAAAGTTGTCCTAGTGGGAAGGAGAAAGGGAATAAATTCCATTTCAAGGTCCCTGTTTACTGTCTCTCTGGCATAGCGAAGCAAGTAATGTTGACCGGTTAGGCATTGAAATTCCAAGTTATTGTATTAAAATTGCCTTGCCACAAGCAGATAAAATGGCTGATTGTTCAATGTTCCCTCTTGAAGACTAGAAGTTGAGAGAATTTTAGTAAGAACATTTTGAAGGGTCCTTGGAAAAAACAAGTTTAGTTCTAATTTGTTATTTAAACAATTGAATTTGCCAATACGTACTTAAGAAACATAGCATTAATAAATGAAAAAAATAATAATAAAATTTAATAATAATGTAATATTCTGGCCTTGGACACACCCCCACTTTGGTTATTATTATGTTTGTAAATTGTGGGTGTTCTATGGTCGATTTTCTGTTTGTTGGACGAAAAACCCGAGTTTTCGTGACTAAAAACCATAGTACCTTCACCTGAGGCCGACTAACTCAGCCACTTTGTGAAAAAAGAAAAGCCTATAAAACTTCCTCGCATAATTGACAGGATTTGAACTCGGGTCTTTTCCATCTGGTGTGGGGGAGGATGGTGATTATACTAACTGTGCTATCCACGAGGACTCAGAAACATCGGTCTTCCCTTTAAATAAGAGTTGAAAGAATCAAAGTCACGTGTTTCTACCGCGCTATCACGTATCAACTGGATTAATATACGATGCCCTGCCATCAGTATCCGGACACATGCGTGTCTACAAATAACTTTTATTTAGAGGAAACTAATAACGTGTGCTGAAACCTTTAGCCACATTATTCTCTAGTCTCTATGGGGCGCTCTCCACCAGCTTTTTTCTTTTTGCAAATGTCCGATATTTTCCACCATTCGGCCTTCAAAGCGGTATCCAGTTCAGCTCTGGTTTTTTGGACGGTCTCTCCTCACACGCAAATGACGATACAGTTCATTCCACTTCTGTGTTGGATTGAATCAGGGTTCTAGGCTGGCCAGACCAACTTTTTGATGTTTATTTCCTTATACCAGTCCATCACAGCTTCTGCAGTATGAGGAGGATTGTCCTGCTGATACTGGCACGGGCCTTTCCCCGACGTGCTTCCACTACATAGGTAACCCATTATTGTCCAGGAAGTCTAGATAGATCTCCACATTCATGGTTTTGTCCACGACATCCAAACCATGAAAAACAACACCAGACCAAATACACTGCTTCTCCCAAACTTTATTGTTGGGATAATTCAGTCTAGTGGGTAATTTACGCCACAGCTCAGTTTTTCATTCTTTCCATTTGACATGTGGACATGTGTTTTTGTAAAGGGCGGCTCCTTGAACGTCAGTTCATCTCCGCCTCGTATCTCTTTCCATTTGACATCCTTGTATCTCTTTCCATCTTTCCACTTGACAGTCCATGAACGGTGGGTCTTACTGAGCTTACCTAGATGGCATCTGGCATGGGACGATTATTGTTTTGTGGATAGCTTCACAACCGCGATAATCCATATCATGCAGCATTCTGTTCACTGAACATGTGTCGTAATCATCTCACTGAGGGCTCGTGTGCGCTACGTCAACGTCGACCTGCGTTCCGAGCGGTTGATTCTTTGTAGGGCTCTCCTGTCACGTTCTATAAGTTTCGGAGGTTTTCCCCAGCTAGTTTCGTGGCGGTTTCAGCACCAGTCCAATTTCATTTGCAATTCACATCACCAATCTTCGACCTAGGAATTTCCAGTGCTGTTTAATTGACGCGTACAGACCGATTACTTATGTGGCACCCTATTATCATTCGCTGCTGGAATTGTGTTAACTCTGTCGATTACAGCATCATATTCACAATCGTACACTGGTTTGCAAAACTTAAGGACTAGTCAGGTTTTCACCTGTGCTTCTCATAGGCGTGGCCTGGATATGGGAAAAGCATACCAAAGGAACCTCGTGAGGTACAGAAATGATGGAGGAAACAACACCGACACAACAACGGAAACAAAACGGTACAGAAGGGCTTTGTTCAAAAATGGCAACATAGCACTGGCTGCCATGATACAGATGCATCACTGCCAAAGATGGAACAAAGGGAAGAGGTGGTCCTCAGTGGGAGTTATGGCCACCCCTAATGTCGATGCAGGCTTTGCACCGCCTGTCCATACTTAGAACAATGTTGTTGATAAGTTTTTGTGGTAACATCGTCCATTCCTCTGTAAGCGCTATTTTTAGCTAGTGAACATTTTCAGGTGGGTGTGGACGTGCCGCTAGGCGTCTCGCCAGAGCGTCTCATATGTGTTCGATGGGATTTAGATCGGGAGGAACGGGCAGGCCGATCCTACGAACAATGTCCTCACTTTCCAAAAGCATATCAGCAGCTGCAGTGAGATAGGGTGTGGCGTTATCATCCATAAACACGAACTCGGGGCCAATGGCACCTCGGAACAGACGCACATGGAGAAGGATTACCTCAGTACAGTAGCATGCACGGGTTACAGTACCGCCTTCCAGTATCTGGAGTTGTGTACGTCTATCCAAGATAACGCCTTTCCAGACGAGAATACCTCGACCGCCATATCGATCCCTTTCAGTGGTATTTGCGGGATAATACCGTGTGCCAACCTCTCGCCAGATTAGCTCACGTCCAGAATCGCTGCTGAAACTGAATTTACTCTCATCAGTAAAGAGTACCTTAAGTAAAGATTTTCTGGTTGTAACCTTTAGAAATAGTGTTGGTCCTTAAGTTTTGCACACCAGTATACTAATGTCTCCTCGAACGCCTACGAGTGTGTTTATAATTGTGGCTGACACGTTGTGCTTGGGTAGAACGTGACCAACTATCAAAGGAGGGGCGTGTACTCATATTAATACACTACTCGAAAAATTTAACAGAACACGTAGAAAACGTGGTGTAATTCGTGAACCTTGACATGAAGCGGGACAAAATTGGGTACAGTTCTGTCCTCTCATGAGTCATGCTTTAGCATACAAGCAGATTTTGGACGTTATTTCATCTGGAGACAACAAAGAATACAGTACCTTCTCTCCAACGTCAAAGCAAGGAACTCTTACGGTGGAGGCGGTATTCTCGTGTGAGGCGGAATAATGATCTACGGCTGCACCCCTCTTCATGTTTTTGATAGCGGTACCGTATCTGCGCAGATGTACCGAGAACAGATCCTCGAACTCTATGTGGGACTTTTTAGGGGTGCGGTTGGCCCAGGTTTTCTTTTCGTGCACGACAATGCCACTGGACACAGAGCTCAAGTGCTGGACCACAGCCGTTGTCACACGATCACCAGACTTAAATCCGATCAAACACGTGGGGAAGCCCTTGGGTGTAGCATTGCACGACTGCCAACTCCTCAGTCACTTGGTGAGCTAAGGTCTGTGGTGGTGGAAGAATGGAATTTGTTGCCACAGAATCTTATAGACATCCTTGTATCAAGCATGGTTCACTGCTGTCAGGTCTGTTTAGCTGTTAGAGGGGATCATGCGCCGTACTGAATTCATGTGACCATATTTTCGAGCATCTTGTATCGACTTCTGTAATGTGACCATTTTGACAATTGTTATACAACCCCTATGAATGTCCCTTATATAGTATCTGTCCGAAATTTCTCGCTATCTCCTCATTTCATCGTTATTCTGTGGTATCTGACCATACCAAATTTTTCCCCTCTTCATCGCAAGCCGCACGAGTTACACCACATTTTGTAAGTGTTCTGTTAATTTTGTTGAGCAGTGTAGTAGGCAAGTGTAATTTTTTTTATTCGAACTTTTCCTAATCCGATTTTGCAAATTTTGCCCTTATTTTGATTCAAATTTTTTAAAACATAATGTTTATTATTATTTTTTTAACATTAACTTGCTTTGTTGCATTTTGAGGAGAGATAATGGTTGTTTGAGTAATATAAATGCACCTCATTCCCTGATGCACCTTGTATATCGTTTATAAATTGCCTCAGATCTGAAGGTTGGTTTCATCGTTCCTGGGAAATATTCTGCTTTCTTTTAAATTACAATCTTCATGCGTTTGTAATAAAGGCAAATATTATCCGGTGAACTGAGTTAGGTTGTAAACAGCAGACAATTTTATTTGAGTAATCGATAGAGTGGTAGGGTACCAGGCAGTACGGGCAACCAGCACATCGACAGAATGAAGCATTTCAAGGGTATGAGTAAGTTATTTACTACTACCAGCACCATCTAGACAATCTATAGAAAAAAAAAACTAGAAATAATCTGTGTATGTCGTTGGTTATTGATTCGTTGGCGTCTCTTAGAATTCTTTTCGAGAATATTTTCGTGCAGATGGCGAACCACACTTGGAAAAAGAAGAAAATTTATGAGTTGGTGGCTTGAGTGAATTGATGGCGGTCTTATTTCATATCTATTTAAAATAATGACAGGTCGATCGACTCCATATGAGTTTTAATTACGTTGTGGCGATATATAAAGTCCTATTGCTTGAGGCGGTTGCATAGCAACTGGACTCCTTGCAATTTTAGCAACATAAAGAAATTTAATGGCGTATACTTTCATCAAAATGTTGTAAAACCTCTTTCCAGTTTGAATTTCTCTGCAATGCTGCACTTAACTGTTTTTTGGACTGTTATTGTTAATCGATATTTATAACTGGTCTTGTATTTTCGCCTTGTAATCAGTTTTTTTTTAGATGATGGTGGATGTTTTTGGACTATCTCGTGTCAGAGATAGTCCAAAAACATCCACCATCAGACAAAACGATTTCAGTCTCTCACACAACTTCTAAAATATGCAAATCCGGTAACTACACTGCTCAACAAAATTAACAGAACACGTAAGAAACGTAGTGTAGTTCGTGGTGTAATTCGGTTCTCTGATGAGTCCCGTTTTAGCCTACAAACAGATTCTAGTCGTTATTTCATCTGTAGACAACGAGGAATGCGGTTCCATCCCTCCAACCTCAGAGAAAAGGACACCTACTGTTGAGGCGGTGTTCTCGTGTGGGGTGGAATAATGATCAACGGCCGCACCCCTCTTCATGTTTTTGATAGGAGTACCGTAACTGAGCAGAGGTACCAAGAACAGATCCTCGAACCCTATGTGCAACTTTTTAGGAGTGCGGCTTGTTCAAATTTTCTTTACATGTACGACAACGCCACTGCATATAGAGCTGAAGTGGTGGAGGAATATCTTGAAACTGAAGACATCCAACGAGTGCCGTGGCCAGCACTTTCACCACACTTGAATCCAATCGAACATGTGTGGAATGCCCTAAGGCGTCTCATTGTACTCCAACAGCATCTCCTCGGTCACTTGGTGAGCTAAGGTCTGTGCTGGTAGAAGAATGGGATTTGTTGCCACAGAATGTTATAGACACCCTTATGTAGAGCATAGTTGACCGCTGTCAGACCTGTTTAGCAGTTGGAGGGGGACCATACGCCATACTGATGTCATGTGATCATATTTTCGAACGTCTTGTATCGACTTCTGCAATGTGATCTTTTTTTGGTAATTTTTATACAACCCCTCTAAATGTTCCTTATACCTTCGATTCATTTCCTCATTTCATCGTTATTCTATGGTACACCACCATAACAAATTTTGCCCCTCTTGATCGCAAGCTTCACGAGTTACACGACGTTTTCTACGTGTTCTGTTAATTTTGTCGAGTAGTGTAGATAAAAACAGACGGTTTTCGGAAACTTGGTATATTGCATTGCACTATCGATTTCAAAATAGCCATGGTTATAAAAATGCCACAAAGATATCGTTTAGGTGATTCTTTGGGCAGTAGGAGAATGGAAGCAGGACAAAAACAAACCAAATCAGTTTTTTCCTAGTTAGAGCCAATGCAATTCAGGTCTCGTATCGTATCTTAATGTATCATCAGTGTACGATGTCAGTAAATTGTATGTTATAAGGCTGGTTTATCTGTTTCCATGATATAATCAAAAAAGCAACGACTTTAATGCGCGAGCCGAGAGTATTTCCTTTCTGCGCATCTGCATTATTGCTCATTAAATTCATACGGTGTATGAATAGCCTATGTGGTATGCATTAAAAAAAAAAAAAGAAATAATAATTACCGGATTTCTATTGGTCCTATTTTAATGAAATTTTGGAAGGCTCAATAAATCGTTCTGAAAGCCAAATATGTATATTTTTCTTTTTTTTATATTTGAATGTAGATTTTCTAAAAATCTATCTACTAAGAGTAGAGTTATTACATGCGAACGGACTTACAGACAGACAAACGGATGGAAGGACAGGTAATAGGTAAAGACATTAGGCGCTTTTCTCATTAACGCGCCTAAAAAAGAGTAAGTCCAGGAAAATCAATGAAGTTCTATTGACCGGCACATCGGTGTATCATATCTAAAATCTGCTTGTGTTCTAACGCTGTATTAACTATACCAGACTGAGAAGGGGGAGGGGGGACGAGTTAACTGTCATATCGATTCAAAATCATCTAACTCATTCCTGTATTAAAAGGCCTCGATAAGTTCTTTGCTTCATCAATCGAATCTTGTGTCGAGATAACATTTTGGAATAATATGAGGTCTGAGATCGTCTCGTGACTTTCCAAAGGCTGGAATTTGGAATGTCAGCACAACTCTGGACAACGCACACGTCTCTCAACACAGGTTCTATATTAATGTGACATATTGATGGATGTAGTGAAATACCCGATGCATTTCTTTTGAACAGATTCTGTCTTTGTGTTCTGCTTAGCTCTAAGATTCCAAATCTGTGAAACATATTTGACTGTGGGTAAGACAAAGAAGTCGAAGAATGGGACTGCATCTCCAGATTCATAAACTTGAAGGTATTTCTTTTATTGAGCGTTTTTAATGTTTATAACGTACTTCTCGTAGCTGCAGTTAGAGCATATTTCCAAGGTCCTTGACTTTGCAAGATCCTGAAATGTCTGCCCAACAGATGGACGGTTTACATGCCAATCAGTTTCTTTTCCTGTTAATATTTAACCTGTCTTCAGAGACAACATGCGTGAACACCTATTTTAAAACGCAACATGTGAATTAATATTGTCTACTGTGGATGGATTTTATTGAAGATCTCCAATACCAAAGTTTAACAGATCCATTAAGCCATAACGACGCTGTTAATATAGATAAAGAAGGACAGACAGACGGACGGACAAGGAGAGGCTAACAGACGCTACCGCATTGCTGCGAAACACGCCCGGAAAACAATCGATAAAGGGTTTCCCCTTGTGATATGCCGCATGGAACTATTTTTTATGGCAGCATTTTGATTTTCTAAGATTACTTTTCTTTCCAGCAGTAACTCCTTAAAAACTGATAGCAGAGTAGTAGACCATGCCTATTTACCAACATGGAACAAATTACATACATTCAAATCCAAAATATTCGCTTACACCGCTGAAGAACTATTGCAGAAATTTATTTTTATTAGAAATGCTCCAGATTTTTACAACTATCTCGATGAAAAATCTTTCCACCTTCTTCTTCTTTGCAACTGGATTGGCGTAGGAAGTGACATTTTTTTATCTTCTGTGATTTAGAATAAATGCTAAAGGAGTAGGATACAACCTATTTGGTTGGCGTCAAGAAGAACATTTGGTAGAACAGTTCATTCATCACCAGCTGATGCCAAACAGTCTAGAAGTAAAGTACTAGAAATAAAAATAAAGTATTCTTTCCTTTAAGTTCTAATTATTTATTTTGCATTGAGATGCATTGAATGAAAGCAAAAAAAAAAGGTTATGACTCTCCATCTGAGACTTTTAATCTCTCCAAATAGCAACAGGGCCACGTCTATATTGACTCTGCGTGTCCCTAGAGGATAACCAATAAAGGAACTTTTGACCTCACGAAAGAAATCTTTGTTTTAGAGTGTAGAGTTCGCTTCCTTGTGCAAGTCTTACTTACTTGATAGAAGTGGGGAAATGGCAGCCCACTTTGATGCCTAAACAGAATGCATGCCAGGGGATGTTGCAATAAAATAGATGGAAAGAAAGAATAAAGCTAATGTACATCTGACAGCATATTAGAACAGCGTAGAGAAAGTGGCTGAGTGCACATACCACCCCGTGCCGTTATACCGTACCTGGATAGTGGCGGTGGTGGTGGTGGTGGCAGTGCGTTTCTCAAGCTGTTTACTTGCCTTTCTAATTTGATTCCACTCCTCGCACAAGGCGCTTGTACCCAGAATGCACTGCAGCTGCCTCCTCTTCGGTAAACACCATCTAATGTTTTGGTTTCAAGGGTCTTATCGGAGCTACTTAAAATGGGGCGTCCTCCGGGCATTGCGTCTTGAAAAGACTTTCTTAACACATCCGATCGATATTTGATGGCTGATTCTTACTTGCCAGCCTGCTCTTCCTTTCACGCGATAGGCAAAATCAAATACGCTAATATTCAAGAGCTAAAAGCTTTCGCAAGAATCTTGCTAAGAGAGAAGAAGACGACCAAGAAAAGAACCATTTAAATTGAATAAGAGGAGGTGGAAATTAAATGGAAGAAGCTACTTAAGTCTCGTTACTCAGCAGATGAGCACTTCTCGCATCTTTTATCCGATAATGCAATTAACACCGAGATGTTTACCCAAAGCAGTTCTCCGCCTGTATTTCAAAGACTCTATGAAATTTGGTGTTCTTGCTGTTTCGGTTAGCAGCACCAAGTTTCTCCATCAAGGTCGTAGCTATGGACATCATAAATAAATGGAATAGAAAATTTTATGTCCTCATTAAATAAAAAGAAACATATATTGTATATTCATGGTGTAATGAATTAAAAATATATGAGGATGAACTGGTTAGAGTTATTGGGAACGAACCCTTCCTCACAAACACCTTCATAAAGATTCTTTATAAATCTAAGAGGATGACAAGGCGTATTCAGATCATTAGGGGAGTAGAGGGCTCATGCTTATATAATTTTACCACCATGGGAATCAAATCTTCCCCAGACCCTCCTATTATTATTATCACATTTTGAAATGAATTGCAATTTTTGCATGCATAGAATAGATCACATGGTCAAACTATGATTTCTCTCATAGTGGACACAGCAGCAGTTTGCCGGGCCAATGGCAGGCGCCCACGCTTCATCAATGGTCAAGGCGAACGTAATCTGTCTCCCCTTTTGCGAGCCGATAGATGGAAAAGGGTGGAACGATCGACCATGGGCTTTAACCTGGAGACGACCAGCGGTGTTTCCAAGATTCAACGAACCCTCCTCTGAATGAGCTACCAGAGTAAGCGTCCAGTCAAAGTTCCCTTGCTTACCGCCACCATTCGCCAATAACACCTAAAGTTTGCATCTGAATGGCGTCATTGGACTATTAATGATTAGAGATAAAGTTGCCTTTTCCAATGAATCACGTTTCCTACTTTACCGTGTGGACAGTAGATGGAGGGTACGGTGACAAACTGAGGAGAGGAAGTCTTCGATGTCCTGATCCAATAGAAACAGGCAAGTGGCGGCAGTGTATAGGGGATGTTTTCCTTGTAATCGCTTGGAGCCTTCATACCCCTGGACTGCACTTAAATGCAACCTAACTACGTATCCATTATGTCTGATCACGTACACTCCTTCATGGTGACTCTTTCCGGATGGTACAGGTGTGTTTCGGTAGAATAATCTCTGGGTTTACGTGCACAGATCCGTCGTTCGGATCCTCCAACCCCGGACTATTGCAGATCTACGGGATGCAATCTTGGCGTCATGGTACAACATACAGAGGCCTTGTGGGGTGTGGCGGCAAGAGGACGGCACACCCACTATTAGGTAAGTGGTCAAATATTTTGACTACACAGTGTATTTAAAGCCCATGCTATACATGCTAGGGTGGTTTCCCTAGTGGTTAACTCGGCTCTGTATTTAGCTAGTATATTTAATTAATTATTTAAATATTTTAATATTTTTAGTTAAATTTTTGATTCTATACGATGTGAGCTTGAAGAGTTTCTAGCCTCTCATAGAACGAATGCTGGAAAGTTGTGAAAACTTATTTATTAAGTTAACACATTTTCTGGCACGATCCAAGGATTCTTAATCCGATCAAACCAGTTGCATCCATTACAGCATTATCACTGTTGAATTTCTATCCTTTCAAGTCCTTTTTGAGATTTGGAAACAGAAAATAGTCTGGAGCCAAATCTGGTGAGTATGGGGGATGCTGTTATAGCTGGAAACCACAGTGACGCAGTGTTGCCTGAGTCACAAACGCTGCTTGTTTTGATGCAAGATGAATCCTTTGGCAAATTTCCCTCGCATCTTGAACTTCAGTTTCTCGTGGAAATGTCTCAGTTCCAGCACCTTGTGCCAGGAAACCATGGCATCCGTCTTCTGGGATGCAGCACTCCGCATCCCAGAAGACGGATGCCATGACTTTCCCAGCCGACTTCTGCACTCGAAACTTCTTAGGAGGGGTATAAGAAGGATGCTTCCGCTGTTTCCAATGTTCTTTTGTTTCAGGATTAAACAAAGCCCATGCATCCATGTTTCGTCCATAGTGACATGCCGTCCCCAAAACTGAGTTTCATTAGATTAAAAATGCCGCACAATCTCATGACAAAATACTTCACTCTTTCCCGCTTCAGATCTGCATTCAGTGATATAGGAACCCACCTCGAAGAAACCTTCTCCATTGATGAAATATTTACCGTAATATCGTGAGCTTGCTCACGGGAGATGTTGAATGTTGTCTCAATGTTCTTCAACGCTCTTATGCGGTCTTGCATGATCAGGTCATGATTGGTGTCCATATTTGCAAGTGTCGACACGGTAACAGACCTACTACGGGGCGCATGTTTAACGCTATCTCGCCCAAGTTTAAGTTCTCTAGCCAAGTTTTTAACCATGGCATATGAAGGACAAGGTTCCTTTAATGTTTGCTGTGTGTCTTCATGAATTTATTTCGGTGTTCGCTTTAAATGAAGGCAGTCAATGACTGCACGGTACTTGACTCTCTCAACAGTCGCCATCTTCATTCACCTTCCACACTTCAACGTCCTCTGTAAAGGAGAAGAATATACACTGCTCGACAAAATTAACAGAACAAAAGTTTTTCGTGAGCATTTTATTGTGGCCTGTGTCGCCGAAGGTGAATATTTGATATAATAGGCATCCTGGCATGCAGATTCCTAGTATCCAATAGATCGGTATCTATTGGATACGCGGAGGGGCACATTATGCAAATTATTCATGCCTATAAAACACGGGTTGCAATTGCATCACTTCATTCCCATTTTTGGCTTGCTCAGAGGGATGGCCACATCTCCAGTACTTAGTCAACGTGGTTTAGATGATTCTTTGAGATGGCGAGACGTTGGGCGAATTGATGTCGGGAAGTCCCAGGCGGAGGTGGCACGTTGGCTTAATGCGTCACGCAGTGTCGTCTCAGCACTATGGAAGCAGTTTCAAGGGACGGGATCCATTACAAGAGAGGTGGTCAAGGTCGCTCGAGGGCTATGTCAACCAGAACAGACCGCTATCTGGCTCTAACAGCAAGACGGAATCCTCCGATGTCCTGTAATCAAGTTGAGGTTGCTGCAGCCACAGGTGAAAACATTTCCAACCAGACCGTGTTAAGAAGACTCAGTTCAAGTGGACTCTACGCAAGGAAGCCAGACTGGTGCCATAAACACGTGACTTGGAGCTGCGACAAATGGGATACAGTTCTGTTCTCTAATGAATCTCGTTTTAGCCCACAAACAGATTCTAGAGGTTATTTCATCTGGAGACAACGAGGAATGCAGTACCATCTCTCCAACGTCGGAGAAAGGGACACTTACAGTGGATGCGGTGTTCTCGTGTGGGGCGGAATAATGAAGATCAACAGTCGCACCCCTCTTCATGTTTTTGATAGGGGTACTGTAACTGCGCAGACGTACAAAGAACAGATCCTCAAACCCTATGTGTGACTTTTTAGGGGTGCGGTTGGCCCAGATTTCTTTTCATGCTCGACAAGGCCATTGCACATAGATCTCAAGTGGTGGAGGAATATTTTGAAACCGAAGATATCGCACAACTGCTGTGGTCTGCACGATCGCACACTTAAATCCGATCGAACATGTGCGGGACGCCCTTTTGCGTCGCATTGCACGCCGACAGCCAACTCCTCGGTCACTTGGTGAGCTAAGGTCTGTGCTGGTGGAAGAATGAGATTTGTTGCCACAGAATCTTATAGACTTCCTTATATCGAGCATGGTTCACCGCTATCAGGCCTGTTTAACCTTTGCAGGGGATTATGCGCCATATTGATTGATGTCATCTGACCACATTTTCGAGCATTTGTGTCGACTTCTGTAATGTGACCTTTTTGGTAATTCTTATGCAACTCCTATAAATGTCCCTTATACCTGTTATTCAAAGATACACCACCCTACCAAATTTTTGTCCTGCTTCATCGCAAGCTTCACGAGCTGCACCACGTTTTCTACGTGTCCTGTTAATTTTGTCGAGCAGTGTAGTTGCAAATCTTAAAATTTTCTCTGAACACTACAGATTACCTTTCACTAAAACCTTTGCGATCTATAATGGGCTGCAAACTCGTCCCTCCCCCCAATCGTATGGTTTTCAGAAAGTAGAATGGCGAAACAAATTGGACAGTATACAAGCCATTATCATTTTTGAACCCAGTCCTCTTTCTTGGATGAGGTGATTTTTACGTTGTCTTTTCTGACATTCTTCCAGCCTTCAGATAGGAAATGTAGACTTTGACACCCTTCTAATGTACTTTCTGTTTCTTCTCCTCTCATTTCCTCATTAATCAGAAAGTTTTTTGAGTGTGTTTGTCTAGTGGTGTGCGAAAACTGCTAATTACATGGTGGTCAATTAATCAGCTTTTTTTTGAAGAAGAAGAAAAAGAAACCACCGTAGAAACAATTTAATTAAAGATTCGTTGTTGAAGGAGTCATCATTTGATTTCAAACAATTCTCACTACCTTCTTATTATTTTTCGTTTCTTTTTAATATCTTTTTCTTTTTAAAATTTTTCTTGCCATTCATGTCTAGTTAGCGTAAATCTCGAATCAGAGAACGTAATTTGTAAGACTATTTTTGTTATTGCTTTCGATTATTCAAAGGAATTAATGATCTGTCCATTTACTTGATCTTCTCAAGATAGCAAACGTCTTCTTGGCTGTCTGAGGGTGTGCTTGTTCATGAACCGGTTTGACGAATGAAAGGACTGGAATAGTCTAGCAGGGATCACAATGCCTTCGTCTGAGATTGCCAAACTTAGTCCTGAGGAAAAAAAGGCATTAATGGTTTTTCTGGACTACGACAAGAATCGAATCCGAATTTTTTTTAAAAATTCAATTCTTTTTGTAAGTTGAATGAAATTGATTCTTGTTGTAGAAGAAATAGAAATTAAGAAACGTTTAGCCACTGTGTTGTATCTTATCTTTCGGCAAATACGGTAATTAATCTCATCTCATTTATCCTTTAAAAAAATTGTATTGAGAGTAACAGACTACAATGTAGCAGTGATTCTACATAGATTTGAAATGAAACTGTTCTCTACGATAAAAATGTTTCTATTCACTTTTAAAATTAGGCTTAATTAACATTAAGCCTAATTTGCGTCAATCGATTCTAATTATATAAAGTGATTTTTTGGTAATGGATTCTACCGTATTTGCCCAACCATAAGACGTGCTTATTATTTTTTTCTCGGAAAATTTTACATAAATTTCTCTTGCTTCTTATGCATCAATTTTTTTTTAAAGATTACACTGTATATTAAGGGTGGCTAACACAGCTGGATGCGTACCAAGCGTGGCTCTCATTAACTTATCGATATAAAAAAAAAAAAAAAAAAAGCGTAAGAAATTATATAGCGGATTGCAACGTGATGGAAACCCATGGTTCATATTTACTGCTTTTTAGTGTTCATTTAACGTTCATAAAGTGTTAGTGAGCTCCTCTGATTTTGATTTGTAAGTGCAAATAATTCCTCTTTTTATTACAAGTGGTTAGCGTATACAGCAATTGCTTTATGTAGTTATTAAAAACATATGGTGGCGCAGATCAGTAGGAAGGGTGTATTATTCTTACATAAATGTATATGCAATAAATTTTTTTTTCCAAACTTCTAAAATTAGAGTGCATTTTATGGTACTTGTGCATTCTACAGTCCGATGCATCTTATGATCCGGCAAATACGGTAATTAATCTCATTTATCTTTTAACAAAAATGTACCTTACAATACCAAATTAAGCTTTGTATTTTATTTTATTTATTTATTTTATTTTTGGCATCTGTGCAAAAACTGGCATTTGTCCACTTCAGATTTGTTTTTGGCTCCATGATATAATTTATTTTTTACAAGAAAGGTGGCGCTCAAGAAATAATATAATTTTCATATTTAGGACGCATTTCTCAACCCATAAAGTTTTAGCTTGCTTTCGATGGAATTAGCACAGTTCAAGAGTGTATAGAGAGAAGGAGATCGAGGGTTCATTCTCTTTTCACAAAGTGAAATTTTGAAAAAAAATATATATATATTTTTTTTAACTGAATGAAAATGTCATAAAGATTGAAGTTAAAATGAAAGAACAACCAACTAGAATGAAGAATTAAAAGAAATTTAAAAAATTTAGGATGACTGTATTAATGTAATAAATGAATTATATTTTACATGTTTATAAAAATAACATTTAAAACATTAAACACAGAAAGCAACGACTGTCATGCGCGAGCCGAAAGCATTTCATTTCTGCGCATCAGACATGTTGCCCATTCATTCCTCCAATGAGCACACGTCAACAAACATAATATGCAGTGCTTCCCTGGGCATGTTCACAAGTGCGGAATGGGCGGGGCCATTGTGGTGCAACAAGAACCAGCTCCTCCTGCTCTCTCGAAATTGTGGTCTCATTCGGGAAATGCTCTTCAGTCATCTTTGAAGCACCTTTACGTAGAATTCAACATTGACTGTCTCTCTCTCTCTCTCCCCTTCAGATACAAATTCCTTTTGAATCACTCTGTTTGTCGAAAAACATGAGCAACATCGTATTGATCCTGGAATTTTGTAAACGAAATTTTTTTTGAGCCTTGGCGATGATTTGAAAGTCCATTGCATTCTCTGACACTTCGTCTCTCAGTTGTGTTGCAACACCTAACACTCATGTTCATTGATAATTGAGTCGCAGAAATTAGCATTATCTTGAAAAGTCTGGATGAAGTTTTTACGTGATGACATTCTTCGTTGCTTCTGCTCATCCGTGAGGCTATGTGGCACAAATTTTGCGCTGACCTAAACCTCATGCAAAATTTGACGAATTATCTCTTTATTCATATACAACTAGACAGCTATCATTCTGAGGTTTAAACGCAAATCTCTTGACAAAATTTATTTAGCTTTTGCAACTCTGTCCACATTTCGAGATTGTTGACGGACGTCCACTTTATGGTTCATCGCGAACGTCCTCATATCCGTCTGTGAACCACTTATACCATTCAAACACACTGGTAGGACTTCAACATTTCATCACCATAAACAGTTTTTAACTTTTTGATATGTTTCCATTGCAGATTTTCCCAGTTTAAACCAAAATTTGATATTCGTTCGTTGCTCTATTGCTCTGTTGGAGGAGGTTTGTAAACCTCAATCAGATCACCTCTAAAGGTGCCTGGTTGGCACGCTCTGTAGCCCACATAATCGGAGTCTTCTCATACAATCGTCCTTCTGTCGATCTCATTATTCGAGTTGCCCGTCTTTGGACCATTTTCAAGAAGATCAATGTCTTTTTTCAGACGAGGTCACCATACTTGAACACAGAAAGTGCCAGCATACCCATGCTTCTACGTAAAACGCATATACTGTTACAGCAAGCTTATGATGGGACGCGATGAAATATAGTCAAGTGTAATCACGGGTTTATGGCTATGCTCAAGAAAAAAAAAAGCCCAGGTCCCAATGGAAGAAGAAGAAGTCTTCCATTGGGACCTGGGCCTTTTTTTTTTTTTCTTGATCATAGGAATCATTGTAGGATAGGAATCAAAGGAATCATTGTGTTTATTGACTCACTGGCATTTTTCATGATGAATTTGTCCATCATGGTCAAACAGTGAACTAGGAGTGTTACAGAACAGTAGTGAAACTATTTCCCCGATGCCGTTTCTTAAAAACGGTTAGAAAAGAGAATTGCCACTTGCATCATGACAATGGGCCTGCACATTTGGTGTTTTCCATTCAAGAATTTCTTGCGAAGCATTCCAGTTGCTTCATGTAAAATATTTGAAGCATAATAAATAAAATGTCCCAAATATTAAATATTTGGGGATTTTCAGGATTAAAAAGTCAGAAAAAACAAATAAATTTAGACTATTCACACCGATAATGCACGCCCTTCATATATAGCTGATTGAAAGCTAATTTATCTAATATTAACTGTAGGAGACAAAATAAAATAAAAAATAAAAATTAGTTGCACGAAAGATCGCGAAGATCCAAGGAAAACGCAGGAATCTTTCCCAGCCGATCAGACCAAAATAGGTTTTGGAAAACTGCAAATAGATCATTGGGCGAGGATAATAATTATGGAAATTATCAATAAACCTTTGATATTGGGGAAACCCGAAAACGAACTCATCTGTCCATGCGTAATATGTCCATATGCGTGGGCTCTATGGTCGATTAGCCTGTTTTGATGAACTAAAAACCCGTTTTCTGGTGGGAGGGGGAAAGGAATCTTGCTAGCCACGTCTGAGACCGACTTTCACCGTTTTCTAAGGAGATTAGTTGGTTGTTGTAGGGTTTTAGGGGCATCAGCAACAGGCCATATTGTGCCTCATGTAACATGTTCTGTGGGCGATATGCTGTTTGCTGATTGAAAAATTGAGTTTCCGGACCAAAAAACCATGTTACTATCGCCCGAGACCGACTAGCTGAGCCACGTTGTGAAAAAAGATCCATAAAAATCCGTCTTTTCCATCCAATGTGGTGAGGAAAATAATTATACCAACTGTGCTACCCACAAGAACACCTGAGGAGGAATATCTTTTCAGTAAAATGCACATTACGAATATTCTCAAGTTTGAGAAATTCCCCAGCTTAGCACGAATTGCTCTAAAAGCTTAAGTTATTCTCTGATGATAAGTTTACTGCTTTACCTGGATCGAATACAGGAATGAGTATTCAATTCACCTTATGAATCGAGTACTGTTAGACGACAAAATGAAGTATTGGTTTGCCACAATCGCCAAACCTTTTCAAAAGAAAAGAAACCTATGTGTCCAGTTACTTGATATCATAGTTCTAAACGTTAAAATCGACACAAGGCTGGAGTCTTTTACGACTTGCTGGAAAACCTGTCAAGAATTTTGATGTATTTCAAGGGGCATGACATTAGGGAGAAAACAGACACCCATATCTTGACGTGAAAGAAAACTCTCACTTACTTGAAGGTAGTGGATTGGTGACAGGAAAATAAATGGGCGTGTCAGTGAGGTGTAGATGCTCTGTGATGATTGAGTATGTGGACAGTCTCTATGGAGCTTAAATATTGTATGTGCAGGTAGGATCTCCTTTCATATACTAAATACTGAATGCTTTCATTTAGAAGGATCACTTGGGTGTAAAAATAGTCAGAAGACTACCCTCAGGAATCAGTATTGAAAGTATCATTTTCCATTAAAAGAAGCTAATCAAATCATCTACCACAGTGGATGTACAACGTCTTGGTTACACCTAACAAAAAGTTTGCTGTTAGGGAAATATTTGTTTGGTATAAACATGAGGTGGAAAATAAATTTTATTAATAATATTTAAGTATAATTAATTGCTTAAATTTCATATAAAATCTGAGCCGCTATGCATAACTACAAAGATGAACAGAAATTGCGTTTGCCTGGCCCCCACGACTTTGGGTATCTTGGGCCCCCGGACGAAAGCAATTGCTTTGGTATAGGTTCCCTCCGCGATATTATCTTAATGGCTTCTAAAATACACTGCTCGACAAAATTAACAGACTACGTAGCGTGGTATAACTCGTGCAGCCTGAGATGAAGCGAGACAAATTTTGGTATGGTGGTGTATCATAGAATACCGATGAAATAAGGAGACAGCGAGAAACTTCGGACAGATTCAAGGGACATTTGTAGGGGTTGTATAAGAATTACCAAAAAGGTCACATTACAGAAGTCGATACAAGATGCTCAAAAATATGGTCACATGACAGCGGTGAACCTGCTCGATATAATGGTGTCTATAAGATTATGTAGCAAAAAATCCCATTCTTCCACCAGCACAGACCTTAGCAGCTTAGCTCACCAAGGACTGAAGAGTTGGCTGTCGGCGAGCAATGCAACGCCCAAGGGGTCCCACAAATATTCGATCGGATTTAAGCCTGCTGATCATGCTGGCCATGGAAGTTGTTGGGGATCTTCAATTTCAAGATATTTCTTCACTACTTGTGCAGTGGCAATGTCGTGCATGAAAAGAAAATCTAGGCCGACCGCAACCCTAAAAAGTCGCAAATAGGGTTCGAGGATCTGTTCTCGGTACCTCTGCGCAGCTACGGTACACTTGTCAAAAACACAACGGTGGGTGCGGCCGTTGATCATTATTCCGCTTCACACGAGAACGCCACCACCACTGTAAGTGTCCCTTTCTCAGATGTTGGAGGGATGGTACTGCATTTCCCATTGTCTTTAGATGAAATAACGCCAGAATCTGTTTGTAGGCTAAAAAGGTACTCGTCAGAGAACAGAACGGTGCCCAATTTTGTCCCGTTTCATTGCAAGCTGCACGAATTACACCACGTTTTCTCCATATTCTGTTAATTTTGTCCAGCAGTGTACATGCACCGATCCCCAGACTACCAATTTCAGCCACTGGCTGTCACTAAATTTTACTGATGACAAAGGAGGCGGTCGCCTTTATCATAATGTATTTTATTTCATATTATTTTAAATATGTAATTTTTATAAGTTTTATTCTGTATTTATTATTTTACATTTTTTAAAATTATTCTGTCATTTATTGGGTTGGTGTATATTACTGCAGTTAGTTGAGTTTATCAAACCTTCGAAGCCTGTTTCTTTCGTAGTGTACCAATAAAGATGCGGTGTGTAATTAAGGCCATAGATAAGCCGACACATATTTGAATATTGAATCTGTAAAAAGTTCTTTTAACCATGCAGAGATCCGGTTACTTTTGCAATATACTGTATATATCGACTCCATATCGAGAAAGCCACCTTTTCAATGATCACAATTACTGGATGTGTAATCCTACTTGATTATTTGTTATTTGTCTATTTAAAGAGAGGAGGAGGTATCTTGAATTTCTGCAATTTCCCTCTAAGGAAGAAAAATCTTAATTCTGGGTTATCTAAGAAGGTCGTTAAATTACCACACAAGAAATTTGAGATGTGTTTATTGTATCCAGTTTACCAAAGACGCAGTGTATTCTCACTGGCACATGCAGCTTTTCCTAGACGCTCGACCGCCAGTAATGTTTTGATCTTTCTTTGCAAATGAGGAGTTAATGATGTCAGAAGAAATCGATAAATCCGACACTTTTCAGAAGAACGCGACAACGCCATTGCAGTAAAACGCCGTTTGAAACCATGCTGCAAATCTTCAGTAAATAAAAACATAGTAAATTTAAATATATTTTAAATTGGCAATGCCCCTCTGATAACCCACGAAATCATTTTAAGCGTGTTAAGCATCCCATAGTTGCACATCCAAAGTGTCCATTAGCAAAAACATTCCCTTTGTACTTGAGAAATATTTCCAAATAATTCCAGTTATTTCTAAATAATTTTATGACACTGTTATTTAAAATTTTCAAATTCCTAGGCTTTCTTTCATGTCTGTTTTTCTCTTCATCCGCCATGTTATAATCAAATCCAACCTGTTCTATCCTTGGTGTCTATGGTGATGAGGAAAAAAAAAAGAACAGCTGTTGGTTGCTTTGCTACTGTTATTAATTTTTTATTTTATTTTTTTTTTCACTTAGGGCTGGCCCGCGTGATTCAGATGCATGACTGTCCTGTATTGAATGCGGAAATGCACGCGCATGTTGAAAAGCCTGAGAACTGACGTTCCGCAGTACTGGAGATTTGTCTGGTATGCTTGGAATTTAGGTGGGTTAATAATTATAATAATAAAAAAAACACCTTGGCCATGAATATTAGCTGACAGAATTCTGTCAATTGAATCATTTCTATTGAAATATTTTTTAAAAGAATGCATCGATCCATAAAACTAAACAGGAAGAGTCAATGAGCACTTAGAACGACACTTTTATTGCCTTTTTAATATATGCAATCCTTATTATGTACGCCAAATAGGGAAGAATGCAATTTTCAGTGCAATTCAGGTCACTTTGAAGTAACTAATTTGGTTCTTAATAATTATTAAGGGACCACCTATATACTGTATTACGTCACACCTATTTTCGGATTATTTGACCTTTCTCTCTCATACCATCCTATTTCCAGCTTTAAAAGACCATTATTATTTTAAAATACAGTTCAAATTTATTTTCCAAAAGAATTCTTATTTTTGACTATAACAAACTGCATTCAAGATTTTTTAACTGATATGAATGCCTTGATTTATGTTTTCAGTAGATAAACATTCAAAAATTTCAACTGATGTCTTCAGGGGAACTGTAAAAATCTGTATATAAATTTCAACTCTCTATGATGATGTTTCTGGATAAATCAGAAAAACAGTGTATCTCTGATGCGCGATGTTTTTTAGCTGTCCATTTAAAATTTACAGCATAAATAATAAAAATCCAGTTTGTTTTTGAATATGACTATCAGTGCTGGCTGCCATTATATTTACTCTTTCAATCACTACCCTTTCTCATCATTTAAAAAAATCTGCATTCTTGTAGTAAGGAATAGTTGAGGAGCCCTCATAAGTAGCACAGTTCGTAGGGTTGCCATCCTTCTCACACTGGGTGGAAAAGATCTGTGTTCCAGTCCCGTTGATAACGAGAGGAATTTTTATGGGTATTTTCACAACGTGGCTGAGTTAGTCAATCTCAGAAGAGAGTAGCATGTTTTTTTTTTTTAACAGAAACTCGGGTTTTTCGTTCAGCAAACAGAAAATCGACCTCAGAACACACTTAATTTACAGACAATATACATGGAGCAATATGGATTTGGTCCATGATACTCCTAAAACCCTACAATAACAATGAAATTAGTTGACGAATAATGATGAAAAACCATATACCTTTTCGTTGATTGTGGTTGAGTTTTAGGAGCATTGGCAACGAAGACCACGTTACTCCGTTTATATTGTCTGTAAATTGCGTGTTCTGAGGTCGATTTTCTATTTGCTGAACGAAACACCCGCGTTTCTGGGAGGAAAAACCATACTAACCTCGTCTGAGACCAACTAACTCAGCCACGTTGTGAAAAAGTCCCATAAAGGATTCGAACTGGTCTTTTCCACCCGGTGTGGGAGAAGACGGCGATCCTACTAACTGTGCCACCCACAAGGGCCATATAAGCGTTGAAGTTTTTCGTACTCAAGGAAAACAGTAACAATTTTCTTTTACATATTTTGAAATTTCAGTTTCTTGAACTCTTCCCCCCTTCCCCTCCAAAATATGTCCCTGTACCCTGCCCTCGGGTTTTTTTGTCCAGCATGCCGCAGTAGTCGAGTGGTCAGGCGCGATGGTGCATAAGTACACGTTCTTTGAGTGACGGGATTCATGCCTGGTAAATACGGTGTATTTCTCGTATTCTCTGTATGCTGTGAACTCCTCTGACCTTGTGGTCACCCCGGAGTATTATTATTATTATTATTATTTTAGGGTTGCCCGTAATTAAATACATTAACCCGTATTTGTGTCTGTAAATGCTATTTATTTATGGTTATAAAAAAGAATTTATTTATTTAATTTCGGTTTTCTGCATTCAATTTAAAAACGTCCTACACGTGGCGCGACCAGTTTATTTATAAAGATGGCGTCCTCCTTACATGGTACAAAGTGAAGTAGCGCTCAGTAATTGGTTTTTAAGTTCCGAACGTGTAAAAGCCTTCAAATATTTAAAGAATGAAGTATGTATTGCCGAAAGAAAAGTTGGCGAAAGGGAACAATGTTTACCAGAACAAAAAGATATCGTATATTGAGTAAAGGAGTTTTCTTGCATCGTGACTGTGTATGGCCATATATGCCATTTTTAAACTAATTCCACCATTGCGAAACTTGTTGTTGTAGAGTTTTAGGAGCATCAGCGACTAAGGCCATGTTTCTCTGTGTATATTGTCTGTAAATTATGTGTTCGATTTTCTGTTTGCCGGATGAAATACCCGAGTTTCCAGGAGAAAAAACCATGCATCCTCCCTGAGACCGAATAACTCCGCCACGTTGTGAAAAAGGCCCATAAAAATTCCTCCCGTCATTAACGGACTTTGAACTCAGGTCTCCCGATGTGAGGAGGACGGCGATCCTACCAACTGTGCTAGCCACGATGGTCGTGAAACCTGTGTTTGAAATCTTAGAGAAAATTTCTCTCCACTCTTGGGTTTTCGCTTTGTAAAAATGCATTTGAAATTGCCATTTTTTGAATTGCTGTATTAATGCATTTTTTGCACACTTTAGAAGTGTTTTTTAAAGATTCTGTATACTTCTTTTGAAAGTTCCATAGGAAGTTTAAATTTATGATCTATCGTTGAAACCATTGGCGTTTGGATTTCCATTTCTTTCAACACGGTGAATGATGGAACCTATTAAAATTTAATTTCAAGATGGTGGATCGAAATAAAACCATCATCCGTTAGGTTCCTGCCTCTTCTTAATATGGGCTGAGTGACCAGGTTCGTCCCATGGTGCAGATATTGTTTCCCACAAACGATGCCATGTTTCAAGATGATAATGCTCCAATACACTAAGCTAGATGTGTCCAAGCTTGGTTTGAGATACATGAAACTGAGGCTTAGCATCTCTCATGGCCTGCAAAATCACCAGTTGTTGGAGCCACCGTGGGAATATTTGGAGAGGAGGGCGAGAAGCAGATTTCCTCCATCTTCACTCGAGCTTGGAACGTTTCTCATGAAGAATGGTTCAGTATTTCCTTATGACAGGTCAAGATTTATTAGAATCTATTCTACATAGAATACAAGTATTTTCAAAAGCAAAGAGTGGCACCATATTAGTACAATTGATTCATATGCTTTTGCAGAATTGAATCTTATGCTTTTTTTTCATTGTTTCGATTCGGGACACTTTTTCCGTCCTGGACCCGGGTGCATTACAGCCAGTGTCTCCGTCCTCCAAAGACCTACGCTATGCATCATATCATGAGACTTACTAAATTTAAATATAGCTTGAACATCATTTGAGTAACAAACACAAATTACTGTTTTGAAACGTAGCGATTCCAAGGTCGTTGTAAATGGGGATGTTCAAAAGAACTGCTCTCCTTAAAATATTTTCAGATTTGTGATAAATTTTTAAAAAGAAAAAATTCTATTGTTCATAGAATTTATTTCTTGATATATTAGTAAAGAAAATTCATTATATATTTCTGCATGTTTTCTTGCGTTAAGAAATATGCCCTTCCGCGAACAGTGTCCCAGGAATTCGCCGATAGTTGGACCGGCCCTGGTTGCAATATTGTTTACTTTGATCGAGGTATCATAACTAACTCACTCACCTCTGACCTGTTGCAATTTCGGTATTGAGAAACGTATCCGAGATAGACAGTTTTTTTTTTCTTTTCTTTTACAAGAGAAAAGACATCTAAATACACTGCTATCTAAAGTAAAGGAACAGTCGAATTCGTACACTAGCCTAGTATAAATTGAAATTAAATTGCTCACATAGATTAAGGTTGGTTGGGCGGTTGTTGTAGATTTTAGGCCATCAGTAACTTATGCAATATTGCACCGTATTTATCTAAGTTGCGTGTGTTCTGTGTTCGATTTTCTGGACGAAAAACCCCGAGTTTCTCAAGCGAGGGTAGTATGGGAGTAAAAACCATGCTACCCTTGCCTAAGACCGACTAACTCAGCCACGTTGTGAAAAACACCCATGAAAATTTCTCGCATCAATGATTGGATTCGAATATAGGTCATTTCCATCTGCTGTGGGGAGGACGGTGATTATACCTACTGTGCTACCCACCAGGACACATAAATCAAATAATTGATGCAAATGAGCACTTGTGTATGTGCATCGCGCACTTATCCCTTGATGTGCAAATATAAGTGATTTTAAACAGAGCAGTCCAGCCGTCTATTACTCAGTTCAATAGTGCATGGATAACAAACACATCTAATTAACTGATTAAATGCAGTGGGGAGCGGTTGGTAGGTGGAATCAAAGCAGACGAATCACAGGCGGAGATAACGAGAGTGCAGAGTAGACACTCAAATGTGATAAGGGACTACGTATTGTAAAGATAGGAGAATTATCGAAAAGAGCCAGCAGATATTATCTGGTCTTAAACGTCAGATGACGTAGGGAGGTGACAGTACAGCAACTTTATTTTTCCGAACTGAACCTATGTCAGACTTTTTTCTGGAGTGTAGTAGGTCCCCAGTTCTTTCTAATGAATGATAATTTCTTTTCCATAGAGTTCAACTGGCGAAAGACTTTCTCTAAAGTGGGAGCATCTGCTGAATGGAGTGGTCCTCCTTGTCTCCAGACCTGAATTCTATTGAGCATGTATAGGGATCCTTTAGGGAGACAAATTCAAAGTCCTCAGCTATTCTTAGAACCTTATATTGTTATGAGTTGCTCTGGTGGAGAGTGAAGCTGATTGATGTTGTTATTTATTATTATTTTTTTAATAACTGGGCCTGATAGCCTTATAAGGCTATCAGGCCCAGTTGTTAAAACTGTGAGGTTCCAGTCTATTCTATTATCGATTTGCGTCGTTTTCTGGATGAAAATCCCTAGTTTCTCTAGTACAAAAAAAGTACTCTAGCCTGAGACTGCTAACTCGGCTACGGTATAAAAAATCCATAAAAGTATCTCTTGTTTTGACAGGAGACCAACCAGAGCTTTTCACACAGTGTGGAAGAACATCGATGGTAAACACTGTGCTACCACGATATCACTAAGAACACAAGCTCTCCGTTATGCGTGTAATGCCTAGCCGCCAGGGGTAATCATATTCTCTATTAGGACCCACAACTTCCTCTGATAGGTACCCATTTTCAGGAACTCATCAACAAATTTGCATATTTCAAAAATGGCACGCTGTATCCTTACTTCCAGACAATTTTATTGGGTAATAAAATAATATACATCTATATCAAATATCATTGGCCGGTATCAATTATTTTGCCAACTATTAACACTTTTGTCATTTGCTCTTCAACTGTTGCCCACCAGTGCACTCAATTGGCAGATAGACAAAGACAAGCATGCGACTGACGAATCCAATTTGCAAGCATTTCTGATTATTTCCCCTTTTACTCCCTCCCAAAATGGGAAATCCTGGTACTAAAAGGTGACCTCTTCGAAAGATACTTAGCTTGTTAGAAAAGAGTTAAGTAAGAGTTTTAAGCTCCTCCTCCTCTTCCTCCTCCCAGTTACGTTTGTGCGTGTTTGTCTGTATGTAACAAAATTTTTTACCTGATCGACGAAGCATTGCAGGTCAAGATGAGTCAAAGCTTTTAAGCCATGAATCATGCTATGTACAAAGACATACACACGTATATGACCCTATTTACAATCCAGAAGAATTCTTTATTAATATTATGAATCAAAACACCAAAGTATAAAATTAAGAAGAGTTTTTTTTTTATAAAAACTCTTCTATAGATATTTTATTTTGTTTCTTTAGCCTCCTTAGGAATATTTTGGAGCTCAATATTTGCCTTGCATTTCAAAGGAAAATGAAGCGCACGAGAGAAGTCAGAGAAAATTGGCTCTTAGCAACACTTACTTGAACTTGCTGCTGATATGGTGTCTAGACACCGTGGATGACAGCTAATGACGGTAGTCACGTAAAATAAAGGGCGACACCTGTTTCCGGTTGACAAAGTGCGCCTTAGCTTAGTACTATAAGGGCAAAAGAAATGCATTACGTCTTAGTTATTATATTACTCAGTACAGAAGTGATATTTATTAGAGGTGCAATACTAGGATGTCTCTTACCGATAACATTGTACCTTGTAAATTGAAGATAAAGATGATATTCTTATCTTTAGTTGCTTATCATGTAAAATCCTACTATGTTACAATTGTGCACTTTAATTCTTAATTTAGCTTGCAGTGAGAATGGAGCTAAAATAGCCCTTTTATTTTACTTTATTATATAATCGGCCAAGTGTGTATGTGTGCAAGATCTGTTACACGCATGCGCAAAATCAGTCTGTATTGGGTATTGCTTTTTAAAAAAAAAATAGATTTATTATCTGATTCTGACTGACTTTTTAATAAAAATTAAAGCAAATGCTTTGGGGTGTATTATCGACATCGTTGTGAGTTTTTGGAAGTTCTAATTTCGAATTGTACTTTTTTTTTTTTTTTCTTCAAATGAAAGATACTTATGCAGGGTGTTTGAACTTTGATATTGATCTGATATTGATCTACTGCATAACTTGCTTATGCAGTAGATGATTGGGATTGGCAAAAATTCTTGGGCGTTTTTCATCATTAGTGACCTCGTTTCCGGCTCTAGGAGACTTTCGGAATAGTTGTAAAACGTAGTAGTAGTAGTAATGGGAAATGATGCAAGAAAGCAAGCATATATCACAGTTCACCCAGGTGTACCCTCCAAGATTTTGTCTAGTTCTCCCTTGAATTTGACCTCGTGGGTATCACAGTTGGTAGAATCGCTGTTCTCCCCACACTGGGTGGAAAAGACTTGATTTCGAGTCATGTCGATGACGTGAGGAAATTTTTTGTGGCTTTTTCACAACGTGGCTGGGTTAGTCGGTCTCAGGCGATGGTTACATGGTTTTTTCTCCCGGAAACTCTGTTTTTCGTCCAGCAAACAGAAAGTCTACCACAGAACACACGCTAACACTCGCTATTTACATTCAGTATTTATACGGAGCAGTATGGGGTTAGTTGCTGATGCCCCTAAAACCCAACAACAACCAAACAACCTTGAATTTATTCAACCCATCCACTTCCACAACAGATGGAAGCCTGTTCCAACAATCAACCACCCGCCTGTTGAAGGCAAACTTCCGTATCCCACTCTCTCTCTCTCTCTCTCTCTCTCTCTCTCTCTCTCTCTCTCTCTCTCTCTCTCTCTCTCTCTCTCTCTCTCTCTCCTGGAATCAGCTTTCCTCAACTTGAATTTATGCCCCCTCATATGTGTAGTCTCAGCAAGTGAAGAATGCTATTAACATTCAGCTTATGAATCCATTCAAGGCTTTAAACACCTCGATCAGATCTCCTTGCAGGTTCCTAGTCTGGAGACGGTGCAATTTGCAGAACTGAAGCTCTTCCAGGCAAGAGCACCCCCTCTTCTTCCCTCACCAATCTGGCTGTCCCTCTCCGTACCCACCAGCAGATCCATATCCCTCCCAAAATGGTTAACCTGAGTATAATCTCGTATATAAAGAAATAAGTAAGTTTTAATAAAAAGAACTTTATTAGTAAAACGAAAGTTCTTTTTATTAAAAGAACTTTCAAAAAGAACTGCCACCAAATATAAATATGTATTTGGTATGCTGTGTTTAGGAGTGCAGTGCTTAAAAGACTTAAAAGAGATATTTAAAAAATATATATTATGGCTAGATGTAGTATTGTCTAGTAGGTTGAACTGACATTCATTTTGTATGCGAGTTTTGGGCAGAAAATGCAGCAGCCCCATCTGTGTAACGAAACTTTGGAGAACGTCGAACATTCTTGCAAGCTAGCTCAACTTCCCACATCACCTGCCCATTCTCTCTAATAATTTTCTAGTTCTTCCTTGAATTTATAGAAACCACCCACTTCCACAACAACAGATAGAAGTTTGTCCCAACAGCCACCAGCTGGCTGAAGGCAAACTTCTCCACATCTGTTTTGCAACCATCTTTAACCATATTTCCTTAATTTGAATTTATGCCCTCTTAGATGTGTAGTCTGAGAAAGGAAAGGAAAGAATGCCATCAGCATCGAGCTTGCTCAATCCAGTCAAAGCCTTAAACACCTCAGTCAGATCACCCCACAGGTGCCCGTATCCAGACGTTGTAATTTGCAGAACTGAAACCTTTCTTGGTTAGACCACCTTTCTGTTCCCTTCACTAGTCTTGTTGTTCTTCTCTGCACTTGTTCTAGCAGATGGTAGAACGAGTAGAACCTTTCTTGGTAAGACCACCTTTCTGTTCCTTCAGTAGTCTTGTTGTTCTTCTCTGCACTCGTTCTAGCAGATGGTTACACCCATCCTAAAATGAGGCCTCCAGACCTACATGCACTACTCGATTTGTGGCCTTGTACAGTGGAGTAATCATCTCCTTATTCCTGTTAGCAAAGTTCCCGTGTATCATTAACAATGATACACATGGAGATACATAGTTGGTGAAATGTCATTTAGAGAGGTCTCATGATGAAAATTTAGGTGGCTAATTGCAGGTGAGTGGTACAGTATTTGTCTGATACCAGGAACTTGTGATTATGCTATGTGACAACGTATACAATAGGCTCTCGATTTAACGGAATAATTGGGGGGGAAGGGGTGTCTGCTATTGCCGAAAGTTCGTTAAATCGAATGTATTTTAAAAACATATATTAATAACGAACTTATTATGTACAGGATATATTAAAATGTTTTATAATAAGTATGAATAAAATATTATTATAATGAACATTGAGTAATTTATACTAAAACATCTGTTAAAAATATAAAAATAAATTTACGACAGGAACCAAACTTTATTTTAATTAAACACGTCAAAAACTATACAATGTAACTAATGGAGCGTTTCCACCACTTTTTTTTTCTTAAAGTTCATATAAAGTTGTTTATCAATGTGAACATTAGTTTTTTAATTTAAATCCATTTTAGAGGGGAAAAATACTTTAAAATTCTAAACTTCATTGAATAAAAAACAAAAAAAAAACGTTAAAAAATACATAATATTCAATATTAACTTAATTGAAAGAATCACAATTTTCAGAGTCAGAAACAACTGTCATATGGAGGGAGAGGTGTTAATTCCTTGCTGGTAGAGGGTTCTGGTGAAACAGGTCCAGTTGATGAAGTGGTCTCGAAGAAATCATCAAGCTTCAGTTGCCTTACACCTTGGTGCTGCTTCTTTATTACTTTAGATCGAAGTTCTCTAAAATGTTCATAATTAGGAAGCACATCAGGGTCTTATGATGATTCAATATAATGTATGATGTCATCCATATGTTGTCTTATAACAGACAATTTAGGATGAGGTACAACTGATTCTTCGTCTTTGTCATCATCATCGTCCTCGTGTTCTCCATGAAGAACATTTTCCGCAATCTTTTCCTCAGAAAAAAAATTGATAGCCTGGATCACCTTCATCATTTTCGAGCCACTGTTCCACATCATTCTCACATTCTCAGTCGTATTTTTGTTGCCGGCCCTCAGAAGAGTGTCTCGAGAATTAAACGCCTCAACTTCCTCAAAGTCCATTTCAGGTTCTACTTCTTACAACAACTTCTTCCAAGCATTGGCCAAGGTAGTAAGTAATCTTCATATCTTTCCACGCAGCTGCTAAGTTGAAGATAGCAGATCTGATGTTGTATGCATGTAAATTTTGCAGTATCTTGGTGCCTCTTGTATCTTCTTCTGCGTCTTCTGTTTATTCCAAAACAACCATCACCTCTTCCAAAAGCTTCTTCTTATCCATCCTTTTACAAGCAACGATTACACCCTGATCCAACGGCTGTATCAGTGAAGTAGTGTTAGGAGGCAGAAAAACATTTAATTTTCCCATCCCTGCTAACTAATCTCTCAGCATTAGAATGATCAGGTGCATTATCTAAGCAGTAAAACAGCCTTTATTTCAGTAGAAGAAATTTTCAGCACATCTATCTGATAGTGTCGCACATCAGACAGATGTGCGACAGAACTGTATTGCATACCATCCGTTTAATTATCTGTTAATGCCAATTGCAAAGGGTTCTAAGTTTTTGGTTAGTGAGTAGTTTTATCAAAAGGAATGCGAGAGATCAATATTTTCATGAAAAGTTCGTGGAAGTAGGGGAAAAATGAAGAGTGCACTTGAATTTCTTCCCTTTATCAGAGGATTCTTTTTCCTCGTAAAATTTGCTGAAAAGCAACTTATTTTGATGTTCATTTTCACTTCTTTGTTAACCACACAAAGGCACAAAATTTAATCTAAGGCGTTTATGAGACGCCACTCCACCCACCCCCATTCATTTCAAAAAGTTAGTTTTCGATTTAAGATGAAAGACGTTCGAACAATGACCTATGGGAGAAAGAAATCAATACGCTTCAGCAGAGCCGTTTGCTACTGACCCGTTGACCTGGCTAAATGAAAAAATCCTGCTGATAATGGCTGCTGTCAGTGTACTAAATAAAAAAAAAAAGAAGAAAAAAAAATTCGCCTGCAAAGAAAGAGGGCATCACAACGAGAGTAATGAAATAGGTGATTGGTTTTGATGGCATTTAGATAAGTTTATCTTGGCTAATGCGTTACTACCGTTGTAAAATTACTATCATAATGAATACTTAAACGAAAGATTAGAACGGTTGGTAAGCCACAAATGAAAAAAAAAAAAAAAAAGAGTTATGAAATTGTTCAACACTGAAGATAGTTTAATCTCAAAAGTTGTAAATAGTTTACTACCAGTGTTCCCCTTACCATGCTACAATCAAACTTCGTGGCACCCTCTTCATGACAAAATTTATATTAGAAACGAATAAATACATATTTTTTTTTTCGTGATAAAACGTAATTATAAAATAAATGATAATGTTATTTTGTAATTAATTTTATATATAATGAAGCCTCAAAAAATTTTGTCGTTGGTATCCATTTGGTGGTATTTATGAAAAGATAGAAATTTGATGTATATGTGGAAGTTCTCGTGAAATTATTTCCTGAAAAGCAAAGGCGAAAACGATTACTTTATTAAATAATAATAATAATATAAAGTAATCTTTATATTATTATTAAATATATTTTATTTATTCAATCAATCTTGTATCTGATTGTCAACTTTGCTTTCGCTAGTTGGCACAGTGCCATCAAAAGCTTCGTTTGGTTTCTTCTATTCTATTTGGTTTTATTATTATTATTATTAAATTTATTGAAAACGAATTCTCTTGATAAATAAAATTGTATTGTATTGTATTGTAAATAATAATAATAATAATAATAATAATAATCTTTGTACTATTATTAAATATATTTTATTTATTCAATAAATCTTGTATCTGATGTCAACTTTCCTTTTGCTAGTTGGCATGGTGCCATCAACTGCTTCTTTTGGTTTCTTTTATTCTATTTGTTTTCATTATTATTATTATTAAATAATAATAATATAGAGTAATCTTTATATTATTATTAAATATATTTTATTTATTCAGTCAATCTTGTATCTGATGTCAACTTTCCTTTTGCTAGTTGGCACAGTGCCATCAACTGCTTCGTTTGTTTTCTTCTATTCTATTTGGTTTCATTGTGTCAGAATGTTCCATTTTATTTTTGTCCAGACGTTGAATTCCTTTGTAGGAGTAGAACGTCTCCAAACATTCTCAATGCTTGCAAATTTGCGTCAATACATCACTTTTATCACACTTCATGACCAAAGGTACGGAGTATAGTAGGGTTTCAAAAAATAAAAATAAAAATAAAAATACACTTTCTTAAAGAGTTTACCCCATAATTATGTAGTTACAAAGTGTCTTGAGGTGTAGCCTCTATAGTTTGATTGGAAATCAAAAAGTACGGGACGTTCAAGATTGATCGGCGACCAGCGCGTAAGTAGGGCAGAGTGGGAGGGGTTGCTGACCTCGGTGCATTCTGGAAGACAGCACAGAGCTCCAGCCAGCTGATTAATGATTCAATTAGGTGGAAAAAATTGTAAAAAATGTTTTTTCCCCTCTCCTTCTTAATGTATTTAGATGGGCATGGAAAATCTAGGAAACTGGAGAGTTGGGCAGCACTCATAAAAAACACTTAGACGCCTTTTCCACTATCTGTTTTTATCAATCTATTGTTATTATATATACTATGTATTAATATTATATTAACGTTAAATAAATATTATATTAATATTATTTGATATGATATGTGAGCAGCGTTATACATAATCGAAATCGTTTTTGAATATATGTTTATTCATGATATTGGCCTCGAGTTTTGCGCAATACAGCAATAAATCATATATCATTTGAAAAATGCTTTTTCAACCAGAAATCAAATTCAGTATTGACCAGAATTTAAAGGGTTAATTTTTAAAATATGAGATAAAATAATTGATGCATTTCTGCAAGGGACTAACTGACATTGTAAGTCAGAACAATGAATCCATTTGAAGCGGTACCGTAATGATACAAGGGTTTTTTTTTTTTCCACTTTGTTTTTGTTACTTCAGTGATCAAATCCCGACGAAGGCGTTTTTTTTTTTCCTTGATTATTTTGACAGAAAACTTAAACGATATAAATGAGAGATACACTCATAAGCTAAAACATTATGATCGCCTCCTTAATAGTGTGTTGGGCCACCTTTCACCATGATAACTGCGTGTACTCGACTTCATGATACCGTGGAAGGTGTCTTCAGGTATCCTGGACCAGCTGAACAAAATGACGTCCAGACTTTGGCAACAGAGCGTGGTACTGACGTGACTGGCAATGCTGCGTTCCACCCCATCCCAAATGTTCAATGGGATTGATGTTTAGGGTTGGTTGGGTTTTAATGGCGCATCAGCAACTAGGGCTATAATGCGCCAAAACAAGATGTCTGGGGAATTTAGCAGCACGGGAGCATACGAAATGCTTGGACTTGATCCTCAAATTCCTGCGCAGTGCGGGTCTTGTCACCTAGAACGTTGTCTTGTTGAAAAAGTCTAGTGCCATTTGGATACAAGATCACCACAATGCCGAGGTAGGAGCTGGCTGCTCGCCGTTGAAAATATGCACCGTCCATTGGCATGATAGAGCTGAAACCGTGATTCATCAGATCAGGCGAATCTGTTCCAGTAGTCCAATGTTCAGGTACGGTGCTCCTGTGTCCACTACAGGGCTAAGTGTCCATGACGGCCAGTCAACATGGGCACACGAACAGGTGGCCTACTCTGTAGGCTTATCCACAAGAGCATTCAATTTGGCAGTGATTACTTTGAATAAAAATAAAACCATTTTTGAAATCCTTCACTTTGTGTTGTTGGTTTTTTTTACCCCCACCAGTTTGGGGACTTTATTGCCACTCCTCGTATGCTGCGCTGGTCGGCGATGTCACGCCTAGGTGCTCCTGGATGCGTCCACTTGTGGAGATAGGGGTGGTCATAATGTTTTGGCTCATGAGTGTATAAAAAAAAACATATCACTTGAAGAGAATTTACAAATTAACCAACCCGAATGTTAAACTGGAACCTTATTTACAAGGCAGGCTCAGATACTATAAAGGTAAAGTGCAGCCATTATCAACCCACTGCCTCCTCAACAATTCATGCTGAGGGAATTGGACCATAATCTGCCACGCTGGTCCAGTGCGGGTTGGCAGATCGACCGTATTCAGCAGTCAGGGGCTTGAACCCCGGTCTACTCAAAGAGTGTGTGCTATTACACTCCCGCTCCTGACCACTCGGCTACGGAGGCCGTCAGATACTATAGAAACACTAAAGAACATCAACAGCATGTGGCTATTAGCAACCTTGTTTCAGCATAACTATTTATTGGTCACCCGGAAAGTTATTTCATCTACCCATGTTTATTGTGTCTGTAAATTGCGTGTGTTCTCTGGTCGATTTGCCTGCTTTTCTGGACGAAAAGGGCGCCTCCGTAGCCAGGTGGGAAGGAGCAGCAGTGCGTAGCACACGCTTCTTGATTAGACGGGGGTTCGAGCCCGTCACCACCAAATACGGAGGATGCGGAAAGGTCAGGGAATGATCACTGCGTATCCCGGAGCAATATGGTCTTAGTTGCTAATGCTCCTAAAAACCAAATAACAAACAGCTGGACGAAAAACTCCAGATTCCAGGATAAAATCCTTGCTATCTACGCTTTAGACTGACTAACTCAGCTGTAGAGAAAGAGCCCATAAAAGCTCCTAGCGTTATCGACGGGATTCGAACCTGGGCCTTTTCCACCTGGAGGACGGTGACGATACCACTATGCTACACGCGCAGACAACCTGTTTCAGCATAGGGCAACATGCTGTTTGATGATGGAATCACATTGTTCCAAAACCGCTGCGTCCAGTTTTGATGGATAATGGATAACGGATTCGCCTAATGGATGATGTTATCCAATTTAAAACGATATTAGTTACTTTAAGTTGACTACATGGACACATCTAGTCGTTTATAAAGAGCTTATACTTGCATGTTATCATAAGTGGTAACAGCCCCCAATGGTCGACTAAAAAAACATCACGCAGAGGAGCGTTGTTTCAAGAAGATGTTTAAATATTTTGATGTAGATTTTACTTGATGGGGGGGCTGAATCTGGCTTGTCTGTGATATTTGTGATGCAAGTGGCTAGCAGAATGCTCTGTAGGTTAGTTATAAATGTCAACAGTAAGGTTCCAGTTTAAATTTCATTGATTTGTTTATTTAATAGTATTTGTCTTCTCAGTGACAAAATAATCAAGAAATAATTAAAGGTAAGAAAAAAATATCCGGTTAAGATTTGATCAGCTATACCATAATTTATAAAGATAAGCTGGAGACCCATTCATGCGTTGCACTACCAATTCAGTTATAGGGGCTGTTCTTAAATATTCCAATTTACAATTTCTGTTAGTTCTTTGGGCAGTACTTAATTTGATATTTTAACAATTAATTCATTAAATTCTTGCTAATATCATAATCTCGATTTCTGATTGATACTTGTCGAATTATGTATGATTTGTCTTTGTAGATGCAAACTCTAGCCAATATTGTGAACAAATATATTCAAGATGAGTTTCAATAATGTATAATAGACTACCTTGAATCCAGAAATTTGCGACTTAAGTGGTTGTATTGGATCGAAATTTTAGCCAGTTAACGGTGAACCCTAACTTCTCCCCCGAAATAAAATCTTTTCTCTAATATTCTCATAGTAGTGTTAACTCTACTTTACCTCAATTCCTTATGAACAACCACACAATATAATTCTCTCAACACAGGTGTAGTATAATTTCAAAAAAGTAGTTAAAAAAACAAAAAACAATGCATCATATTATTTTCGTTGGTGATTACATGATGCATTCTTTAAGATTATTACAATTAATATCACTCATATACCACGTGAAATTAATAATATAGTTTATTAAGCTAATCGCATAAATCACTTTACAATTTAAGGTGACGTTCGAGGCATCTTACCGATACCCATCATCAGACCATGCTGTTGGGGGACAGAGAAATATAAAAGGTTATAAATTTGAATATTACAATAATTACCAAATGAAGAGCACGACGAAGACTGCAAGCTACTTCCTTGGCCACAGAATTCCGCAGATCTTAATCCAATTGAAAATCTATGGGCCAACTCGATCGACACATCAGATGGATGGATCCTTCACCAAGGAACCCACAGGAACTCTGGGATGCACTGCAGTCTGCATGGATACCTGTAGCAACCTTCCATGGACTTATCGAGACCCTCCCATGGCAGCTAGCTGCGGTGCATGCTACGAAAGGCGCATATTCTGGATACTAGGTAGGTGGTCATAATAATGTGACTGGACCCTGTACATAAAGATCACATTCTTACCTGCTGTCAGACAACAGGTAAGAATACTCCCAGAAACCTGAAGTGCATACAGGCAAGGGGGTGCTGCCAGCAGTTAAGTTATAGGTGAGAGATTAAGACCATTAGCCAATGGAATGTTGTCAAGTTTTCTACCCCGGATCCAGTGGTCCTTGTATAGTAATTACCTTTGCTCTCCTACTCCGAACATCGAGGCGTTGTCTTCGTGAAGGGTGGAATAATGATCAACGGCCGCACCCCTCTTCATATTTTTGATAGGTGTACTGTAACTGCGCAGAGGATATAGTGTTTAGTGTAAATTGTAATGTGGCTCTGGAGTTCCCCCCAATTCCGCATCAGGAAATGTGATGAATGCAAAACTCTGTAAAGGCCAGATTTATGTAGGTTGTGAGTGTTCGTGTAGTATTAGTGTGGGGTTGTGTTGTTCATCCAACCTCTTAGCCTAGGGGCCCATGTTTTGACACAAAGACCTCTAGTTTACCGTTCAACGCCACAAGGAGGCAACAGCGGTATGAAAGCACTGGTGGGGCGAACCTTGTGGCAGTCAAAGCTACAGACAGGGAGAGCCCAGTCTGCGCATAGGATATCGAGAACAGATCCTCGAACCCTACATGCGACTTTTTAGGGGTTCGGTTGGCCCAGATTTTCTTTTCTTGCACGACAACACTACTGGACATAGAGCTCAAGTAGCGGAGGAATATCCTGAAAGTGAAGATATCCAACGACTGCCGTGGCCAGCACGATCAGCACACATTAACTCCAGGGGCTCACATTTGGTGAGTATGTACTTGGCACACACACAGGATCCTGAGCTGAATATTATCATTCCTCTCTTTCTTGGTGATTCCCTTCTGCTTTTGATTTTCTCTCTCTCTCTCTCACTCTCAGGGCAACTCGGGAATTTTTATTTTGGCTTGTGCAGCATAAGCCTCAGGCTTCCTTGCACCACATAGCTAACAACAAGACAACAACAACAACAAAAACTCATAGTACTCTCATAGACACGACCAGGTAGCCAGGATAATAGATCAGAAGCTAGCAAGGAAATACCAGTTGGTCGAAGAAAGTGTACCATACTACAAGTACGAACCCCAGGCAATACTAGAGACCCCAACCCACAAGCTGTACTGGGACCGCGCCATAATAACGGATAGGACAATCCTGCACAACAGACCGGACATAACCCTTGTGGACAAGAAGGAAAAGACTACCTATCTGATTGACATAGCGATACCCAACACTGGCAATTTGCAGAAAACCCATGGAAAAATCAGGAACCTAAGACAGGAGATCGAAGAGATGTGGCATATGCAACAAGTAACGACCATCCCAATCATCGTCTCAACCACAGGTATGGTGACAAAGACCCCACATAACAGCCTAGCAGGAATAGGTCTCCCAGGGAACACCTACAAGGAACTCCAGAAAGTCGCAATCCTGAACACATGTAGGACAGTCAGAGAGTTCCTCGACCAACAGTAACACCAGACATAACAACAACCACTCTGTGTACTTTGTAGCATACTCGTCACGAGGTCGAACCCCAATCAGGGAGAAATAATATAAGAGCAATAATAATAATGTTCTGCTCCAGTGTATGCTGCAAGAATGGAATTAGTTGCCGCAGAATTTTATAGACATCTTTAAAGCGAGAATGGTTCACCACTATCACGTCTGTTTAGCTGTTGGAGGCCTCATACGCAGTAATGAGTCATGTGACCATCTTGTATCGTTCTGTAGTGTGACCTTTTTGGTAATTCTTAGGCAACCCTTACAAATGCCCTTTATACCTGTCCGAAGTTTCTCGCCGTCTGCTCATTTCATCGTTGTTCTATGGTACACCACCCTACCAAATTTTGTCCTGCTTCATTGCAAGCTGAACGAGTTACACTACGTTTTCTAAATGTTCTGTTAATTTTGTCGAGCAATGTGTTTAAAGTTACCCCCTTTTTTTTTAAATGCGAGTTTGGCCACCCTGCAGCTCTATTTTTACATCCTCTAGTGATGTATGATGATTGAAACAGTGGCCTATGATAACTCCAGTCCCAGTCCTCTGATTAGAATGCAACAAAACGCTTTTCAGTACAACCTGTAGTTATTATTTGTCGAGGTATTAATTTTTAAAAGTACGAAAAGGCTATCTTGAAAGGGCTAAAGACAGACAACGCATCTGGAGAGGTCTTCCAAAGAGCATCCATATGAAGATAGACTTTGAATATGTTGGTTACAGAACTTGCTAACAAGACACCATAGACGGGGGACGGGACCTGAATGAGGTCCATAATGTTCTGAGAGGGAACTGTTCGATATGCTGTTTGCTGGACGGAAAAACTCGAGTTTCCAGGAGAAAAACCATGCTGTCTTCGCCTGAGACAAACTAACTCAGCCACGGTGCGAAAAAAGTCCATTAACATTTCTTGTGTCATTGCTGGGGGAGGACAGCGATTCTGCCAACTGTGCTACCCACGAGAGCGTAAAACGAATGAAAGTGAAATTCGATGGTTATAAATGATACTAGAAGTAGCTACCACAAAAATCCTGAAAGATTTAAACTGGATTGCAAGAAGTCTTCTTTTAGACAGCGAACTGTTAATTACTGGAATGAGTTGTCTGTGACCGTGTTCGAGGGCGAGAACGTTGGGAATTTCAAATATCACCCAGGTAGATACATGAGGTGGGAAAATAGGTAGTGTATTTTATATAATTAAAATATTTTTTTTGCTGGTGAAGCATAAACGCTTTTTTGTGCCCTATGGCTAATACAGTAAGCACTCGATATGATCACGCATTTTAAACTTCCCATCTTACTTATTCTGTACGCTTGGTAGCTCAGTGTTCAGAATCACTGTCGGTCTCCCCACCTGCTGGAAAATACCCGGTTCGAATCCTGTATTGATATTGAACTTTAATGTTTTTTTTTTTTGGCACTCACTCCGTGGCTTATTTAATCGGGCACAGGCGTTGATAGCAAGGTTTTCTCTCGAAACGCCCGGAAACTAGCATATCGACCAGAGATCATAGGCAATTTATGGGTATATGAGTTCTTGGCTGGCCCCAATACGACAATTTTTTTTTTTTTTAATCTTTATTCTCCCTTCGCGGGTAGGATAGCGTTTATAATCACCATCCTTCCACCACATGTGGAGAAAGCTTGAGTTTGAATCCCTTACATAATGCAAGAAACTTTTTCCTTCGAAACTCCGGTGTTTCGTCCAGCAGGATTTCTTTACTGATATAAACTCTAAAAGAAAGTGGATGAATCAGGTTGGTCCACTTGATATCGATGGTTCGACTGTTGATGATCCTGCTCAGATAGCAAACAAATTAAATGAGTATTTTGCATCTACATTCACACATGAGGAGTTATTAAGGTTTGAAAATGCTAGAAGTTTATTAAATTGTAATGGGGTGCTTAATGATTTTGTAATAACTGAGAGCAGAGTGGAAGAGGAATCGTTGAAGTTAAACGTAAGAAAGGTCCCTGTGGTGGATGGGATCTATCCAGTTATATTAAAAGAGACAGCAAAGGAACTAAGCAAACCCTTAGCCATAATTATGAGAGCATCCTTGGACTCGGGGGAGGTCCCCACGGACTGGAGATGTGCAAATTTATCCCCAATTCACAAGGGAGGGCCCACTGTTGTTTTATATATTTATCAATGATATTGATGAAAGTAAATCAGGCTTAGTGTCGAAGTTTGCAGATGATACAAAGGTTGGCAGGGTTGTTAATGACAGTAATGGCACTGTGCTACTGCAACAGAATCAAGAAATTTTGGACAGATGGGCTGAGAAGTGGCAACTGAAGTTTAACCTTGACAAATGCAAGTAACCCCAGAGAAGTAACCCCAGAGAAACGTACCAACTGTGTGGTACTACACTTAAGGTGGTAGAAAATGAAAAAAGATCCTGGGGTAATTGTACAGTCAGATATGAAGTTTTCTGAGCAATGCAGACAGGCTGCAAGAGCAGGTCACGGGGTTTTGTCAAAGATATACAGGAAGTTTGCTAGCAGGGAAAAGGAGATGATTATCCCTTTGTATAAGGCAATGATCAGGCCACGCCTTGTGTACTGCGTACAGGTCTGGAGGCCTCATTTTAGGAAGAATGCAGATTTACTTCAGCATGTACAGAGAAGGGCAACAAGATTGGTGAGGGGAATGATGGGATCCTCTTACCAAGAGAGGCGTAAGTTTTTCAAATTGCAGCGGCTGGAAACTAGGCCCCTGCGAGGTGATCTGATTAAGGTGTATAAAGCCTTGAATGGGTTGAGCACGCTGAATTCTGATGGGATACTTCCACTTGCTCAGATTACGAACCTAAGGGGGAATAAATTCAAATTGAGGAAAAACAGTTGTAGAATAGATGAGCGGAAATTCGCCTTTAGCCAGCGGGTGGTTAATTGCCGGAACAAACTTCCATCTGTCGTTTTGGAAGTTGATAGCTTAAATAAATTCAAGGAGGAACTGGACAAACTTTTAGAGGGAATGGTTGAATGAATTTTTTTTTTTTTTGGCTGATGCTAGATAAGCTCATAATACTCTTGCTTTCTTGCGTCATATTCCACTATTACTATTACCCCAGGTGAAAATGGCCTGAAGTTGAGTCAATGATAATAGAAAGTTTTATGTACCCCCCCCCCCACACACAATGTAGTTCAGTTAATCGGTCTCAGACGATTAACTGAACTACATTGTGGGGGTACTTTTATAAAATGGCTATCATTATTATGTTCGGACATAGGAAAACATAGGAAATTTCAAGGTCATTAAATTTTTAAGGAACTATAATCAGTCACTGGGAATTCTTAGTAGAATAGTTGTGCTACCTGATAGCTTTGATGTAGAAGTTTTCAGGATACCAAATTGTATTTAAAATACTCACGTGTTGCTGAGTTATACATTATTGGTATTTTCAAGGTCACAGTAATTCTACCGAGTCAGCGATTTGAATGTTTCCAGGAGATAAAAGAACTACAGCAGTGCCACCTGCTTTTGTTCAGTCATGACTAGAAATTCGGCATAAATTGCGTAAAATTATTAAATTGTGACATCACGAGGAAGCTTCATCACTTAATAAGAGCTACTCCATTTATATGGCTGCGGCAGGTTTAGTAGATCGGCAGCTTAAATCCCAAGCCCTCATAAATGGTGAGGGTTGACGTCAGGAAGGGCATCCGGTCGTAAAAACTATTCCAAAACCAATAAATGTGTTTCGGTTAAGAAGTTAATCCAACTAGAGGAGAAGAAGAGGATGTAAAGTGTGAATTGATAACATTGAATGCCGACCCCATATAACGTGGGAAAAGGCGAAGACAAAGAAGAAGATTGTGAAGGTACTTTTTCTACAGACGGGGTGAGGGGGGGGTTGCATGTCTTTTCTGTCCCGAATTTTTCTTATATCAAATAGCAAATGTAGATTTGTTATAAGGTTCGCAAAATTCAGATGCACTGTACTGATTCTTCATAGCATTACAGTACAGTGCATCTGAACTGTACTGATTCTTCATAGCATTACAGTACAGTGCATCTGAACTGTACTGATTCTTCATAGCATTAGTTGCTTTAGTACTAAATACACACCTAATCCTAATTTGGCCGCTGCCTCAAAACTGCAACACCCTCTATCAGGGGGTTCTTACCCAGGAAGGTTCTCCTCTTTAGGGTAGGTAAAAGGCTGTCCCAAAATTTAATTTTCTGACCGCGTAATTCAAATTTTGTTCAAATTTTGAAACTAAAATGGGGGAGGGTGGCATGGCAAAATTGGAAGGCAGGTGGCTACACAGAAAAGTGAAGAACCCCCTCCCTAAATCGACTTTTTCGACGTAATCGCCAAACATTATGTTGCCAATATAGACAAAAAACGTTCAGGAAGACCACAGGAATTTATAGAATGAGAATAGAGGGCGCTGAGAAGAGTGGTACCTAGATCTGTCAGTCCTTATTGAATATTTCAACCAGCAATCCCAGAGGGAGCTAAGGAGTCTATGGCCCCATGACAAAAATAATGTGACTGTTTTTAATGTTTCATGATGATTAAAGCTCAATAATATTTTCAAAACTGCAACACTGAGCACTGCTTCAATTCCCCCTTCAGAAAATTCTGGGTTATCATCTCCCTTCATTGCAGCAGTAGTGTGCGGAGGCCCCCTTTTCTGTTTAACATGACTGCACCATGTCATGTGCAACCCTATAGTGACTTGGTTTGACCATATTAGCGTGTAAAAGTTTAATTGTCCTGCTCTGAGCTCTATCTGAACCTCGTTGTACCCCTTTAGGGTTTCGGACGAATCGGGACATTGGCTTCAAGCCAGGAGAAGATTTCCTCAATTAGTAGCTGAAATGACTCCTGTGTTGAATATGGACAGCTCTCGTGTGTAGCAGTTGGTAGAATCGCCGTCCTCTCCACACCGGGTGGAAAAGAGCTGAGTTCGAGTCCCTTTGATGATGAAAGGACTTTTTATAGGTCTTTTTCAAAACATGTGCTGAGTGAGTCGGTCCCTGGTGAGTGCAGCACAGTGTTTCCTCCCGGAAACTCGTTGGGTTTTTCGTCCAGAAAACAGAAGATCGACAATATGTTCTTAGTCACTGATGCTTCTAAAACCCTACAACACCAAGTGGACATCTCTGTGTTCTGGAATTTTTGTTTTTGGTTGACTTTGCACCTTAGCAGCTAAGGATATTACGATAGTATATTGTGCATGTAAACTGCATGTGCGTCTGATTGGGTTGTATATTTTGCGTGATGAAAAGTTCGAGTTTCTCGGAGAGTTGTGCTTCAGTCACTTTCTTGGAGCCCTTGTTAAAGCACAGTTGGCATAATCACCGTCCTCACCGACTGGAAATGATCTGAGTTCGAATCCATTCAATGACGCCAGGAATTTTAATGGACCTTTATCACAGTGTGGCTGAGTTAGTCGGTCTCAGGCTAGGGTAGCATGTTTTTTTTTTTTTCCTGGACACTCTAGTTTTCGTCCAACGAACAGCAAATCGACCACAGGACACACACGCAGTTACGGTCAGAATCCTAATTTATGTGCTATTGGTCCAGATTTAATTCCACTAATACTTTGGAAGAAGAAGATAATCTCTTAACAAATGTGACTGAAGTAGTTAATTATCAAACTAGAGCTTAGCTCCAGCATCTTAAGCAATTACTGCCTGTTCACAAAAAGGAAAACAGATCATTGGTAAAAACTACATACCAATTTCACTACAAAGTACCTTAGGAGCATTTTTGGATGGTAATAAATTATTTTTAAATTTCATTCAAATCCTCTTTAAATTCACAGCAGTATGGCTTTACAATTGGGAAAACCCGCAAACACCAATCTCTCTCTCTCTTTGTTATAGAAATATTCTCCGTCGAGAGATATGAGGAGGATAATAATTATATCTACATGCTACCCACGAGGGCATCTCATCTGCTATGAAACAAAGTGAAAATTTAAATACTTCCTATGTAGAATAAAAGTTGTCTTTAATTACTAATTTAATTTAATTACTAAAATGTTCTATAAAACACACACACACACGCGCGCAAATTTCGCACTGTTGAAAATTGGTATAATAAGTGTTGAAATAACAGTGTTGAAAATTGGTATAAATTGATATAATAAGGACTGCAGTTCAGTCACTGAAGAAATGGCAAAGAAGGTACTATCACATGGCCTTCGTGCGTAGCACAGTTGGTATAATCACTGCCTTCTCCACACCGGGTGGAAAAGACTCGAATTCAAATCCCGTCAATGACGGAAGGAATTTTTGTGGACCTTTCTCACAACTTGCGTGTGGTCTGTTCGATTTGTCTTTGCTGGACGGAAAACCCGTTTCCGGGAGAAAAAACCATGCTGCCCTCGACTGAGACCGACTAACTCAGCCACGGTTTGAAAAAGATTCATAAAAATTACTTCAGTCATCGACGGGACTAGAATTCAGATCTTTTTCCCCCATCGTGGGGACGACGTGGAATCTACCAATTGTGTTACCCACGAGGGTGTAGCCACAATAGAAGGCACTTCCAATAAATGTAGAAATCATGGCTAGAAGAATTGCTGAAGTCGTTTTTAATTTATGCTGTAGAAAGGGATCCAAGGTGGAGGAATATTTGATGTTTTTTAGCTGTACAAAATGCTAATCGGTTCGTGAACATACAATTTCACAGACAAAATACACAAGCATGGATACGATCTGTAAGCTGCCGTTAAACTAATAGAATTTTATTATATAGTATACACCAGGTGCGGTTTCTATTATTTTGTCCTGTTAGTGTATATTTTATACAAATTAATCTAATTTATATTTGCAGCTTCTGTCGCTAGGTGGCGCTTTTGTAAGTGAAAAATGTGATCGTTCCTCTAAGCCTAATGTCCCCTTGCACGTTGTTTTGAGATATTGATCGCTTGTATTAGTATTTGAAAATGCCGATTTCCAAGCGTAATAAGCAAGGTATTTATGATATATTTAAATATTTGTTATTCTTGAACTTGTTTGTGAAATACATTTAGGTATTTTTTATATCTGTTTTTCTGATATTTATTTTTAATTTTCTTGCAGTATCTTTAACAAATGTACGTAAAAAGCGATTGGAACTGAAGCAACATCTTATCGAAGAGGTAAGTCTGTCGTTCATTTTTGATCATGAAACTCTCAATTATATCAACTGAGGTACAACGTATCCTTTAAAAATAAGAAACTTCTTAGGATATCAATTTGGCTTTATATCGCCATGTTATAATATAGGGTACAGCTGATAGTTCTCCAGGTGTGTTTGTGGAGCCACGAGTAGTAACATACGGAGTGATCTCTCTGTAATTAATTAATTACAGTGGACATTTTTGAGAGCAGATAAACAACTTCGGACATAGGAAAGCAGGCCCTCAGAGAGTTTCTATAAATTATGTACCTTGTATCACTTCCCTGATTGACACAATGAAGCAAGGTGCTGGGGATTTCAAGTACTGCTGGGAGGCATAAAATAATGAAACACATGGGCTGTATTACAGTAACTAAGAGTATGAACAGGTGCATGTACACCAATGCTAGAAGCATAGTAAATAAATTTTATGAATTTGATGTGCTAGTAAAGACATCAAATGTAGACGTTGGTATATCAGAGATGTGGTGTCACTCAGATATAAGGAATGGAGAGTACAATGCATACAGAAAGGAAAGACAGGATAAGAGGGGAGGGGTTATTATTATTATTAGCTATATGATGCAAGGAAGCCTGTGGCTTATGCTGCACCAGCAAATAAAAAATTCCCGTGTTACCCTGAGAAAGAGAGAGAGAGAAGTAGAAGGAAATTACCAAGAAAGAGAAGAATGATGATATCCAACTCAGGACCCTGGGTGTGCCCATACTCACACAGATATGAGCCCCTGGGTAGTTAAGAAGCACATAAAATATAAGGTAGTGTATCCAGTTGACACGAGCTTGGTTTCCCCAGAGTTCAGTTTTGTGTCCATTGTTGTTTACTGTATTTATTAATGATATTGACGAAGGCATATCAGGCTTATTGTCCAAGTTTGCAGGTGATACAAAGGTTGGCATGATGGTATACTACTGCAACAAGATCTAGAAAAGTTGGGCTGAAAAATGGCAATTTAAGTTTAACATTGACAAATGCAAAGTACTGCATATGATTAGCAGTAACCCAAGAGTAATGTATGAACTGTGTGGTATTATACTTATGGTAGTGGAAAATGGAAAAGACCTTGGGATAATTGTGCAGTTTAATATGAAGTTCTCTGAGCAATGCAGACAGGCTGTCAGGACAGCTCATGGGTTTTGTCAATAATATACAGGAATTTTGCTAGTTATCCCATTGTATAAGGCATTTGTCAGGCTACATCTTGAGTGCCATATACAAGTTGGAGGATTTATTTTAGGAAGGATGAAGAGCTGCTGGAACGAGTGCAGAGAAGAGCAACGAGATTGATGATGAGAAATGAAGGGGTGCTCTTACCCCTTCATTTCTTACCAAGAAAGGCTTCAGTTCTGCAAATTGCAGCATCTTTCAAACTAGACACTTGTGAGGTGATTTGATTGATTTGTTTAATTCTTTGAATGGATTGAGTGATCATCAATGCTGATGGGATTCTTTCTCTTGCTCAGACCACATTCATGATGGACACAAATTCAAATTGAGGATGGATGGTTGCAGAAGAGATGTGTGGAAGTTTGCCTTTAGGAAGCAGGTTAAACTAGATAAGAACTAGATAACCTATTATGATTAGATGTAGTGGGAGATATTTTTTTTTTGTGTTTCTGCTGTATAAGCTTGCTTTCTTACATCATTTGCTACTACCAGTGCTATATATTAAAAAGAAAACTAAAAAAAAAAGTTTGACCAGAAAATGAAAATATTTATGAAATATCAAGCTAAATGTTTTCGTTATGTTTTGAAAAACCCTTTAGTATACAGTAAGCATTATATATGATTGTTCTGATTTATTTCCTCAACTCGGTTAGCATTAATATTGGGATATGATTCAAGAAAGCAAACTTATGCACGCCGCTTCCGTAGCCAGGTGGGCAGGAGCAGCAGTGCATAGCACACGCTTCTTGATTAGACCAGGGTTCAAGCCCGTGACCACCAAATACGTAGGATGCGGAAAGGTCAGGGAATGACCACCGCATATCCCCGGAGCAATGCTCCTAATGCTCCTAAAAACCAAATAACAAACAAACAAACTTATACAGCATCAGAGAAAAGAATTTTTATTGTTTTGAAATTTCAGGACTTATATTTTTTAAATGCATATGCAATTGATTTCAGCATTTTATATATATATATATATATATATATATATATATAAATGAGGTCTCTGTGGCTGAGTAGTTAGAAGTGGAAGTGCAATAACACATGCTATTTGAGTAGACCATATTTCAAGCCCCACTGGTCCAGTGCTGGCAAATTATGGTCCAGTCCTCAACATGGAACCCCAGGGGTTCACATCTGGTGAGTATGGGCTTGGCAAACCTGGGGTGCTGAGCTGGATATCATCATTCTTTTCTTTCTTGTTTGCTTTCTTGGTGATTTCCTTCTACATCTCTCTCTCTCTCAGGGTAACGTGGGAATTTTTTTTTTTTTTTTGCTGGTGCAGCATAAGCCTCAGGCTTCCTTGCACTATATGGCTAATAATAATAATAATGACTTGTGGAGGAGGCCTCCATCTTACAGTGGATTGATATTGGTTGTAAATTTCTTTATATATATTATTATTATTATGTTATATGAGAGGTTTCTGTATAAGTGTTTTCTGTATTTTCACGAAACTAGTCACCTATTTTGCGACTGGCTGCAAAGATAGAGCTGTTAAGTATATATATACAGGTGGCGGACAAAAAAAACTGTTCACCTTAAAAAAACTAACATTTGAAGTGAAACGTATAAGGTATTGTTTTATTACAGTAATTTTGTTTGTCAAGCAAAGGTAGTGTGTTAGGTAACGCTTCTATTGCATCAGACAGTAATTTCAAGGTATTGTTGCATCAGCCATTTCTATAAATATGCCGTTGGAAGGGTATACACGCTCATCAGTATCCTGTTTTGTGGAGGTGGAAGTGTGGCTCCATATGTTTAGTTGACACCAAGAAAAAAAAGTGCAGCTGTTGCTCAGTCCCAGGAAGGGCTTTCTACGTGTGCTCTTGCTGATAAAATAGACTGCCACCAGTCAACAGTTTCCCAGGTGCTGAAATTAAACATGAAACCGGTGATATTAGTGAAGAGAAGACCTGGATCAGGCTGAAAGAGAGTGACTATGCCTTCCCACGGTCGATATTTGAAATGACTGCGCCTTCGTAATCGCCATAACTATTCAAAGATCGCTTTCAGAACGTGGTCTGCATGCCTATCGACCCAAGAAGAGGCCTTTGTTGACTCAACAAATGAGAAATAAGCTACTTGCTTAAGCTAAAACGCATTTTTCATGGACAAAAGAGCAATGGGGCACCGTCAATCGAAATTCAACCTGCATGGTTTGGATGGGAAGCGATATGTCAGAAGACGAAAATTGGAACATACCATCCTGACTTCATAACACCAACTGTAAAGTTCCCTGCCAGTCAGATGGTCTGTGGATGCATAACAAGCAAAGGGGTGGGGCGAATTAAGTTTATTACTGGAATGGTGAATGCAGAAACCTACACTGCTATCTTGGAGGAGTGTCTGAAACATGTTATTGGGGATCACCACACGGATGTCCAAAACTGTATTTTTCAACAGGACTCAGCACCTTGCCACACAGCAAAATTGGTAAGTTTCATGCTATTTAGATTTAATGATGAGTTTGTCTTCTTGTCTCACAAAGCTTAAAACATACTTACACCAATGTTTTCCCTCGTTTTTCTCCCTTAAGATGCAGTCATACCTCAGAAATGCTGGCATTACAGTGTTGGACTGGCCCAGCAACACGGTCCAGATTTCAACTGTATTGAAAATTTCTGGTATATAATGTTGTCTAAAATTGCTCAGAAGAAGCCAACAAGTAAGATTCAGCTGCAGGAGAGCATTGTAAGGGTGTGGTACCATGAAATTGGGCAACTGTATACCCAGAAGTTGGGCACCTCCGTAGCCAGGTGGGCAGGAGCAGCAGTGTGTAGCACATGCTTCTTGATTAGACAGGGGTTCGAGCCTGTGAGCCACCAAATTGCTGTATGATTCCTTTCGCCCCAAAGGTGGTACTTGTGCATATGTCCGTTCTGATATTCCCTGTCAGAGACTTGGCAATTTGGAATCTCCTCTCTTTGATCTTCTCTGGCTTAAAATCTCTCTACCTCATTGTGTAAAATTCATCTGTTGTCTCTACCGTTCTCCCAACTCCACTAATCACTTGGAGCTCTTTGACTTCCTCTCTTTGCAACTTTACTTTCTCCAGTCCAACTTTCCTAACAGTGAGGTAATTTTCCTTGGTGATTTTAACGTTCACAACTCCAGCTGGCTTCCGTTTTCTAGTCACACCGACCCAGCAGGTCGAGATGCTGAGGCTTTTGCAATTACTAATGACCTAGCACAGATTGTTCATTTACCTACAAGAATACCGGACAATCCTAATCATACAGCCAATACGCTTGATTTTTTTCTCACAAACAACCCTTCTAAGTACAAGGTTGAAGTGAGAGGTCCTTTAGGCACTTCAGATCACAACTTGGTGATTGCCTCTTCTCCAATGGAACCTTTATCTCATGGCTATTCCCAACCTCGTATTGTTTGGCATTACAAGAATGCAAAATGGGATGACCTGTGAGACTTCTTTTCTTCTTTTCCTTGGTCTGATTACTGTTTCAAAACTTCTGATGTCAACGTTTGCTCAGATCGTGTCAGTGAAATTATTCTTGCAGGAATGGAATCCTTTATCCCACACTCCACTTTAAAATCTCGTCCTATATCTAAACCTTGGTTTTCCAATAAATGTGCTAAGGCTGTCCAAGAGAAGAACGTTGCATATCGTAATTGGCTTGTTTCTAATTCTTCAGTTTCATTTTCTGCCTACACCAAAGCTCGCAACAATTGTAAAGCAGTTATTAATCAGTCCAAACTAGAGTTGAACAGGCTAAGAGTAGAAAACTTGCTTCTTGCCCTAATGGTAGCCGAGCATTCTGGTCTCTTGCCAAAGCTATTGGCCGCAACTTTTGCCCATCTCTGCTCCCACCTCTGTCCAAACCAGATGGTTCTGTTGTCACTTCAGCCAAGGATAAAGCTGACCTGTTAGCATCCCATTTTTCTTTGAGCTCATGTATTAATGATCTTGGTAAAACACCTCCCACCATTCCTAACACACTCCATTCAATGCCTCCTGTGTTCTTCCGTCAAAAGGATATCAGAAGGATTTTGATGAATCTTGATGCTAAGAAAGCTCCAGGTCCTGATGGTATTTCTCCACTTGTTCTCAAAACCTGTGCTCCTGAACTTACTCCTATTCTTTGCCGCCTTTTTTCACTTTCTTATTCCAAAGGTGTTTTTCCTTCTGCTTGGAAATTTGCTCATATCCAGCCAGTTCCTAAAAAGGGTGACAAATCCCTCCCATCCAATTATCGTCCCATTGCAATTACTTCTACTCTTTCTAAAGTAATGGAGAAATCAATTAACCGCCAACTCTTAAACTACCTAGAAACCTTCCGTCTGATCAACGATCGCCAGTATGGATTCCGTCAGTGTCGATCCACTGGTGATATTCTGGCTTATGTTACCCATTTATGGACTAATTCAATGGAAAGGTTCGGTGAAACACAAGTAGTTGCTCTTGACATCTCAAAGGCTTTTGATCGTGTTTGGCATAAAGGTCTTCTAAACAAGCTTCCATCTTATGGTTTGCCAACTGTTTTTAGTAATTGGTTATCCAGTTTTCTCTCTGATCGCTCACTGAGGGTGATGGTAGATGGCTCTCTGTCTTCTAACTTCTCCACTAATGCCGGTGTCCCCCAAGGTTCAGTTCTTTCCCCCACTCTTTTCCTCTTGTATATCAATGACCTTCTTCCATTGACTGGAAATCCTATCCATAGTTTTGCCGATGATAGCACATTGCATTCAACTTTCCATTTTGAGAAACCTTGTCCAGCTCAATCAGCTTCAAGTTCTCGAAAATCTGCTACCAATTCCTTAAATGCCGATCTTCAGGTAATTCTCCAGTGGGGCAAAGACAACTTAGTTGATTTCAACCCTTCTAAAACTCAATCTTGTCTTATATCTCGCAAAAAGGATTCTTCTGCTCCTATGCTTATCTTTAGTGACACTCCGATTTCTAGGCAAAATGATATATCTCTTTTGGGGATTACCCTGACTTCTAATCTCTCTTGGCACAAGCACATTACAAATATTGCTTCCTCTGCATCTAAAAAACTTGGTTTTCTCTTTCGCTCTCGGCGTTACTTTTCTCCCAAACAACTGCTCACTCTGTATAAATCGCAAATCTGCCCTGCCATGGAATATTGTTCCCACATCTGGGGTGGTGCCCCCAAAACCTCTCTCAGGCTTCTTGATTCCATTCAGAAGAGGGCAGTTAGGTTAATTAATGATTCATCTCTAACAGAGTCTCTCCACTCGCTGTCTCATAGACGCACTGTTTCTGCTGCATGCCTCTTCTACAGATACTTCCATGGGCACTGTTCTTCAGAATTGGCTTCTATAATTCCCGCTCTCTCTTTCAAAACAGTCCGAACACGTGCCGCCACCAGCCAACATCCATTTACTGTCCAACTTCAAACCCACAGAACCAACTTTTCATCTTCCTCATTTATTCATTCAACTGCCGTTTTCTGGAACAACCTTCCTTCATATGTATTTCCTGAAAATTACAATCTATAGAAGTTCAAGTCCAATATCAACAAATATCTTCTTTCGTCTTCCCAACCTCCAACCCAAGCACGGTACCAAGTACTATAGGTTATAATACCTCTCGTGTTTGGGGTTCTCATAAAAAAAAAAAAATAAAAAAAAAATAAGGAGAATGCGGAAAGGTCAGGGAATGACCACCGTATATCCCATGAGCAATATGGTCTTAGTTGCTAATGCTCCTAAAAACCAAATAACAACAACAACTCAGAAGCTGATTAACTCTATGCCAGATCGTTGCAAGGCTGTAATTGCAGCTTGAGGAGGAACAACAAAATGTTGAGGACTTATTTTGCTGATTTATAGTACATAATATTATTACGTTAACTTGTCATTTCAGTTTGTACACATAAATGTGATAAAATGTATGTTTTTTGTCATGATTGCTATTTTCATGATTTCTCATATTTCCATTAATTACACATTTTACCCTTTGGGAAGATATTTATGGCAATTAGATATATCAGGTGGAGTCTTTATTGGATTTCATTCACAGAGGTATACAGGGTGTCTCAAAAATACATGGTATAACTTCAGAAATGAGTTCCACATATGTAGACAATAAAAATATTTTATATCAACATAGTTCCGGAAATGGTTGGTTCCCGAGTTATTAACCGGGATGTCTTATCTCCCGCAGGTGATTTCCTTCATCACAAGGTACTGACAGGATCTAATGGTTTTCCATTCCGACCATGTATTCAAATCAGGAGCAAGTGGATATGCACTTTATGTATGGTTTGGCAGACAGCAAGGCTCTGGAGGCTCATCGTTTGTACCACAAAAGGTTCCCAGAACGAAGATGTCCAGACAGGAAAACGTTTGAAGGTATCCATCACCGCCTTTGTGAACATTGGACCTTTACACTTCGTGCTGCCAACAGAGGATGACCAAGATATACGACTCCTGAAGTGGAAGGGGTAGACCAACTGCCTGGCCTCCACGCTCAAATGATTTAACTCACTAGATTTATTCTCGTAGGGCCATTTAAAGTCATTGGTGTATTCGACTCCGGTAGGTGATGTGGAAACTCTCTGCAATCGAATTGTGGCAGGTTGTGAGACAATATGAAACATGCTAGGAATTTGGCATCATCTTCACGAGTAAATGAGACGTCGATGTGAGGCCTGTATTTAGGCAGAAGGTGGACATTTTGAACAATTACTATAAGGTGATGTGAACAGTTAAGTGTCATAGACAGACCTTCAAAACTTGGAAACCAAGCATTTCCGGAACTATGTTGATATAAAATATTTTTATTGTCTACACATGAGGAACTCATTCCTGAAGTTATGCCGTGTATTTTTGAGACACCCTGTATATGGGTGTGGGATGCTAGCACCCCTTCTTGAGGTGTGAGATATCGACGTCCACGCGCAACCTCCTAGACTTTACTCATGACCTTTATTTCCATCTCCTCTGGGGGAGATGGCCTTCCAAGTTCCCCCTTCCATATCTATCCCCTTTTCAAATCCCTAAGGTGGATACTTCCACTTACATCCTTTTACTCCTACTTCCTCCCCTATCCCCACTCTATCCCCCCTTCCTTTTCATACATATGGGGCTCCCTTTCCCTATATCTTTACTCCCCATGGGTGGACTTCCAAATCCCACTTTTGCTTGGTGACTAGCCACCATCACTTTTTTAACTCCCCCCCTCTGGGGTGGGGTGGGGTGGGCTGGGCTTCCTACTCCATAGGTTTCCCTACTGTCACCCTTTCAACCTGGCAGCCAACTTCACCTCTGTCCCACTGTTCTCTCCCTCATTTATCCTCTACTTGCACTATTTTCCTGTCACCACCAAATACGGAGGATGCGGAAAGGTCAGGGAATGACCACCGCATATTCCCGGAGCAATATGGCCTTAGTTGCTAATGCTCCTAAAAACCAAATAACAACAACAACAGCACTATTTTCCCTATCTTCCTTTCTTTATTTTAATTTTTCTGGGCTGGGAAGCTCAGGCAACCCCATGGTCACCTTACCAGAGTCTTTCTTCCTACTGATCTGACCCCCCCATGGCGAAGGACATTAACTAGGGGTTGGTGGTTTTCACAGGCTCCTAGACTAAGAGGCCAGATGAACAACATACCAACACACCCTACACTAACTCACGCGCAATCTGGCCTTTACAGAGTACCGTGTACATCTTAAAGTATCAGTCACGGAGTTGGGGACCTTCCCCCCCACAGGTGCAGCTAGTCAAACTACACTATACACTGTTCTTTCTGTATATATTGTACTCCCCATATTCAAATTCTGCATCCCGTATATTTGAGTGATACCACACCTGTGAAATTCCAAGTGTCTGCATTTGATGTCTTGACCAGCACATCATATCGTCAATACATGGGCCCTAACGTGGCCCATGTATTTACTTGTTTCATGATGACTCCCAGCAGCTCTTGAAATCCCCAGCACCATGGTTTCAATTTATTCAAACTACCCACTTCTACAACACCAGATAGAAGTTTTTCCACCACTTCCTTTTTTTGTTTAGTGTGACATAAATGCTCCGAAAACATATATGAGAGTAGGAGTGTGTTATAGGCCTAATGACTGTGATGAGTATAACAAGCATCTGTTCAGATGTGTAGAATAGGCCTAATAGAGATATATAATCTTATCTAGAAATTTGAGTGTCATCAAAGAGCATAGAAGCATTAGACTGTTTTTGTGAGAAATAAGACAGTACTGAGTTTTAGAAGGATTGGATTTAAGTGTTGTATATATTAAGACATGTAAGTCAAGCCTTTGAAGCACAAAAATTCATCTAACATTTTTAGATTAACTTAAGTGGTGAGTATAAAATCCTAAGCATGAATTAATACCAATGTACTTACATTTACTACATATATACAGTAAACTTTGTAAACTCCAACACTTTACGATCTGGAATACTTTAAAATCCGGTGTATTTCGCACACACACAAAAAAAGTCAACATTTCAACATTTTAAAATCCAGAAATATTAACAAAACAACCTGGCACTTTTAAAGGCCAAGATTGTATTTGACTTAAAAATCCATGCAAAAAAATTAAACTTCTGTTTTTATAAGATGCTGCATTACTGTTTTGTTCTTTAAATCTTGCTGGCCACAAGAGAGGGTGCTGACGCTCTTTAAAAAAAAAAATTACAGCTGTGAGTTACAGGCTCCGAAAAAACGATAAGTGTTTGCTTTTTTATTTACATAATTGTTATTTTATATTGTACTTAATATATAGTCTTATAGTTATAGTTACGCTGGTTATTTTTATTTTAATTTAGATAAAGAGTTTTTGTAGATTAATACTTAATATAGGTAAAACCGTTATTTCGTTTGATTCTTGCATTCATTGTTTTTGTATATAGTGGTAGGGAATTCAAATTTTTAATTGAGGTAGCTAGGTAGCTCTAATGTATAATTATATAGAGTAATACGCTTCACTGTTTCTATTAGATAGCGTAGTATTGAAATTTAATTAATTTAATTTATTGATCTTATTAATTTAAAGTGTCATGCCCCAAACTAGAGCAACAAAGCAACGGGCACAAAGTGGCAGGAGTGCTGTGACCCGGGGGGAGAAGTGAGGGGGGGCGATTCTCCAACGCATCACAGCCTAAAAAAATGTGCAACTTGTGAAATGTTTGCCGAACTCTGGAACTGAACATGATATTGCCATGGGGAATGTTTTTGTGTGTGCACGATGTAAGGAAATCAGGCGACAACTCAGCATTGTTATGGGCCTATATGAGAGTTTGAAGGACAGGGTGGATGCCCACGAAAGATCAAAATTGAGGAGCCCATCAGGCTCTCAGCTGCCCACATCAACGCCAGAGCTTGCACTTGGTCATCACGCAACACAGCGGCAACCCCCAAGGCAGAATGCGCTGGTCCCACAGGAACTAGTAGTTGTTGTTGGTGACTATTGTCAGGAAAACGGGAAACATGCTTTGTAAAAAGGATAGGTGGAACAGGACCAGGGTATGTCTGCCAAGGGCAAAGGTTGATGACGTTGTAGAGCGGATATCATCTTTTAAGGGCACAAAAGGTGATATAGTTGTACACGTTGGCACTAATGATATTAAGAGTAGGAGACCGGCAGAATTACTTAACAAGTACAGGTCACTGTTGAACAAAAGCCGAGAATTAGGGTTGAATTTGAAAGTGTCTGCAATTCTGCCCAGACACGATAGAAGGGAGTATATGATGAGAGTCTTGTCGATCAATTCGGCCCTGGAAAGATTGTGCAAGGCTCAAGGGATAGAATTTTTTTCAGCCTGGACTGTACTTGTTCACAGGAGTGACTGCTTCTACAGGGATGGGATACACTTAAATAGAAAGGGTGCAAGAATATTTGCTGATGCTATTGAGGCAGTGTTAGATGGGTTGGAAAACTGATAGCTTGGGGGGATACAAGGACTAATAGATTAACAGTAGCCATAGGCAAAGGTGAAGGTGATTCTTGCACAACTTCTATTAGAATAAGTAGTGACTTGGAGCAAGGGGTATTGGGGGTTTCAGGGATGGATGGCAATCATCCTGAAATAGGTGGGTATATGGGATGTGTTAGGGTAACTAGGAATAGGAACATGTATGCTTGTATGTATACCAATGTTAGAAGTATAGTAAATAAATTTGATGAATTTGAAGTGTTGGTCAAGACATCAAAGGCGGATATTGTTGGGATAGCAGAGACCTGGTGTCACACAGATATAAGGAATGCTGAACTGGAATTTGGGGAATACAATGTGTACAGAAAGGATAGACAGGATAGAAAGGGAGGAGGTGTTATGCTGTTAATTAATTAGCAGATTAGGACAAAAACTAAATTTCAGCATATATAGAAAACCCACTAATAAGGGGATGCTTTTGCATTTCCACAGTTATCATCCCCAACCATACAAAAAATCGGTCATGCTGAACCAATTTCTTAATGCCTTTAAATATTCTTCCACCCAAATTTCTCTAACCACTGAAATAAATGAATTAACTACAAGATTCTTAAATAGGGGTTACTCGCTAACCTATATAAACAAAGTCAAAACAATAGCCCGTGATAAAATAAATAACAACAACCTCGCAACAAATATTGCACAAAAATCTGACAAGACCAAAATACATTTCATCACCATTCCATATGTCGAGTACTGGTACAATAAACTTAATCAAATATGCAAGGGAACCGACATGAAAATCATAGCAAAACCCATGAACAAATTATACACATTCTTCAGAAATCAACCTTCAAACACCACATTCCAATCACAGCATGACCTCATATACAGCATCCTATGCAAAAATTGTGACACTGTTTATCTAGGATCTACCATGGGAGTGGCACAGCTTCGAGCAAAACAACACGAAGCTTCTGTGCGGGCGGGTTGTTCAAATGCATCAGAACTTTTGTTCCACGCAATAAATGAACGACATTCATTCAGCTTTAATGAAACAAAAATTATAAATATTCAACACAACTATCACAAACTACTTATTGCAGAAACCTTAGAGATGAAACTACATGAAACTTCAATCAATATCCATAGGCTATTCCTATTGTCCAACGATTGGTCACTTATACGCATGCGTGAAGAACAAACAGTACAGCATAAGACAAAAGTTTCGGATTAATTGTGAGTTGCTCTGTTCCTGTGAACATGACGCCCGAACAGTTCTAGTCCGACTTAAGGAATGTAGAGAATAATCCCTCCCCCCATATCCAATTTTATTAGACCCCTAAATTTAACTCTGAAGTCCAGCTATAGGACCGAAAGAAATAATCGGTCCATATTTATTAAACAGTTTAGACCCCAAAAACCTAATTTTATGCCAATCCAAGTAATCGTTTCCATGCTGCCAGAAGTATGGTGTTTGTAGACAGCAGCCATGAGCGCTCATTGTTGAGACCGCACGGTCTGAACACTACGGTTCTGACAGTGGGGAAGATGTCCCACCTGCTGTACAAAATAGATATCGCCATCCTCAAGAATTATTAGCAAGTTGGACTAGGAGAGTTGGAAAAGAAGCTTCCTATATCTAAAATAAAGGTAATCCCTGTTGATTTATAATATAATAGAATATAGGAATTATCGAGCACTTAATAGCTCTCAGTTATCAAAGCTGTTAACTAAGAAAAACATAAAATCAAAAGAAGTGCATCCAGTTGATATAGATGAACAGTGCACTGTTGAGTCAGTTTGGTGTGACATAAGCACTGCGAAAGCAAAAATAAGAGTAGGAGTGTGTTATAGGCCTAATGACTTGAATGAATACAATGAACAATTGTACAGAGAAATAGAGTGGGCTAGTAAATTAGAATATCTTATAATGGGGGATTTTAACTTCCCAGATATTGACTGGAACTTGTGGGTTGGTCACTCACACACTAGTCAGACTTTTGTGGATTTATTGGATGATTGTTTTCTGCAGCAGCATGTTCGAGAGGCAACCAGAGAAAGTAATACTCTTGATCTGGTTATCAACAGTGATCATTCGTGTATTAAGAATTTGCAGATAAAGGAACCACTAGGTGGCAGTGATCACAGTGTACTGATGTGGGATTTACTTAAAGATTTAATTACCATCAGGAGTAAAGGAAAGGGTTTTTGCTTCCGTAAGGGTGAGTACAGTGGTCTCTGACAGTTTTTAAATTCTAAGTGGGAAGCATTCAAGGAATTAATCGTGGAAGCTACTAAAAGTTTCATACCTATTAAGAAATATTGTTCAAGGTTTAGGCCAAAATGGTTATCAAATGAACTAATGAGACTCGTGACAGAGAAGAAAAATTAGCATTAGCATTAGTAGAGGCATTTGATGCAAGAAAGCAAGCTTATGCAGCATCAGCCAAAAAAAAAAAAAAAAAAAAAAAACCCACTTCCACTTCACCCCTCTGTTCGTTCAAAATACCTGTCCAGCTGAGCCTTAAACTTATTTAGGCTATCAACCTCCACCACAAGGGATGGCAGTCTGTTCCACCAACCAAGCTGGCTAAAGGCAAATTTCCGCACGTCTATCCTACATCTGTCTTTCCTCAATTTGAATTTATGCCCTCTCAGGTGATTTTTCTGAGCTAGAGGAAGAATCCCATCAGCATTGAGCATGCTTAAACCATTCAAGGCTTTATACACCTCTATCAGATCACCTCGCTGGTGCCTAGTCTCCAGACACTGTAATTTGCAAAACTTAAGCCTTTCTTCGTAAGAGCACCCCTTTGTTCCATTCACTAATCTTGTTGCCCTTCTCTGTACTCGTTCCAGCAGCTCTACATCCTTCTTGAAATGAGGCCTCCAGACCTGTATACAGTACTCTAGGTGTGGCCTGACCATTGCCTTGTACAATGGAATAATCACCTCCTTATCCCTGCTGGAAAAATTCCTGTATATCATTGACAATACTCCATGAGCTACTCTTGCAGCCCGTCTGCACTGCTCAGAGAACTTCATATCTGCCTGCACAATCACCCCCAAGTCCCTTTCATTCTCTACCACTGTCAGTGTAGTACCACAGAGTTGATACGTTGCTCTGGGGTTGCTGTTTCCCATGTGTAGTACTTTACATTTGTCAATGTTAAACTTCATTTGCCACCTCTCAGCCCATCTGCTCAACCTTTCCAGATCCTGTTGCAGCAGTGTAGTGTCAGTAGTGTCCTTGACAACCCTGCCAACCTTTGTATCATCCGCAAACTTGGACATTAAGCTTGATATACCATCATCAATATCATTTATAAATACAGAAAACAATAATGGACCCAACACTGAGCCCTGAGGGACTCCACTAATAACATTAGTCCACGATGAGCAGTGTCCATTGATTACCACTCTCTGTCTTCTCCCACTCAACCACCCCTTTATCCATAGCAGCAATTTGCCTCCAATGTCACACTGCTCCAATTTGTGTAGCAGTCTTCCATGTGCAACAGTATCAAAAGCCTTTCTAAGATCCAAGTATATAATATCAAAGTTATTCCCTGCATCCAGTTCTTTTGTGACTGCATCATAGTATCCAATCAAGTTGGTCAGGCAAGACTTCCCCTTAACAAAACCATGCTGTGTCTGAGCTATAACTGAAGTCTTGTCTAAATGATCCTGCAGTGCTTCTTTAACCAGTGCCTCCATTAATTTTCCTGGAACAGAAGTTAAGCTCACAGGTCTATAGTTACTTGTGTCAGCCTTTGATCCTCCTTTGTGAATTGGGGTCACATTTGCACATTTCCAGTCTATGGGTACCTCCCCTGAGTCCAAGGAAGCTCTCATAATTATGGCTAAGGGTTTGCTTACTTCCCTTGCTGCCTCCTTTAATATAACTGGATAGATCCCATCCACCCCAGGTGCCTTTCTTGTGTTTATCTTCAACAGTTTCTCCTCCACTTTACTCCCAGTTATTTCAAGATTCTGTAGCTTACTGCTAGAGTTGAATACACCTCTGGCATTCCCCTTGCTGAATAACTCCTCATGTGTGAATGTCGATGCAAAATATTCATTTAGTTTGTTAGCTACCTGAGCAGGATCATCAACAGTTGACCCATCAATATCAAGTGGACCAATCTGATTCATCCCCTTCCTTCTAGAGTTTACATAAGTAAAGAACTCTTTGCTGTTTTTCTTTGCATCCCTTGCCAAGGATTTCTCGTAATCTGCCTTCGCCTGCCTAACCTCCTTTGTAACTTGGTTGCATATCAACTTGTATCTATCATAGGCTTCTGTGTCGTGTTAATTTGTAAGTATCCCATGCATTTTTCTTCTCTGCCATATGCCTCATTAGTTCATCTGACATCCATTTTGGCCTAAACCTTGAACAATATTTCTTGATTGATTGATTGATTTGGTAGTTGTTGGCGCATCGGCTTCTGTGGCCATATTGCACCTCCCAAGGTTTTTGCAGTACTTTGATCCAAGCCCGAGGCGGGAATCGAACCCGCGACCTTTGGGTTGCCGGGCAGGTACTTTACCCACTCGGCTAGCCCGGTCGGCCAATATTTCTTAGTTGGTATGTAAAGCCTAGTAGCTTCCAAGATACGTTCTTTGAATGCTTCCCATTTTGAATTTGCTGTTGGTAACATCATCAGTTGGTCCCACTGTATAGAATTTAAATACTGTCTCAGTCCATCGTAGTCGCCTTTACTAAAGCAATAACCCTTTCCTTTCCCCCTAATTGTAGTTACCTCTTTGAGTAAATCCCACTTCAGCACACTGTGATCACTGCCACCTAGTGGTTCATTTATCTGCGGATTCTTAATGCATGAAGAATCACTACTAATAATCAAATCAAGAGTATTACTCCCTCTAGTTGCCTCCCGAACATACTGATGTAGAAAACAATCACCGATAAATAAATCCACAAAAGCCTTTCTAGTGTGTGAGTGACCAGCCCCCAAATTCCAGTCACTATCTGGGAAATTAAAATCTCCCATTATAAGACTCTCTGATTTACTGGCCCACTCTATTTCCCTGTACAGTTCCTTATTATACTCATCAGAGTCATTAGGCCTATAGCACAGTCCTACTCTCAATTTTGATCTCCCAATGCTTATGTCACACCAAACTGACTCAACACTGCACTGTGTAGCGATGTCGACTGGCTTCACTTCCTTGGTTTTTATGTGTTTCTTAACTAATAGCATAACCCCTCCCCCCTTCCTATCCTGTCTATCCTTTCTGTAGACGTTGTACTCCCCAAATTCCAGTTCTGCATCCCTTATATCTGTGTAACACCACGTCTCTGATATCCCAACAATATCTGCCTTTGATGTTTTGAGCAATACCTCAAATTCATCAAATTTATTTACTAAACTCCTAGCATTGGTGTACACGCAAGTATACCTGCACCTGTTTCTATTCTTAGCTACCCTAACACAACCCATGTGTTTATTTGTACCGCAATGGCTCCCAGCAGTCTCTGAAATACCATGCATCTTGTTTTTCAGGCTTCTGCTCATTCTAATAGAAGCAGTGCAAGAATCTCTTTCACCTCTGCCAGTGGCTACTGTCAATCTATTGGTCTTTGTTCCCCCCCAAGCTAGCAGTTTTCCGACCCACCTAACACTGCCTCGATAGCATCAGCAAATATTCTTGCACCCTTTCTATTTAAGTGTATCCCATCCCTGTGCATGGGATGCATATAAATTATATGCAAATGCATGGGATCCCAAATGCATGGGATGCATATAAATTATCAAGCTACTCAGAAGCCTATGGCAGATATAAGCTAGTCTGTAATCAGGTCACAAAAGAGGTTAGACAGGCGAAGGCAGATTACGAGAAATCCTTGGCAAAAGATGCTAAGAAAAACAGCAAGGATTTCTTTACTTATATAAACTCTAAAAGGAAGGGGATGAATCTGATTGGTCCACTTGACATCGATGGTTCGACTGTTGATGATCGTGCTCAGATAGCAAACAAACTGAATGAGTATTTTGCATCTACATTCACACATGAGGAATTATTAAGGTTTGAAAATGACAGAAGGTTATCAAATAGTAGCAGGATACTTAATGATTTTGTAATAACTGAGAGCAAAGTGGAGGAGAAATTGAAGTTAAACATAAGAAAAGCACCTGGGGTGGATGGGACTATCCAGTTATATTAAAGGAGACAGCAAAGCAACTAAGCAAACCCCTAGCCATAATTATGAGAGCATCATTGGACTCAGGGGAGGTTCCCATGGACTGGAGATGTGCAAATGTATCCCCAATTCACAAAGGGGGATCGAAGGGTGACACGAGTAATTACAGACCAGTTAGTTTAATTTCTGTTCCGGGTAAAATAATGGAGTCACTGGTTAAAGATGCATTGCAGGATCATCTAGACAAGACTGCAGCAATAATTGAGACATAGCATGGGTTTGTTAAGGGAAAGTCTTGTCTGGCAAATTTGATAGGATATTATGATGTGGTTACAAAGGAAGTGGATGGAAAAAATAATTTTGATATTATATATTTGGATTTCAGGAAAGCTTTTGACACTGTTGCGCATGGAAGACTATTGTACAAATTGGAGCAGAATGGTATTAAGGGTAAGTTGCTACAATGGATAAAAGGATGGTTAAGTGGGAGAAGACAGAGGGTGGTAATCAATGGGTGCTGCTCTTCGTGGACTAATGTTATTAGTGGAGTCCCACAGGGTTTGGTGTTAGGTCCACTGTTGTTTTGTATATTTATCAATGATATTGATGAAGGTATATCAGGCTTAATGTCGAAGTTTGCAGATGATACAAAGGTTGACAGGGTTGTTAATGACAGTAATGGCAGTGTGCTACTGCAACAGGATCTAGATAATTTGGGCAGATGGGCTAAGAAGTGGCAACTGAAGTTTAACCTTGAGAAATGCAAAGTACTGCATATGGGTAGAAGTAACCCCAGAGAAACGTACCAACTGTGTGGTACTACACTTAAGGTGGTAGAAAATGAAAAAGACCTGGGAGTAATTGTGCAGTCAGAATGAAGTTTTCTGAGCAATGCAGACAGGCTGCCAGGGCAGGTCATGGGGTTTTGTCAATGATATATAGGAATTTTGCTAGCAGGGAGAAGGAAGTGATTGTCCCTCTGTATAAGGCAATGGTCAGGCCATGCCTTGAGTACTGCGTACAGGTCTGGAGGCCTCATTTTAGGAAGGATGTAGATTTACTTGAGCATGTACAGAGAAGGGCAACAAGATTGGTGAGGGGAATGAAGGGATCCTCTTACCAAGAGAGACTTAAGTTCTGCAAATTGCAGTGGCTGGAGACTAGGCACCTGCGCAGTGATCTGATTGAGGTGTATAAGGCCTTGAATGGGTTGAGCATGCTGAATTGTGATGGGATCCTTCCACTTGTTCAGATTACGAACCTTAGGGGGCATAAATTCAAATTAAGAAAGGACAGATGTAGAATAGATGTGCGGAAATTTGCCTTTAGCCAGCGGGTGGTTAATTGCTGGAACAAACTTCCATCTGTCGTTGTGGAAGTTGATAGGTTGAATAAATTTAAGGAGGAACTGGACAGGCATTTGGAGGGAATGGTGTGTTTTTTTTTTTGGCTGATGCAGCATAAGCTCATACACTTGCTTTCTTGCATCACATGCCACTACTACTACTACTACAAAAACAGTTTAAACTGCATAGGCACTGCAGTGGTCGTAATTCTCACAATAGAGCAAACCTGACCTTGCAGCAAGTTTCCCTGGTATCACATTACTTTCAGGCAGAAAGCTGCACCAAAAGGCTAATCAGCTATTTGTTTAATCTTATCACAGCCTGTTTCAGAACCAAGCGGTACCTCATCAGTTGTAAAGTTGTAAAGAAGTTCTTTACAGTTGTCAAAATTATGATGTAGATTAAGCTATCTTATGAGGGACCAGTTAGTTCTGAAACAGACTCTGATAGCAGTCTTTTAAACAAATAGTTTTTTGGTTCATCCATCTGCTTGAAAGTAGTGCAATATCAGGGAAACTCATTACAAAGGTAAGTTTGTTCTGCTGTGAGAATTAAGACCATTGTATTATCAGTGCAGTTTAAATTCAGACAGGCTGCACGAGTAGCTCAGGTGGCTCTGGCTGATGCTATATAAGCTTGCTTTCTTGCAGTATATGTCTACTAATGCTAAAAATCCTCTTGGCTGTAAAAGCAGATGAAAGGAAACAGTACAAAAGTCCTGCAAAAATCTTATAATTTCTTTGAGGACTCTTTTGGCTATGATATAACTTTAAATTTCTCTCTTTTAGTTCTATCTCTTATTAGGCTGGCCATACAGCATTAGCATGATCTGGTGACTTTTTTACTTCACTCCAGGAGAGTGCAAAACAAAAGATTAAAAATGCCTGGTTTTGGTATAGCACTATAAAAAATTTTCATTAAATCTGTGGTTAAACTCTTCCATAAACAGTGATTTCTTGACATGCACACAAACAATAGGTTCCACATGCACAACCAGGTTTTCCCCACCATTATAACCAGTCACAGTTCGTCAGTGCATAGCTAAAGCAGGAGAAAAAACTACAGGTGGCTCAGGGTTATTGAATATCCCACTCTATATTACTGATGTGGCTTGACAATTGCCTTATACAATGGGATAATCACCTCCTTATCCCTAATAGCAAAGTTCCTGTATATCATTGAAAAACCCCATGAGCTGTCCTAGCAGCCTGACTGCACTGTTCAGAGAACTTCATATCTGACTGCACAGTTACCCCATTTCTTTTTTGCTTTTCACTACCTTGAGTGTAGTACCACATAGTTGGAACATTACTGTGAGCTTACTGCTACCCATATGCAGTACGTTGCATTCATCAATGTTAAACTTCAGTTGCCATTTCTCAGCCCCTCTGCCTAATTTTTCTAGATCCTGTTGCAGTAGCATACCTTTATTGCTGTCATTTACTATCCTGCCAACCTTTGTATCATCTGTAAACTTAGACCTTAAACCTGATATACCTTCATCAGTGTCATGAATAAATACAGAAATCAACAACTAGCACTGAAACCTGTGGGACTCCACCAATAACATTAGTCCACAAATAGCAGTGTCCATTGATAAACACTATCTTCTCCTACTTGTTCATCCCTTTATCCAGAGCAGTAACTTGCTCTTAATGCCTCGCTACTCCAATTGGTACAGCAGTCTTTTATATTCAACAGTATCAATAGCTTTCCTGAAATCCAAGTATATGATATCAAAATAATTTTTTGCATTCGGTTCCTTTGTTACTGCGTAATAGTATACAATCAAATTGGTCAGACAAGAATTACCCATGCTGCATCAAGTATAGCTGCAACTGTCTACATTGTTCTGCATTACTTCTTTAACCAGTGACTCCATTATTTTCCCTGGAACTGAAGTTTACTAACAGATCTGTAGTTACTCATGTAACCCTTTGTGAATTGGAGGTACATTTGCACATCTCCATTTATAACATGGATATCTCCAGAATCCAAAAAAATATTCTCATAATTATGGCTAAGGGTTTGCTTACCTCCTTTGCTGGTTCCTTTAATATAATTGGATAGATTCCATCCATCCCAGGTGCCCTCCCCCCCTTTTTTTTTAACTTCAAAATTTCTCTCACTTTCTTCAGTTATTCCAAAATCATTTTGCTCACTGTTACAGTTTGATAAATTTCCTGCATCTACTTCCCTAAAGAATCCCTCATGTGTGAATGTGGATGCAAAATACTCATATAGTTTGTCAGTAGGCTCAGGTAGTGACCATAATGTCACAAAATGGGCAATGTCCAAAGAGATTTCTGTGTTTAATGGGAATGGTGATTGCCTCAATTTCAAGGTGAGGACTGTGGTGGATTGAGGTATTTTTTGGGCTCTATTATCTGGGGTGTGGGGGGGGGAACAACTACACTGGTGTGCAAAATTTAAGGACCATTCAGGTTTTCATCTGTAGCTTCTCATAGGAGTGGCCTGAATATGGGAAAAGTATACCAAAGGAACCTCGTGAGGTACAGAAATGATGAAGGAAAAAACACCGACACAACAACGGAAACAAAATGGTACAGAGGGAATTTATTCAAAAATGGCAACGTAGCACTGGCTGCTATGATACAGATGCATCACTGCCAAAGATGGAACAAAGGGAAGAGGTGGTCCTCAGTAGGAGATATGGCCACCCCTAATGTCGATGAAGGCTTTGCACCACCTGTCCATACTTAGAACAGTGTTGTTGATAAGTTATTGCAGTAACATCGTCCATTCCTCTGTCAGCACCATCTTCAGCTGGTGAACATTTTCTGGTGGGTGTGGACATGTCGCTAGGCGTCCCGCCAGAGCGTCCCATATGTGTTCGATGGGATTTAGATCGGGAGAACGGGCAGGCCAATCCATTCGAACAATGTCCTCACTTTCCAAAAATATATCAACAGCTGCAGTTGTGATGGGGTGTGGCGTTATCATGCATAAACACGAACTCAGGGCCAATGGCACCTCGGAACAGACGCACATGGGAAAGGATTACCTCAGTACTGAGGTAATCTGTGTGTAGCGTGCACCGGTTACAGTATCAGTTCTGGAGTTGTGTACGTCCATCCAAGATAACGCCTCCCCAGATAAGAACACCTGGACCGCCATATCGATCCCTTTCAGTGATGTTTGTGGGGTGATACCATGTGCCAACCTCTGCCAGATTAGCTGATGTCAAGAATCACTTCTGAGACTAAATCTACTCTCATCAGTAAAGAATACCTTAAGTAAAGATTTTGTGGTTGTAACCTTTAGAAATAGTTTTGGTCCTTAAGTTTTGCACACCAGTGTATATGCTATTGTATATAAGTTTGTTATGGGAATTAAAGTATTATGAGTTGTAGCTTTCAGGATTTATCCTGAAAGCTTCAGCCATCCACATAGAAGACTGCTGTACAAATTAGAGCAGTATGGCTGTAAGGGTACGTTGCTGCTATGGATAAAGGGATGGTTGAGTGAGTGGGAGACGACAGAGAGTGGTAATCAATGGGCACTGCTCTTTGTGGACTAGTGTTATTAGTGGAGTCCCCCAGGATTCGGTGTTGGGCCTATTGTTGTATTCTATATTTATCAATGTTATTGATGAAGTTATATCAGGCTTAATGTCCAAGTTTGCAGACGATACAAAGGTTTGCAGGGTTGTTAATGACTGTAATGACAGTACATTTCTGCAGCAGGACCTAGAAAAGTTGGGCAGATGGGCTGAGAGGTGGCAACTGAATTTTAACATTGACAAATGCAAAGTACTGCATATCGGTAGCAGTAATCCCAGAGTAATGTACTAACTGTGCAGTATTACACTCAGGGTTGTGGAGAATGAAAAAGACCTTTGGATACTTGTACAGTCGAATGTGAAGTTTTCTGAGCAGTGCAGACAGGCTGCCAGAGCAGCTCATGGGGTCTTGTCACTGATATACAGGGATTTTGCTAGCAGGGATAAGGATTATCTCTTTGGATTATCAGTGATTATCTCTTTGTGCAAGGCAATGGTCAGGCCACAACTTGGGTACTACATACAGGTCTGGAGGCCTCATTTTAGGAAGGATGTACAGCTTCTGAAACGAGTATAGAGATGAGCAACGAGGTTGATGAAGGGAACAAAGGGTTGCTCTTACCAAGAAAAGCTTAAGTTCTGCAAGGTGATCTGATTGAGGTGTATAAGGCTTTGAATGGTTTGAGCAAATTCAGTGCTGATGGCATTGTTCCTCTTCCTCTGATTATGCACTTGAGGAGGCATAAATTCAATTGAGGAAAGACAGTTGCAGAATAGATGTGTGGGAATTTGCCTTTAGCTAGCAGGTGGTTGATTGCCGGAACAAACTTCCATCTGCCATTGTGATAGCTTAAATAAATTTAAGGAAGAACTGGACAAACATTTGGTGCTAATGTGTAGGTGAAATGGGAAGGTTTTTTTTTTTTTTTTTTTTGTCTTCTGCAAATGCATTTGTTTCAGAGGATAAATGCTTCAAAAGAATGATGCTCAAGTGGATGACAAGGGAGGTCTTCCATGGTTTTTTCTTTTGCTCAAGGATTACTTGAGCAAAAGAAAAAACCATAGGATAGTTGCAGACTATTTTGGGATACTGATTTATATGAGTATTATAAGCATATGTATAATAAAACCACTGATGGGATAACACAGATGGAAACTGGATATGAGAAATCACTAGCAAAGAGAGCTGAAAACAGAGACAGCATTTGTTTCAGAGGATAAATTCTTCAAAAGAATGATGCCCAAGTGGATGACAAGGGAGGGTAGGGATTTAACTGATTTATATGAGAAATTATCCACTGATGGGATAACGCAGATGTAACTGAATATGAGAAATCACTAGCAAAGAGAGCTGAAAACAGAGACAGCATTTGTTTCAGAGGATCAATTCTTCAAAAGAATGATGCCCAAGTGGATGACAAGGGAGGGTAGGGATTTAATTGAGCAAAAGAAAAACCATAGGATAGTTGCAGACTATTTTGAGATACTGATTTATACAAGTATTATAAGCATATATATAATAAAACCACTGATGGGATAACACAGATGGAAACTGAATATGAGAAACATTAGCAAAGAGAGCTGAAAATGGAGACAGAGTTCTTTTTGTTTGTGACTACAAACAAAGGAGAGTGAATGAGATAGACCCCTTATTGATCAAAACAGAAGAAACATAGAAAGCCCAGCAGATAGTGACCGATTTGAATAGGTGCTTTTGCAAGGATTTTTACAGTTGAAAGTTCAACCTTCTTAAAGAATGGTGTTGAAGATAGGAGCAAACTGCATCAAATTAAGTGATATAGCAAGCTTGGAGAAGAGAATGGATAAAATAATGAAACTGAGTTGAAAGTAAGGCTCCAGGAATGGATGTAATACATCCTTTTATGTTAAAAACGGCTGCCTATAAGCTGGGGAGAATGCATCATTCAATTGGAGAGGTTAATGAGAATATCATTAGATTCTTGGACAATCCACTCCTGACTCCCAAATCCACAAAGGAGGTGCAAAACACATTGTGAACAACTATAAACTAGTGAGTTTGAATTCAGTAATTGGAAAGTATGAAGTCAGTAGTTAAGGAAAAGGTACAGGGCCATCTCAATAGGAATGGCATCCTTAGTGAATCACAGCATGGGTTCCTGAAGAGGAAGTTTTGCCTAAACAATCTAGTTAATTAATATGATGAAGTCATAAAACATTTGGATGTAAGGCCCAACTTTGATATTATTTACCTCGACTTCAGTAAGGTTTTGATATGTTTACCCATGAAAGGCTGTTATGTAAACTGGAGCACATTAGGATTCATAGTAATATCCTTCATTGGAACAAGAGTTACCTAAAAGATGGGAGACAGAGAATAGTCATAAATGGACATTCCACATACTGCACCAGTGTAGAAATTGGAATACCTCAGTGATCAGTATTGTTTCTTATCTTCCTTAATGACATTGATGTGGGAGTGCAGGGAAGTTATCCAAGTTAACTGATGATTTAAAGGGGATTAATGACCAGAAGAAGACCATTTTTCTTCAAAATGACCTAGGTCAGGTACACAAATGGAGTTTAATACTTCAAAATGAAAGGTTTTGTTCCTAGGGAATAGAAGGTGTTACATTATAAGCGAGTAGAAAAGTTAAAAGTAGTTCAGGACAAAAAAACTTAAAAGTTATGATTCGGTGAGACATGAAAATTTCTGGGCAGTGTAAACAAATGGCTAGGGAGACACATGGTGTCCTATCTCTGATATATAATACCTTTGCAAGTAGGGAAAAGGGTGTCCATCATCTCTTTATGTAAGACTTTATGAAACCACATTTAGAATATTGTGTTCAGGTCTGGAGGTGACACTTGAAGAAAGACAAGTGTCACCTCCAGACCTGAAGGTGACACTTGAAAAAAGACATGGAGCTTCCAGAATTAGTTTATGGAAGGGCAACCAGATTGGTAAGGCATACTAATTGATGTTCATATGAAGTATATCTTATAAAGTGTGTGCAGCAAAGTTTGGCACTTGGCCACCTTGGGGAGGGAGAGGGGTGTATAAAGTGATTGTTTACTTCTGTATAAGTCCCAAACGTTGGATCAGTAAACTGAACATGAGAGGTATATTTTTACTGGTAGTAGAGACAAGAATTGTGGACACAAATATAAAATTTTAGGGAGTAATAGAAGGTTGAATCTCATGAAGTTTCGGGGAATGTGTTGTAGATTAGAGTCTTAAAGTTTAGTAAAGTTCAGAGCAGAATTGGGTAGCCACTTTTTGGCAATGGGAAAAGTATGAGTAATTGAGAATTTTCCTCCCCTTTATTTTTTTGGCACATGCAGAAAAATGTTGGATTCATTGCATTATTTTAGCCATTATAACACCAAGTAATGGACACTTAACTCTATAAATTTAGAGCTTCAAATTGAAAATTTATTGGGTACTGAGTATAATTCAGTTACAATTTAGTGAGCTAATAAGTAAATAAATTGACCCTGTACTCAACTACTTGACAACCTTTATCTCTCTCTCTCTCTCTCTCTCTCTGTGATTTGGTGTTCTTTTTTGAAGCCTTAGTGCTGTTCCTGTAATTCCTGCATGTATTTATCCATTGGTTCACTAAAATGCAATTGAATTATCTCAGTACCCAATAAATTTTCAATTTTAAGCACTAAATTTACTTGGGAGTTGTGACCATTATTTAAAATCATTCTAAGTAATAAATTTCTAAACTTAAATTTCCCATATATAGTTTTAAGGTTTTTTAATTGAGTTTTTTTAGTGCAAAAAATTTATTTTCGTGCACTGTTTTACAAGATTTGGAGTTTCTAGTATTGATCTTTAAGTTCAGTTTATAGGTTTATTATGTCACAAAACAAATAAATCTTAGGGTTAGGTTTATTCAGTTAGCCTTAAAATTAAATCTAATCATGGGGGTCGGGTTCATTCACTGAACCTTAAACTCTTGAAACTTAAAATATTTAAGCTATAATTATTGAATAAGCATAAATATCTAATTTCTTTTTGTTTTTAGTTGAGGAAGGCTGCTGATAATTATGCTAGGATATTTCTCTTCTCAGTGCAGAACATGCGCAACAGTAAACTTAGAGATGTTCGTCAGGAATGGAAACCTAGCAGGTAAAGAAATGTAAATATTATTAATTTTATTTCTAAAAGCTGTTCTCAGAAAACTGTTCCATAAAGTTCAATTTTTTCTGTTTTTGAAACATTTTTATCTTCTCATTTGTTTTTTTATCTCATGATTGGTTCCTGTCAAAAGTTAAAAGTGGTTCAGAATTTGTTTTCTTTCTAGTTATATACCAAAAGTAATTAGTTGAAGTTCTGTGTATAATTAAAAGGTTCTAAATATAACTATCTTATAAGCAGTTCTCTATTTTTATTTTGTTTTAGTTGCTGAAGTAGAGTAAATATATAGAAACAGTTTGTGTGATTGGTTTGTAGTATGTTTAATCCCCCTTTGTGCATGCATATATATTTTTCATGTATATAGACTCTGTGGATTATGATGTATGTATATACACATTTCAAAGCCATTTCAGATAGTGTCTATTTATGTAGAAATGATCTAGGAATCTTCAAATAGATGTTGCTATATCTTATCTGTGTTACCAAGTAATTGAAGACAATTTATAATAGATGGCAGTAAGATAGTAGCTCTGAAAATTGGAAAGAAAACTTGTGGCTGTTAAGCAGCAATTGTACTATTTGGAATTGCAAAAATCATAATTGAATAAATTCTCTGTAATCTATAAGTTGATGAAACCGAATCACACGATGTGTAAATAGGTGAAGAGAATATTACTGTATCAAAAACCAAGAAGTAATTGATGAGCTTGTTTATGTTATGGTTATTTCATGATTTTTTATTATTTTTTTTTTTGTTCTTCATTCTAATTTGATTTTTGGCTATAATTTCACCCTAATTTTGAACATTCAAATAAAAATAAAAATATATTAATATTTAAATTGTTTAATTACATGGTGTTCATTTTTACAAAACTTAAATTAAATTGATAAAGAAACTCACTCCACAGAGCCCATCACCATTGAAACTCACCACCTATTATTCATATGTGTTTTCAAAATTTACCACCACAGGCCAATATGCATTCTGGAAATTTAGCAACACGAACCCACATGCATTCCAGGAACTCACTTGTGAAAGAATTAATGCCATTATATTCATGAAGGGTAAGATTTCATCATATGTTCCTGAATTCTTTAGACACCTCTACAATCAAAATGGTACACAGTCTGTAGATTTTCACTGAACTGACAATTAACATGCAATATGTATTTTTGTGAGGGATCTGTCAGACCGAGCATCACTAATGTTAAGCTTCGTATCTTTTTTAAAAGGCCCATTAATTGTTACATATTGAAGTCAGCATCAACAATTGTGTGCATTGACACCGAATGAAAAGGGATTGTACAAGATGTTAATGGTACGTTCTTTTAATTTAACACTAATTGAATTGTACATGAATATGCTTCTGAAGTATTGATGACTGAAAACTTGAAAAGGAGTTATAATATTAATTAGCAACGATGGTAGCCCTGTGAATACTCAGTATTTATATAAAAATACAGCTCAGAGTGGGTTGCCTAATATAATGTAGTCTGATATAACCCTTGTAATGTCAAACAAATATGTAAGTTTCCTTTTATACTCAGTAGAGCCATTCACAACCAGAAAGGCGCCTCCGTAGCCAGGTGGGAAGGAGCAGCAGTGCGTAGCACACTCTTCTTGATTAGACCGGGGTTCGAGCCCGTCACCACCAAATACGGAGGATGCGGAAAGGTCAGGGAATGACCACCGCATATTCCCGGAGCAATATGGCCTTAGTTGCTAATGCTCCTAAAAACCAAATAATAAATAACATCACAACCAGAAGCATATAAATTCCAGCAGTGGGCTGTGAAATTTTTGTGGCAGTGTACCGATTCATGCTCAAAGTATGTATCAATGGTTACATATCCAACACCACATCTAGCACCAGATTGAGATTCAACCTTAAATTATCTAGTCATTCCAACTGGAAATTGGATTGTTCCATTTAAAGGCGAAATTGAAACTCTAGTCTATTACTATGAATATATGATCGGTAAATTATTTCAGTGATAAATTTGTAACAGGCTAAATGATATGCTTATGTTGTCTTGAATAGTGAGTAGCAACCATTTCTTCTCATGTTTTTCTTAAATTGAATTTCGTGCAGTGTTTTGCATAAACTGTATTCTGTCATGGCATTCATAAGTAGAAATTATTGCATTATTGTGCTGAAAACAAGTGCACAATACCATAGTATTACATAAAAATTTACTCATAAAAATTTACTCAAATTTACTCAAAAATTTTACTCAAATAAAAGGAAACAAAAAATGGAACTTGTTAAAGTAAAAATCACATTTTTTATTTTAAATTACATTGTTTTATGTTAAGTAAACATGAGTAATTTGTCATTAATCATCGTTGGAAGAATTAAGGAGCGTGTTTCTTTGAAAATTTTAAGTTTATTTCGATTTTAGCAAGTTATTTGACTCAGTCCCTTTTGAGAGGTTACTGTATAACAAGCTGGAACACATTGGAATTACTGAAAAGATTCTAAGATGGATTACAGGGTGGCTGCACAGCAAAAGGCAGAGAGAGGGTTGTGATTAATCGATATTCTTCAAGTTGGAGTAACATCAGAAGTGGGGTCTCCAAAAGATTGGTTCTTGGACCACTGTTGTTTCTTATTTTCATAAATGACATCAATAAGGAGATAGGATATGATGTCAAAATTTGCAGACAATATAAAGATTGGGAAAGTTGTCAATGATCATTGCTAAGCAGTGCTCTTTCACGATGACTTGAACAGGCTTCAAGAATGGTCAGAAAAGTGGCAGCTATGTTTTAATGCAGCAAAATGCATGGTCTTAAACTTAGGGAATATCAACCCCAAAATAACTTATACAGTTGGTGGGGTTGGAGTAAAAACAGTAGAGGAAGAAAGGGATCTGGGAGTTACAGTATGGGCAGATATAAAGTTTTTCTCAGAAGTGTAAACAGGTGGCCAGGGAAGCCCATGGTGTTCTGTCAACGATTTACCAAACAGTATCTTATAGAGATAGGAGGCCATAATCCAACTGTATAAGACCACATGTAGAACACTGTGTCCAAGTATGAAGACCTCATCTGAAAAAATGAAATTGGGCTTCTTAAAAGGGTCCAAAGATGGGTAATTTGGTGAGATTGGCAGAAGATCAATAGTACAAGGAAAGATTGTGTGCTTGCGCGGGCGTGCACGCTATAGAGCTTGGCAACTAGGTGCCTTAGGGGGTACTTGATTGAGGTTTATAAGGCTCTGTGTTTATAAATTTTATAAGGCTCAGAGTCATTAGTAAAACAAGGGAAAGTGGAATTTTCTCTGTTGCAAAGATTTCTAGAACTGGGAGCCATAAATTCAAATTGCAGGGGAAGAGGTTTAGACTAGATTGTAGGTAGTTTTCTTTTAGCCAGCAAATCATTGATTATTGGAACAAGTTGTCTCCCCAAGTAGTTGAGATAAATTCAAAGGTCAACTGGATAGTTACCTATGTGAGGAGAGGTGCAAAATTTGTTTCATATTTTCTTATCTACTTTTTTTTTTGGCCAGTAAACATTTTACTGTTCCGTTCTTGCACTATATGGCTAATACTAACATATACAGGGTGATTCACTACCGGTGTGACAAACTTGCAGGAGGTGTCGGGGGCACAAAGACGAATCGGAATCACATAGCATTGCAGGGTCCGAAATGCCTTCGTCATGCGGTAGAGGACGTTGAACGGGAGGTCGCGTGAACAGCGATCCCGCTGGAAGTCAGCATTTGCGAACCGTTTCTGTTGAAGAAACCAAGTAGCAAAAATCTTCCGGAGTGGATAATCCGCAGGCTCCAATGATTGCAGATGGTATGAACTCATTTGGTTTGTTGACAGTATCATCCATACAGCGGATTGGGAAATACCCAATTGTTGGCCTATCGCTCGAGTACTGGTACTCGGATTGCCGTCTGCAAGACGTAGGACATTCTCCTCATTGTCTGGCATCCTCGTTGTTCGCTCTCGATTCATGGTACCTCTCGTGAAACAACCAGTCTCACATAACCTTCTGTGCACACATGCGAAAATCGCATGATGAGGAGCACACCTGTGTGGGAAACGTTCCTGGTACAAAGCACAGAGTGGCATGTCTGTTACAGTCCGCAGCTCCATACGCGAGGTGCATGTCGGCCAGTTCAACGTTTGAATACTCGTCCATCCTACTACCTCGGGAACCGGTTCGCAAATGCTTACTTCCAGCGGGATCGCTGTTCATGCGACCTCCCGTTCAACGTCCTCTACTGCATGACGAAGGCATTTTGGACCCTGCAATACTATGTGATTCCGATTCATCTTTGTGCCCCCTACACCTCTTGCAAGTTTGTCGCACTGGTAGTGAATCACCATGTACAATGTCAACTTTTGTGCGCTTAAAAGATAACTGTTTTGCAGTATTATTGGTTTTTACCTGTTCTAGATATCCTTATTGCACATTCATAAGGCAATGGTCAGGCCAAGTCTTGAGTACTGCGTACAGGTCTGGAGGCCTCATTTTAGGAAGGATTTAGATTTGCTTGAGCGTGTACAGAGAAGGGCAACAAGATTGGTGAGGGGAATGAAGGGATCCAAGAGAGGCTTAAGTTCTGCAAATTGCAGTGGCTGGAGACTAAGCACCTGCGTGGTGATCTGATTGAGGTGTATAAAGCCTTGAATGTGTTGAGTATGCTGAATTCTGATGGGATCCTTCCACTTGTTCAGATTAAGAACCTAAGGGGACATAAATTCAAATTAAGAAAAGATAGATGTAGAATAGATGCGTGGAAATTTGCCTTTGGCCAGCGGGTGGTTAATTGCTGGAACAAACTTCCATCTGTCGTTGTGGAAGTTGATAGGTTGAATAGGTTTAAGGAGGAACTGGACAGGCATTTGGAGGGAATGGTGTGATATTTTTTTTTTTTTTTTTTTGGCTGATGCTGCATAAGCTCATACACTTTCTTTCTTGCATCACATGCCACTACTACTATTCCTCAAGAGGATATCAGACACATTTTTGACTTTCCGCCAAGACATACAATAGCTTACTCTGCAGCTAATGGGAGTCACCCTTCATATTTATATATGCTGGTTTTCTGCATTAAATGATGCAGAAATTTTTCTCCTCATGTTTTGATCATTTCTTGCCTTACCTTTAACTATTTATATACCTAAGTTTAGAGAAATAATGTATTTGTTTAGGGTGGAACATTTTTTTTCTGATACTGAATGTAGTTAACTTTGTTAACGTTCCCTTTCTTATAGATTTTTCTTTGGCAAGAATAAAGTAATGGCATTAGCATTAGGGAGAACTCCAGATGAAGAGTATAAAGAAAATGTACACAAGATTAGCCATTATTTAAAGGGACAGTGTGGCTTATTGTTTACAGATAAAGAAAAAGAAGAGGTCTTGGAGTAAGCTATGTTTGACATAGTTTTTTCAGCTATTATATCAATTCATTAGCATATTTTGTTTACATTTTACTGTAAGATTAATTCTATATACACTTCTGGGGCGAGTGATTTCAATTCTAGCAATGAAATCTATCAATAGAATATTTTGAGTATATATAAGAAAATATTTTATCATATTACTAGAATTATGATCACCTTTGATTTGGTTTGTCTGCTGCTGGGTTAAGGCCTTTTCACCTAACTTCCATATTCGTTCGAGTTATCTTTGCCACTGTTTAAATGTTTTAATAAAACACAGTGTACTGCAATCTAAGCACGAATTGTGTCACTCCTCCCCACCTTAGTATTCATTTTATCTTTCAAAGAGCTGGGTTTCACTTGGTGACTAACTACCTTATTCCATCTGATGTGAGTTCTGTGAATAGTGACTGGCCTGTATCCACTTCATCTCTTTATTCTTTGAAATAAAATCTTGGAACATTATTTGCTTCCTGAACTATATTTCTCTTTTTGTTGAATCTTGTAATTCCAAAAATGTTGCACCCATTTTTCATTTGTGTATGCCATGATATGATAGGCAGAATACATTAATTCATTATTTTATCTTTAAGCTTATTTGGTAGATTACTTTTTCAGAGGTCACTGTACTTTTTGAAAGTCACTCATCCTTAACTAATCAGGATGAATGATCTTAAGCCTAAACTACTCCCGTTTTTTTTTTTTTTTTTTTAATATTTCTCTCCGCTTGTCATTATCTGGCCAAGATAGCGTTACTGCTCTGTTTCTTAAGAGCCTTAATTTTCAATTGCTATTCTTTTGTGTAAGTGAGCATCTGTTATATACAATGTTAGTCATGTTCTTGTTTCTTTGCTGACTTCATGCAACTCCTGTAATCTTTCTTCTTGTGCCTTGCCAGGTATTTGAATGTAATGGATTTTGGGTGATTATATCATACAAAAAAATTAAAAAATAATAATAATAAATAAAATAAACATGTTATTTAAATAAAGGAGCGGGTACTATTTCAGTGCAGCCATTGAAATAGATTGAAAAATGATGCTCACTGCACTTTTGATTTTCCATCTGGCAATATGGTCCCCCAGCAGTATAGACAGAAAAATGGAGTGCAATATGAATATTATTTCTCAAACTAAAATAAATATATTTTTTTATTTATTAATTATTATTATTTTCTTTTTTTTTTTTACTCAAGTTCTTAAGGAAGCTGTCACAAAAATGTGGAATCAGTTCAATAAATTTTTACTTGTTAGAATGCATCACATTCTAACAAGTAAGAAATTCTATCTGTATAAGACTCAGCTTGTGTATAAGCTTCATGGCAATGACATGGAGCCTACGGCACAGTCTTGTGAATGGTTTCTGCAAGATGATTGTTGTTCGGTATTGGTCAGTATGAAGCCTTGTTTTTTAATTAATGGACATAACTTGAGATATTGGACTAGTGTACAGTGAAGACTGAAGTAACCATGTTCAGCATGATTCACAAGTAATGTTATTGGTAGGAATATGGGATGGGCAGTTACTGGAACCCTACTTTTTCAACAATACTATGGGCAGAACTTATCTGACTGTGTTGCAGCAATTACTTGCATGTTTCTTTAATGATACTGAATTATCACAATGCATGATTATGTTTTTCTGGCATTACTGTGCACTGCCGTACTTTGTACTCAACACCCATTGGTTCCTCAAAGAGTTTCCAATAGGTGGATTGAAAGACAACGGACAACTGAATAGCCAACATGATCTCATATCATTCTATTTTTTAATCTAAGGATATCTGAAATCTGTGTATTAAAGATCATTCCAGCTAGTTCTGCAGAGCTACAACAGAAAATGATATCAAAATGTGCAAAGTTCAGTGAAGACATGTTATTAAGGGTTCAAGAATAAATTATATATCCTTAGAATCAGGACCTGTTTAGAATTAAATGGTAGAGTATTTGCTAATTAGATATAATTTAGCATATGTTCATGAACATTTTTCAAGTTATTACATTTTGTCTCTGTGTAACTTTTGGAACATCCCCCCCCCCCTCTCTCTCTTTTTCTCATGATATTTTGAATAAAGAATATTACATAGCATAGAATGTTTTTAATTTAAAATCATCTCACAGTGACCAAGTGAATTAGAAATTGTATTGATTTAAAGAAGGTAAAAGAAGGCTGCTGGAAAAGATTTACTTTTGTAGAGCACAGAGTGATCTGTGCCAAACATTTATTTAGTGGGATCTGTTATTAAAACCATAATCAAGAACAAGAAAAAAGTCTTGGAATGTGGTGGGATAGCAATGCTTTTAAATGTTATTAAATTTATTTCTATAAGATGATGCATTGTGTAGAATTTCCATGAGTACTACATTCAAGGAAAGACACTGAGTTTTGTGTGAAGATCTTAAGAAAAATTTGAAGGTCCAACATAACCTTTCACTGGTAGGAAGTAGCTAGATTTGATAGATTCTGTATTATTATACAGGGAGATTGTAGTTTAAAATGCTACCAATTTAGCATGGATTCGCTGAGTGCTATTTTCACAGGATTGGAAATTAAAACCCTACTATTCCACTGCGCTACTCGTTACATGCTACGATATTCATGCCAAAAGACCAATACAATAGCGGTATGAATAGTAATTGTAACTTACAAAATCACTAGAATATTTTGTATCCACATTCATATGAAGAAGTTTTTTGGGATGGGTATACTAGATGTATACCTAATTGTAATTGGGAACTAAATGGTTTTGTGATAACCTGGAGCCTTTTGATGATCTTGATGGAATCTATTTAATTATATTAAAAGAAGCAGCAAAAGAGGTAAGTAAACCTTCAGTCATAATTATGAGAGAATCCTTAGATTCAAGGAATGTTCCTACTGATTGGATATATTAAAATGTTTCTTCTATTCACAAAGAGGGATCAAGGTGGTGAAGTCAATAATTACAGAACTGTAAGTTCCGTAGCCGAGTGGACAGGAGCGGGAGTGCAGTAGCACACGCTCTTTTAGAAGACTGGGTTCACGCCCCTGACTGCTGAATATGGTCGATCTGCCAACCCACACTGGACCAGCATGGCAGATTATGATCCATTTCCCTCAGCATGAATTGTTGAGGAGGCTTCCATCCTGCAGTGGATTGATAATGGCTGCACTTTACTTTTTTTTTTTTTTTTTTTTTAAGTTTGAATTCTGTTCCAGTGAAAAATAATGGAGTCTGTGATTGAGACTCCATTATTTTTCAGGGTGGTTGTGACAGGAATGGTGCTATAAGATAATTACAGCACAGATTTGTGCTGTAATTACCTTAAGGGGAGACCCAGACCAATCTAATCAACTGTTATGACAAGTTACAAAGCTGAAAAGCTGGATGTAAAAATTAATAGTAATTTTTAGCATTAGTGGTGACAAATGATTCAAGAAATCAAGTTTATACTGTATCAGCAAAAAAAAGGAAAAAAGAATGACACCTCCCATTTCGCCCATTCATTACCTCCAGTAGTTTGTCTAGTTCTTCCTTGAATTTATTTCAACTATCAACTTCCAAAACAACACATGGAACACACAATCCAACAATCAACCATTCATTGGCTAAAGGAAAACTTTCGCACATCTGTTTTGCAACTGTCCTTCCTAATTTGAATTTGTGACTCTTGTGTGTGGTCTGAGCAAGAGAAAGAATCCCATCAGCATTGAGCTTGCTTAATCCATTCAAAGCCTTAAACACCACAGTTAGATCACCTCGCAGGTGCCTAGTCTCCAGATATTGAAATTTTCAGAACTAAACCCTTTCTTGGTAAAATCACCACTATGTTCCGCTTACTAATCTTATTGCCCTTCTCTGTACTCGTTCCAGCAGCTCCACATCTTTCCTAAAATGAGACCTCCAGACCTGTATGCAGTACTCAAGCATGGCCTGACCATTGCCTATACAGTGAGATACTCACCTCCTTATCACTGCTAGCAAAACTGTATGGCATTGCCAGAACTCCATGATCTGTCCTGGCCACGGTCTTTTTCATGTTCCACTACCCTGAGTATAGTACCACACAGTTGGTACATTACACCCATATGCAGTACTTCATTTATCAATGTTAAACTTCAATTGCCATTTCTCAGCCCAACTGCCAAACTTTTCTAGATCCTTTTGCATTAACATTCTGTCATTAACTATCCTGCCAGCCTTTGTATCATTCACAAACTTGGACATTAAGCCTTATATGCCTTAATCAGTATCATTGATAAATACAGAAAACAACAATGGTCCCAACACCAAACCTTGAGGAACTCCACTAACGACGTTAGTCCATGAAGAGCAGTGTCCATTGATTACCACTCTGTCTTCTCCCACTCTGCCATCCCTTTTTTCATGGCAGCAAGTTGCCTTTAATTCCACATGGCTTCAGTTTGTACAGTGGACTTTTATGTGTAACAGTATTAAAAGTTTTTGTGAAATCCAAATATATGATATCATAATTTTTTGCATTCAGTTCCTTTGTGACCATATTGTAGTAACTAGATTGGTCCAATGAGATTTCCCCTTAATAAACCATGCTGTGTTTTGAAGTATAATTGCAGCCTTGTCTAGATGATCCTGCATTTCTTTTACTAGTGACTCCATTATTTTCCCTGGAACAGAAGTTAAACTAACAGGTCTGTAATTGCTTGTGTCACGCTTTGATTTCCCTTTGTAAATTGGGGACACATTTGCACATCTTCACTCTGTGGGGACTTCTCCTGAATCCAAGGATACTCTTATAATTATGGCTAAGGGTTTGCTTTCTTCCTACACTGCCTCCCTTAATAAAACTGAGTAGATCCCATCCACCCCATATGCTTTTCTGATGTTTAACTTCAACAATTTTTCTTCCATTTTCCTCTCAGTTATTGCAAAATCATTTAGCTCTCTATTAGAGCTTGATAAAGTTCTGGCATCCCCTTCCTTAAAGAATTCCTCATGTGTGAATGTAGATGCAAAATGCTCATTCAGTTTGTCAGCAAACTGAGCAGGATCATCAACAGTCAAACCATTGATACCAAGTGGACCAATTTGATTCATCCCCTTCTTTCTAGTGTTTTCATAAGTAAAGAAGTCTTTGCTGTTTTTCTTTTCTTTTTTTTTTTTTTTTTATGAAAATCCCAAACACGAAAGGTATCAAAACCTATAGTACTTAGTACCGTGCATGGGTTGAAGGAAAAGTATGGGGGGAGGGGGATGCCGGAAACTTTGCTCTAGAGACTAAACATGGGTTTTGCTTCTTTTGCCAAAGATTTCTTGTAATCTGCCTTCACTTGCCTGACCTCCTTTGTAACTTGATTACATACGTGTTTATATCTACCATAGGCTTCTGTGTTGCCCAACAATTCATATACATCACATGCACTTTTTTACTTTGCCATGAATTTCACCAGTTCACCTGTCATCCATTTTGACCTATACCTTGAAGAGTATTTCTTAGTTGGTGCAAAAAGTCTAATGGATTCTATGATTAATTCCTTGAACACTTCCCATTTAGAATTTGCTGATGGTAACATCATCGGTTGGTCCCACCGTATAGAATTTACAAACTCTGAGACCACTGTAGTTACCTTTATGAAAGCAAAAACTCCTCCTTTTACCCTTAATGCTACTTACATCTTTAAGTTAATCCCAAATCAATACACTGTGATCACGGCAACCTAGTAGTTCTTTTATCTGCAGATTCTAATGCATGAATAATCACTGCTGATAATCAGATCAAGAGTTTACTCATTATTGCCTCTCTAACATGTTGTAGTAGAAAACAGTCATCTAGTAAATCTACAAAGGCCTTTGCTAGTCTGTGAGTGACCAACTCACAGGTTCCAATCAATACCTAGAAAGTTAAAATCCCCCATTTATAAGACATTCTGATTTACTGGCCCAGTCTGTTTCTCTGTACATCTGTTCTTATACTCATCAGTCATTAGGCCTGTAATACACTCCTGCTCTCATTTTTGCGTTCCTGGTGCTTATGTCATACCAAACTGACTCAACATTGCATTGGCCACCCATATCAGCTGAATGCACTGCCTTAAATTTTATGTACTTAACTAACAGCATAACCCCTCTTAACTTATCTGTTTTTTCCATATACATTATGTTCCCTACTCTACCTATCACCTATTTCCATTCACATACCCCCACTTCTTCCTTCTGAAACTCTTTCAGGATGATTGGTGCATAATGGCTTTTAGCTGCTGTTGCACCGTTAAACCTCCAACAACAACTTTCAGAATGGTTTTTTTGGGGGGGAAGGGGGAGGCTCTTTTCTGGGAATACCATCAGTGCACTGCGAAACCTGATGCACCTCCTCGTTGCTAGGGATGGGAGGCAGGGGACAGTGAACAAACTCATTCTGTGCCCCATGCCTGCAATGATGCCAGGAGCTGACAAATGTAAGCACATTTTGTGTTTATTGTACTCCTTATATTCAAATTCTGCACCCCTTATATCTGAGTGACACCATCTTTGAAATCCCAACAGTGTCTGCATTTGATGACTTTGAATTTTGTCATCATATACATAGATTTCAGCAAAGCTTATGATGCCATTTGACATGAAAGGTTGCTATATAATTTGATACAGAGGGGCATTAAGAGCAAGTTACTGCTATGAATAAGAAGTGGTTTTGTGTCAGGAAATAGTGTTTTTATAGCCATTCCTTTTCGTGGATTAATATTATTAGTGGCATCCTTAGGGTTCAGTGTTGAGCCTCTTACTGTTTTTATTATTAATTAATGATACCAAAAATGGTTGGTAGGGTGACTACAGTTAGGGTGTGTTACTGAAACAAGACTTATATGAATTAGGAAGGTGCACTGAAAAGTAGCTATTGAGGTTAAATATCTCTAAATGCAAGGTTCTGAAATTGAGTAGCAGTAATCTCAGATTAACATACCAGTTGCATGGTATGCTTTCAAGGTAGTAGAGATTAAAAATAACCTAATTGTACAGTCTCAAATGAAATTCTCTGAGTGAACACAGGCTGTTAGGATGGCTTGTGTGGGTTTTATAGTGATGTGCAGGAATTTTAGCAATTTTACCAGTATCGACAAGGAGTTGATTATACCATTGTTTAAAGCAATGATTAGGCCACATCTTGAGTACTGCATACATATCTCAGAGCCTCATTGCAGAAATGATGTAGTCTTTTGGAAGGGTGCAGAGAAGATCAACAAGATTAGTCACAGGTATAATACACAGATACATAAGGTTCTCTTAACAGGAGAGACTTTAGTTATGTAAATTGCAGTGTCTGAAAACTGCAGCTGTGAAGATACCTGATTGAAGTTTTTAAGGCTTTTAATGGATTAGGTGAACTAAATGCTGATGGCATCTTTTCTCTTTCTCACATGACATATCCAAGAGGACAAGACATATTGGAAAGGGATAGTTGTATGAAAATTTGCTCTGAGCCAGAGAGTGATTGATTGTTGGAACAAACTTCTGTCTGGTGTTGGTAAAGTGGAGTTTGAATAAATTTAAGGAAGATGTATACAAATTATAGGACAATTTTTTATTCATTGTTATTTCTTTTCTTTACAGTTTTGCATGCTCACTTCAGATTTTTCATACTAACAACATCATTATTCTATAGAAAGAGGTTTGGCGGTCTGACCCCAGGGGCTCACATCTGGTGAGTATGGGCTTGGCACACCTAGGGTCCTGAGCTGGATATCATCATTCTATCCTTTCTTGGTGATTCCCTTCTCTCTCTCTCGGGGTAATTCAGAATGTTTTTTTTTTTTGGCTGGTACAGCATAAGCCACAGGCTTCCTTGCACCATACAGCTAATAATAATAATAATAATAATAATAATAATAATAATAATAAAATGGTATGACAAATAAAAAAAAAATTACCTTGTATTAGAAGGGATGAACAAATGAAGTGGGTATGTTTTTTTTTTTTTTTTTTTGTCAATGTCGTGGAAGTTTGCTGCCTTACATTGTTTACAACTACTAATAAATGCTGTCTGCAACTTTTTTGTGTAATTAAATAAAATATAATTAATTTATGTAATTAGATAAAATGTAAATTAATTTATTTAATAAGATAAAATGTAAATTAATGTTCTATGGCTGAAATTTGTAAAGATTAGTTTAAATGATATAAGGGATTTAAATTAATCATATGTCATTTAAACCTTGTGTCATTTAAATTAATTTCTTTAATCATTTTAACCATAATTAGCATGAGGAAAATCCAAAAGCTCCTTATTTTTTTGCTTCAGTGTTGCAATTGGATTTTGATGGATTGACAGTCTGCCATGTATAAGTGCACCCCTATGGGAGAAGTATGTTTTCTAATTTACAGTTTTAAATTTTTTATGTTCTGGCATCAACCCAAACAGAATTGGAATGAGCTTTGTAAAGCACATGAAGCACTGGCTGTAGTAAAAGTAGATAACAATATTAATTAATATATGTTCTTGATTAAACTAGAAAAAATAATTATGTAGTATCAAAGAAAGTAATAGGAAATCTTTTATTTAAAGCGTGTCCTTTACAAGAAAATAATCCATATTGTGACCTTTAATGTATTTATTCAAATTCCTTGACACTAATCAACATTCTTAGTTTAGACATCTGGTAGTTGCATAATCCTTTGCAATGAATGAGTGAAAAGACTTCATTTGTGAGATTAGTTGATGTGTAGTTATTTTCAAGATAATCCATAAATAATGAATTCAAGACTGGTAGCTTAACTTGAATAAAACGTAATTACATCACTGTTCTTTTCATTGAACAGCCAGCATCCCTAATGATGAAATTCATATATTTCCAGGATTAGCCCTCTAGGTTAGTGGAAGATAGAAGAAAATTGCTGATTGCAAAGGTTACAGATCTGTCTCACTGACATTTTCTCTCTCTCTCTGAAGCATATTTTGTATGAAATTTGTGGTTTAAGAGTAAATGAGGAGTTTAAACAGGATTTTTAGGCTGGCATTTATCGAAATGGAATGGGTGCATGGTTGAACACATTTAATGCATGGGTCCATGCATTAAATGTGTTCAACCAATATTTGATGTACAAATGTTACATTCCATTTGTAATAATAACATAATTTCCTTTGATAAAAAATCCTTGGATGTCAGGAATAGATGACATAAAAGAAATCTCAAATGCATCGACCAGTCATTTCCTATACATATGTTTGTTGTGGTTGAAGGTGGTAGTTTGGGATATTTTAAACTTTCTTTTCTTGGAATATAATTTAATTAAACTTTCTTTGCAGTTTGTTGGACACATTTAATACATAAACAAGTGATACATCTCACTGTCTCTATCATAGTTGCTTTTCCACATTCCAACTTTTGCACCACATTCATTACTAACTTTTGATTCTGTATAAAATATGCATTAGACAGAAAAGTTGTGGATTGTTCTCTCACACAATAGCAGAAATTTTCTGGATTTATTGGATGACTGTTTCTACAGCAGCATGTTAGGGAAGCATCAAGAGAAAACAGTACTCTTGATCTGTTTACCAGCTGTGCCTCTTTGTGCATTAAGAATATCCAGATAAAGGAACTGTAAGGTGGCAGTGTATATTGATGCGAGATTACTTAAAGATATAACTACTGTTAAGGTTAAGGGATTTTGCTTTCATAAAAGCAACTACAGTGATCTTAGTTTTTAAATTACTCTCAGTGGGACAAACTGATGATGTTACTAACTACAAAATCTAAATGAGAGGCATTTGGGGAAGTAATCACAGAACTGATGACAAGAAATGTAACAAAGAATTCTTTGCGTATGTTAACACCAAAATGAAAGGGATGAATATTGGCCCACTAGTAATGAATGGCATAATTATTGATGAGCCTGTTCAAGATTCTGACAAACACTCGTGTGAAGAAGTTTTTAGGGATGAGAAAACAAGAAATACATCAAGTTATAACTTGGAGCAAAATGATTTTGCATAACTGAGAAGAAAGTAGAAGGGAAATTTCCGAGCCTAAAAGTAAATAAGGAATCGATAGATAACTGGATAGATCCCATCTGGGGCAGATGGGATCTATCCAGTTATATTAAAAGAAGGCAGAAAAGTTAAGCAAACCCTTGGACCTAATTGTGACAGCATTCTTGGATTCAGAAGGGGGGGGGGGGTTCCTACAGATTGGAGGTGTTCAAATGCCACCTGCCCAGAGTATTAGTGGCTGTCAGGGTCCTATCTATCAAGGGTTTGTATTTTCCGAGCCAGGTTTGACTCCCCATGCCATGGACAGATGCCTGGAGGTCCTTTCCTGGTGATCATGCTCCCGATAACTTTAGTGACCAGTCGAACAACTTCTGTTCCAGGGAAAAATAATGGAGTCACTATTTAATGAAGCATTGCAGAATCAGCTAGACAAGACTGTGGTTATAGTTCTGACACAGCATGGGTTTTTTAAGATGTCTTGTTTGATCAATTTGATTGGATACTATGATGTTGTTACCAAGGGACTGGATGCAAAAAATAATTTTGATATTATATATACTGGGATTTCAGGAAAGCTTTCGATACTACTGATTGGAGCAGTATGGTATTAAAGGCAAGTAGCTACAATGGATAAAAGGGTGGTTGAGTGGTGTTGAGTGAGTGTACAAAAATATAAAATTTCTGTATATCATTGACAATACCCCATGACCTGCTCTGGCAGCCTGTCTGCACTGCTCAGAAAACTTCATATCTGACTGCACACTTATTTCCAGATCTTTTCATTCTCTACCAACCTAAGTGTAGTACCACATAGTTGGTATGCTTCTCTTTGGTTATTGCTACCCATATGTAGTACTTTGCATTTGTCAATGTTAAACTCCAGTTGCCACTTCTCAGCCCATTTTCCCAACTTATCTAGATCCAGTTGGAGTAGCATACTGTCGTTAACAACCCTGCCAACCTTTGTATCATCTGCAAACTTGGACATTAAACCTGATATACCTTCATCAATATCATTGATAAATATACAAAACAGCAATGGGGCCCAACACTGAACCCTGGGGAATATGTATGGTAATGAAGTTTTGCTGTAATAATAATAAGAATATTATTCTTGCCACTGATCATCTTAATGATCACAATTTACAGGATAATTGCCTGGATATACTTAAAATTGTTGATGGACTTCCATAGTGGAAATTGTGGTAATTGCTTTATTGTTATGATTGCTGGTATTATGCAACTCCAATTTATTGAAATAACTTAAAATTATGGAGTTTTTTAAATTGGAATTTCATTGAATCATTTTATTAATAAATAAAAGACAAATGCACCTGATTTATGTAAAACTAAAGTTATGATTTATTTATACCTGAAAAATATAAATGTTATTTTATAGATGGTTTAATAAATTCACTGATCCAGATTATGCTCGCTCAGGATGCATTGCAACAGAAACAGTAGTTTTAGACCAAGGTCCCCTATCCCAGTTTTCTCACTCCTTGGAACCGTATCTACGGCAGTTAGGAATGCCCACCAGTCTTGAGAAAGGTAAATTTTATATAATTTTAAAAATATTTCAACACTATGCTTCTTGGGAGGTGGGGTGGGGGAGTTAGCATGAAAATTAACTGTAGAAAATATTAACGGACACAGAAAGGAATAATCCATAACTTCTTTTGAATACATTGTCCTATGTTCTTAAAATTTCTTATTAAGGAAGGGAAAAATTTTCTCATTTGATAAAGGTATAACATAGATTGTTAATGCTGACCAAATAAATTGGATATTAAAAGCATACACTGTTTATGTTATTTGAATTTTTGTGCCCTAAATGATTAAAAAAAAAAAGAAAAAAAAGAAAATGGTATTAGTATCAGCCGCACAATGCAAGAAAGCATTAGGCTTTTGTTGTACCATCCTGTGTGTGTATCCATTAATGGTCAATACAGAAGTACAGTTGTATACATGTTTAGGTTGATTGTAGTTCAAATTCATATAACCACTAATAGTGTTAAATAATTGCTAATTTGTTGATAAATGATTAGCTGTAAACTCCTAACCTCCATACTGGACTATAAACAGAACAGTTTAGTAAAATGTATTATAAGGCTATGTTTTAGAATGCACTTTAAGACTATTATTAAAGAAAATTATTAAACTATTATTATTAAAGGCTATTATTAAACAGAATAAAGAAAACTGTTATGTTTATAGTTTGGCACAATGGCATAGGTCAGAGAAGTATAAATAAATAAATAAATTTTCTGTTTATACTCCTGGATGACCACATGGTCAGAGGAGTTTACAAGATTGAGATAATACAAGAAACAGCACCATATTTAACAGTCACAGGCTTTTGAACCCCGGTCATTCAAGGCACGTGTACTAATGCACCCTCGTGCATGACCACTCGGTTATAATGGCCTCTAGTTACTTTGTACAACTAGTTATTTGACAAAAATATTATCATTAACTGTATTTAGTGATTACTTGGGCTGTAACAGCAGTTAACTCAAAGGCATCTACTACTATTTACCACTCGGCTACATTAGGCCTAAAAACAAGGTTGTTTATAATTTAGCATGACCCCCATAGGTCAGAGGAATTTTCAATTATTCATTTCAACAAAGAATGTTATCATTGTATTGTATTTTGCAGTCAGTGGGTTTGAACCATGGTCAAGTGAAATGCATGTATTACTGCATTCCTACATTGACCACTTGGCCGCTTTAGCCCTACACTAAACTTATTTCCCAATCTTGAACTGTTCTACTCATATGTTGACATTAGTAGGAGCAATTCAACATTGGGAAGTTTTATTTTATCCTGATCATGGAGTTCCATAGTGAATTTTGAAGTGTAGCCTTATAGTCAATTGATTTGCTACATTGTATTAGTTATCAGGATATTCCAGGTGTAATCAGAATGTTCAGGGACTGACCTAATATGTGGGAAATGATGAAGAATACTGGTGATTCAGGTAGATCCTCTCCTTGGCACTGTTCATACTGTTCCCTGGCATTCAGTTTTATGATCACTTTCTCTGAACTGCATCGTAAAATTGCTGTAGAACTGTTTTGTAGTATTCCTATTTTGTTGTTTGACTATGATGGATAAATTCATAATGAACAACAGCCTCTGAGTCAGTAGTATGATAATCTTGCTTTTTGGGACTTAGAGAAAATGGACTCCTCCATTGAGAGGATTGGGCCTTTGTTTCTGATTCATAGTCATACATTGATGGGAGAAGCAAAGTAAGGATCAGCTGCCATGACAAAGAAAGATCCTGACATGAGAGAACTTCTTTCTATGATCATCAGCGAGGATGTGAGGCACAAACTTGGCAGAAATGCATCACATTCCCAAAATGTCATTAAAATTGATTAACATGTTTCTTATGTTATTGATTAACATAAGAAATACTAGTTTCACTAGCAACTTCAAAAATAGTTAAACATCAATCACTTCTGATATCAGATTATAGATGTGAGTAATTGAATCATTGGTTTTTGAAGTTGAAGGGTGGCCAGAGTGTGAGGATCATCCTTGATGAACAAGTAATCAACTAGCCGACCGGGCTAGCCGAGTGGGTAAAGTACCTGACCGGCAACCCAAAGGTCGCGGGTTCGATTCCCGCCTCGGGCTTGGATCAAAGTACTGCAAAAAAAAACCTTGGGAGGTGCAATATGGCCACAGAAGCCAATGCGCCAACAACTACCAAATCAAAAAAAAAAAAAAAAAAAAGTAATCAACTTTAAACTTTTCAAACCACCAAAAAAAGTTTGAAGAAGACACATATCACCCCCAAAAACTGTTTTTAGTACTTTAGTTTCTGTTGCTCTTTTCTCTAATTTGAAAGAAATTTGATGCAGATTGCATGCTCAGTAAATTCAGTCATTTTGAATTGAGACAGAAACACATGAAACACCTTCTGTTCAATGCATGCTAATTCTGACCGAGTGCAGATAAATGGATAAATTCACATAATTTGTGTAGACAAGTTACCTAACATGTTGTGACAAGTCGAAACTCACCACGTTTCAATATCAAGATATAAAGTTGGTCCCCTGAACTTTTTTTATCACACCTTATACATATATATTACATTTTTTTAATGTATTTTGATCATTTGGTTCACAATAAAGTAATTGCATATAGACACAGAGTGTGTAAGTGTTTTTATGTATAATCTAGTAAAAAATTTACTGTTTATATAAGATATAATATTTACAGATAATTGCACATAATATTTTTCAAAATAATGTCCTTGGCTGTTTTTACACATTCTTCAATAAATCATGATTGCAAAGGCAGTTTATTTGAAGTCCTTTTTCAAAAATTCCTTCATTGCAGTTGTCATGGCTGCCATGACTTCTGCTTTGCTGAAAAATCTCATTGAGTCCTTCAACTGAGAAAAATAAATAAAAATCGTGTAGTCTAAAAATCAGAATGAACAAGTGGGATGTTAAATAAATAAATTAATAAATTTTCTGTTTATACTCTGGAATTATCACATAGTCAGATTAGGCTTTAGAGTAGTTATGTAAGACAGTTATAGAGTGTTTGGAAAGGTATTAAAAAATTACTGTCTCACAACGATCAGAAGCATTGTCATGGAGTAATTTCAGTTTTTTCTTGCCCACGGATCAGGTATTGCAGCTCTCAAGTGCTTAATGATTTTTAAGCACATATTTGCTAGTGTAATCTCCTGGAATAAATTCAGTATGAATTGTCTTTATAGTCAAAATATTGTTTATAGCATAACGTTACCTTTAATCTTGTCAATATAAAAGTTTTTTCTAGGAAATGCAAGACTTTTATTCGGAGAACCAATGTGTTATTTATGTTTCATAGAAATAGTACTAGATTTCATCTTCTGTCACAATTGATTGTTGCTCTTTGAAATCCTGGAACACGATTGCAACATTAAACAAGTCTTCTGAATGTTCAGCTCTTATTTACCTATAATCTGCTGTTAAAAACTTTAACAAGGAAGTTGTATAAATATTTTCATGTTTTAAATATTAGGTATGATTGCATGGCAACTGCCATATGATATTTCAACTTGAGGAGATGTTTTCACTTTATCTGACAATTGACTCAGGTAACTCCTGTTTGGAGGATAGATATGAAAAGAGTATCTCTCCTTTATACTTTGAAGTGGAAATGAAAACTTAAATAACATTAAAATTCCTTTGGCTGGATTGCCAACATTCATGCTTGCTTTACCTCATCTAAGTTACCCTGGAGATGCTCTTTAAGGTTTGTGGGGGAGGGACAGTCACTTGATGCTAATGATGAACAACTTTAAATCTCATTTATGAAATCCTTGAACAGCCCTAGTGAGGTTGCTAATAGTTTCTATTTAGTACAAAACACTTACTAAACACCTTTGCTACTTGGAGAACCTAGTTGGAACATACTATGCCACCTAGTGCTCAAGTTATGAATTGATGCATTATTTTTTAGCTTGCCTTTATAATTGTGTTGTGAGAATATTAGGGCATGGTAATGTACTTTGCTATGCAGTTCATTATATTGCTGTATTGCTAGGCTTTATTTTTTATTTATTTATTTTTTTTAGCTTATCCAGTGTCTCAGTGTACTGGAGGAACTGATAGTGGTCCCGTTTTCTGACTGCTGAAAATTTTTCTTTTCAGCAGTCAGAAACTCAATAACACTGCATGTTGTTTGAGCTACATGTTCAAAGATGTTTCCATTTAAAATAGTGTAACTTATAAACAAACAACCACACAGAAGCACTGCTGCTCATGTACTAACTAGAAACTGTGTGCTACTTGGAGAACCTATTCGAAACATACTGTGTCACGTATTGTGGAGGTCATAAATTAAAGAGCAGTACTTTTCAGCCTGCCTTTATAAGAATGTCACAAGAGTGTCAGGATATGGTAATGTACTTTGCTATGCAGTTAACTTTTTTGAACTGTATGTAAATTATTATAATAGAAGTCATTTCTTTTTTGTAGGAATTTTCAGAAATATTAATACTCTCTATGTGACAGCTAATAGGAAACTCATATTGTCTGTATTCTAGTTGTATACATTTGAGCAAATTTTTCATAGTAATAACACAGGTTACTACTATGGGTTATTGTACAGCACTGCAGCCATGCTGCTAGGACAAGAACTTGTTTCTTTTGGTAATGTTCAGGAATTTTCCAGGACGGATAAAAGAGTGATTAGGTGGGGATGAAAAGGGAATTTTTACCAAGAAAGACTTGTTCTGTAAGTTGCACTATCTGGAAATTAAGCAACTACTTGGAGACCTTATTGGATGTTTAAGGTTTTAAAAGATTGAGTAAGCTACATATTGACAGCATTTTGACCTTTTCTCAGTCATCACACATAAGGGACATAAAAAAATTAAATGGGTGATTGCACAAATGATGTGCTTAAATTTGTTTTTAGCTTGAGAGTTAACTGATTGTTGGACTAGACTTAACTTTGTGGAAGTGCAAAGCGTCAATAAATTTAAAGAAGGGCTGAACAGATTATTAGAAGGAATGTGCAAATGACATATGGAAGACAGTTTTATCAGTTTTTTTCCACACCATGCCTGAGTTACTTTTTCCTAGTAAGAGTTGTATTAATTTTTTTCCTGGGAACATGGTTTTTTTTTTTTTTTTTTCTTTCAATCCAAAAAACAGGCAGCTAAACCACATTCCTCCTAAACAAAAAAGTGTGCAATGCTAACTCATGTTCTTAGATATGTTGTCACTTAATTTAGACAACCCAAAGCATTTTATATCTTGTTAGAAAAGGATATTTGTTCTTAAGATTACTATACAAAGATGTAAAGGCAGTTCCTGCTTTACGAGTTTTCTCTTTACAAGTTTACAAATCTTTTTTTTTTCAAGTATCAACAAAATCGAAAATATGAACATTAATTGCAATAAATAAATGCTAAACATTCATAAATACAGCCAGGCCTTGCATAATGCGAGTTTTATTAATGCATTTTTCAGTTACCGCTATTTGAAAAAATTATACCACTTTACACGATGCAGATTTCCAGTTAATGCGATCTTTTTTTATGTGATAGTTGAAAAAGATTTGAATTTTGCTCTAAGCTTACTGTGCGTCGGACAGACAATAAACAAGCATTTGCCCGCTGCCTGCCTCAATGTGTTCCATCAACCATTGGAAGCAGGTGTGTTACTTGTTTGTTTCCCATTAATAAAGTCATGCGCAGACTTGCATTTAAAAATTAGAATTTTTAAATACAAAAAAAAAAAAAACTACAGGCTAAAATTTAAATTTTTAAATGAGCCAGATGAAAATGTTACCACAAAGGAGATAATGGTAAAAAACTTAGATGAAATCTTTCGTATCGCAGAAAACCACAAACTTTTTTTTTTTTTTTTTTTTTTTTTTTTGAGGTTATCTGCGATATTTATTTTGCCAGGGCCTAGAGAAGATTGTTGTCAGCCATCGGAAATTGATTGATGAAAAAAAGAAAGCCAACACTGTTCCCACGACTCTGTTCAAATATTTTCATAACAAATAGTTTCTTCATTATTTTATGCAATAAACATTTAATTCTGTAATTATTTTCATATTCTTTTACATGATATACATTTAAAAAGTTATTTAAAAGGTATTTTTAAAATTCTTTATGGACATTCCTGAAGGTCACGGACCAATTATAATTTTTCCTATTGATTATTATATTCAATTAATGTGTTTCCGTTTTGCACGATGCACTTGCAGGATGAATTAATCGAGGCCAACCTGTACGGCATTTCAAACCACACGCATAGCTATACAATACAGTACTACTGTGCGTATGTTTTGTTTGTTCAGGCAGATGAAAATGTTTCGTCTGCTTGAACTCAGATAACATAAAGCATTTACCACACTGATGTTACATGATCTTTTCATGAAATTTATAAAGAAAAGAGAATGTTTTGGGGGAAAAATGACCCGTGAAGCATTTCTGAAGAAGATGATGACTCCAACAACCAGTGCCTGACCAACAATGAGTGATAAACCATCAACTAGTGTGCATTTAGTCAATGATGATGAAGAATAAACATTCATTAACATTTGTAAAACATAAATAATTTCTTTATTATTATAATTTGCTAGATTTTAAAGGCTGTGTTTTCATTTCTTTGGATAAATAAATCATTATTTAAGCATAAACTATTGTTTTGTTTACCTTTATTTATTTAACACTACTATGGTCAAATTTCATTGTCGAGATCATAATCCCTGTTTTAACATTATGTCTGTGGGAAATAAATTCTCGCTTTATGAGTGCACCCGCTGGGAACAAATTAACTCGTAAAGTCGGGACCCACCTGTATTTAAATCATCTAGCTTCAAATCTCTCTCTCTATATATATGTATATATATATATATATATATTTTTTTTTTTTTTTTCTCTCATAGGTATTGTAACACTTGTTAAAGATTATCAGGTGTGTAAAGAAGGGGATTCACTAACACCAGAGCAAGCAAACATATTGGTAAAATTTATTAAAAGCTTTAATTTCTCATGTTAAAAAAATTGCTGTATGTTAATGAAATTCTCTCATTTCTCTGAATAGTAACTAAACTAATAACATGAGGCATGTGGAAAAGGTAGTAGCAGCAGTACTATATATATATATATATATATATATATATGCAGAAAAGTCAAATTGAGATCATTTTTACATATTGTGTGGATAGTAGCACCAGTATTGCCTGTACCTAGGGTTGCTAGATTTTTATGACTGGATTAAAGGACATGCCAGATTTCTATTACTGGATTAAAAGGACACTCAAAAATAATTAATGCTACCACTTTCCAACTCTCACTCCACCCCCTCCCACTCCAAAAAAGGAAAATTGAATGATTTTTTAGTTAATAATTAAACATTTTGTATATATTTTTTAGATTTTGGTTTAAAAATTATAGTTTTCATATTGACTATAAATATTTGCAAATGTTAGTTTAATTTAGAATTCAAAATATTTAATGATAAACCATGGCTTTCTATGGGGAAGGCTATGGATTGATATATAAGGATAATGAGCAATATGGATGATATAAAAAGCGTGAATTGATCCAAATATTTTAGTGCATTAATTGATATCAAGCTAAAGTAATTTTAGGTAGGCGAAAAAAAAAAGCAAAAAAAAAAAAAAAAAACACAATCTGGTTTAATAGCTAGAAATCATTCACATTGAACATATTTTGTACTTCTTCGAGCAGCTTAAGCAGAGCTGCAAACTACCTAAAATTTTGGACCAGCTTGGTTCGCGGTTTGGTTCAAAAGGCGATTTTGACCAGTGGTTAGGTTCGGTTCAGTTCAGTTCGGTCAAGCATATCGTCTGAAATAATTCATTTAGTTGGCACAAGCTATCATAAATGTTCCTTAGTCTTCTGTTTTTGGATATTATCTAGTAATATTTGGTACCTGTGGTCAAGATACATATAAGCTAAAAAGTTCTCGCTTGCTTTCCATCAAATTTACTTCTTGTAGCGTGAGAGAGGTTACCAAGATGACAATTCATTTTCAGTGTTTCTAACATCCACTTTACATTCTGACTGCAGCACTTCACATGCTGCCCTAACGGGTTCCAAAACTTCTATAGTATTTTCAATCTTTTGCCACACACTGGCTGACAAATGCAATTCTTTTGATGGACACAGATAAATCGATGCAAAATTGTTTTAGCTCCATAAGACTGTTGTAACATATTAACAATGCAATTCCATCTGGTTTCACAGTCTAGTATTGCACAGTCTATAAGGATAGAAGGGGTTCGCAGCTTTTTCACCATTGCTCATGCCAAGGGAAGTTTCAGTTCATCATGTTTCAGAACATCTTTAACAGCCAACTGCAGAGAATGTGCAGCACAACGAACAGATACCATAATACCCTGAACATGTAGATCATGGAAATTTTCTTTACATACATTTGTATCACTAGAGTCTGTAGTCTCAGATTCTTCAATATCTTCAGTATCATCTTCAATATCGAGTTTTCCGGATTGTTCCTGAGCAAGTAATTTGAATGACCTTATCATATTAGCCCCTTTGTTAAAGAATACACTTGTTCTAATTTAATTTCAAATTCTTTCAAGACACCTGAAACTATTTGCATAAATTACCGCTCGTAGCCCAATCATTCAATTCTCGCATTGCAAGTGTTTTTAGAACAATCTTGTCACAATCAAAAAAATTATACATTTATTCCCAGAATTGACCTCTCAAATCGAGTTGCAGTATCTATTTTCAAAGAAATTAATCTGCTCTTCAAAACAGCTGTAAGTTCTTTACACGAATGATTAGCTCATCTACTTATCTCATCTTGAATATTTTGACGATTTATCTGAAGTTTACTACCATGTCCCATAACAACTGGATTCAATAATTTTTAGAATCCCGAGTCTTCAAGCAGAGAAAATGGTCTACCATTTACAGTCACTAATTCCACGCATGCATCTTTAACTATTTCTGCAGATATTTCAACCAATACGGTTTTTCTAACACTAGATGTAACAAATTTTGTAATAGTAGGTAGCTGTGGAAACTATTTTTGCTTTCTTTTTTTTAAAACATCCTCATAGTCGGCGACACGTTTTATTTTTAAATGTCTCAGTAAGTTTTCTGAATGTTTTCCCTTCAAGTCCATTTTACAAACAGTACATTTACTCTTGTTCGTGTCACTATTATAATGAAATTTTTTGTGGACAGGATGCCATTTTCTGTTGCCATTCATTGTTATCTGAGGGAGGGAAAAACAGAAATAAATATTTATTTTTAAACTGTTACAAAAATAATATTTAAGAGACATATGCTAACAAGTTGTAACAACTCAATAAAGGTGAAGTATGGCAAATGTACCAATCAAAAACTACCAAAGCATGTACATAAAATGAACAAAAATGTTATCATTAAATTACTTAGAATATCCTTTATTTCTTAAATATTACGCAGCACTTAACAGTAAATAAGAGTGCATAATCTTTGATTAGCAGCGGGGCTACATTATTGATCTTTTCTGAGCTTATCTGCCACAAAAAAGTGATAAATACATAGATTCCTTCATACCTTCTATTTTTCTCTGAAACTAAAAATTGAATAATAATAAATAAAAAAATCAATAATAATAAATAAAAAAATCGAATAACCAATTTTAAAAAAATTTAATAAAGCACAAGTGTGTGCAAATGCAGTATATCAGTATGCAGCAAATTCTAAAAATATAGTTAAAAACGGCATCATGTTAATTATATCTCATATTGTGAATATGAGAAAATGAGAAAAAATTAAATAAAATAAAATATTAAATATAATAATAAATAAAAATACTGCAGAGAAGTTTTCCATTTATGCACATACGTATTAGAATTATATTAATATTAAGCATGCTTAGATATACTGAAGATTCTCTGTAATTCAGTGTATGAGTTTCTCATCATTACGATTCAAAATATCCGAAATAAAATAAAAATTCATCCGATACAAATGAGAATATTCAGGAGTTATTATAATTTAATTAGTATGTAAAGGTTACAATAAAATAATACATATACACTTACTGAAGATGAAATTCTTTTGGGATTCGTTCCTCCAAGATGTCCATGTGCAACCTAATATCGCAGCCAAAGTGCACTATGCCAGAGCGGAAGCAGGAATGATGAACCCTCAGAACAAAACATGCTAATCTTTTCAAAGAAAAATGCTAATGAGTAATTCTCAGTACTACACCTTTTCACTTCCTCATCCCAAAATGAAAGAACTTGGATTCTTTCCCTCAGATACATGACATCTTTCAAACCACAGGGAAGTTAATATCTGGATATCCTGGTCTGAAAATTACATTTGTCACCTTTTGCTTTCTTATAATTACCTGTTGCCATTGCATTTTTCAAAATCCTTGTAATTAATTGTTGAGAACAAAATTGATTTAGCCCATTAAATCCTTTGACAGTGTTCCATGCTGACTGGGTAATATTTGAACTAATAGCCATTGTTATACCAGTTATATGCAGTTATGTTATGTGCCATTGTTTAAAATTGTAATTTTGCCCCCCTCCCCCAAGATTTTATTATAACCACTGTGTTTAAATATTTTTATATTTTAAATACCTTAGTGATGATAGTTTGGCATCCATAAAATAGATTTAATTTACTGCTGCTTTTATTTTTTATAGAAACTCCTTGGCTATCAAATGGCAGAATTCAAAATATCCATGCAGTGTATGTGGTGTAGTGATGGAGCATTTGAAGAATATGTTCCCAGAAAAGAGATTCTACAAAAAAGAAAGGCCAATAATGTTGAAGAAATGGAAGTTGACATTGAGACACCACCAAAGAAAAAATCTAAAAAAAAGAATAATAATAATGTAGATAGTAATACAGGAATTGAAAGTACAGCTGAAGATGATGAAACAATTGAAGAAGACATCCTGGAGCGACCAAGAACAAGATTACAAAAAAAGAAGCAGGATCAGTTAGATATTACTACTGAAACTAAAAATACAGCTGATAATGAAGGAACTGAAAATGGCACAAAGAAGCTACCAAAGAAGAAATTTAAAAATAAAGGAAAGATCATTTAGATGTTAGTACAGGAATTGAAAGAACAGATGATGATGAAGAAACTGAAAGAGACAAAAGTGCTATCAGTTATCTTTGGGTCAATGATCTTTCTGATTTTTTCCCCCCTCCTGATGTAGCATTATTTTGTTACTAAAAAAAATAAAGTAAACTGCTCCGTTGGCCATTATCAGCTTTTCTTTCTTACATTCTGATTTAATGCACACAGTCATTTCTTAGCTGACCTGAACACTTAGCACAGACTTAACAACACACTCTTGTGAGTCTTATATATTAGTATTTTTATGCTAAGTGGGTTCCCCTTTATATAATAATACTCAAATAATTCTGTTGTATTTACCGTTTGCATCTTTAAACAGGAATAAGAATTATGCAAGAAAATTCTTAATCTGATTTTTACTCTCTCTCTCTCTCTCTCAGGGTAGGGTAGGGTAACTTGGGAATTTTTTTTGACTGGTGCAGCATAAGCCTCAGGCTTCCTTGCACCATATAACTAGTAATAATAATATCTCCATTATTGAATCCTTTTCATATTCTTGCCACATCTGCATGATCTTGCTCTCTCATGAATGCTCTCCGGCATCAACATCAGTTTATTATGGTTCCGACAGGTCAAGAGCACACCTCAATATGACAGACCAGTTGGCGGGTGTCATTATGATCATTCACCAAGTCCGTCATGAGAAATTTGGCTCCAGATAAGAAACAAAAAAATCATGACACTATCAAAATGAATATTTGAAATATGGCTTCTAGTACTGTGATGATGAGCAGAATCAAATCCCTCTGTCTTTAATATGTGAAAAGAAACTCAACAATAACTATTTGAAATCCTCTCTGTTGACGAGGCGTTTTGAAAGAAATCAACAAATGGCAAGTCCGTTGCTTATTTTGAAGAGAAAAAGAAGTATTTCATAAAAAAAAAAGATTTTGTTGATGAAATCTGTATTTGTGAGTCATAAAAAGAGAATTATTAGAAGCCTCACTGAAAGTGAGCTATAGCATTGGTTGTCAAGGAGAGGCTCGCACTATTGGTGAAAATTTGATAATGCCACACACTTTTCATCTGGCGCCTCCGTAGCCAGGTGGGAAGGAGCAGTAGTGCATAGCACACGCTTCTTGATTAGACCGGGTTTCGAGCCCGTCACCACCAAATATGGAGGATGCGGAAAGGTCAGGGAATGACCACCGCATATCCCGGAGCAATATGGCCTTAGATGCTAATGCTCCTAAAAACCAAACAAAACAAACAAAACTTTTCATCTGTCCGTAACAATATTCGGGCTCAATGAATCAGCAAAAATAAAACAGGTGCCACTCTAATTCTTCTTAAAAAGAAGAATTTTACTTTGCTCAGCCGATCTTCTCAATAAACTCATTCATAGATTGAAGTTGTTGCCTTATTTTACCTTGCAACTCAGTGAGAGTGCAGATGTCAGTAGCCTAGCCGTTCTGTTAGTATTTATTCGATACTTGTATAATGGTGAGCTGTACAAAGACATTCTTATCTGCGACGATTTTAAAACCACTACAACAGAAGCTGATATTTTTTTGTAAAAATGACAGCTTTTTAGTGCTCATAAACTTGACTGAATAATGTCTGTACTGACTGTACCAAGGCTTTGCAAGGTCCCATTTCAGGTGTTGTTATGAGAATCAAGGCAGTAGCACACCCTTCCTGTTCAAGTAGTCAGTGTACTCCACATGGAAAATTTAGCTGTTCAAAATATTCCTGCAAAACTGAAAGATATTTTTAAGGCACTAATAGAAATCATTAATTATGTGAAATCTAGTAACTTAAATGCATGGCAGATTTGTGATGAAATGGGCGGCGATTGAGGTGCTTACTTTTTTTTACACTGAAGCACGCTGGCTAAAGTCAAGGTATAGCAGTGCAGATGAGATTCTCTGAAATTGTGGTTTCTTGCTGATTGTAAAGTGAAGCCACAAAAAAAACTCCTCAAGATAAAATTTGACATATTATATTCATAAAGGGTTGCATACCTTGCTGATATATTTGACTAAGTGAAATACACTGAATTTATCATTTCAAGGCAAAAGCATGTCACTTTTCATGGCTGATGATAAAATCTCTACATTCAAAGATAAAATTATTCTTTGGAGAAAGAGAGCTGAAGCAGTACAATACGATGCCTTCTCTGCAAAGTCAGACTTACAGAAAGCAATAATTGACCACCTCACACAGCTTTTGATCTCTTTTGAAGAATATTTTCCTGTCAATACAGGCATTGCAAATTACAGTGGATAGCTAACCCTTTCTTGAAAAGCCAGACCATATTATCACAACTACAATAGTTTACTACTATGAATGAAGGATTGTGTATTTACACAGAGTTTTATGGTAAATTACTAGTTCATAGTATATTATGCCTTGTGCATTTATTTTTATTAGTACTGTTATTCAGTGTAGTTGGTACAATTATCCAGATGGACAATGATATCAGTTCATGGATTATTGTTCCTTCATTGGTGGGTAAGTAGGCATTCTAAAGTGTAAGAGCTCAAATCTCAGTAATAAAAGGACAGTAATTGCATTATTCTAAAGCTAGCTGCAGAATTTTGAAATATTTCAGGTATAACAATTTAAAATACTGATTTAATTCAAAAGGAATACTTTTCTAATTAAAGAACCTCAATATCTTGAAATCCGAAATGATTTTTAGCTCTATGCTGAAACAAACATTTTTACTCAATATAATTTTTAAAAAATCTGTAGCAAATTTTACAATAATAGTATTAATATTATAATGGATAAATGATGCAGGGAAGCAGACAAATAATAATATTTGTCTGTCTTATAATAATATAAGAAAAAAATAATAATAAAAAAGAAAAGAAAAGGGAAAAACTTTCCATTCATACCTTCTTTGTCACCAAAAAGTGGTGGCTATCCAGTTCTGCTCTGAACTTTACCAAACTGTCTGCTGTGATCATTGTGGCAAGCAATTCATTCTAATAATCTACGACATGCTACTTGAAAGTAAACTTCATATGAACCAGCCTTCTGTTACTCCCAAAAATTTTGTATATGTGCCCTGTGGTTCTCTCTTCTGCCAGCGAGGATATACCTCTCTTATTCATTTTTCTGATTCCTCCTAGTGCCTTGTGGGGGGGGGGGTACTTCTATCAGGTTGCTGCAAAAGCTGATATTGGCATGATCTAAAGGCTGCAATGTTTCAAAGGAGTGGGAAGATAAAGCTAGGGAAAGAAGCCTTAATAACTTCAAGGGCTTTATTGGGGTAGTAAACTATAGAAGAACATTTAGTCTTAACTGAGAGTTATTGTCAGTAATGTCAGATATGTTGTTGTAAAATGTGAATTTGAACTCCTGATTAAGACAACTAATGCTGTATTTGGACATAATAGGATTAACAGAAATGTAATATGGAAATTGGGAATGAAGAGTTCCACTTTGATATATATAATGTATTTAGGAAAGGTGGAGATAGAAAGGGTGATGGGGTCATGCTTCTTATCAAATGCAGCTCGAGTGTGTGAAAAGAGCTTTTGCTGAATCAGAATTGTGCCTGCCGGCATAGAATCAGTGTAGTGGGACTAATCTACAAACTCTCATTATATTCAGCACAGAGGATTGTGCTGAATATAATGAGAGTCTGTATGCGGATGGAATGGGCAGGAAAGTGTGAATGTTTTATTATGGGTGACTTCAATCTGTCCCTAATTGATTGAAATAAGTAGGAGGGAAATTCGCCAGTGGAGAACAAAATATTTAAATAAATTTGATGATTATTATTTGCACAAGCATGTTAGAGAAAATACTGGAGATAAGAATATTCTAGACCTCATCATTACAGTTGTTAGTTGGAAGCTGAAAGATGTTTAAGTAGTTAAAGGCATAGGTTTTAATTTCAGAAAAGTATATGTACTATGATAGTTTAAAGCACTATACGGCATCTATTAATATGAGCAGATTACAAAGGGACGGCAAATACATTAGCATTATGGAATACCTTTAAAGCAGTGATCACAGGAGCCACGAATGCATATATACCATTTAAGAATATATAGCATGAAGAGGATGCCAAAAAGGATAAATATGGAGCTGGCCAGTCTAAATAGAGCAGAAAAAGATATAATGAGAAAGTTACAGAGCAATGAAAAGGTACTGAAACCTACAACAGTTACAAGCTGATCTTTAATAGTACTACAGATAGGTTAGGGAGGCCAATGCTGAGTATGAGAAAGCACTGGTTGAGTGAGCAAAGAATGGGGGAAAAGGAATTTTTCATGTATGCAAATACAGTACAAAGAAGAAAATGAATCAGATCAGATATCCTTGTAGACTGGGTTTGGGAAAGTCTTAGGTAACCCAGCTGAAGTTGTTGATGAATTTGAATAGGTATTTCACATCGGTCTTTACAGTTGAAAGGCCCTTTAATGAGGAGAGGCTGAGATATGAAATTAGAATTTTTGAAATTACAGATGACTTTATTAGAAAAACTTTCAAGCCTAAAAGCAAGTTAAGACTCCTGGAGTTGATGGCATATATCCAGTAATTTTGAGGGAGTGAGTGAGCCAGAGAGTGTATTGAACCATTGAGGTTAATTATGAGGCCAAAATCATTGGACTAAGGAGAGATTCCTTTGGATTGGAGAAGTGCCAATGTATCACTAATGCACGAATGCAGTTCTATGAGTGAAGTTGGTTTCTACAGACTGGTTAGTCTGACTTCAGTGATAGGGAAAATTGTAGTGGCAGTGATTTAGCAGTGCAAGCCAGGAACATTTAGATAGAAATGGAATTTGAAAGACAGCCAACTTAGTTTTATTAAGGGAAAATCATGTTTAACTAACCCGGCTATGTATTTTGATGTTACATGACCTAGATGTAGGGAACAATTTCAACATAGTTTATCTGGATTTTAGCAAGGCATTTGAGAACTGGGCAAATTACTGTATGAGATGGAACATGTTAAAATTACTAGAAAGATTCTAAAATGGATTACAGGGTGGCTGCAGGCCAGGAGGTAGAAGTTTGTGAGTAATGAATATTCTTCATTACTCACAAACGTCAGAGGTGGGCCTCTCAAGATCAGTTCTTGGATCACTGTTGTTTTTGATTTTTATTAACAACATCAGTAAGAGGATAGAGGGCATGAAGTCAAAATTTATATATTATGTCAAGCTTCAGAGTCCTTAATGATTGATACCAAGCAGCACTCCTTCAGGACAACTTTAACGATCTTCAAGAATGGTTAGAAATGCAGCAGAATGCACTTGGGGGAATAGCAACCCCAAAATAACATACAGTTGGTGGGGTTGAAATAAAAACAATACTGGCAGATATGAAGTTCTTGGAGCAGGGTAAACAGGCAGCCAAGAAAGCCCATCTATTGATAATATATCAAACAATGTCTTGTAGAGATAGGGAGGTCATAATCCCATTGTGTAAGGTTGCATTTGGAATACTGTATCCAAGTATAGAGGCCTCACTGAAAAAAAAAAAAGACACCGAGCTTCTTAAAAAGATTGAAAAACAAGCAATTTGCATAGAAACAACCATATGAGGAAAGACTTCAGTTATATGGGCTGCAGAGCTTGGCAACCAGGCATGTTAGAGGGAACCTGATTTAGTTTCTAAGGCTCTGAGAGGTGAGTAAAATGAATGCAGTCAGAATTTTGACTGTTATAAAGAATTCCAGAACTAGGCTGTAAATTCAAATTACAGGGGATGAAGATTTAAGACTAGTTAGGAACTTCTCTTTTAGCCAGTGAATTGTTGATTATTGGAATCAATTTCTTTCGCAGGTAGTTGAGGCTGACAGTTTGAAGAAAATATAGAAAGTGGAATCTACATGATGAGGAAAGTGCATAATTTGTATTTTCTTATCTATTTTTTTTTTTTTTTTTGGCCAATGCAACAAAAGCCTATACCTTTGTTGCACTATATGGCTAATAGTAATACTAACTTCTCACACTGCCGCTGATTATAATATTTATGGATGATCATAGCAAACGCAAGCTTTACTTGAGCTCATGCCAGTATTTCATGCTGCAGAAAGAAATTTAAGTATCCTACACAAAATGCTTTCTGTGCAGACTTGGAACTGCTTGAAAATTAGAAATTCTCAAATTTGTATCTAAGATAAGTATTTATTGCAATATCATATGCAGATATCAGGCTTTGCCCATAAGTCCCATAAATAATGTTTTTTCTCTCTTTAAAATAAAAAAAAGATGTATATAAAAGAAAAGAAAATTTCTTTGTTTTTATAAAGCATACAGGGATTTCACAAGCATAGAATGGTGGATAGTAAAGTTTAGGGAATATAGAAAGTGGAATTTTTTTTTCACTCAGGCTTCTAAAAGAAATTATCTTTCTAATAATTTGTTCAAACTTTCTTTAAATTTATTCCAACAATCAGTTACTCTAGCTCAGCGTTTCCCAACCGGGGTCCATAGAAGCTTTGAGGGGGTCCACAAGAAAAAAAAAAATTGTATTTTGGGGATCCATAATATGAGCTAAGGGGTTCATGATAAAATATTATAAATAAAATAATTTGTTAAATAAAAATAATAATAATAAAATAAACTAATGTCATAGAAAAGTCCAGAAATTTGCAGTTAGAAGATACTCGCATTTTCTGGAGCCTTCTTTAGTTGACGCAAAAAAAATTTCTTTCCATAGAAAATTCTCGAAGAAGAAAACATTATTTAAGCACCGACTAATCTAGAAAGAGTCAGTCAGTCAGAGGCAGTAATTTCATTCTATAGTGAGTAATCGGCATTGTCATGGTGAAATCTATTGTTTGTGTTATTGAACTTTATTGTTCTAGTGAACTATATTTACATTAGTACCTACAAGCATTTCCAACATTAAATATTTGAGGTTGATAATAATATTATTGTTTTCAGATTACCCATGGCTCATGCAAAGAAGAAAACAAGACAATATTTGACTGAATATCTGTCGTATGGTTTTATTGAATCACCAAAGAATATCACAAAACCAATGTGTCTTATATGTATGACTGTGCTGTCTAATGACAGCATGAAGCCAAGTATGCTTCGTCAACATTTGGAGACGGCACAGCGAAAAGAAAAATAAATCAGTGGAGTATTTCCAAAAACTACGAGATAATTTTTAAGGAAGAAACAAATTGGATCAGATTTTTAGTAAACAAGCAAGCAATAAAGATAGCGGTTTATTAGCATCATATGAAATCAGCAAAATAATAGCAAAATCTGGAAAGCCACATAGCATTGGTGAAACTGTCATCTTGCCTTCGATATCAGTTGTAATTTCAACAATGTTAAACAAAAATGCACGTGAAATTACCGATAACCTTCCTTTCAGCAATAACACAATATCCAGATGAATTGATGAAATGTCTGAAGATGTAGAAAATCAACTTATTGCTCAATTATGAGTGAAACAGTTTGCAATGCAACTCGATGAATCAACTTTGATGGACAATGAAGCACTTTTATTGTCATATGTAAGATGTATGGATGATAATCAACTTAGAGAGGAAATGCTTTTTGCAAGATTCCTCAAAACAGATACTAAAGGTGAAACAATATTTAAGGAAGTCCAGTCTTATTTTAGAGAAAAAAATATTCCACTCGAAAATTTAATGGCTTGTGCTACTGATGGCGCTCCTTCCATAGTCGGTAGGTACAGAAGGTTTATCACTCATTTAAAAAGTGCATTTCGAAAAGTATTTTACATACATTGCATGATTCACCGCCAACATCTGGTGGCGAAGAGATTGAGTGGACGTCTTCATGAAGCCTTAACTCTTGTAATAAAAGCTGTCAACCTCATTAAGGCTAATGCTCTTCAAGATCGTCTCTTTCGCAAATTTTGTGATGACAATGAAGAAGGATGTGACCTCTTGTAATGCATACAGAGGTGCATCAAAGTCTTCGTCGTCCTTTGGGACAGTATTGTATCATTTCTAAACGAAAAGGAGATTGGAAAACAGTTGGTTGCCACGAAAACAGACATATTTTATCTCTCAGATGTGTTTGAAAAACTGAATTCTCTTAATAAGCTGCAGCAAGGACATAATTGTGATTTAATATCTAGCAAAGAAGCCATTAATGCATTCCTAGGAAAACTCAAATTGTACAGTCTTAATATCTCACGCCGTGCGTTTGACCAGTTTCCAAACCTTGCTTCAGTTAGCAGTGATTTAAAAGATGATGATTGTGTTGTGTATGTTGATCATTTAAAAAAAATTATGAAGACATGCAAGTTCGGTTCAAGGACCTACTAGAACTGAACATCCCAGATTGGGTGCTGATTCCATTTGAGGTAAATGTTGCTGATGTTGAAATTGATTTACAAGAGAAACTTGTTGAATTGCAGTCTGATGAGACAGTTGGAAGTCTATTCAAAAAAGGAAAGCATGATGTACGGAAGAATAGTGACATTGCATGTAAATATCCACTTTTATGGGAGAAAACTAAAATGTATGTCATTGTTTTCCCATCATCTTATCTTGTGGAATCTGGCTTTAGTCGTGTAACACAGTTGTTAACAAAAAATCGTAATCGACTTGATATAGTAAAAAGAGGTCATCTTCGTCTGACTCTCACAAAATTGGAGCCAGATATTAAAATGCTAATATCAAAACATCAGCCACAGGATCTCATTAGTAGGGCCTATTTAATGGGATCCTATTTAATAGCCTTAGGAATAAATTTATATATGTTGTTTGAAATAGTATTTTTATTAATTTTTTTTTACTAATTCTGTCATTACAAGAAAAAATGTTTCAGTTTTATCAATTAAAATTTTCAAAATTTGTAATTTACATTTTTTATATTATATTGGAATTGTTTAATTATTAGCTTTTACTAACCTACAAATAAATATTTCATTTAGGAATATTACATATGTGTAAATGGGGGTCCACATATGTAAAGTTAGAACTCAGGGGGGTCCACAAGCAAAAAAAGGTTGGGAACCCTTGCTCTAGCTGAATGCAAATTTTGAAACATCATTTTGACTAATTTTATTGTTCTTTTCCACACCATTTCCTATAGACATTATATGCCTGAATTGTTCTTCTGACACTGTCATCTTGTTTTTTGCCATCTAAAATGAGCACAGAAATATTCCAAGTGATGTACACAGATATAAGATACAAGTTTGGCATTGCAAGAAATAGTACTTAGGGAATGGTAACTATCTGAATTTTGATAACTAAACTACTTTTGTTGAATAATTTTGTTCAGTTGTTTGTATGAACAAACTTAAACGTTATAACTATATAAATCAACTTTTTGTGGTATTGTGGTATCTGATTTTTTTTATATGTCAGAATTGGGTGTGTGATCAGAACATAGAACAAAAAAAACTGAGTTACAAAACTACCATTTAATTCTGATAATTTAATCAGACTTACAGTGAGTATAGCACAGCCATTAAAGTATTTTCACAATGAATTTTTCCATCTTCATTCATAATCAAACAGTTTCTCACATGAATATTATAGCAAACGATACCAATTATTGCCTCTTAATATAGGTCCTTTGCTTTTCTAGTTTTTTGGTAATTGGGCCATCAGATTCTGTGGGTTCATTCAAAAGTTCGATGACTTTTGCCATTTTTTCCTCCTTTTCACGACAGCTGTTGTAGTTCCACGTGATACAGATGCAGAATGTACATTATAAGAGGTTGATGACAGTTGGTTCAATTGGTTTCTCATTAATTGTGAAAGAAGACCTTTTCATTGTATATTTTTAAAAGAAGATAACATGGATGAAACAGTTTGAATCTGTGATTACACATTAGTTGGATTGGTATCTCCTGTCATGACTGGTAAGAGAATGACAACTGAATACAGAGTTCTTTTTTTTTACCTTAATTATGAATTTAGTTGTAGCATTCAGTGGACCGAAGAAGCTTGAGATAATTTTTTTCCATACATATCGAAAGTTTCTTATAATTTGGTCTTCTCTGTTTGTCTTCTTACTCTAGTATATTTTGATTTTACTCAGCTGCTGTTTCTGTTTCAAAATGGTATTTGCTCTTCTGCTTGATGGAAAAGTTCCATGGCATACCCTTGTTTTGTTGAATCTGGTTAAATGATTTCCTTTTTGACAGCCATTCTTGGTAACATTTTGGATACATACATTTTGTTTTGATGTTTCTGAATTATAAGAAGAGATTCAAATTCATTTCTATCAGATATCCCATACTTTTAGAGGACATTTCCATTAGTGTATATCAAGTGAAGCAGTAAACAGAGGTGGAGAGAAGTAAGTTTCTTGAGAAGGAACATTTCAGAGCTCAAAGGCTGAATTATATTTCTTCCTGCTATTATATTTTCTGTTTCATATTGAATGTAATTTGTAGAGGGATGTATTCTTCTCACCCCAATTGGTTATTCAAAGAATAAATTTTTCTTGATTCTTTTTTTTAAAAAAAATCTGGTTTGCCATTGGAAGATAGTTTTGGTGGGTTGTAATTTTTCACATGTAGGGTATTTATCTCTCTTCTTTTTTAGTGTGGGAATGATCCGATACACAAGTGTGAGCTGGCTTCTCACGTGATGGCATAAGCTGACTTATTAAAGAATGTGGATATGCTGAATAATTACAGTCGTGATCAGGTCGGCCCATAATTCTTCCTCTCTGTCTGATTCTCTGGGTTGTAGTTGACAGAGATCCAGAATTCCTTTTTAAATTGTACTTTCTGGTATTGAGGGAAGATTTATTCTTGAAATTTCTGCACTGTGCAAAACATTCTGATGGAAGTTGGACAGATAATTTTGTGCATGGAGGATTTTTTACCTGATTATGTTTTGAAAACGAGTAAAAGGGCTCAGCAGGTGTTAAGTTTATGCCACCTAAGTTTAGTGTTTCATTTCTTCCTTCGTGAACAAACATAACTGCACACATATTCTTTGGAAAACCACGTTTAGATCTTTGTATTTTTGGAGATTGCTGTACTGTGTGATTTTCAGATGGTAAAGAATTTCTCGACCAAACTAAATAAGAATCACCATATGCTGCTATGGGATGTTCAGGAATAGATAGTGTAGGCACATTTACTACTTTATTTACTTCAGAAATTCTTTTAGGTGATGCTGATTTTAGAGATTCATCTGTAATTTCTTCTATACTAAGAGGGGTATCTTCGGCAATGGTCTCTTGTGCAGAGTTCCGTGAAAGAGAAGTTGCAGTTGCAGTGGAACTTCTGTCACTGTTTTCAGGATGCAATGCTTCTGATACTACAGAACTTAGTATTTTGGCAGAACTTGCTTCATCCTTGTGTAATGAAGGTTTTGTAGTGGACACAGCTTCTTCCCTTATGAACTGGTGTGGGAAGTGCTGTTGCTTTTCAGCTAACCTTCAAAAGAAAACAAATACTAATGAGAATCTAGCATTTAATTAATTTTTCTAAATCATAATTTAAGCTAAGTTTATACATAGTTTTTATACAATTTGCATATTTAAACAATTAGTTCAGCCCTGGAGAGATGCAAGGCTCAGGTAGAATCTTTTCTGAGCATGGCTATGCATGAGCATTTTGAAAGGTTTAAGAATGAAAAATTTATGTTGGGTCTCTTGACTTCTGAAAAAAGGTTGACATCTATGTTCACCTCATAACACCAACTGATTTCAGAAAAAAGACATTTTAAGCAGAATAAATCACTAGAGATGAGTTTGGATCCAACGGTGCAATCCTGAATCAAATGAAATTCACACAATGAAAGCATAGCACATCTCCACATGCAAAGGAGGTATGCTGCCTGTGAATGTTGCTGGCAAGTGTGAGAATATCACCTTTTTTATTATAAAAAATGTTATTAGTACTGTGTCTTGACAGTTATATTGAAGGTCTAAAACTGAATCTTCAAGTGGGACAGGAAACGTCTAGTTAACTACTGTATCACAACAAAGCATTTGTGCACACATCCTAAATTATTCAGGAGACACTAAATGACTTAAGTATCAAAACACTTTACCAGCTGTGGAATTAAGAACAAGGCCAAACTAAAATGTTGCGATTTCTATTCGACAGCTGGTAAACATTTCTCAAAGTATCTTAAGCCATCTCTCAAACAATGGCTACTCTGAAGTATTTAGAAAATGTGTGGAGGTAGGACAAAAATATTGACTAGATAGGGGGTTAGGCAAAAAAAGGAATAACCAATGGAAGCTTTATGAAACATATTTTAATTTCTCAATCTTTTTGTTTACGGCTATTGGCAATAGTTTTCACATGTGTGCAGGCAGGATTCTGTTAAGAGAAGTGATCATGTCCAGGTGCAAAGTGTTGGAAAGTGGAATACACTGCTTGACAAATTAACAGAACGTGTAGAAAATGTGTAATTCGTGTAGCTTGTGATGAAGCGGTACAAAATTTAGTATGGTAATGTACCACAATAACCATGAAATGAGAGAGCAAGAAACTATGTATAAAGGACTTTTATAGGAGTTGTATAAAAATTACTAAAAAAGTCACATTACAGAAGTTGATATAAGATGCTCGAAAATATGGTTACATGATATCAGTATGGCATATGGTCCCTTCGAATAGCTAAACAGACCTGAGAGTGGTGAACCATGTCTGATATAAGGGTGTCTATAAGATTTTGTGGAAACAAATCCCATTCTTCCAACAGTGCAGACCTTAGCTCACCAAATAACAGCTGTTGGTGTAGCAATGCGATGTCTAAGGGCGTCTTGCACATGTGTGATCAGATTTAAGTCTGGTGATCGTGCTGGCCACGGCAGTTGGATAACTTCAGTTTCAAGATATTCCTCCACCACTTGAGCTCTATGTGCTGTACCGTCATACATGAAAAGAAAATCTGGGCCAACCAGACACCCAAAGAGTCGCACATAAGGTTCAAAGGACCTGTACTCAGTTATGGTAGCCCTATCAAAAACATGAAGAGGGGTGCAGCTGTGATCATTATTCTGCCTCACACAAAAACACTGCCTCCAATGGAAGTGTTCCTTCTCTGATGATATTATTATTATTACTAGCCACATGGTGCAAGGAAGCCCCAGGCTTATGCTGTACCAGCTAAAAAAAAAAAAATTCCCACATTATCCTGAAAGAGAGAGAGTCAGAGGGGAATCACCAAGAATGAAAAGAATGATGATATCCAGCTCAGGACCCTGGGTTTGCCAAGGTCCAAACCCATACTCACCAGATGTGAGCCCCTGGGGTACAGCAATTTGCCTCCAATGCCACACTCCTCCAATTTGTGTAGCAGTCTCCCATGTGCAACAATATCAAAAGCCTTTCAAAGATACAAATAAATGATATCAAAATTATTCTTTGCATCCAGTTCCTTTGTGAGTACATCATAGTATCCAATTAAATTGGTCAGACAAGACTTCCCCTTAACAAACCCATGCTATGTCTGAGCTATAACTGAAGTCATGTCTAGATGATCCTACAATGTTGCTTTAACCAGTGTAATTTCCCTGGAACAGAAGTTAATCTAACAGGTCTGTAATTACCTGTGTCAACCTTTGATCCTCCTTTGTAGATTGGGGTCACATTTGCACATCTCCAGTCCATGGGTACCCCCCCCCTGAGTCCAAGGAAGTTCTCATAATTATGGCTTAGAGTTTGCTTACTTCCTTTGCTTTCTCCATTAATATAACTGGATAGATTCCATCCACCTGAGGTGCCTTTCTTATGTTTATCTTCAACAATTTCTCCTCCACTTTACTCTCAGTTATTACAAGATTATCTAGCTAGCCCTTGTATAAGGCAATGGAGGCCTCATTTTAAGAAGGATGTAGAGCTGTTGGAAGGAGTACAGAGAAGGGCAACAAGATTAGTGAATAGAACAAAGGGTTGCTCTTATGAAGAAAGTCTTAAGTTTTGCAAATTACAGTGTCTGGAGACTAGGCACCTGCAAGGCGATCTGATTGAGGTATATAAAGCCGTGAATGGTTTGAGCATGCTCAATACTGATGGGATTCTTCCTCTTGCTCAGAATAATCACCTGAGGGCATAAATTCAATCGAGGAAAGACAGTTGTAGGATTGATGTGCAGAAGATTTCTTTAGCCAGCGGGTGGTTGATTGGTGGAACAAACTTCCACCTGTCGTTGAAGTTGATAGCTCAAACAGATTCAAGGCACAACTAGACAAACATTTGGAGCGAATGGATGGGTGAAATGAGGTGGTTTTTTTTTCTGCCTGATGCTTATAAGCTTGCTTTCTTGCATCATGTGCCTATGCTAATGCTAGTAAGATAAAGCACCATGTCACGAGATTGATATTGATATGACATTAGGGTCACCTGTAAATGATTACATATACCCATATAATCTGTAAATTGCGTGTGTTCTCTAGTCGATTTGCCTGTTTTGATGGACGAAAAAACCCCTTGCTATCTGTGCTTGAGACTGATTAACTAAGCGACAGAGTGAAAAAAAGCTTGCTCATTCACAGATTTCAAATCTGGGATGATGTAGATTGAGCAGTTCACAGCAGCGATATGAGACTAATCCGAGGCAACTGTCGAAGGGAATTAATTCTGCATGGACCAACGTTCCTGTGGAATGCTTTTGGGACCTTGTAAGTTCTCGTCACAATGGCAAGACTATTTCGATTCCAAAAGATGCTATGTATTATTAAGTCAATTTCTTGATAAACTGGCCTTATGTTACCCTTCTTTGTTTCTTGATAAACTGGCCCAACCTTGTTTTCCTTCATTGTACTCGTTCTAGCAGCTCTACATCCTAAAATGAGGCCTCCAGACCTCATTGAATAATATATAGGAATTTTGCTAGCAGGAACAAGGAGGTAATTATCCTGTTAAAGGCAATGGTCAGGCCACACCTTGACTTGCCTTGTGCAATGGGATAATCACCTCTCTGTCCCTGCTAGCAAAATTCCTACATATCATTAACAAGGCTCCATGACCTGCCCTGGCAGCCCGTCTGCACTACTCAGCAAACTTCATATTTGACTGCACAATTACCCCAGGTCTTTTTCATTTTCCACTTCTCTGAATGTTGTACCACACAGTTGGTACTTTTCTCTTGGGTTATTGCTACCCATATGCAATACTTTCTATTTGTCAATGTTAAACTTCAGTTGATACTTCTCAGCCCATTTGCCCAACTTATCTAAATCCAGTTAGAGTAGCATACTGTCTTTACTGTCATTAACAACCCTGCCAACCTTTGTATCATCTGCAGACTTGGATTTTAAGCCTGATATACCTTCCTCAATATCATAGATGAATACGCAAAACTACAATGGGCCTAGCACCAAACCCTGTGGAACTCCACTATTAACATTCGTCCACGAAGAGCAGTGTCCAGTGATTACCACTCTCTGTCGTCTCTCTTTCAACCAACCCTTTATCCATTGTAGCAACTTACCCTTAATGCCATACCTCTCCAATTTGTACAGCAGTCTCCCATGTGCAACAGTATCAAAAGCTTTCCCGAAATTCAAGTATATGATATCAAAATTATTTTTTACATCCAGTTCCTTTGTGACCACGTCATAGTATCGAATCAAATTATGTTCACGTTGGAAAAATATAATGAAGACAGGCAACAAATCTATGAGCAAGGAAGAAAATTCTTAACCAACATTCAATGGTTAAGAATTCCTTGAGAGGGAGAGGCAACTTGACCAAGAATTGCTTGGCTTCCTCTCCCAAATAGAAGAATTTCTTGGCTATTGGTAAGTCAATCTTCTGTGCATATCCCAAAATGGAGTGTATTTTGTGTTCATAACATACGTTATCAAGACGAAAAAAAGTTTTTATAAGGGGAAAATATTGCATTTCGCTGCTCGAGTTGGACAAACTTGGGGCTACCATGCGAAAATTCCTTATTAAAAGTTCCAATGTTGGTACGTTGGCGACATGGCTTATGTTACATATCTTTGGTCAAAAAATTTAAACCTTAAGCAGCTGCCCTTGAATTTTTTAAGGCTTTTAATCGTGTTTTACATGGAGGTCTTCAGAACAAGCTTCTCTTATCTAATAGTTTTTTATGAACTTGGGTAGTCATTTTTCTCTCTAAATGCTCACTGCTCTCCTCTTTGTCTTCTAATTTCACTAATACTAGTTTTCCTCTGTTCCAAATCGCAAAAAGGAGTCTACTGCTCCAATGCTTGCCTTCGATGGCACTCAGATTTCTAAAGATCACATACCTACATTAGGGATGACCCTGACTTCTAATCTCCCTTGTCATAAGTACATTACAAATATTGCATCCTCTGCATCTAAAAAACTGTGTTTTCTTATTCGCTGTCGGCGTTACTTTTCTTTTAAACAGCTACTCGCTCAGTACAAATCCCAAATCTGTCCTACCATGGAATATTTCCCCCAGCTGGGGGTAGTTCCCCAAAACCTCTCAACCTTCTAGACTATTCAGAAGAGGGTAATTGCATTAATTAATGACCCGTCTCTTACAGTCTCTCCACTCTTTGTCTCATATACCTTGGCTTTCTATAGATATTTCCATGGGCCCTGTTCTTCTGAATTGGCATATGTGTAGCACAGAATACATAGTTGCAGCTATTGTTGCATGTTATTCAATGGCTAACAAAGAATTCTATTCTATTCAAGCTAAATTCTAGCTTAATTTTCAATTACTGTCAATTATATAAATGTCCCTCCAAATACATCATCGTTGTTAGATTTTTCTCCTCCTAGAGAAACCGCATGGATCCGTTGTTGTTAGTGGAAAAATCACAGCCGACCCGGCTAGCCAGGTAGGTAAAGTGCCTGCCTGGCAACCCAAAGGTTGCGGGTTCGATTCCCGCCTCGGGCTTGGATCACAGTAAATGCAAAACTTTGGGAGGTGCATTATGGCCATAGAAGCTGATGCGCCAACAACTAACAAGGAAGGAAACAAGGAAAAATCACTGTACCACTAATGGAAGACCAAGGAAAAAACGCAAGAAACGGGAAAAAGTAAGAAGAATATAAAATCTGTTTACAAAACGAACTAAAAATAAACAGAGAAATAAAATAAATAGAGCATTGCAAGCAATGGTCTATTTAACCAATTGCCATTTTAACCAATTGGTTAAAATTGCTCAAGGAATTTATGAATACTAGATTTAATAGTACTGTTGAAAGTGGAATGGAAGCATAGAATGAAAATTTTTTAAAACAGAAAAGATGCCATCTGCTTTTTTTTACATCTGCCATTTACAGAATAAAGGGAGTTTACTCACCTGTAATAGAAAATTCCTCCAACTGCAACTCCCATAACAAGCAGCAGGAGCATAATTATGCTGATCATAAGAATGAGCGCTCCTTTCATTTCTGAAATTAAATAATGGTATCGGTTACCGGAATGTATTAAACAATAGCTGGTAATAAAAAATAGTGCTTATAATTGATCTAAGGTTTTGTAGTTGCAGTGAGGTTTAAGGAGCATCAGCGACTAAGACCATATTGTTCCGTGTATACTGTCTGTAAATTGCGTGTGTTCTGTGGTCGATTTTCTGTTTGCTGGACGAAACGCCCGAGTTTCCAGGAGGAAATACCATACTGCCCTTGCCTGAAACCGAATAAGTCAGCCGCGTTGTGAAAAAGGCCCATAAAAATTCCTCACGTCATCTACGGGACTCGACCTCAGGTCTTTTCCACCCGGTGTGGGAAGGACGGCGATCCTACCAACTGGCTACCCACGAGGGCTTTGGAGTGGTAATGTTCTTCATTATCTGACTTAGCATGCGTTGTCTACCCTCAGTAACTGATTATACAATTCCTCTAGCCCTAGTGGATAGCACAGTTGATAGAATCGCTTTCCTCCCCACATCGGGTGGAAAAGACCTGATTGTTGTTTTGGTTTTTAGGAGCATTAGCAACTAAGGCCATATTGCTCCGGGAATATGCGGTGGTCATTCCCTGACCTTTCCGTATTTGGTGGTGACGGGCTCGAACCCCGGTCTAATCAAGAAGCGTGTGCTACGCACTGTTGCTCCTTCCCACCTGGCTACGGAGGCGCCTGAAAAGACCTGAGCTCGAGTCCCGTCGATGACGTGAGGAATTGTTATGGGCCTTTTTCACAATATAGCTGAGTTAGTGGGTCTCAGGCGATGTTAGCATGGTTCTTCTCCCAGAAACTCGGGTTTTTCTTAGTAAATTGGCCACAGAATTCAAGCAATTTAGACAGTATGCGCGTAGCAATATGGCGTTAGTTGCTGATGTTCCTAAAACCTTACTAGTACAACTGTGATAACTGCGTGTTTTTCACTTTGGCTGCGTCTGTTGAGAGAAAAAGGCAACTTAGCTCTTTTTTTTTTTTAATTCCAAAAGTATTTTTATTTTTAACCCATAGTGTTTGAAAATTTTCTAGCTGAAAGAAGAGTATGGTGTTCTTAAAGTAATATTTAAGAAGTAGAAGTGATTGAAGATTCAAGGAGTATGGATAGAAGGAAACTTTGCACCACATTCTGAAAGCTCAAACTGAATTTTGAAACAGACGTCGAGGTCCGATATTTGCTCGTGAGTTACCCTCGCTCTAGTAGTGTTGATATAATCACCATTATCCTCACACCGGGTGGAAATGACCTGAATTTTAATCCCGTCAATGAATGAACCGAGGAATTTTTAAGGCCTTTTTTCACAACATGGCTTAGTCAGTCTTAGGCCAGGGTAGCATGGTTTTTTCTCCCAAAAAATCTTGTTCTTCGTCCAGCAAAAAGGCAAATCTACCACGGAACCCGAAAGGAAGAAAATATAGCCTCAATTTACATACATAACACATACGACGCAGTATGGTTTCAGTTGCTTATATATAAACAACCCAAAACAATTGCTCGTGAATTTTAAGTCCCAATTTGGCAGTACACGCAAATGAGCGCAAGATGATGGGATACTGAAAGGTGTGTGTGTGTATAATGGGTCCCCAAAATGATGGCAATTTTTGAGAAACCACGCATTGTCATGTGGCGCCTCCGTAGCCAGGTGGGCAGGAGCAGCAGTGCGTAGCACACGCTTCTTGATTAGACCGGGGTTCGAGCCCGTGACCTCCAAATACGGAGGATGCGGAAAGGTCAGGGAATGACCACCGCATATCACCGGAGCAATATGGCCTTAGTTGATAATGCTCCTAAAAACCAAAATAACAAACAATAACAAACAAGCATTGTCATGCTTGCAATATTTGAAATACTAAATGTGAGAAAGAGAAACACAACTGTCCTCTGAGATGAAATATGGTTGCCTCACAAGTGAACTTCAGAGTCAGATATTTCATAGTATGGAAGTAGAATTGCAAAGGAAGTTCTGAAGAATCTAATACGTTATTTTGCGATAAATACAGGCTCATTATAATTATGATGCTGTGCAGTTAATTTCTATTAATTTATGTATTTGCTATGGTCTCATTACTTCTGGTAAGATGTATATTAAACGCCAAAGCAATTAAGGCTGCGGTATTTTTATTTATTTATTTATTATTATTATTATTATTATTATTACATTAGGGTCACCCGTAATTGATTACATATACACCTATGTATTTTGTCTGTAAATTGCATGTATTTTCTGGTCGATTTGCCTATTTGCTGGACGATAAAACCCCAGTTTCTGGGGAGAAAACCTTTTTATCTACGCCTAACTCAGGCACAGAGTGAAAAAAGCCGGTTAAAGTTCCTCGCGTCATCGACGGCATTCGAACTCGGACTTTTCCCACCCGGTGTGGGGAGGACGGTGACGATACCACTGTGCTACCCCTTGCAGACAAGGATGAGGTATTAGTATATACTGAGTGATCACTGAATTATGAAAACCTACCTAATAGCGTGTTACGCCAATATTCGCACGGATAAGAACCGCTATTCGCCTAGGTATTGATTGACTCATAATATGTTGGAAGACGTCTCTAGGGATCTGCAGCTACACTGCCTGCAATGCTTTCAATAATGTCGGAATATATGAGAGGGTATCTCTTGGGTTGTCTGCTCAGAAACTCATACATCTGCAGATGTGCAGTGAGCCGTTCCCATATTAGATGTCAGTGCCGCACAGCGACCTGTTGTTGAGCCCATATAACGCACTGCACCCTTCCCTTTCCACGCGCATCCACCTTTCGTAAACCTTTACAATTCTGTCGGAGGGAGGTAGTTTTACCGGTTCGATACCATTCTTTGTAAACCTTAACCACAGCAGGCCGTGGGCAACCGACAAGACGTGTCGTTTCCGATATGGAAGCACCTGAAGCACGAGCTCCCATTATCATGCCTTTTTGAAACTATATGATATCTTTACTACTTCCCAACTGCTACTTTTACTTTGGCTGGCAACGACCAGATGCAAATCAGCAGTGCTCTAGCATATGAAGCTGTTCAGCTTTTTATACTGCGAGTTATGCAGCATAGTCCATTATGGATAGGATGGTCATAATTCTGTATAGCAGGGTTAAGGAGATGATTATCCCTTGTATAAGGCCACACCTTGAGTACTGTATACAGATCTGGAGTCCTCATTTTAAGTAATCTGAGTGTATTCTCTCTAATTTGCATGTGTTCTGTGATCGATCTGCATGTTTGATAGACGAAAAACCGGAGAACGAAAAACTGTGGTACGTTGTAAAAAAATCCCAATAAAAATTCCTGGCATGATTGTTGGGATTCGAACCCAGGCCTTATCTACCCGGTGTGAGGATGGAATTTATATCCACTGTGCTACACGCGAAGGCTTTGTTAATGTACCATAATTTTAAAGGAGACGTCATTTTCAGTTTTAGTATAAGGCGTAAATTAGCTTAGAACTTGTGGTTACTCTACTTCAAATGGTAGATTAATTTACCTTTACATGCTGCTTTCGAGGTGGCACCCAAGGTGTATATGCCGGTTCCATTCTGACAGAGAATGCAACGAGTTGCTGCATATCGGTCACTGTACGTATTTTGAGGGCATGGAGTACACTTTTCACTTTTTGAATACCTGCCGGGGCGACAGGGCACTGAAAAAAAGTAAGTACTTATTTGGATTACAGCATATTCAATCCTAAAGATGGTGTAATACTAAAAGGCTGAATTTAGACAAAATTTAAAACCAGAAAAAAAAGCTTTCTTTGAATTGAAATAAATTATCAAAATATAAATGCTTTTAAATTTAGTTAAAATAGTGCACGAATTTGATTTACTTTTAATTTTATATTCAAGTATATAATTAATTAATATTAGTTGTTGTCATGTTTCGTATTTTTTGTATTTATATATTACAGACTTTATAGTGCATGTTTATATAATGACTGTTTTAAATAATAATAGTAATACAATGTACATTGTAATACATGCACATTTATTTAACTATATATTTAATTCACCGGAGTTTTGAATTTTCAAATCCTTTACTTCATGAATTACAAGATTTCATAAAGTTTTTTTAAAGATTAATCAAAATTCATATTAGTGGTATTATTAATATTTCGAATTAATAATAATTAATATGTCAGAGCTAGTATGAGTAGTATGATTCAGAGGTATAATGCTCAATACGTTGGCATTAGCATTAGTAAAGGCACATGATGCAGGAAAGCAAGCTTATACCACATCAGCCAAAAACAACAGACACTTCTCATTTCACCCATCCGCTCGCTCCAAATGTTTGTCAAGTTCTGCCTTGAATCTATTTAAGCTATCAACTTCTACAACGACAGATGGAAGTTTGTTCCACCAATCAACCACCCGCTAGCTAAAGGCAAACTTCCGCACATGTATCCTACAACCGTCTTTTCTCAATTTGAATTTATGCCCTCTCAGGTGATTATTCGGAGCAAGAGGAAGAATCCCATCAGCATTGAGCATTCTCAAACCATTCACGGCTTTATAGACCTCAATCAGATCACCTTGCAGGGGCCTAGTCTCCAGACACTAATTTGCAAAATTTAAGCCTTTCTTCGTAAGAGCAACCCTTTGTTCTATTCACTAATCTTGTTGCCCTTCTCCGTACTCGTTCCAACAGCTCTACATCCTTCTTAAAATGAGGCCTCCAGACCTGTATACAGTACTCAAGGTGTGGCCTAACCATTGCCTTATACAAGGGGATAATTACCTCCTTAACCTTGCTAGAAAAATTCCTGTATATCATTGACAAGGCACCAAGAGCTACTCTTGCAGACTGTCTGCACTGCTCAGAAAACTTCATATCTGCCTGCACAATTACCCCCAAGTCCTTTTCATTCCCTACTACTGTCAGTGTGGTACCACAGAGTTGATACGTTACTCTGGGATTACTGCTTCCAATATGTAGTACTTTACATTTGTCAATGTTAATGACAGTACAGTGTTGCAGCACTGTACTGTCATTAGTGTCATTAACAACCCTGCCAACCTTCGTATCGTCTGCAAACTAGAACATTAAGTCTGATGTACCATCATCAATATCATTTATAAATATAGAAAACAACAATGGACCCACCACTGAACCCTGAGGGACTCCACTAATAACATTAGTCCACGATGAGCAGTGTCCATTGATTACCACTCTCTGTCTTCAGGGTCAATCGTTGAGAGATAGATCTCTGACATTAAGCAGCTCAGGATCAAATCCATTGGTAATCCAAAAATTTGTTTGTACACCTTGTCTCGAAAGGTGATATAGTTGGCCTCAACTATATTGTTACCTACAGGAACTCGGCATTTTCATCCTTAGCTACACATATATATAGTATTATAAAACCCTTTAGACAGATAATACAATTTGGGATTAAGAACTACGATAGATTATTTAATAATCTTAAGGACTGTAGACTTGGCGACAATGACAATTTATTCTCACTCGATACCGATTAATTATACGAAGCTACCTATTAAGGAAAATTTTCACTTAAATAAACTGTTAATTGAGGCCAACTATATCACCTTTCGAGACAAGGTGTACAAACAGATTTTTGGATTGCCAATGGATTTGAGCCTGAGCGGCTTAATGTCTGAGATCTGTCCCTCAACGATTGAGCAACGACTGATTTAATGATTTTCTAATTACACCAGTAGTGTAATTAGAGATTACCAGGCTAATTGTCTTCCAGAAGATATTGCTGACAAAATGAATTTAAAAAAAAAGCAACTAAACTATCTCTTAGAAACATATTGGAAATTTGCGTATTTAAATAAAAACAAAACGTGCATGCACTTACCACAAACATGTTTTTTCTTACTCTCAAAGCCCGGAGCACATTTTTCACCATCTGTGAAACGCATTTGGGTTGCCATTTCAAAGAAAGGATATTTGCTAACACCAGGTGTCAAAAGCTGGAACATTCTTTTCTTTACCTGAAAATGTAGGCTTTGTCAGTTTATTAATTGATTTTTAATATACGAGGGGGTGATCATTTAATTCGCGAACTGGTGCAAGATCTTATTTTAATTTGATCATCTGAATCTTCTGTGGATTTCTCCTTCTCGAAATACTTTCCCTTGAACTTTACACAACGATTGCCTTTCAAAGCTTTCTTCAGACGTGGAAACAGGAAGAAATCACACGGGGCTAAGTCCGGTGATTAAGGGGGATGTGGCAGAACCTCGGCGCCTAAAGCAGTGATCACTGCCAGCACAATAATAGCCGTATGGGGTCTGGCATTGCTTGATGAAGAAACCACTTCACATCGGAATATATCCGTCCTACCAAGACACTCATTAACGCTTCATTCATCTCTTTAACTGTTTCCGATGCATTTAAGCCCAACCTCACATATCGCTGTTCAATCTGTATGTCTGACATGATACTTGCTTCCAAACCATCTTCAGTGACACGCGACTGAAAAACCGTCTTCACGCAACACTAGCTTGACAAGTATTGGCATGCAAACACAGAGTCTGCCCAGTAGAGATCAGGGAGAGCGCCTCCATCGACAGTTATGGAAAGTTCGCGCGGTAAACATAAAACCTTGCACCAGTTCTCAAATTAAATGATCATCCCTCGTATTTATGAATGTTTAGGAATAATTTTGAATGTTTTTATTATACAGTTCTTGCCATAATAATTAAGCCATCAATTTGCAGGCGTCTTAGTAATCAATACAGGGTGGTTTTAATTAAAATGCAATTTTGGAGGTTTGTAAACACAGGATTTCTGTAAACAAGGGTTTTCCCCCTCGCCAAACAAGCAAACCGCCCATAGAATACATGCTACCTTCATGAGTTAGTCGGTCTCATGCTACCCTCGCCTGAGACTGACTAACTCAGCCAAGGGTTGAAATAATTCCTGGCATCATTGATGGGACTCCAACTGATGGAAGGGGAAAAGGAGTTGATGGAGGAAAATTGAGAGGAAGAGGCCCAGGGTGAGATGAGGAACCTACCATTGATGAATTTAGAAGGGATGATGGGTGAGATGGAGATGAAGAGGATTTCTGAGGATATGGAGATATGATTGTTGATTTGTTTGTTTGGACTTGTTCTTGGCAGAACGGTCCAAAACCATATAATGGTATGAGTATTAAATTTGCCAAAGAAAAGTTTTAAGCAGTTCACACTGGAGATAATTGAGTTTAATGGAAAGAAAGTCAAAAAGTTCCTGGTGACTTGTGTTTTTAGAAGAGAGATTTTATTAGTAATGGCACTTACCCTACGCCTAACTAGCTTCATTTTCTCCAACGCACAGTCTTGGTCACAAATGACGGTAGTAAGCCTACTTGTAGAAACTACAATGACTATTCGATGTTTTGGAATTTCATCTTCCTGCAGATAAAACAGCATTGAGTTATGAAAACGCTTTGTGCTTTATAAACATAGATTAACGTTACTTAAGTTCAAACATGTCAAAGAAGAGTACGAACATTAAATCGCTGAACGTCTGAACCTTTTTATGGATAATTTACATTTTTGAAATGTTAAAACTCTACTTATTGGATAAATGATTGGCATGCAATAAAAACATTAATCTTCGTGTCTTTTGATGTGAACATGCTTTAAAAAGAGCATTATCGCGAACCACCTCACACTGCAGAAAAATTGGGTCATTGTCAAGATTCTTCTCCCAAGATTCTTCCCCCTTCTCCCAGGAGGAGTGTTGTGAGCCAATTGGGCCATAATCAATGACCAATTTTTATGAAATTAAAATTGGTTTTCAGGGATTGATTTTCATTACTTAATTGCGTTGAAAGCCGAATAGAAGAACAAAATAGCATTGTTCAGTCCATGCACTTAAACTCTTCTCGATAAGCATATTGTAAACCACCCTGTAGCACAGTTGGTAGACTCGCCGTCCTCCCAACACCAGGTGGGAAGGATCTGAATTCCAGTCCCGTCGATGACGTGAGGAATTTTTATGGGCCTTTTCCATAAAGCGGCTGAGTTAGTTGGTCTCAGGCGAGGGTAGCCTGATTTTTTCTCCCGGAAACTTCGATTTTTCGTCCAGCAAACAGAACATCGATCACAGAACACGCAATTTACAGACAGTATAGATGGAGTAATATGGCCTTAGTCACTGATGCTCCTAAAATCCTACTACAACATCAACAACAAAGTATTGTAAACCAGGTATGTCTTAAGATGTTAGGCTGTAATCATTGAAAACCAATGTTAATTGTAGACCAAACCGAATAACCATTGGTTTCGGAACCGTATTATGATACTTGTAGCCTGTTAGTAGTCAGTTGATGATGACTAGAATTCTGTTCCGACCATGGCGCTGTTACCTACCGAGATTATTATCCATTCCACCAAACTGAATTAGGTTTTGAATAATGGAAGGATTATTTTTAGATCCGATCCACATGAGATAAGAACTTGGTAGCAATCAAGTTGGAAACTAAACCTGGACTGGTCAGTTTACAGAACCTTGCTACACTAGTTATTGTTTATACGATAACGTTCTGTCACTGGTTGGTGAGTACACTGCTCAACAAAATAATTAAACAACACATAGAAAACGTAATGTAACTTATGCAAATTGCGATGAAGCAGGACAAAATTTGGCATGGTGATGTACCATAGAATAACGATGAAATGAGAAAACAGTGAGAAACTTCGGATAGGTATAAGGGACATTGATAGGGGTTGTATAAGGATTATGACTATGAAAACCCTTCAGATGTCCTAGGGACTATCCAGATCACGAAACAGGAACTCATACGTGCCATCAATTCCCTTCCCACAACAGCCACTGTTGGGGAGGATGGAATTCCGCAATTTATGATCAAATGCTTGAGCGCATTCATCATAGACCCTCTTCTCTCGATCTACAACAGATGCCTCACTGAGCATTATTTCCCACCCCAGTGGAATAAGTACAGAGTGTGCCCCATCCCTAAAAACAAATTTGCCACAAACGTCGATCAGTTCAGACCCATATCAGTTGCTTCTTGTCTGCTAAAAACTCTTGAAAAGGCTTTGCTACCCACAATCACTCACCAAATCCTCCAGACGAAACCATCCGAAATCCACTATGCCATAGCAGGAAAATCATCAGTCACTAACTTGGCAGCCACCACAGAACACATCCTCTCAGCATTCGAACAAAGAGCTGAGCTAGCAACCACATATCTTGACATAAGCGCAGCCTTTGATGCCGTGTCGATCCCGGCCTTGCTCCTCCTACTTAAGGAGAAATTTCACATTCGAGGTGATATGCTGTGCTTTTTGGAATCTCTTCTCTGTCACAGAATACTTATTCTCCATCGGCAACAACACACCCTATCCTGCGACATTACTGCTGGAGTACCGCAGGGGGGTGTCCTATCCGGTGTCCTGTTCACAGCTATCATCGTGCCCATTATTGCCTCAACGAAGGGTCTCCTATGCTATGCCGATGACCTCAAACTGCTGACTCAAATTAACCCTGGCGACAATCCCGTTCAGCTCAGCAACAAGATCAATTCCCAACTTAAGGATCTAGAATTGTACCTGGCAAACTTCAATCTAAAAATCAACCCAGTGAAGTCTGCCCAGGTTATATTCTCCCTTAAATCCATGTTTCACTCGCAGGGGTACGAATACCAAATGTACCCTCGCACACAGATCTTGGCGTTCTGTTTGACCAAAAGATGTCCTTTGTCAACCAGATCAACAAAATCAGTACCAAATTCTCTCGTTTAAGGTGGATCTCAAAGCAGCAGCTGCTACACGTCCGACATCCTGTCACTGTTAAAAGGTTCATCACCTCCACCGTTTACCCCGCCATTCTCTATGGTGCAGAAATATGGGCCTCTGCTGCACCTACAAACCTCAAGCGAGTGTACACCGCTGAATACTGGTTTCTGAAATGGGCCAATAACAAGCTTCGTCTACCTCCCACTACCACAACCACCATGATGGCACAAGCACTCGACATCCCGAGGTTGAAGTTCCTGATCGTGGAAAAGAGGCTGGTGTTCACAGCCAAACTCATCACAGGCCAGATATCATCTCCAAATATTTGGAACGCTTGCTCTTGGAGGATTCCACAGCCAAGCCTAAAGTCGGCACCAGCACTCGTGGCTCACCACAACAGGCTTGTACTCACTGACAGATTTCTTCCCAAGCAGATGCTCGCTGCCCTCAACCGTGTGGACGCCGACATCGACAGCATAATAAGTAAGAAGAAGGACAGACACAACTTTATCAAAAGCCCTTGAACCCTGATATATGGCCAATTTGTATTTATTTCTGTATTTATGTCTAGCTCTGCGTTTTTATGCTGTATTTGTATTGCTTTTGTATTTGTGATCGGTATTTTGTAGCCTTTTGAATTTGTTCGCGGTATTTTGTAACCTTTTGAATTTGTAAACTGTATTTTGTAGGATTTTGTATTTGTTCACTGTACTTATCTTTTCTCTAACTGCTATATGTGAACCCCTGGCGCTCGTCGCCGTGATGGGATATTGTGCTGTAACTCTACTTCACAATAAAGATTTATTTATTTATTTATTTATTTGATTACCAAAAAGGTCACAAGAAGTCGATACAAGATGCTTGAAAATATGGTCACATGATATCAATAAGGCGTATGATCTCCAACGGCTAAGCAGACCCGATAGTCGTGAACTATACTCGATGTAAGGGTGTCTATAAGATTCTGCGGCAAAAAATCCCATTCTTACATCAATGCAAACCATAGCTCACCAAATGACTGAAGAGTTGGCGTCAGTGTGCAATGCGACGCCCAAGGGCGTCCAACACATGTTCGATCGAATTTAAGTCTGGTGATCGTGCTGGCCACGGCAGTTGTTGGCTATCTTCAGTTGCACAAAGTGTTCGAAGATCTGCTCTCAGTACCACCGGGCAGTTACTGTACCCATATCAAAACATGAGGGGGTACGGCCGTTGATCATTATTGAACCCCACACGAGAACACTCGCTCCACCGTAAGTATTCCTTTTTCTGGTGGAGTGATGGTTACGCTTTGCTCGTTGTCTCCAGATGAAATAGCGTCCATTCGTACCCTCCAAGAATTTGTCTAGTTCTTCCTTGAATTTATTCAACCCATCCACCACTTGGACAACAACAGATGGAAGCCTGCTCAATCAATCAACCACCCGCTGGCTGAAGGCAAATTTCCGCACATCTGTTCTGTAACCATCCTTCTTCAAGTTGAATTTATGAGCTGTAATGTGTGTAGTCTCAGCAACTGGAGGACTATCATTAACGTTCAGCTTTCTCAATCCAGTCAGTACATTAAACACCTCAATTAGATCTCCTCGTAGGTGTCTGGTCTCAAGACGTTGCAATTTGCAGAACTGAACTTTCTACGTAAGAGCACCGTTTTGTTCCCGTCACCAATCTGGTTGCCTTCTCTGCATTCATAAAAAAAAAAAAAAGACTGTTGCAGTAGGTCCACCCGAGTACGTTCTCATTTGTCCATGTGTAATATGTCCATAAATTGCATATGTTCTCTGGTTAATTTGCTTGCTTTTTCTGATTTTCCACACTGAGTTTCGAAAACCTTGGTGTCAGCGCTTCAGACTGACCAGCTCAGCCACGAAGGAAAAAAAAAAAATCCATAAAAGTCCCTTGCGTCATTATCGGGAGAAAGTCCGTTGAAAATCTCTGGTGGGGAAGACGGTGATTTTAGCCATTGTTCTACAAACACTAACTGTGTTTCATCAAGGGCAACCGACCGTCAGAAACCTCTTGGATTACTTACACTGTGCTATCACTTTATTAGGTACACCCCTGCTGTGCACACAACGTTGCAAGTCCCATGACCACAGTTGTGGATATAAATGCAGCAAAACAACCTTTCTGGTATCAGTTAAGCGTACAAACCGTAGCAAGAATGCTGAAAAGGAGTGATCTAACTTCGAACGTGGCATGGTAGTAGGTGCAAGACGTGCTGGACAAAGCATCTCTGAAATGGCAGTTCTCCTGAACTTTTCACGCACCATACTTTCAAGGGTGTATCGAGAATGGTGCAACGAACAGAAAACATCCTCAACGGCACTACTGTGGAAGAAAATCACTTGTTGATGAGAGAGGTCAGAGGAGGATGGCTAGAATTGTGCAAGCAAACCGACGGGCCACGATGTCGCATATCACGTCCGAATACTACCTTGGTGCGCAGAACAAAATATCGCAACGGACTACTAGTCGCACTTTTGTCGCGAATGGGCTACAACAGCCGACGACCACATCGCGTACCTTTGTTATCAATGAAGAACGAGAGAGCATGCCTCCTGTGGGGACAGCAACACCAGCACTGGACTATCGAGGATTGGAAAACAGTTGCTTGGTCTGACGAGTCAAAGTTCTTGGTGCATCATGTTAATGGAAAGCTCATAATTTGGAGAAAACAACATGAATCCATGGACCCGTCATGTCTGACGACTACTGTGCAAGGTGGTGGGGGCAGTGTTATGGAGTGGGGAATGTTTTCTTGGCACACGTGTTGGGTCCATTTATACCTATAGATTCATGTCTGAATGCCAGATCGTACTTAAACATCGTTGCTGACCAAGTGCATCCGTTCATGTTGACCGTTTATCCTCAGTCAGATGGTTACTTCCAGCAGGATAATGCGCCAGTCCATAAAGCCCGAATCGCTATGGAATGGTTCCAGGAACATGACAATGCCTTTTCTTTGCTGCAGTGGCCCGCTCAGTCCGTGGATCTCAATCCTATTGAACATCTTTAGGAAGGGCTGTTCACTCCAGGCCTACACCTCCGTCGAATCTCAAGGAACTGTATAATACACTCATGTCTGCATGGTACTCCATTCTTGAACAACGTTTTCAGTATCTTGTTCAATCCATGCCTAGACGAATTCAGGCTGTTTTGAAGGCTAAAGGAGGCTCAACACGCTACTAGGTAGGTGTACCTAATAAATTGGCAGCACAGTGTATGTTAATCACTTATTTTAATTGAAAAAAAAAAATCACATCAATCGCATTCGCTAGACCACACTCCATGAAATTTCCACCAATTTAGAAGGTTACAACAGTCGAATTTCGTCGTTACATGAATAGAGAATTCCAGCAGCTTATCTGATGCAGTGGATAAGGTATCTGCTAATTGCTAATTTATAGCTTCAGCCTATAAACAGAGTTACAAACCACAAATTGTGTTATAAAGATACACTTTAGAGATATGGTTAAACATTATCTGAGAATAATAAAGAGTTGGACTTACCTGACTGCCAGTGCACTCGACACTTACATCATCGACAAGGCACATTTCACCTTCACAGAGCTCTTCCCATGCCAACTTTTTAAGTCTGCCCAGTACAACGGGCAAGAAGTTAGCATCGCAAGCTGCAGGATAAACGAAAGCCCATTGCACAGTGAGGGACGGCACTTTTAAAACTGAAATAGCCAGAGAAATGTGATTTCATTGGAGTCATAATTTGGATTAGTTTATTGGAGATTATTTATACATTCATCAGAAAACCAGAGAAAAGGTATCTAGCGTATGTGTTCTGTTTCTTAAGATATTTGTTCTTTGATTTGTGCTGTGTTTCAAAGCGAATAGGGCTATAAGGCAGTAACTAGATGAACAATTAAATATATTTTACGATAATATTTAAAATTTTTCAAACTGAACTTTTGCCTGAGACCGACTAAGTTGGCCACATTGTGAAAAGCTCATAAAAATGGTTATCAAATCTGGTTATCAATTCTGTAAAAATGGGTATCAATTCTGTACAGTGGGATCAACTGAAGATGTTACCAACAGTAAATTCTAAGTGGGAAGCATTCAAGGAATTAATCGTGGAAGCTACTAAAAGTTTCATACCTATTAAGAAATGTTGTTCAAGGTTTAGGCCTAAATGGTTGTCAAATGAACTAATGAGACTCGTAACAGAGAAGAAAAATGCATGGGATGCATATAAATTATCAAGCGACTCAGAAGGCTATGGCAGATATAAGCTAGTGTCTGTAATCAGGTCACAAAAGAGGTTAGGCAGGCGAAGGCAGATTACGAGAAATCTTTGGCATAAGATGCTAAGAAAAACAGCAAGGATTTCTTTACTTATATAAACTCTAAAAGGAAGAAGATGAATCTGATTGGTCCACTTGACATCGATGGTTCGACTGTTGATGATCCTGCTCAGATAGCAAACAAACTGAATGAGTATTTTGCATCTACATTCACACATGAGGAGTTAATAAGGGAGGAAAATGCCAGTAGTTTATCAAATTGTAGCAGGGTGCTTAATGATTTTGTAATAACTGAGAGCAAAGTGGAGGAGAAATTGTTGAAGTTAAACACAAGAAAGGCACCTGGGGTGGATGGGATCTATCCAGTTATATTAAAGGAGGCAGCAAAGGAAGTAAGCAAACCCTTAGCCATAATTATGAGAGCATCCTTGGACTCAGGGGAGATCCCCACGGACTGGAGATGTGCAAATGTATCCCCAATTTACAAAGGGGGATTGAAGGGTGACACGAGTAATTACACACCAGTTAGTTTAACTTCTGTTCCGGGTAAAATAATGGAGTCGCTGGTTAAAGATGCATTGCAGGATCATCTAGACAAGTCTGCAGCAATAATTCAGACACAGCATGGGTTTGTTAAGGGAAAGTCTTGTCTGACAAATTTGATTGGTTATTATGATGTGGTTACAAAGGAACTGGATGCAAAAAATAATTTTGGTATCATATACTTGGATTTCAGGAAAGCTTTTGACACTGTTGCGCATGGAAGACTGCTGTACAAATTGGAGCAGAATGGTATTAAGGGTAAGTTGCTACAATGGATAAAAGGATGGTTAAGTGCGAGAAGACAGAGGGTGGTAATCAATGGGTGCTGCTCTTCGTGGACTAATGTTATTAGTGGAGTCCACAGGGTTCGGTGTTGGGTCCTCTGTTGTTTTGTATATTTATCAATGATATTGATGAAGGTATATCAGGCTTAGTGTCGAAGTTTGCAGATGATACAAAGGTTGGCAGGGTTGTTAATGACAGTAATGGCAGTGTGCTACTGCAACAGGATCTAGATAATTTGGGCAGATGGGCTAAGAAGTGGCAACTGAAGTTTAACCTTGAGAAATGCAAAGTACTGCATATGGGTAGAAGTAACTCCAGAGAAACGTACCAACTGTGTGGTACTACACTTAAGGTAGCAGAAAATGAAAAAGACCTGGGAGTAATTGTGCAGTCAGATATGAAGTTTTCTGAGCAATGCAGACAGGCTGCCATGGCAGGTCATGCGGTTTTGTCAATGATATATAGGAATTTTGCTAGCAGAGAAAAGGAGGTGATTGTCCCTTTGTATAAGGTAATGGTCAGGCCACGCCTTGAGTACTGCGTACAGGTCTGGAGGCCTCATTTTAGGAAGGATGTAGATTTACTTGAGCGTGTACAGAGAAGGGCAACAAGATTGGTGAGGGGAATGAAGGGATCCTCTTACCAAGAGAGGCTTAAGTTCTGCAAATTGCAGTGGCTGGAGACTAGGCGCCTGCGCGGTAATCTGATTGAGGTATATAAGGCCTTGAATGGGTTGAGCACGCTGAATTCTGATGGGATCCTTCCACTTGTTCAGATTACGAACCTTAGGGGGCATAAATTCAAATTAAGAAAGGACAGATGTAGAATAGATGTGCGGAAATTTGCCTTTAGCCAGCGGGTGGTTAATTGCTGGAACAAACTTCCATCTGTCGTTGTGGAAGTTGACAGGGTGAATAAATTTAAGGAGGAACTGGACAGGCAATTTGGAGGGAATGGTGTGATTTTTTTTTGGCTGATGCTATGCTGCATATAAGCTCATACACTTGCTTTCTTGCATCAGATGCCACTACTACTACTACTACTACTACTATTATAAAACATTACTTTTGGATTTCGCCTCATATACGTATTTGAATAGTTACCACAAGTACGATATCTAAGAGACTTTTTCTTGGAAGGACTCATTTTTATTTCTGACTGTGCTATTAATAATAATTGAAGAATATTAAAGTATAATGGTACCTTCTACTTTGTGATCTTGGATTTTAATCAGATTCTCATTGATTTTAGCGCTGCACGTAAACAGTCCTGAGTCTTCAACATCCACGTCGATAATCTTCAAGATAGCCTTTTTGTTGGTTTTGTATCTGGTATTTTCCATGGGTTGAATCTGAATATGTTCCCAGCTATAATCCAAGATGGGTATTTCGGTTGATTGCAGACAAGGAATTTCGACTGTTGTCCCAATATAGAAGGTATGCTCTATGGACGAATCTAGAAAACATAGACAGCGCTTTAACTTGCAACTTTATCAAAATAACAGAAGCACATTAAGTGAAGAGCACCACCTACCTTTTTCTACATTTCGTTTGCTTTGCACTTCAACGGTGTTTTCATTTTGAAAATTATCTATATTACTGTTATCTCGACGAATCTTTTCTTGCCCCATCTTCGATTGAGTCACAGGATTATCTGAAGACTTTCCAGGCAAATTCAACAGGAGAAAATAACATATAAATGCATTCATTGGTTTTGAAGATCGGACTGGTCGAAATGAAGAATATTAATGGGGTTGAATATTGGTACATTATCCCATTAGTTCCATTGCTGTTAGGGAATAATCTTACAGCACCATCCACACTTTGACCATTTGTTCAATTAGAATGATTGTTAATTGCAACAATGTGTTTTTGGACTTATTACGTGCTGTAGTATTATTGTAGAACTGGAATCCTATTTTGTTTGAAAGGATCTTCAGCTGAGGAAAAATCTCATGGACATGGACATCCCAATCAGGCTTTGCAATGCAAAAGAGTCGATAAAAGCATCTTCGCCGATGAATTGCTAATTAGAAATATTAGCGATTGATGAAGCTGATGATGCCCACAATTAATTATTAATTATGCAGGTGAATTGAATTATATATTGCTTACCAATTAGTTGCATATTACAATGATTTCTTTGGTCTGTGATACTATAAATTCTTAGTAAATAGATATTAAAATATTTTATATTAAATTAAAATTAAGATATTTAACACCATGTACGAGGTGTGATTAAAAAGCTTGGAGATTGAACTAATACTTGGTAAATGATGAAGCTTATTGGATATCCATCGAAGTAGTCTTCTTGATATTATGCACCGATTTCAACACGTCTGCAACTTCTGGAAGTTTTTCTGGTAGGCTTTCTTTCGGAATTGCTAATAATTCCTGTGTGATCTTGGATTTCGCAGTAGGTGCAAATCTGTGACCTTTCAAAGGGACTGTGAGCTTGGGAAACGTAAAACAAAATCACAGGGAGCTAAATCAGGTATGGCAGTTGGCGGAACTACAGTGATGGAGTGTTTTGCGAGAGATTCTTGAATGGAAATGGAAAGCGCTGTGTGTGTGTGTGTGCAGGGATTTTGTTTGGTGATGTGGGACGAAGTCTTCTATTGAGGGATCTGAACCTTCGTTACCGGTCATAGCCATATACAAACAATTCATCACCAGTAATGATGGAAGAAACAACGTGTTGGTCAGGAGTACGTTGACGAAGATCTTGCCACTCACTGTGTTCGTCAGTGAGGATGCCAGGTACAAAGTTGGCTGAAATACATCTCATTCCCAAATGGTTTCTTAAATTTCACGCTCCAAAAGAAATGTCAGTTTGAGTGGTAACTTCGCCGATAGTTAAGCGTCCATTATTCCTGATATGATCGCGAACATGAATGATTAGATCATTGATTTTTAAAGGTAATGTATGGCCAGAGGGAGGATCATCTTCGTTGGGCAACCATCTTTCTTGAAATTTTCCTAACAACTGAAAGTATTCAAACCAAAATAGGGTGGTTGTAGTGGGGTTTTAGGAGCATTAGCGATTAAGGCCATATTTCACCTTGGTCATAGTCTGTAAATTCGTGTGTTCTGTTTGCTGGATAAAAAACCGGAGTTTCCAGGAGAACAAACCATGCTGCCCCTCGCCTGAGACCGACTTAGACACGTTTTGAAAAAGGCCCATAAAAATTCCTCATGTCATCGACGGGACTGTAACTCAGGTCTTTTAACCTGGTGTGAAGAGAACAGCAATTCTACCAATTGTGCTACCCACGAGGGCGAAAATAACATTTTCACCATAAGCTTTTTTCAACATTTCTGGGTTTTTGTTGCACTCTTCCATAATTTGAATCAAAATTTGATGCAAATTAACTGTTCAGTAAAATCACTCATTTTAAAATCCAACGAAACGCATCGAACACTATTTCAACACGCGCTAATTCATAATATCGGGCCAATTTTTAATCTCTACACCAGAACTTTTCTTTCTTTTTCATATTCTTTCTAGAATGGAAGATAACCTACTTAAAAAAGTACATTTTCCCGATGAATGCATTCAAACAGGGCAATCGTCTTCAACTTTCTGTGAAGAACTACGTGAAGTTCCAGCTACTTCGGAAAATTTAGCTGATCATTGGGTAAGTTTCGAATTATGATTGTCTCAATTTTAAGTCTGGACTACTTTTTCTAAATGGGAAGTATTCAGTGAAATAATCAAAGAAGCTTCTTGGCTTTTCATACCAACGAAGAAGTACAGCTCAAGGCTTAGTCCTAAATGGATGTCAGATGAACTATTGAGACACGTGGCGGAGAAGTAAAGTCCATTGGATGCATATAAATTATCAGGTGATACAGAAGCCTATGGTAGATATAAATTAATCTGTAATCAAGTCACAAGGAAGGTTAGGCAGATTATGAGAAGTCTCTGGCAAAGAATGCAAACTTTCAATATATCGGCAGGAATTCGTCTGTTTGTCATGCAAAGACCCACTTTGGAAGATCATTTTGGCCGCAGCCTAATCTGGTGTTCTAATTATTTTCAAAAATGTTCTCTGAGGTTGAGGTCAGAGCTCTGAGCTGACGAATCCAACTTTTCGACTTCAAACCAGTTTACAAACTAGTCCTATACAGCTGTTAGTTTATGATAATATATGTAGCATTATCATGCTGATATTGAGAAGGATAGTTTCTCTATTACTGCAACAGCATATGTAATGCATCATTGTCCAAATTGTCAAAGTAGGACACAGGTCTCATGAACTTAAACTTTCATCTAAATCCGCTGAAACACCTTATACCGTCAGACCGCCTCAACCTAATTTTGTGATCAAGACAATATACTCCAGCAGGAAGTACTCTCCGGGTATTATTCATAATCAAACATACCCATAATAACAAAATATTGTACATCGGGATTAGTCACTCCATAGAATTGCCTACCAGTGTTCTAGGGTCCACAGCCGATTCGAACTGATCACTGATATTGGGCTTATGCACAGATGACCTATGACGCATTGACAAACCTTCCTCTGTCCTCATAGAACTGCTGCTTCATGTTTTCCAAAAGGGGAATGAACTGTTCCCTAATACATTCCTTGACTATGTATTTTTTTAAGTTAAGCAGCGTCTGTGGTCTTCCATCTTTGAATGACATCATTAAAGTGGCTTTTGGGAAGTTCACACACCATCAAACCACCATTTCCTACGTTGAAACTCTGTAAGTTTTGATCCACGACACACACTGGCTTACAACGTGCTGTTACTGCCAATCGTACCCACAGGATGTACACTGCGCTGCTACTTTATTAGGTACACCCCTGCTGTGCACACAAATGGTTTGTCCCACAACGTTGCAAGTCACATGACCACAGTTGTGGATATAAATGCAGCAGAACAACCTTTCTAGTATCAGTTAAGTGTACAAACCTTAGCAAGAATGGAGGAAAAGGAGTGACCTAACGGACTTGTAACGTGGCATGGTAGTAGGTGCCAGATGTGCTGGACAATGCATCTCTGAAACGGCAGTTCTCCTGAACTTTTCACTCACCACAGTTTCAAAGGTGTATCGAGAATGGTGCTACTTACACAAAACATCCCCTCAACGGCACTCTGTGGAAGAAAATCGCTTGTTTATGAGAGAAATCAGAGGAGGATGGCTAGAATTGTTCCAGCAAACAGACGGACCACAATGTCGCACATCACTTCAGAATACGACCTTGGTACGCAGAACAAAATATCGCAACGCACTAGTCGCAGTTTGGCGCGAATGGGCTACAACAGCCGACGGCCACATCGCGTACCTTTGTTATCAATGAAGAACAAGACAGCACGCCTCCTGTGGGCACAACAACACCAGCATTGGACTATCGAGGATTGGAAAACAGTTGCTTGGTCTGACGAGTCAAAGTTCCTGGTGCATCATGTTGATGGAAGGCTCAGAATTTGGCGAAAACAACATGAATCCATGGACTCGTCATGTCTGACGATTACTCTGCAAGGTGGTGGGGGCAGTGTTATGGTGTGGGGAATGTTTTCTTGGCACACATTGGGTCCATTGATACCCAAAAGATTCACGTCTGAATGCCACATCGTACCTAAACATCGTTGCTGACCAGATGCATCCGTTTATGTTGACAGTTTATCCTCAGTCAGATGGTTATTTCGAGCAGGATAATGCACCGGGGCACAAACCCCGAATCACTACGGAATGGTTCCAGGAACACGACGATGAATTTCTTTGCTGCAATGGCCCGCTCAGTCCGTGGATCTCAATTCTATTGAACATCTTTAGGAAGAGCTGGAAAGGGCTGTTCGCTGCAGGCCTACACCTCCTTCGAATCTCAAGGAACTGTGTGACACACTTATATCTGCATGGTACTCCATTCCTCCACAACGTTTTCAGCATCTTGTTCAATTCATGCCTAGACGAATTCAGGCTGTTTTGAAGGCTAAAGGAGGCTCAACACACTACTAGGTAGGTGTACCTAATAAAGTGGCAGCAGAGTGTATATTATAGGTGAGCATATACACATGAGCACGGGACTTCTGGAGCAGTATACAATATTTGAGGAAAGGTGTTCGAATATGTTTTATATGCAGCAAGGGTTCAGCAGATCTGGGTGCAACAATATATTTGGTGATATCCGGTCCTTCTCTTTTGCCTTATTTCCTGATAGCCATCAGCAAATAAGGGTTCCCCTTTATTTGGATTTTGGTCCTTTTCAACCAGTCCGGGTGTGTTGCATTCGCTGCATCTCCTTAAGGATTGCTCCTACATACAATAGTGCATTAGAAATTGTGCAGCCTACGAGAGACTGAATTACATCTAATAATTAAATTTTAAGTGGCATGGATTCAACCAGATGCCAAAAGGCATCTTCCATCTACTGTCATTTAAAGCTATTAATGTAACAATAATTCTTCTGGTTCCTTCAATGGTGAGGGTGTAATATGTGCGTAGTATATATCACATTCTGATGTGTCCTAGAGATTTTCCCATGGGACAGATCCCCAAACTAGAAGAGCGAAAGAACATGTGAGTAATTCTGTGTATTCTTCCTCCATTTTGCAATATCCTAATTCTCCTTATCTAACTAACCCAGACATGTTGCAAACAAAGACTATAAAAAATTCGTCATTGACGGGATCGAGCTGAAGCCTTTTCCAATAATTGACAACTACTGTGCTTTGCTATCTCGGAGGTTGGAAGTCCATCTTTTTTTTTTTTTTTTTGTTGACTGTTTTTAAGTTCAAGGCTGACATGATTATATCCTGTGATTCTCTGATCTGAATACATGTCCTACAAGAGTTAGTGGAACACTCTTCCCGCTCTGGTGGCAGAAAATTGTGTGTGGCTACGAAATATGCAACATTTTGTCCTGCAAAGGCAATCAGCGGTTAGTTTGGGATTAATTTCAAATGAGTATGCCCCAACAATGAGCACTCAGAAAGAGATGAGTTTAAGAAAGAGAGAGAGAGAGAGAGAGAGAGAGAGAGAGAGAGAGAGAGAGAGAGAGAGAGAGAGAAGAGAACAATAGTTGGACGTCATGCAGGAAATGTCTATGCGTACTGTTGTTCAGGAAGTAAACATAATAATTCCATTCCTGAAATGAAATGATAATTGACAGGTGATATTGAGCCAAAGAAACTTCCTGTTGGGGCAAAATAACTAGCTGCCGGAGGCGAAGTGCCATGAGAAGACTGGGTTAATCTCGCCATTAGACTTCAAAGAATTTGAATTTGTCACTGACAGAGACCACACGGAACAGACCTGTAATTGTTTCTTCATGTAGAGCTGCATGTCATGAAGTTTTATGGAGAAGGTCCAGTTCACGTTGGCCTTTGATAAAAACAAACGTATAGGTGCCCGAAATTGTGCAACAAGACTAAGAATTCAACTTCGTTCCTTTGCGCAGTTCAGGAATTTTTGATTTGAGGACCGAATCTGATCTCTTATTTCCAAATGCAAAGGAAAGAATTATTTTCTAAATTTCAGTTTAAAGATTGAAATGTCCTCAAATAAAGATTCTATTAATAATAAAATTTTATAAGTTTTATTTCTTAGCAGGTGGACAATACCCCTTCTACTTTAACAGAAGCCTGTCCTCTTCATCCTTCTCCTTCAACAGATGCCTGTCCTCTTCATCCTTCTCCTTCAGCAGAAGTCTGTCATCTTCATCCTTCTCCTTCAAAAGGAGCCTCTCCTCCTTCAACAGAAGTCTGTCCTCTTCATCCTTCTCCATCAAAAGGAGCCTCTCCTCCTTCAACAGAAGGCTGCCCTCTTCATCCTTCGCCTTCAAAGAGCCACTCACCAGAGTGTAGTTCGTCGTATACTGTCCAGGAAGAGCTCCTTCAGTGTTGGAAAAAAATCCTAGAAGATGCTCCATCTCACGTTCCATTTACAACAAACGAAGACCTCGGACCGTGGCCTAAATCTCTTTATAACATGGTGGAATCGACATCACGTTTTCTGGAGCAGCAAGAGACCTTTGATGTACATTCAGCTCACGGACACTCATCTTCGTCTTCATTACCTGTTTCCACAAATCCTTCTCCAAACCTAGCATCGGCAACAAGTTTAACAACCCAAGAAGATAAGAGAGAATTTTTTATAAACAAGGGTTCTGTAATTAGAATCACAGGAAGAAATGCCAATATTGACATTCAGATTTATAAATACAAACAATCAGCATTGCACTTCTCTGCAGATGAATTTGACATGCTGGAGCATTTGATGCCTCTTATCAGGAAGGAGGTAGAAAGCCGAAAAATGGAAGTGAAAATTAATGATCTCGCTGAAAATTAATGATCTGTTTTTGAGACCTTAAGAGAAACTAAACACATTGTTTATGTTAGGGCTTGGTCACCTTGATGTATGATCTACTATCGTCATTTTATTCCAGAGGAATATGAGCATTGCACCAGAGGAAGAACGGAATGACTTGCTTCATCGAAGGTGTCCGAACATTCCTTAGTATGTTTCTGTATCAAATGTTTTTAATACTAATAAATTTTCATTTGAACCTACACTCAGCGCCCATTTTATTAGGGAAACACAGAGGCATGTCAAGACTTTTAATTAAGCACCCGGATGGTTAAAGTAAACTGTATTCATTTTGTAATCATCACCCTACTGCATGAAAGGTTCCAGTGATACTATACATTTTGCCACTACTGATAACTAGCGATTAGATACGACCCCCTCTTGGTTCCCATCATTATACGACCCTGGAAACACTTAACCACTATCTTATGCGATACCATTTTGCCTGAAACATAGCAACAATTCATCTTGGCATAAACTCCATTAACTTCGGGTTCTTAATGGCCAATGCGTGCTGCAGGCGTCTTGAATGAGGAAACTGAGATTAAACGATGAGATGAATTGAGATGATTGAATGATGAAATTGAAATTGAAAGTTGATGGAAGTAGCTCCTGATTTCAGATGGCAATTGGGTGCCATCACTCCATGTTCTTTGGGCCCGAGGTTTGGTAAGTGCAAGAACCATTGAAGAAGGGAGCGATCCCCTTTTTGTTCTTTGAGAAAGTCTGACACGATGTAAACATGGTAGTATTATGACTTGTTGCTGTAGGGTTTTAGGAGCATGAGCGACTAAGGCCATATTGCTCCGTGTAAAGTTTCTGTAAATTGCGTGTGTTCTGAGGTCGATTTTCTCTTTGCTGGACGAAAGCAGGTGTTTTCCACATGGGAGGACGGCTATCCTACAAACTGTGCTACCCACGAGGGCTCTTTTGATTTAACCTGCTGAAAGTAACCATTAAGTACATGAGGGGTGCGTAAAAATTTATTTATACCGACTCTGCAACATGATGGACTGCACCTTTTGTAGCATTTTGGAGTTGGTCCGTGAGTGTCAAAGCACAAATAACTTCCAGAAAAACTGAACATTATCCTTATTATCAGCACGCATTCTTGAACATTGGTTTTAAAACACATTATTAAAGCAAAGCATTATCTTTAAAGTTGTGCTCATGAATGATGGCCATAGTCTCGTAATTATTGCCACCATACTCTATCCCTGCCATCACCATAATGGTAGGGGTTGAGTATGGTGACACATAATCACATCGCTGTCACTTCCTAGTGGTGGCGATGTAATTGCCATTGGCATGAAACATCAGAAACTGGGATTCATCAGACCACGCCACTGTTCAGAGATGGTGTTCCAGAGTCCAATGTATCCTTCCCTTGTGTTTTTTTGACAGTATTGCAACCCGGTTCTCTCGTTGGTTGTGATGCATCATCCATGACTAAGCACGACGACTTGTGCCTTCTAAAGAGTCTCTTTGGTTACCATTGTTGTTTTATTTGACTGAATGTATCCTTTGTTTCCTTGCACGACTTGTCAGCCTCTTCTGGTCTGTAGTGTCAACAAGCTCTTTCTTGTTGAACCAATTCTGACACACCAGAGGCTAAATAATATGTGAAAATCCCAACAGGGTTTCAGTTTGTGAGATACATACGCATGCGTGTTTAGCACAAACTACAATGCCACCTTCAAATTCAATGAAATCTTGAAGAAGTCCCGAAATCTCTCTTCAAAGTAACATTCTCACACATTGATGTCAGCACATACAGTGTCCTACGCACCTGCCAACCTTCCTGGGCACGTAAATAATAACAAATAAATGAATGATTCATATTACAGTTACTTTTTTTTTTTTTTTTTTTTGATTTGGTAGTTGTTGGCGCATCGGCTTCTGTGGCCATATTGCACCTCCCAAGGTTTTTGCAGTACTTTGATCCAAGCCCGAGGCGGGAATCGAACCCGCGACCTTTGGGTTGCCGGGCAGGTACTTTACCCACTCGGCTAGCCCGGTCGGCTTATTACAGTTACCTGAGATTTCAACTTCATCCAATCATGTACGAGGGGACTGAAGAGTTTTAGCCATAATATAGATCGCAAAGGTTTTAGTGAAAAAAAATACTGCCAATATGTGCTGTGACTCTTGTGTGTTCACAGAAAATTTCGGGTTTGTAACTATATTCTTCTTCACAGAGGGCGTTGAAGTGTGGAAGGTGAATGAAGATGGCGACTGCTGAGAGAATCAAGCACCGTGTGATCATTGAGTGCCTTCATTTAAAGGGAATATCGCCGAAAGAAATTCTTGAAGACACATAGCAAACATTAGGGGAATCTTGTTCTTCCTACTCCACTGTCAAAAACTAAGTTTCAGAATTTAAGCGTGGACGAGACAGCGTCGAAGATGCACCCCTGCAATGGGTAGCCAACTTGAAACAAAAGAATGATCAAAACAGTGGTAGCATTTCTCTTCTGCCCCTCCTAAAATGTTTCGAGTGCAGAAGTCTGCTGGGAAAATCATGACATCCGTATTGGGGTGCAGAAACGATCATGGTTGATTTCGTGGAACGAGGTGCCACCATCAATGCCGAGTATTATTTTAACTTATTGAGATGTTTCCGCGAAGAATTAAAGCTCAAGAGGAGCGGGAAATTGGCCAAAGGAGTCGTCTTGCATCTGTATCATGGCAGCACTGGCTGCCATGATACAGATGCATACCGTTACTGTGGGTTCGTGCTACGCTGGTGTGCAAAATTTACGGACCAGTCAGATTTTCACCTGTAGCTTCCCATAGGAGTGGTCTGGATATGCGAAAAGCATACCAAAGGAACCTAGTGAGGTACTAAAATGATGAAGGAAACAGGTGTTGTTTCCGTTGTTGTGTCGGTGTGACACAACAACGGAAACAAAACGGTATAGAGGGACTTTATTGAAAAATGGCAACATAGCACTGGCTGCCATGATACAGATGCATCACTGCCAAAGATGGAACAAACAAAAGAGGTGCACTCAGTAGGAGATATGGCCACCCCTAATGTCGATGCAGGCTTTGCACCGCCTGTCCATACTTTGAACAATGTTGTTGATAAGTTCTTGCGGTAACATCGTCCATTCCTCTGTCAGCGCCATCTTCAGCTGGTGAACATTTTCGGGTTGGTGTGGGTGTGCGTCTCCCCAGAGTGTCCCATATATGTTCGATGGGATTAGGAACTGTGGAACGGGCAGGCCAATCCATACGAACAATGTCCTCAATTTCCAAAACCATATCAACAGCTGCAGTGCGATGGGGTGTGGCGTTATCATCCATAAACACGAACTCGGGCCAATGGCACCTGGGAACAGACGCACATGGGGAAGGATTAACTCAGTACAGTAGCGTACACCGGTTACCGTACCGCCTTTCAGTATCTGGAGTTGTGTACGTCCATCCAAGATAACGCCTCTCCAGACGAGAACACCTTGACCGCCATATCGATCCCTTTCAGTGATGTTTGCGGGGTGATTCCGTGTGCCAACCTCTTGCCAGATTAGCTGACGGCCAGAATCGCTGCTGAGACTGAATCTACTCTCATCAGTAAAAAGTACCTTCAATAATGATTTTGTCGTTGTAACATTAGAAATAGTGTTGGTCCTTACGTTTTGCACACCAGTGTACTATAGCATCCACCCTACTTCCGAATTTGGCTTCATTGGATTATTTTCTATTTGCAAATCTCAAAAAGGACTTGAGAAGACAGAAATTCGAAAGTGACAATGCATTAGCATTAGTAGAGGCACATCATGCAAGAAAGCAAGCTTATGCAGCCTCAGCCAAAAAAAAAAAAAAAAATAATAAAACCGCTCTCATTTCACCCCTCCGTTGGTTCAAAATACCTGTCCAGCCCAACCTTAAATATATTTAGGCTATCAACTTCCACAACAAAGGATGGAAATCTGTTCCACCAACCAATTACCCGCTGGCGAAAGGCAAACTTCCGCACATATATCCTACATCTGTCTTTACTCAATTTCAATTTATGCCCTCTCAGGTTATTATTCTGCGCAAGAGGAAGAATCCCATCAGCATTGAGCATGATCAAACCATTCAAGGCTTTATACACCTCAATCAGATCACCTCGCAGGTGCCTAGTCTCCAGACACTGTAATTTGCAAAACTTAAGCCTTTCTTCGTAAGAGCACCTCTTTGTTCCATTCACTAATCTTGTTGCCCTTCTCTGTACTCGTTCCAGCAGCTCTACATCCTTCTTGAAATGATACCTCCAGACCTGTATACAGTACTCAAGGTGTGGCCTAACCATTGCCTTATAGAAGGGAATAATCACCTCCTTATCCCTGCTAGAAAAATTCCTGTATATCATTGACAAGACACCATGAGCTACTCTTGCAGCCCGTCTGCACTGCTCAGAGAACTTCATATCTGCCTGCACAATTACCCCCAGGTCCTTTTCGTTCTCTACCAAAGTCAGTATAGTGCCACAGAGTTGATACGTTACACTGGGGTTAAAAAAAAAGGTAAAGTGCAGCCATTATCAACCCACTGCAGGATGGAAGTCTCCTCAACAATTCATGCTGAGGAGAAATGGACCATAATCTGCCACGCTGGTCCAGTGCGGGTTGGCAGATCGACCGTATTCAGCAGTCAGGGGATTGAACCCCTGTCTACTCAAAGAGTGTGTGCTACTGCACTCCCGCTCCTCACCACTCGACTACGGAAACTCTGGGGTTACTGCTTTCCATATGTAGTACTTTACATTTGTCAATGTTAAACTTCATTTGCCACCGCTCAGCCCATCTGCTCAACCTTTCCAGATCCTGTTGCAGCAGCGTACTGTCATTAGTGTCCTTAACAACCCTGCCAACCTTCGTATCGTCTGCAAACGTGGACATTAAGCTTGATATACCATCATCAATATCATTTATAAATACAGAAAACAATAATGGACCCAACACTGAACCCTGAGGAACTCCACTAATAATATTAGTCCACGATGAGCAGTGTCCATCGATTAACACTCTCTGTCTTCTCCCCCTCAGCCACCCCTTTATCCACAGCAGCAATTTGCCTCCAATGTCACACTGCTCCAATTTGTGCAGCAGTCTTCCATGTGCAACAGTATCAAAAGCCTTTCTAAGATCCAAGTATATAATATCAAAGTTATTCCCTGCATCCAGTTCTTTTGTGACTGCATCATAGTATCCAATCAAATTGGTCAGGCAAGACTTCCCCTTAACAAAACCATGCTGTGTCTGAGCTATAACTGAAGTCTTGTCTAAATGATCCTGCAGTGCTTCTTTAACCAGTGCCTCCATTAATTTTCGTGGAACAGAAGTGAAACTAATAGGTCTGTAATTACTTGTGTCAGCCTTTGATCCTCCTTTGTGAATTGGGGTTACATTTCCACATCTCCAGTCTATGGGTACCTCCCCTGAGTCCAAAGAAGCTCTCATAATTATGGCTAAGGGTTTGCTTACTTCCTTTGCTGCCTCCTTTAATATGACTAAATAGATCCCATCCACCCCAGGTGCCTTTCTTGTGTTTATCTTCAACTTCTCCTCCACTTTACTCTCAGTTATTACAAGATTATCTAGCTTACTGCTAGAGTTGAATACACCTCTGGCATTCCCCTCGCTAAATAACTCCTCAAGTGTGAATGTAGATGCAAAATATTCATTCAGTTTGTTAGCTACCTGAGCAGGATCATCCTGAGTTGACCCATCGATATCAAGTGGACCAATCTGATTCATCCCTTCCTTCTAGAGTTTACATAAGTAAAGAACTCTTTTCTGTTTTTCTTTGCATCCTTTGCCAAAGATTTCTCGTAATCTGCCTTTGCCTGCCTCATCTCCTTTGTGACTTGGTTACAGACTAGCTTTTATCTATCATAGGCTTCCATGTCACCCATTAATTTATATGTATCCCATGAATTTTTCTTCTTTGCCACATGTCTCATTAGTTCATATGACATCCATTAGGCCTATAAATTAAGTATAATCTCTAGTCAGTTTGCCTGTGTCCGAAAAACTCTGGATTTCCAGAGGACAAAAACTTTGTTATCCTTTCCTGAGAACGTCTAACTGCCAATCAGTGAAAAAAAAAAAAAAAAAAAAAACCCCATAAACGTTCCTCGCGTCATTGACGGGATTCCAATCCAAACCTTTTGCACAATGTTTCAGGGCAAATACGTAGGCTCCATTTCATGAAAAGAGTAGATGTACCTAATAAAGTGACCACTCAGTGTATATCAGTATTTAAAATATTTTTGCAGAAATTATTAAACAGAGAATGAATGATAATGAATAGGGCTGATATGGATCCTCTTGTTTTTTTTCTTTTCAAAATAGGATCTGGTGGCACCAGTTTGAAGCTGGATGGGTATTCTTCCCTGGTAGAAGAGAAGTTATAGAGTTGTTTTGAATGACGAAAAAAAAGTTTCTTTAATGTAGGATTTTCTGTGACATTTTTCCAGCCGGAACGACGCAAACCGGCATTACAGTTGAAAAAGAAACTTGCTAACAACCCACGATCTGTGTTCCCGTTACGCTAATCCACCCAACTGAATCCAAAAAATTACTTACGAATGCAAATTGCATCCATAACGTAATGACATTGTGCTGTGCAACCTCTAGAGAAGCCATGATTAACCATGCTGCCTGCAAAGAGATTTTTTGAAATACGTGTATTTGCCTTCGTGGGTAAGACAGTTTGGTAGAATCATCGTTCTCCCTACACCGGGTGGAAAAGATCCGAGTTTGAGTCCCGTCGATGTCATGAGGAATTTTAATGGGTCTTTTTTCAACGTGGCCGAGTTAGTCAGTCTCAGGCGAAGGTTGCATGGTTTTTTCTCCCGGAAACTCGGGGTTTTTGTCCATCAAATAGAAAATCGACCACAGAACACACGTAATTTACAGACAGTGAACATGGACCAATATGGCCTTAGTCGATGATTCTCCTAAAAGTCTATTACGACAGCAATATCTGACATCTTTCATTTGCCCCAGGAGCTCACATCTGGTGAGTATGGGCTTGGGTCCTGAGCTGGATATCATCATTCTTCTCTCTCTTGGTGATTTCTTTTTACTTTTTTCTCTCAGGGTAACTCGGGAATATTTTTTTGTCTGATGCAGCATACGCCTCAAGCTTCCTTGCACCATATGGAATAATAATTAGCAATAATTTTACAAAAAGTTTTTAATACAATGCTTTTATTGTTCACAAAGTGATTGTTAATTCAAACAATGTGTATACCGAACTATTACTGCAAACCAAGGATATGAGTCCCATGGAATATTGAATGAAAGATTAGACAAAAACTGTTGATGAATTGGAGCAATTGTAATCATAGATGAAGTCAAAGGTGAATTCATAATTCATTATGCAGGTATTCTAATGAATTGTGTATTGTTTATAATTATGAGATTATTATTTAATATCAGGGGCGTAGCGATGCGAGAAGTAGGGGCATATTCTATCGAGTACTGGTTTACGGGGTGGCATCAGATGCACTATTTATTTAGGGGGAAAAATATATTGCATTGTCCTCAGGCGCCACATAACCTCCATATTCCTTGTTACTATTGAGCACATTAAGTCATTGTCTTGAATTTACACTATTTTACCAAAAGTATTGGGAGGCTACAATTATACATTTTGAATGGACGCTTAATTGGGAAATATGTAGGTTATTTTAACTACAAGACGCGTTTCTTGTATTGCTAATTTGTAAAATCAGTTCTGTAGTAAATAATGGCATGTATTCCAATCAATGACTACCCAAATGTTTTCCTTTTAATGTCCATGTTTAGTTACTCTTGGAAAAATAAATGTCCCTAGGTCACTTTGTATTGTTTGCGCAATAAATAACAGTGCGATACTAATTCTTGGGTCCCCCTCGTGGATAACGTGTGGACATAATCGCCGTCCTTTCACACCGGGTGAAAAGGCTTAGTTTCAAATCCTGTCAATGACGTGAGGAATTTTTATGGACTTTTTGCACACCATGGCCAAGTTATTCCATCTTGAGAAAAATTGTATGATTCTATCTCCCGAAAATTTGCGTTTTTTTCCATCAACTTGCAAAATGACCAAAGAATACACACAGTTACAGGACAATATACAGATGCCTCATAGTTTTAGTTACTCTGGCGCTTAATATCACATCACATTAGTATTTCTAGGAATAAAATGACCTCCTCATTTATAAACGTTTGCGGGTAGTTGCTGTTGTTGTTGTAGTAGGGTTTTAGGAGCATCAGCGACTAATGCCATGTTGCTCCCTGTATATTGTCTGTAAATTGCTTGTTCTAATGACGATTTTCTGTTTGCTGGACGAAAAACTCGAGTTTCATGAAGTAAAAACCACGCTTCCCTCGCCTGAGACCGACTAACTCAGCTACGTTGTGAAAAAGGCCCTTAAAAATTCCTCCTGCCATCAATGGGACTCGATCTCAGGTATTTTCCACCCAGTGTGGAGAGGACGGCGATCCTACCAACGGTGTTACCCACGAGGATTTTGAGGTGGCACAGTAGATATAATCACCGTCCTTCCCACGTGGTGGAAAAGGCCCGGGTTGAAATCCCATAAATGATGGGACGGGAGGGAATTTATGGGCTTTTTTCGCAAAGCGATCGAGTTGGTCTCAGGCGAGGGTTTCATGGTGTTTTATTCTGGTTTTTCGTCCAGCAAACAGGCAAATCAATCACAGAACCCGCAATTAACAGACATGATATATACGGAGCAATATGGTATAACTCGCTGATACGCCCGAAATTCTACCACCATCACAACAACAATCCCCCTAGTGAAGTTAGGGGTCCAGCAGAGAAGAGATAAGATGGAGGAAGAAGAGAAATATCCTCACATAATTCCACTCATAAGGGTTAAGGGGGTCAGGAGCTCCCACCCCTAGGAGGTTCAGCAAAAGTAGAAATGGAGGGACAGGATAAAGGGGGAGGTTGAGACAGCATGCAGAAGTAAAGTGGACAGTCAGAAATTAAATATCTTTGAAACATTTCTTGTTAGATGATAACTTGTTTATGAAGCCATTCAGTGTTCTAAATTTCGTTTACAAGTTTCTGAAGTCCAATGATCTATTAATTTGTTTCTTTCTCAGCGGAAGGCCTATTCTCCTTCCACATCAAAGGTATCACGTATTCGTCATTCTTCTGAAACTAGCCGCTTGCCATCGGATGGTTCATCGAATATTGTCAACGGGCTCAGTCAGCGTTTGAATAATACACCAGAAGATGCCTCATCTCATGCTCCAGTTTCAACAAATGAATATTCAGTACCCTGGCCTGCAGAACTTTATGACTTAGTGGAATCCGCTTCACTTTCTTTGTCACATCAAAAAACTTTATCAGTACAGTCATTTCAAGATCGCTTGACACCTCTTTTGAGACAGTCTTCTCCAATTTTAGGACCGGCAAGCAGATCAAAACCCCAAGAAGATATAAAGGAGTTTTCCATAAACAAGGATTTTTCAGTTCGAATCATAGGAAGCGGAGCGAACGTCGCCATTCAGATTCGCAATTCCCAAAGAGCAATTCTATACTGTTCTGCAGATCAATTTGACGTATTTGCGAATCTGATACCTGTTATAAAGGAAGAAGTGAAGAACAGAAAAAAAAGAATCTAAAAATTAATGATCGCTTTATCCAGTTCTTCCTCTGTTAAGTTGTTTAAGGCGAAAATGATGTCCACGTGAGCACAGTCCCATTGATACGTGGTTTTAAGTCTAGCGGAGGAATAACTGTATTCAGAGAAAGAACACTCCATCTGGTACACAATCAGAATTTAAACATCCATAATGTGTTTTCAAATCAAATATTTCTGATACTAATAAAGTAATTTTTAGAAAAGAAGATCACGGCACTTTTTTATATGTATTAATTATTTGGGCGGTTCCTAGCTATATTAGCATTATTAGTGGAAAAGGATGCAAAAAGGCAGCTTATACAGCATCAGTTAAAAAAAACAAACTTCCCATTTTTCACCCGTTCATTTTCTTCAATAGTTTACTAGTTCTTACTTGAATTTATTTAAGTTATCACTTCCACAACAACGCGTAGAAGTTTGTACCAGCAATCAAAAACCCACTAAAGGTAAACTTCCAAATATCTATTCTGCAACCGTCCTTCCTCAATTTGAATTTATGTTCTCTTATGTGAATAGTCTGAGCAAGAGGAAGAATCTCATCAGCATTGATGCTTGTACCAATCCATCAAAGCCTTAAACACATCAATCAAATCACGTTGCAGTGGCCTATTCTAGAGGTGCTACAATTTGCAGAATTGAAGCCTTTTTTGGTAAGAGCACCCCTTTGTTCCACTCATCAATCTCATTGCCCTTCCCTGTATCACTCCAGTAGCTCTCCATCCAACCTAAAATTAAGCCTTCAGACCTATATGCAGTACTCAAGATGTCGCCTGACCATTGCCTTATACAAGAGGACAATCACTTCCTTATCCCTGCTAGAAAAATTCCTGTATATCATTGACAAGACACCATGACCTACTCTGTCAGACTGTCTGCACTGCTCAGAAAACTTCATACCTAACTGCACAATTACCCTCAGGTTTTTTCATTCTCCACTACACTGATTGTACCACATAGTTGATGTTACCCTGGGGTTGCTGCTACCCACGCACAGTACTTTACATTTGTTAATGCTAAATTGCAGTTGCCACCTCTCAGACCATCTGCTCAATTTCTCTAGATCCTGTTGCAGTAGTGTACTATCATTAGTGTCATTAACAACCCTGCCAACCTTCGTATCGTCTGAAAACTTGGATATTAAGCTTCATCACTATCAATAATAAATACAGGAAACAATAATGGGTCCAACAATGAACCCTGGGGGGCTCCACTAATAACACTAGTCCAGGAAGAGTAGTGTCCATTGATTACCACTCTCCATCATCTCCCACTCAACCATCCCTTCATCCATAGCAGCAATTGGATCTTAATGCCAATTTGTACAGTAGTCTATCCTATGCAACAGCATCAAAACCTTTCCTAAAATTGAAGTATATATCAGAATTAGTATTTGCATCCAGTTCCTTTGTGACACATCATAGTATCCAATAAAATTGGTCAGATAAGATTTCCCCTTAACAAACCCATGCTCTATCTGAACTATGACTACAGTCTTATTTAGATGATCCTGCAGTGCTTCTTTAACCAGTGCCGCCATTAATTTTCCCGGAACAGAAGTTAAAGTAACAGGTCTGTAATGACTTGTGTCACCCTGTTTCCCCCACTTGTGAATTGGGGATAAATTGAAACATCTCTAGTCCACGGAGACTTCCCCTGAGTCCAAGGAAGCTCTCATAATTATGGCTAAGGCTTTGCTTACTTCCTTCCTTTGCTGCCTCCTTTAATATAACTTGATAGATCCCATCCGCTCCAGATGCTTTTCTTATGTTTAACTTCAACAATTTTTCCACCACTTTGCTCTGTTATTACAAAATCATTCAGCTCCCTGGCAGAGTTCAATAAACTTCTGGCATTCCTTTCCTGAATAACTCATGTGTGAATATAGATGCAAAATACTCATTCAGTCTGTCAGCTTCCTGATCAAGATCAACAGTCGAACAATCAATATTAAGTGGACTCAAGTTCCAATCAATATCTGGAAGTTAAATTCCCTATTATAAGACATTCTAATTTACTGGCCCATTATTTCTCTTCCTTCAATTTTGCTTTCCCAGTACTTATGTCACACCAAACTGACTAAACATTGCATTGGCCACCATCAACTGGATGCACTGCCTGAGATTTTGTGCTTTTTAACTAAGAGCATAACCTCTCTCCCTCCTACCTTGTCTGTCCTTTCTGTACACCTGATATTCAAATTTTGTTATATCTGAGTGACACCACGTTCCAGTTATCCAGTCTGCAACCACATTTGTTTTGACCAGCATTCAAATTTATTAACTGTTTGTTATTTGGTTTTTAGGAGCATTAACAACTAAGGCCATATTGCTCCGGGAATATGCGGTGGTAATTTCATTGAGCTTTCCGCATCCTCCGTATTTGGTGGTGACGGGCTCGAACCTCGGTCTAATCAAGAAGCGTGTGCTACGCACTGCTGCTCCTTCCCACCTGGCTACGGAGGCGCCAATTTATTAACTGTGTGTACATGCAAGTATACATGTACCTGTTCGTACTCATATTTATCCTAACACAACCCACATAATTACCTTGTTCCGCGATGACTCCCAGCAGTCCTGGAAATCCTAGTTTATTGCTTTAAAGGCTTCTGCTTGCTCCAACAGCAGTGCAAGAATCGTTTTCACCTGTCTGCAGCTATTGCTAATCTGTTAGTCTGTGTATTCCTGCATGCTAGTTTTCCAGTTCTTGATAGCATCAGCAAATATTCTTGCAGTCCATGTGTCTCAGTGACAGTAACACAGAAACATATAATACACTTTAGTATGATGTATGTTTGTGTAATGTTTATCAGGACTGTTGGCTACCAGGAAGCAGCTAACAGCTGGGCACCATCTGCTTGTCTACCATCTACCATCTGACACCTGTCCCTACCCAATCCAATGAGGAGGCTGGTCTGCTTCTATTGACTATGGAAAAAACACCAGAAATCCCACACCCCCTGCTTGTAGTGCAATACCAGTAGGTGACTGCAAAAATAAAGAAAACCCACATGTGGAAGTACAGTATGTAGTGTAGCATCGTCAAGCAAAGTCCTAGATACAGATTAATTTCCAGTCACTCATAGAAACAGTTTCAGTTCTACAATGCACTATAACACAGTTAAGTTTCTCTGTTCACAATACATTACTTTTAAGATTAAATTTATTAGTTACATAATCGAAGTTGTCTTCTTTTACTGAAATCCTCTGAAGAGAAGTAGAGCAAAGAAGTTTCTTGGATTTGCCACTCCTGCACGAGATGACGGTATCCAATTCTAAGAATATTCCTTTGCACTTCATATAAAGGACAAGCACGAAGTATGCATCTCAAGGATTTCTCCAAACTGCAGAAAGGACAGGTTTCAAAACCCAACTGAAATAATTTTACATTTAAAGACCTGTAAGGATATATAGTTATCATAGATGAGATAAACCAATTTTTATTTAATAATGCATATTCAACCTCAGGAATGGTTTTTGTTACTGTTCTGTCACTACCACTCCATCAGGACTGTCAAATCTTAAACATCTCCATTATTCCAGTTTTTTCATTTCTAATACATTTTCCAACTGAGTTTCAATATCCAGTAATGAAGTTGTTAAATCTCTTTTAATTTTAAATAATAGTCCTCAGTATGCTATATATAGGTCTGAAGGTGTAACTCCAGCAATGACCTGTAATGCATTACAGGTCACTGTTGGAAGTAAAACTGTTTCGTAATATAATCATAGTGTGTTTATTTAATCCCTGTCTGAATGAGTTATAATTATCATTGCTGTGATAATTAGAAATTTTTAATTTTAGAGGCTAGATTATCTGCATGTGGTTGAAAATGTAATCTGTTGTTTATAAGTATACAAAGATATTTTGTTTGTAGTAGTAGTGGCATGTGATGCAAGAAAGCAAATGTATGAGCTTATGCAGCATCAACCAAAAAAAAAAAAAAAAAATCACACCATTCCCTCCAAATGCCTGTCCAGTTCCTCCTTAAATTTATTCAACCTATCAACTTCCACAACGACAGATGGAAGTTTGTTCCAGCAATTAACCACCCGCTGGCTAAAGGCAAATTTCCGCACATCTATTCTACATCTGTCTTTTCTTAATTTGAATTTATGCCCCCTTAGGTTCGTAACCTGAACAAGTGGAAGGATCCCATCAGAATTCAGCGTGCTCAACCCATTCAAGGCCTTATATACCTCAATCATATCACCGCGCAGGAGCCGAGTCTCCAGCCACTGCAATTTGCAGAACTTAAGCCTCTCTTGGTAAGAGGATCCCTTCATTTGTGATACGAATGGGATTTGTTTCCCATTAATATGAACTTTAGGTGGGTGATTATAATCCAGTCTTCCATCGAATATTATCATTTTGGAGGTATGAGATATTCTCAATTTATTGATGAGCCTATGATATTAATTCATTGATAATAAATTGTGCATGGTCCTCCAAAACCTTCCAGGATTTACCTGGAATATAAATTACCAGATAGTCTGCATGTGCAATGTTATGGCGGTTTTCAAAATTTTGGGAAACCCACTGACCTAAAACTATATTAAACAGGACTCCCAGGACAGGACTGTGTCAGATTTGTGCAGGTGGCAGTTCCACAGGCCACAAGTACAATAAAAGAAAATTTAAGGAAGCATTTTTTATAAAAATGTTTGAGGCCACTTCTGTAAACAGAAAACAAGGGGTTGAATTTAACCAACAATATTTTAGCATTTTTTAAAGACAACAGAAGATCTGAAGAAGCAAGAGCAAAAACTCCAAATACTGAAAGAACCCACCACCTTTGGAAATAGGCAGCACAACCCCCAGGATGAGATCTGAGTCCATCCATCTCGAGGCTACAATTCACCAAAAAAAAAAAAAAAAATCACTGGATTTGGGATACCCTACTTGGTATTCTGCTGTTAGACAATTAATTAGAAAACCTCATTTAATAAACTCTTGACAGCACCTCTTGCCAGAATGCACAGTTGGCTGGCAATAGGTAAGAAATTCTGATTAACTTCAATATAAAATTATTCAAATGGAATATAGTAAAAACTAATAATGTATAATGTAATAAATAATATGTAATATGCTTTGCATAAATTGTATATAGTAATTATGCATTAGAAGTTTTGTATAAGTATAATTTTAACATAATAGTAATTTGGTTTATTCTTTTTTCTTTGTCCTTAAAAAACAGCCTATGTATGGCCTGAGGATGGGTTCCTGAAATGTTACTTTAACGTATAGTGATTTATTTAACAGCTAAATAAACTATTTTAATATTTAAGTGGTATAAGAGTGGTCATTATAGAAATCTAGATTCCATGGAAAAACACCACGTAACATACTTCAACTATATTATGGAGGTACTTCCATGTGGTGCGCCTCCGTAGCCAGGTGGGAAGGAGCAGCAGTGTGTAGCACACGCTTCTTGATTAGACCGGGGTTCGAGCCCGTCACCACCAAATACGGAGGATGCGGAAATGTCAGGGAATGACCACCGCATATCCCGGAGCAATATGGCCTTAGTTGCTAATGCTCCAAATAACAAACAAACTTCCATGTGTATGCAGATTTTCTAGAGTTCTGAGCACAAATCTAAAACAATTGGCTGAGATATAGCTCACTGTGCATATTTGATACTCTTTTAATCAAGTATATAAGCAATAATGTACATTTTTCCCCTTAAAGTATACATTTTTATTATATTTAAAAATATCTCTTAACTTTACTGTAATAATTAGTCTCACGTCAGGTTCTTCATCAATGCAAAGCTGCTGCTAAGCCACTTTGTTTCAACCACCATTATTGCTAATAAATCCTGGGTATATGGCTATGGCCCAGTCCTCTCAATTCAAGGGTCTTCTTGGAGGCCACAAAAAAAAAACATGACAATGTCACTTAAATATGAAGATCATACTTATTTATGACATACTGGGCATTGTTCATTACGAATTTGTCCCACATCATCATGCAGTGAACTAGTAATAATACAAAGCATAATACAGAGAAAACAGCTAGAAAAGGGGTTTTAGGAAATTGGTGATTGCATTATGACACCTCTGAACACGGCATTTTCCACTCAAGAATTTCTTGAATATTAAATTTTTGTTGTCCATTTGACATACTCAAATTTAGCTCTCTGTAGTTTTTTTTTTTTGTTTTGTTTCCCAAGCTTAAAGCCACCTTCAAACGTCAGATTTGCAAATTAAGGATTTATTCAAAAATTGAGACAGGAATTATTAGCAATTCCAAAGGAAGCCTATCAGCAATGCTTCCAGAAGTTGAAGCATTGGAATTAGTATATATGGTGTCAAAGTGACTAAAATAAATTTTCTGTTTCTACTCCGGGATGACCACATGGTCAGAGGAATTCATGAGAGAGAGAGCCCACATCATATTTAGCATTAGCATTAGCAGAGGCATATGATGCAAGAAAGCAAGCTTATGTAGCATCACGCAAAAAAAAAACTTCCACTTCACCCCTTCCTTCGTTCGAAATACCTGTCCACTTGAGCCTTAAATTTATTTAGGCTATCAACCTCCACAACAAGGGATGGAAGTGTGTTCCACCAACCAACTATCCACTGGCTAAAGGCAAATTTCCGCACATCTGTATAATCCTGCAAATATCCTACATCTGTCTTTCCTCAATTTGAATTTATGCCCTCTCAGGTGATTATTCTGAGCAAGAGAAAAAATCCCATCAGCATTGAGCATGCTCAAACCATTCAAGGCTTTATACACCTCTATCAGATCACCTCACCTCACCGGTGCCTAGTCTCCAGACACTAATTTGCAAAACTTAAGCCTTTCTTCGTAAGAGCAACCCTTTGTTCCATTCACTAATCTTGTTGCCCTTCTCTGTACTTTTTCCAGCAGCTCTACATCCTTCTTGAAATGAGGCCTCCAAACCTGTATACAGTACTCAAGGGGTGGCCTGACCATTCCCTTATACAAGGGAATAATCACCTCCTATTCACTGCTAGAAAAAGTCCTGTATATCATTGACAAGACACCATGAGCTACTCTCTGCTCAGAGAACTTCATATTTGCCTGCACAATTACCCCCAGGTGCTTTTCATTCTCTACCACTGCCAGTGTAGTACCACAGAGTTGATACGTTGCTCTGGGGTTGCTGTTTCCCATATGTAGTACTTTACATTTGTCAATGTTAAACTTCATTTGCCACCTCTCAGCCCATCTGCTCAACCTTTCCAGATCCTGTTGCAGCAGCATAGTGTCAGTAGTGTCCTTGACAACCCTGCCAACCTTTGTATCGTCTGTAAACTTGGACATTAAGCTTGATATATCATCATCAATATCATTTATAAATACAGAAAACAATAATGGATCCGACACTGAACCCTGTGGGACTCCACTAATAACATTAGTCCACGATGAGCAGTGTCCATTGATTACCACTCTGTCTTCTCCCCCTCAACCACACCTTTATCCATAGCAGCAATTTGTCTTCAATGCCACACTGCTCCAATTTGTACAGCAGTCTTCCATGTGCAACAGATCGAAAGCCTTTCTAAGATCCAAGTATATAATATCAAAGTTATTCCCCGCATCCAGCTCTTTTGTGACTGCATCATAGTATCCAATCAAATTGGTCAGGAAGACTTCCCCTTAACAAAACCATGCTGTGTCTGAGCTATAACTGAAGTCTTGTCTAGATGATCCTGCAGCGCTTCTTTAACTAGTGCCTCCATTAATTTTCCCGGAACAGAAGTTAAACTCACAGGTCTATAATTACTTGTGTCAGTCTTTGATCCTCCTTTGTGAATTGGGGTCACATTTGCACATCTCCAGTCTGTGGGTACCTCCTGAGACCAAGGAAGCTCTCATAATTATGGCTAAGGGTTTGCTTACTTCCTTTGCTACCTCCTTTAATATAACTGGATAGATCCCATCCACCCCAGGTGCCTTTCTTGTGTTTATCTTCAACAATTTCTCCACCACTTGACTCTCAGTTATTACAAGATTATCTAGCTTACTGCCAGAGTTCAATACACCTCTGGCATTCCCCTCGCTGAATAACACCTCATGTGTGAATGTCGATGCAAAATATTCATTTAGTTTGTTAGCTAGCTGAGCAGAATCATCAACAGTATATCAAGTGGACCAATCTGATTCATCCCCTTCCTTCTAGAGTTTACATAAGTAAAGAACTCTTTTTTTGCTGTTTTTCTTTGCATCCTTTGCCAAAGATTTCTCATAAACTGCCTTTGCCTGCCTAACCTACTTTGTGACTTGGTTACAGACCAGCTTATATCTATCATAGGCTTGTCACGTGTTAATTTATATGTATCCCATGCATTTTTTTTTTCTCTGCCATGTGTCTCATTAGTTCATCTGACATCCATTTAGGCCTAAACCTTGAACAATATTTCTTAGTTGGTATGTAAAGCCTAGTAGCTTCCAAGATAAGTTCTTTGAATGTTTCCCATTTTGAATTTGCTGTTGGTAACATCACCAGTTGGTCCCACTGTATAGAATTTAAATACTGTCTCAGACCATCGTAGTCACCTTTACGAAAGCAATAACCCTTCCCTTTCCCCCTGATGGTAGTTACCTCTTTGAGTAAATCCCACTTCAGCACACTGTGATCACTACCACCTAGTGGTTCCTTTATCTGCAGATTCTTAATGCATAAAGAATCACTACTGATAATCAAATCAAGTATATTACTCCCTCCAGTTGCCTCCTGAATATGCTGATGTAGAAAACAATCATCCAATAAATCCACAAAAGCCCTGCTAGTGTGTGAGTGACCAACCCACAAATTCCAGTCAATATCTGGGAAATTAAAATCCCCCATTATAAGACTCTCTGGTTTACTGGCCCACTATTTCCCTGTACATTTTCTTATTATACTCATCAGAGTGATTAGGCCTATAGCACACTCCTACTCTCAATTTTGACCTCCCAATGCTTGTCACACCAAACTGACTTGACACTGCACTGTCCAGTGATGTCGACTGGCTTCACCTCCTTGGATTTTATGTTTCTTAACTAATAGCATAACCCCTCGTCCCTTCCTATCCTGTCTATCCTTTCTGTAGACGTTGTAGCAGTTGTGCAAGCTTAAACTAAGGTTGCTCATCACTCAAAGCACATGTAGTTATGCATCATCACGTCTGACTGCTCGACTATGGCAACTATAGTAGAGTCCAGATTTTCCATGTTATCCGAGCTAGCTCTTAGCTGAATCTTCATATAATGGCTAAGTGATGCCTTAAAGAATTGTTTGTGTGCGCATGTATGATGAGTAAGACTGTGATGAGAACAGACTGTGCTGTGCTGATTCATGGAATTTCGATGACTCATCTCCCTCCGCACCTCTCTCTACCCACTCGCCATGAAACTTCAAGTTTTATCTGTCAGGTTCAGTTTGACATCTCATTCAGGTAATTTCGCTTGTGACTAAAAAAAAAAAAATGTGGTAAATTTTCTGTTTATACTCCGGCACGACAATCAGATCAGTAGACTTTACAATAAATCGTCAATACATATATTTATCGTATTTAGTAGTCACGAGTTTCAGTGAACCCTGGTCCACTCAAGGAAAAAGTGCTATGCACTCTCACTCCTGACCACTCAGGCCTACCACTAGTTTATCGGTGAAGACAAAGATGTGTCCAGAAGGCTCAAAAATTTCGCATCCAGAACACCTAAATGCAATTGAGCCTGCACTGCAATACACTGAACAGCAGAATGAGAGTACGCTCACCAATCTACTGTTGTTGAGATGCCTGAGGAACATTGCAGCAAACAAGCAAGGAACTTCTTTAAAACAGAAGACTTCGAAAGATTTTTTTCTAAAGCCTGATGCTGTAATCATGATGATCAGTACAATACTATGCAAGTAAATAAACACAAGTAAAGAAAGCCCATACGAGACGCACGGAAAATTTCGGGAAAGTTTAGTTGTGAAAGTACAGTATATATACTGTACTTTGCCATACTGCACTTGTACTGTTGCTTGCTTGGTAAACAGATGATGGATGTTATTGGTCTGTAATAGAAGTTGAAAATGATATACTGATTGACAGGTAGGCGTGACAAATGGTGTATTGATTGGTGCACGAACAGAACAGATGATAACATCGGTTTAGTCATTGGTTGGCATTATGACGTGTATTAATGAATAAAGAACAGTGCATAATTAGTTTCAGAATGAATGGCATAAAGATAATATTAGCGATGAATCTTTTAAAGTTGGAAGAAATTTGTGGGGAAAAATGAAACGTTGCTTCAACTTCCTTGATTTTTTGATGAAATCTAAATTAATAAGACTGGAACTGTACTGTTTTAAGTGCAATAATTATTTTAACTTAATTGAGTCACGAACAGAGTCAAGCAGAAGTTCTGGCATTTTAAAATATGTTCTGCACGCACAAGTGTCTTTAAAAAGAAAAAAAAAATTACAAAATAAAAATACAGTAATAATAAACAAATTATCCTCCAGTCCAACCATGATTCTATAGAAAAAAAGGTCAGGTTACTCCTTCCACTTCGGGAGGGGTTCAAGCTCCCATGGGATTCAATTTCTATTCCTGACCAATAACACCCACTGTATTGTTGTTTACCGAGCAACAATACAAACTAGTTCCACCAGTAAACCACTCCAAAATTTGCCATACTTGTCGTGTGAGCTTTCTTTACCTTCGCCATAAACACAATTACAGTAGCTAATTACATACATACCACGTACTCCCTTAATGGCAGGAATGAGGGAGATCCTAGAGGGAAGGGGAACATTGTTGCAAGGTCAGTATACGAAAATTTTCCGTGTTAACCGAGTTTGACCATATCCGAGCTGTTCTTGGTCCACATTAGCTCGGATAATCGGGACTCTACTGTACTTTGTAAAAGATATATCTCAGTTAGCTGGTAAGCCTCATTTCGCAAGTATCAGTTTAGTCCCTGAACTTTCTGATCACATCTCGTACATATGAATTTTAGGTGTGGCCCTGACTTATCATTCGAAAAATTAAAGAATGTATGAAGTTAAGGTTTTGTTAGATATCCCTAATCTTTATTTAATGTAAACAGTTATTAGATTTAAAGTAAACTGTTTACAGTTTACTTTAAATCTAATAACTTTAAATCTAATAAATCTAATAGTAGATTTAAAGTAAACTGTTTACAGAATTGATCTTTGCTTTACATATGCCATAATTCATGCATCCATCATAAACCATTGAAATTTAACAATTGGAAATCCCTCATATAGCTATATTATTTCATAACTTATATGAATAAATATGGTAATTAATAAAATAAAACAAAGTACACTAAGGGAATTTTATTTTGCTTCCTGCCTAATAAAAAATAACTACAACTTATGTTATTACTCCTGTTTTTTTTTTTTTTTTAATCATTTAGCACATTTAATAAAAATTAAAGAACTGTACAGAATCTACTATTTACTGCCAATAAATGCACTATTTAAAAGTAATTATCCAACATCATTCAAACACAAGAAAGAAAATTTCAATCTGGGAAGCAGTGCATTTTCAACTATTACAAACTACGAAGGGAAATAACATCTAAATATCACAAAGACAAGATCAATTTTACTTGTCAATGTCATATTTATGGCAAGAGTAATATAAATTTGAAATCCCAATGTATTTTGCACTTCTATTACCATGTACATAAATTTACCAAGTAACCATATTTAAAAAACAAAAAAAAAAGAAAAGAAACAAAAGAACCAATAGCAAGCTTTTATGGTAGCACATCTTGAACACATTTGAATTTTAGTAAAACAATTACTGAACTAAAAAAATAAAACTGATTGAATGAGTACTAATTATTTGTCTTGTAGATATTATGCTAAGTTTCAAAACAAGTCTTTCTTGCTAAAGAGATCTAGATAATTTGTTTCCTAAAAAATCTTCAAGGTTTAGTCATCGTCTTTCTGAAGTTCCTTCATCTTCTTTTTATGGCGATCTATAGCTTCTTGATGCACCTTGATTGCCTTTTGATGTTCATCTATTTCATCATGTATGTGACTCTTCAGTTTGCTAATTTGCTCTTTTTGCTGAGAGAAAAAAAAAAAGTTCTAAATATGGAAAGTGAAATTTTATCATATTTCATTTGTATTGTTTTTTAAAAAAATACTAATACTAAAGCACCCCTAGAAAGTGAACTCAATGTTTAACTGAAATATAAAACAAATTAGCAGTGTATGCACACAGAGTAATAAAATATCCATACCAGTTTTCTAAAGTATTCCTCTTCTCGAGCAGCTTCCATCTTCCCAAAACTCCCACCAGCATCTCTAAGTGAAAATTTAAAAATTATAAACTATTAGTAATATATTCATATTGTAAATGGTATAGACAAAATAACAACGATATTGGCATGGGCCATTCCAAAGTGCTTTAAAACAGGCACATATCTTTATGCAGACCAAAATCCCCTTCTTACAACACCTGACACTGAAATTCATAAAATTCTGTATGGGTAGCAGATAACAGGAGCACAGGTTGTGCTTCAAAAATGTTTACAAATATTTCTTGAGACTACAACAGTATCATTAATAATATACTGAAAATTCCCGAGCAGATGAAAGATCAGTCAGATAGGCAGATACAGTATACACTATGATAAAGGTGACCAAACAGACTTAAGAGATTCTTAAAACTGTTGAAAAAAAATACTCCAATTAGTAAGTTTACCTTGACTTTTGCCATGCTAAAATGGCTTATTGTCAACTGAACTGTAGACAATATAGACAAAAAGTAAATAGTTCTTACATAGAAAAAGATAAATACATGCCAAAAGTAGTTCTCAAAATGTTGTCAGTAGCATAACTCATTTGATTGTCAAAATTATATTTTTATTATTGACCAACTCAATAATGTAACAGCAAAACCCACCTCCTGAAACAAAATATGAATTCATATGGGTTCAGTTTACTGCATTACTTATACTCATGTATGTTATGACATCTTTTTATTGTACACTAAACATATTTCATATGTGCATTTCTTTACCTTCACTCATCAGGCACAAGAATATTCCTATACTAGGAAGTCCCAAATCTCACTCTCTTATGCACAGATTAACACTTACTAATGGCTTGATTGGGTGCAAACACTGCCAAGTTAACATTTTTCCCTCCATTTGCTGCATTTTGAAAAAAAAAAAAAAGGAATTTTCTTGCCATAAAAGTTACCTTTATCTATTTCAATTATAATTACATTGATCATTTTATACAAATCTTGTATAAACTGATCAATGAATGTTCCACATATTCATATATATTTAAGTTAAACTGATTTTATATGTAATGGAATCCAAGGTTGATAATTACATTTTATCTTAGTTGCCACTGTATCATTCAGAAACTCAGACATACCACAGCTTTAGAACACAAATTTCAGCCACTGCTTCAAAGTCTACTGGAAATGCTCCTAGTACTTAAAATATTTTTTGCATATAGATAGATGATGACAGGATTGTATGATGCTCTTTAGTTCTGTTATTTCTCACTATAAAGCATCCAGGTTTGAGAATTAAATATTTAGTTGAAGTGACCAGCATAGAAATTTATTAATCACACTGATCGAAATAACTGTTCTTCTAAATGTAAATCTCATGAAAAAAAGTCCTTTAATGAAGGACTTAATGAAGAAGACACGTCATATTAATTTTTTATAATCATAACAGCTTAAGGTTCATTCTTAACCCAAGAATGGCATACCCTTCCAAAAAGTGCTACTGATGCCATTTGAGATAAAAAATTATCTTCTATAGTGACACAAATATTAATTTTAGTATTCCTCAATCAAATGTATTTCGATATGCATCAATAACTGTTAGAAATTCAGAAATACTATCATAAAAAAAAAATAGTTACAGTAGTGCAGTGGTGAATGTCACAATGCTATGTTTGGTTAATTAATTCTGGTATTCTGCAGTAAGCATAATATTTTTAATGAATATTAACAATTAGATCTGCTGGAACAGGTGCAGAGAAGGGCAACAAGATTGGTGAAATGAACAAAAGGGTAGTCTTACCAAGAAAGGCTTTAGTTCTGCAAATTGCAGTGTCAGGAGACTAGGCACTTGCAAGGTGATCTGATTGAGGTGTTTAAGGCTTTGAATGGGCAAGCTCAATGCTGATGGCATAAATTCAAATTGAGGAACAATGGTTGAAGGACAGATGCGCAGACATTTGCCTTCAGCAAGTGGGTAGTTTAAAATAAATGCAAGGAAACACTAATTTGAGGGAATGGGTAGATGATGTGGGAAGGGGTTTTTTTTTTTTTTTTGGCTGATACTTTCTTGCATCACATGTCATCACTAATACTAAATACAGTAGAACGTCAGTTATCCAGAATAATTTGAAAGGCTGATTTTACTTCTTTTTCTTTTTATCAATGGTAGTATTTGAGACATTTGTTTATTATGCTACAAGAGTATTTCTATCTGTTTTTTTTTTTATGTTGTACATGCAGTGAAATGTTGGATTAGGACTAATGTGTGTTTTCTTCGAAATCACAAGTAATAGAGTTTAGTAATTTTCCATGACATTTTATTCTCTTCATTTCATATTTTGTTCATTTTAGGTTTCAGATTCAGTAAGAATACAGTAATATTGGCTGTAAATTGCACAATTTATTATTGTTCTCAGTTTTTTTTTTTTCAGTAAAATGTCAATGAAAAGAAACAGCACTGAAATTGGCAGAAAATCAGGAAGAATGCAATATAATCAAATTGAAATTACTTTAAATTTTTTTCCACATAAAATTTGTAAAATACTCATCCATACCTATTTGAATACACACACATATGTATGTAAATGTGCAAATTTTTATGTATAAGTTATTAATTATTTTATTTATTTTTAATTAAATAAATCCATTTTTTTTCACACTATTTAGTCTTTTTCTTTTACCTTAATACATTATAACAGAATTTATTTAATTTTACCTTACATTCGATTATCCGGAAAATTTTGCTACCTGGAAGAGGTCTGACACAAATTATTCTGGATAACTGATGCTCTACTGTACTAATACTAACTTATACATTTCTGTTCATTTTTGGCAAGATGCCAGCAATGTTGAGAGGGGCATAAAGTATGATCTGTGCTTGTTGAAGCAAGTCTTAATCAATGCAAGACTTACATGAGCAAGGACAGTGTCCATAAAATACCCGTGTGGATCGTTTATATTAAAAAAATTTAAAAATCAATTGTTCGTGACAGTTTGAAAATACATGGCGACATAAAAAATTAAACTGCTTTGAATTATTCTGGCCAACTTTAAATACAGAACAGGGAGCACTTTCATGTAAGCTGCACTTGAACTAAGGAAGGATATAACTGCACCTGTGCTTGGGTTAGATCTCTATAGCGTCAACTAAATATGCTTTATCATCAATCATCACAAAGCATGCTATATCTTTACCATCTCTCATTTTTGCAAGAACTACAGAAGCACAATTTTAATTAAACTTTGATATTTGAAGCCTATCAGTGGTAACATTTGGTTTGCACAGATTTTATTTGATATCCATAGTAGCGTAAAGCAGCATTGCAATTTCAAAAATGAAGGCATAACAAAACACGACTGAATATATTTAAGACACGTACACAGCAAATCCCAAAGAGGTAAGTAATGCGGTATTGTTCAATCATGCAATTTACAAAAAGAAAAGAATTCCAAATGACTGCAAGAACTGAACTATATATGTGCATGTGAACATATATGCACTTGCATTAAGATGTGATGAAAGAGGGTATTCAGAAGAGAAAACAATGCTAGCCATTGCAATAAATTTTACCGGCAGGGCCATAGAGGAATTGCATGGCTATGCCAGTAAAATTTACTGTGAGTATAGAGTATATTCACTATTTTAAAATATTGCAGAATTCCTTCACTATCAGATAGAATTCAAATGCAGGACTCCAAAAATGAGTGACAAAAACAAAATAGTAATGAGCCATCTCTTATAAGCCCTCTATACTGTCACAGAGAATGCAAATATTAGAAATACAGCAAAAATAGTATCTAAAATACTAGCTTAGTGCTGGAAAGATGCAATGTTTTTAGCTACATTAACTTTGAATTTATCACACAAATATTTTAAATTTAAACAGTACAGCAAAATTAGCTGTGCATATTTTAAAAAGTGCATTAATATTGCAAAACCAGGTCTTACCTGACTGATCCACCAGATCCACCTCCCTATCAAAGAGAAAAATTAGAAGATATTTTTCAGTTTTTAATAAATAAATTTATAAAAAATAATACAAAAAACAAAAAATTTCATTTGCCCATTGTTTCCAATAATTTATCCAAACCTTCCTTAAATTTATCCAAACTACCCACCTCTACACTAGGTGGAAGTTTATTCCAACAATTGTTGTTTCGATGAATTAAAATTTCAGAACAAGAATGGTGAGGGAAACGAAGGGGGTCCTCTTACCAATAAAGGTTAAAGTTCTGCAAATTGCAAGGTCTAGAGACTAGGCACCTGCAAGGTGATCTGATTGAGGTGTATAAGGCCTTGAATGGGTTTTGAGCAGGCTCAATTCTGATGGGATTCTTCTGCTTGCTCAGATTACAAATCTGAGGGGGCATAAATTCAAATTGAGGAAAGACAGTTGTAGAAGAGACATGCAGAAAATTGCCTTTAGCCAGTGGGTAGTTGATTGCTGGAACAAAATTCCATCTGTCATTGTGGAAGTTGATAGCTTAAATAAATTCAAGGAGGAAATGGACAAACTTTTAGAGACTGGATGTGTGAAATTTTTTTTTTTGGCTGATGATACAATAAGCTCATATGATTGCTTTCTTGCATCACACACCTTTACTACTACTACTATTATACAGTCATCCTTTACCAATTTAAATTTATGTCCCTTGCATGCTTCATCCCATAAAAAGGAAAAATGCCATCAACACTTCATTAGATCACTCTGCAGATGCCTAATTTCCAGACATTGCAATTTACTGAATTTCAGTCCTTCTTGGTGAGAATATCCTTCTGTACCCCAACTAATAACTGCTCATATCTGCACCCTTCTAACAGACCTATCCTCCCTAAAATGAGGTTACCAAACCTATATTCCATATTCCAGATCTAACCATTGCCTTATACAATGGGATAGTTCTGTCAATAATATACAGAAACTTTGCCACCAAGCAAAGTTCCTGTATATCACTGAAAGAACCTCATGACCTGGTCTAGCAACTTATTTGCACTGCACAGAGAATTTCTTGTCAGACTGCACAATTACCCCTAGTTCTTTTTCATACTCCACTAGTTTGAGTTTGGTACCACCAAAAAAATGGCATGTCATTCTGGAATTACTGCTATCCAAATTCAGTAGCTTATATTTATTACAGTTAAACTTCAACTGTCATTTTATAGCCCATCTGTTTAATTTATCTAGATCCTCCTGAAGTAGCACACACTGATTACTATCACTAAGCCACCTTCCTTGGATGTGGTAGGTATTTCTCTGGCTCCCTCTCCAGAATCGAATCCTCATTCCCCATTATGACCTTGATAGGCACATAACCTACCATCGACAGCTGATAAGGTAGACACCTGAAAATTGCATCACCAGTACGAAACTGTACAATCTACTCAAAGTTATCCAGAGTCACCAGGAGTTTTAGATCGAAGCTGGATCTCTGCATGTATTAGCTGTAGGAATGCCGGGAAAGCCCATGGAGTCCTAGCGATGATTTATCGAACACTATCTTGTAGAGATATGGAGGCCATAATCCCACTGTATAAGGCAATTGTAAGACCACATTTGGAATACTGTATTCAAGTATGGAGACCTCATCTGAAAAAACAAACACATTGAGCTTCTTGAAAGGGTCCAAAGATGGGCAACTCGAATGGTGAGATCGACAGAAGAATGACTGTATAAGGAAAGACACTGAGTATGTAGGCTACAGAGCTTGGCAACCAGGCACCTCAGAGGGATTAGTAAAATGAACGAAAGCGGAATTCTCACTGTTATAAAGAATTTCAGAACTAAAGTACATAAATTTCAAATTACAGGGATTGAGGTTTAGATTAGATCGTAGGAAGTTCTTTCAGCCAGTGAGTCGTTTATTGCTGGAACAAGTAGCCTTTGCAGGTAGCTGAGGCAGACAGTTTGAATAATTTCAGAGGTCCACTGGATAGCTATCTGTGCGAGGACAGAAGCATAAAATAAATGGACTGAGTATATAGGGATGTATATTTAAATGGAGGTTCTGCCAGCTTTGATACATGATAGTAAGATTGGCGTACCAAGCGTAATAACGTGTCTAGCAGGAACAAGTTCACTATCTTTTTTGATTATTTTGCTTGAATGATTTTTTGATCTTTTAAAAAATTCTTAAAAAATTCCTGATTTTTTGATCTTTTAATTCCAGTGACATTCATCAGATTGCAATTGGAGGCAGGAATGGTGCCAACCAGTGACCAAGAAATCAAAAGAGTAGGAGAGCAGTAATATGGTGGAGGTCGCAGTAATGTTGCAAGTGGTCAGCAGTAACGTTGTGAGCAGAGAAAAACTTTAAAAGCTAGTACTCGCACTAGAAAGACACTAGTAAATCACACTAGGAAAACTGCTTGGCATCCAGGACCAACCTCCTCTGAATCCAAGGATGCTCTCATAATCAAGGCTAAAGGATTGCTAACTTATTTTGATGCTTCTTTAAATATAAGTGGAAAGAATCCATCAGTCTGAACTATCAATTTACTTTTAGTTTCAGCAATTTCTCTTTCCACTTGCCTCTCAGTCATCATGAAATCATTTAGTTCCCAGTTAGAATTCAGTATATTTCTGGTATTCCCATCCCTAAACTTCTTCCCACACTTCGCACAAATGCGAAATATTTATTCAGTTTGTCAAGAACCTGAACCGGATCATCGACAGTTATGTCATTTTATAACTAGTGGATCAATGTGGTCCATCTCTTTCCTTTTAGCATTAACATAAGCAAAAAGGACTTTTCATAATCTGCCTTAGCTCGCTTAACCCCCTTGGTAACTTGATTGCAAAATAGAGTATACTTAGTGTATATGTTCCCTGGTAATTTATAATCATCTCATCCATTTTTATTCTGTGCCACTAGTTCATCTGACATCCATTTAGGTTTTAAATTTTAAATAATACCTCTTAGTTGGTATAAAAAGCATATTAGCTTCTAAAATTACTTCCCATTTAGAATCTGTAGTTATCATCAGCTAGTCTCAGTGAAAAGAATTTAGACTGTAAGACCATTGTAGTCACCTTTACAAAAGTAAAATCCCTTCCCTCTATCCTTGATAATATTTATATCTTTAAATAAATCCTACAAATAAATACCATTTCAATCGAGAGCTTGGGCAAGGCACCCAAGCTCCCAATTGAAATGGGCCAAAATCTAAATCTTAATTTTCATCACATGAACTTCATAGTATGGGTCACTGAAATATACTTTAAATAGTGTTGCAGTATACGTTAAATTTAAATACATTAAATACAGTAGCTACATAAAAGCTGAAAATATTTTATTCCTATCTATTTTAATTTTAAAAGGTGATGTCTTATGAAATCACAGAAAAAAGTGTCATAAGATTGAGATACAAGTTCAAACTGAATAGTGTCAATTTTTTTGTTCATAATAATGAAAGTTAATAAATCAGGAGCTCACTGTAATGGTACAATTAATGATTTTCTCCAATCCACTGAAACTTATCCTTTTACCTCCAAATAATGTCATATAACCCACCATGACTTCTCCTCCAGCTTTCAGGTTTAATTTCATCTACACCTGCTGCCTTTCTCTACTTGATATTTTCTGTGATCATTTCTACTCCACTGAAAGAAAAAAAAAAAAAAAAAATTTCCCCATTTCAATCTTTTTTTTTCATCTTCAGTGATGTCTTCATCTCCTTTATTTATCAAATTGAATTATGGAGTAAATAATTTTAGAATTATTTACTTGATAATTCTAAAATACCTTCTGTTCAGTTTTAATTTTACTCTTATCATTTATTATATTTTTAAATAAATACAAAAACATTTTTCCAAAATCTTCTTGAGATTTTACTTTAAACCCTTTTACACATATCATACCTCTTGCACTTTTCTTTCTAATTTAATTAGGATTCATTAGTTTTATTTGTAAAAATCTGCTGCTTATTTCTTTTCTTTCTCTGGTTGCCATTTATGCTTCTTCAGTCACCCATAATGTTCCAGCGCCTCCGTAGCCAGGTGAGCAGGAGCAGCAGTGCATAGCACACGTTTCTTGATTAGACCCGGGGTTTGAGCCCATGACCACCAAATACGGAGGATGCGGAAAGGTCAGGGAATGACCACTGCATATCCCCGGAGCAATATGGCCTTAGTTGCTAATGCTCCTAAAAACCAAATAACAAACCATAATGTTCCAAATTTCCAGTCTTTAGAATATCTCTCCACATGCTTCTTTTATAATTTCCAGTAAAGCTCTTTTAAATTTTTCCCTCTCTTCAATTCCCTTAAATTCTTCATCAGGAACATCATTTAACTAGTCATTCAGTAAAGAGATTTCTATATTTAATTGTTGTTGGTAATTCTGCAAGATTTTTAATTTTCATTATTTAAAACTATTTCATGCCTCTCATTTTTCTCATTTTTAATTTTCTCAATATAAGATGATCCCAATATCAAATCCTCCATATGCCCTTGTATCTTTATCCAGTTGTGTAAGGTTCTTTTCTTCAATAATATAATTAATTTTGTTTTCTGATTTCTTTTGTTTTCTCCACTTAAATTCGTAGCTATGTTATGCTGAAGTACACTGTTCATAACTAAGTATGGATTACACAAAAATAAATTTTGTGCAATACATTTAGCCTTTTACCATTATTGTTAGATTTATCTTTCTTTCCATATTTCCCAAAAATACATCTATACATTAGTTTTCATTTCCTACCCTGCTATTTAATTCTTTTACCAATACTATTCTTTCTTTACCATTAATTTCTACTGCTCCTTCTAAGATAATAAAGAAGTCTCTTGTTTCATGTTTATAAGTCTTCAGCTGGGCCATATGAATAGAAAAATTTCAACACCAAACTTTCCATCTTAAAATTTATGCATATAAACATAAAGATGGAAAATTTAATTGAAAAATGATTAAAGGTTAAGCTTAGAGGCAAACTGCACCTTACTGCCACCTCTTATAATTTTCATGGGCCATTTAAAAATGTAATGTAAGTTAATGCCAAAACTTAGTGTGGAAATTGAAAAAAGTTATAAAAGGCTGTAGAGAATTTCAGAAATCAGTTACACAAAAACAAAAGTTGCAAAAGTTAGGACAGCCAACAAAAAATTAAGAGGGTACCTCTAAATGAGAGTACAATGACAAACAACAGAATAAATAAAGTTGGAAGTACAGAAAATCAGTTAAATTCATTTGGAGCAAAGGAAATCAGTTAAATTCATTTGGAGCAAAGGAGAAATTAGTCAAAAGATGAAACTAGCTGTTTGTAACACTTTTTATGCCTATTTTAAACTACTGTTTATAGTTCATGTTTATAAGTCTTCAAACTGGGCCATCTGAATAGAAAAATTTCATTACCAAACTTCCTTAAATAAAGACATTTATCAATAATTAGAATCTTCAGAAATCAGAGTTTTAATAAAAATAAATGGAACTTGTTGATGGAAGCAAAGCCAAGATTATATTACAAATGGGGAAAACAAGAAAAAAAAATCTTGAGATAAAAGATATCAAATCAAAAGCAAGTGAAGCAAACAAATATATGAAATTAGTTAAACAGATATTTGAAGCAAAAAAAAAAAAAAAAAAAAAAAAAAAAAATGAATGAAAATAGCCCAAAATTAAATAATGCAAGCATTAAATAAAAAAAAAAAAAAAAATCTGTTTATACTCTGGGATGACCATATAAGGTCAGAGAAGTTCAAAAAATTGAGAGAATACAAGAAATCACCATATTAGTAGTCATACAGGCGTGAACCGTAGTCACTCAAGCTAGATCTAACAGGAAACAGAAGATTCGTACTACAATAATGACCCATACACCCGCTGTGTATAATATATATATCTATTTTTCTTTTATGTAACCCCAAAAACGAGAGGTATTAGAAGTTATAGTACTTAGTACCATGCTTGGGTTGGAGGTTGAGAAGACGAAAGAAGATATTTGTTGACATTGGACTTCGGTAAACTGTAATTTTCAGGAAATACGTATGAAGGAAGGTTGTTCCAGAAAACGGCAGTTGAATGAATAAACGAGGAAGATGAAAAGTTGGTTCTGTGAGTTTGAAGTTGGACAGTAAATGGATGTTGGCGGCACGTGTTCGGACTGTTTTGAAAGAAAGAGCGGGAATTATAGAAGCCAATCATGGAAGTATTAGTATTAGCCACATGGTGCAAGAAAGCCTATGGCTTATGCTGCACCGGCCAAAAAAAAAAAAAAAAAAAACCGAACAAAACAATGATAAAAACAAAAAAATAAAATAAAATAAATAAATAATAATAATTAATAAAAAAAAAGGAAATTAAACCTATCGTCCTATGCGCTTCCCTGACCCCATGGTGCTGTCAAGATGACCTTTGAATTTCCCCAAACTGTCAGCCTCTACCACCCACATAGGCAACTTATTCCAGTAATTTATAACTCGCTGGCTAAAATAAAACTTCCTGCAATCCAATCTAAACCTTTCCCCCCGTAACTTGAATTTATGTCCCCTAGTTCTAGCATCATTTATAATCTTGAAAATTTCGTCCTCATTCATTTTACTGATGCCTCTCAGAGCCTTAAACACCTCAATCAAATCTCCTCTAAGGCGTCTAGTTTCCAAACTCTACAACCCACATATTCGAAGTCTTTCTTCATAAGGACGCCCTTTTGCTGATCTCACCAGGCGAGTTACCGTCTTTGCACCCTTTCAAGAAGCTCGATGTCTTTCTTTAGGTGTGGTCTCCATACTTGAACACAGTATTCCAAGTGTGGTCTAACAAAAGCCTTATATAATGGGATTATCACATCCCTATCTCTACTTGCAAAAGTACGATAGATCATCGATAGGACACCATGGGCCTTCCTTGCGACCTGTTTACAATGCTCAGAGAATTTCATGTCTGACTGTATCGTAACACCCAAGTCCCTTTCCTCTAGTACTGGTTTTAGTTGAACTCCACCAAGTGAATAAGTTATTTTGGGATTACTGTTTCCCAGGTGTAATACCTTACACTTTGTTGGATTAAAGCAAAACTGCCATTTTTCTGACCATTCCTGAAGTCTATCTAGGTCTCTCTGAAGAAGCTCAGCTTGACAGTGATCATTAACCACTCTACCAATTTTAACATCATCTGCAAATTTAGACATCACGCCCTCTATCCCTTCATCGATGTCATTTATGAAAATTAAAAACAACAGTGGTCCTAATACTGATCCTTGGGGAACCCCACTTCTTACCTCAACCCAATCTGAGGAATAGCCATTTATCACAACCCTCTGCCTCCTGCCCTGAAGCCATCCTTCTATCCATCTAAGGATTTTCCCAGTGATTCCAACCTGTTCCAGCTTATAAAGCAACCACTCATGTGGGACTGAGTCAAAAGTTTTGCTGAAATCTAAATAAACAATGTCGAAATTATTCCCTAAATCCAGCTCGTGAGTGACCCTTTCGAAATAGCGAACTAGATTTGTTAAACATGATTTACCCTTTACAAAACCATGCTGAGTATCCTTGAGAATTTCAATTCGATCCAAATGATCCTGAATTCCACCCTTGATCATTGCCTCCATGATTTTCCCTACTACTGAAGTCAGACTGACAGGCCGATAATTTCCAACTTCACTTTTAGAGCCACCCTTATGTATGGGAGATACATTTGCACTTTTCCAATCCAAGGGAATCTCCCCAGAGTCTAGTGATGCTCGCATAATTAGCCTCAATGGTTCAATGCACTCACTTGCCGCCTCCCTCAAGATTACAGGGTATATTCCATCAACTCCAGGAGCCTTACTGGCCTGTAGCCTCGAAAGCTTTTTCATTAAAAAATCTTGCGAAATTTCAATATCATTAAATACATATTTTTTAACTTCGCTCCCACAATTTCCCATTGCCACAAAAGGTTTTTCATTTGTAAATATCAACGCAAAATAACTGTTAAGTTCCTCCACAACGGCAGCTGGTGTATTTAATACTATCCCCTTTCCCTTACGTAAAGGTCTGATTTGGTTTGTCCTGCTCTTCTTAGCATTTATATATGTGAAGAATCCTTTATCCCCCCCTCTTTGCTCTGTTTGCTAGTGATTTCTCATAAACTGCCTTTGCCTGTCGAACCCTTTCTGTGGCTCTATTACAGATCATCTTGTAGCTGTTATAGGTTTCAGTACTTTTTATTGCTCTGTAACCTTTCCATGCCACCTTTTTCTGCTCAAGTAATGTGGCAACTTCACTATTCATCCAATTTGGAACCCTCCTCCTGGAGTATTTTTTTAATGGTATATACGCATTCAAGGCATCTGTGATTAATGTTTTAAAAGCGTACCACAGTTCAAATGTATTCATTCTCTGCGCGATATCTACCCAATTAATAGAGGCCATGTAGTACCTTAAGGCATCGTAATTCCCTTTTCTGAAATTAAAACCCATTCCTTTGCCTTTTACTACCGCTACCTCTCTCATCATCATCCACCGTAGAACTACGTGATCACTTCCTGCTACTGGTTCCTCTACTGTCAGCCCTGTTATGTCATCTGGTTCATGGGTGATGATGAGGTCTAGGATGTTATTTTCTCTAGTACTTTCCCTGACATGTTGATACAAATAACAGTCATCTAGTTGATTTAAAAATTTTGTTCCCCATGTCGAGTTTCCTTCCCATTTACTCCAATCAATTAGAGGCAAATTGAAATCATCCATAATAAGATATTGACGCTTACTTGCCCATTCCATTTGCATGTAGAGGCTTTTGTCATAATCTTCACAATCACCTGGTCTGTAGATTACTCCTACTCGCATTATACCTTTGTTTCCAACTATCTCACACCATACCGATTCTATACTAGCGTGTGAAACGTCTGAATCCGGGACAGCTATCGTTGCATTCATGCTGCTTCTGATAAGAAGCATTACCCCACCACCCCTTCTATCTGCCCTATCCTTACTAAATACATTATACAAGCCGTACTGAAACTCATCATCCCCAATTTCCGGGTGGCACCACGTCTCCGTAAGCCCTATTATGTCCACATTACTTGTTTTAACCAGCAGTTCGAATTCGCTCATTTTATTGACGACACGTCTAACATTACTATATAAACAATTAAGACTTGCTGTTCTTGTATACTTAACAACCATAACACAACCCTTGAAGTTTTTTAGGCTCGCTTCCCTGGCATTAGCTACTCGCTCACTTGAAACATTTCTGCCCCCAGAACATCTAGATAATATGTCCAATTGGGGTAACAGATAAGAACTCTTGAGGTATGTGCAAGAGTTACTTTGACCAATATTATCAGATAAACGCGTGTCAGTATTACCCACTTCCCCCCTAACTAGCAGTTTCCCTGAACCTTTAAGGTATCCTCAATAATACTGGCAAAAACCTTTGCACCACCTTTGTTTAAGTGTATCCCGTCTCTACAAAACAAATTCCTTCTACCTACAAGTGTGGGCCATGCTGATAGAAATTTCCCCCCGAAAGCCTTGCAGATTCCTTCAAGTCTTGAGTTAATCCACAAGGCTTTTAACATATAATCCCTCCTATCGTGTCTGGGCAGAATTGCAGACACATAGACATTATGGCCTAGCTCGTGGCATTTCCTCAGCATGGTCCTGTATTTTTCCAACAAATCGTCAGATCGTGTACGTTTAATATCATTAGTCCCCACATGAATAATAATATTCTCTTTACCCCCTTTAAAATCTGACAATCTGTTGGTGACATCATCAATAGTTGCTCCCGGCAGACATACCCTGGTTCTAATCCACCTATCCTTATTACAAAAAATATTCCCCGTTTCCCTGACAATGGAGTCTCCTAATAAAACAATGTCCTTTTTAACCAGAGTAGTTTGCACTCGGTTTTTCTGTTTTGAGGCTCGAATCGGGTGTGCATCATTTGGTAGATTGCTGGAGACTTGAGTCCCTGACGAGCTCCCAGATGCATTATTCTCGAGGGCAAGTACCCGTTTTTTCAGGGAATCAAATTGTTCCATCAGTGCACCAAATTGTAATTTAAGATCGGTGCACTCCTTACATCGATTACAAAGAAAAGAATCCCCAGGTGAGCTAGGATTAGTCACCAGGTCAACCTTGGAAAACATTCCACAGGTTCCACAACGGATTAAATCATGACTCACCCATAAATCACCATCGGCTATTTCCGTGTGAGTCACGATACCCTGTGACGTGTTTAAGGCAGATCTCGTAACTACCATTATAAAATTAAATAAATATCAATGAAAGTTAAATTTAAAAAAATTATATATATATAATATTATTAAAATCAAACTGTTACAGGAAAACCTATAACAAAATAATCCAACAATATCTAAATAAACCAAATATTTAAAAGTACTATCCAAAGGTAAACCACTTAACTGAGGAGCCCTGACTAAGCGCGTCCGCTCACCTCGAATGGCAACACTCGATCTGTAGAAGAGACATGCAGCAGAAACAGTACGTCTATGAGACAGCGAGAGACAATGTTAGAGATGAATCATTAATTAACCTAACTGCCCTCTTCTGAATGGAATCAAGAAGCCTGAGAGAGGTTTTGGGGACACCACCCCAGATGTGGGAACAATATTCCATGGCAGGGCGGATTTGCGATTTATACAGAGTGAGCAGCTGTTTGGAAGAAAAGTAACACCGAGAGCGAAAGGGAAAACCAAGTTTTTTAGATGCAGAGGAAGCAATATTTGTAATGTGCTTGTGTCAAGAGAGATTAGAAGTCAGAGTAATCCCCAAAAGAGATATATCATTTTGCCTAGAAATCGGAGTGTTACTAAAGATAAGCATAGGAGCAGAAGAATCCTTTTTGCGAGATATAAGGCAAGACTGAGCTTTAGAAGGGTTGAAATCAACTAAGTAGTCTTTGTCCCGCTGGAGAATTACCTAAAGATCAGCATTTAAGGAATTGGTAGCAGATTTTCGAGAAGTTGAAGCTGATTGAGCAGGACAAGGTTTCTCAAAATGGAAAGCAATGTGCTATCATCGGCAAAACTATGGATAGGATTTCCAGTCAATGGAAGGTCATTAATATACAAGAGGAAAAGAGTGGGGGAAAGAACTGAACCTTGGGGGACACCAGCATTAGTGGAGAAGTTAGAAGACAGAGAGCCATCTACCATCACCCTCAGTGAGCGATCAGAGAGAAAACTGGATAACCAATTACTAAAAACAGTTGGCAAACCATAAGATGGAAGCTTGTTTAGAAGACCTTTATGCCAAACATGATCGAAAGCCTTTGAGTTGTCAAGAGCAACTGCTTGTGTTTCACTGAAACTTTCCATTGAATTAGTCCATAAATGGGTAACATAAGCCAGAATATCACCAGTGGATAGACACTGGCGGAATCATACTGGCGATCGTTGATCAGATGGAAGGTTTCTAGGTAGTTTAAGAGTTGGCAGTTAATTGATTTCTCCATTACTTTAGAAAGAGTAGAAGTAATTGCAATGGGACGATAATTGGATGGGAGGGATTTGTCACCCTTTTTAGGAACTGGCTGGATATGAGCAAATTTCCAAGCAGAAGGAAAAACACCTTTGGAATAAGAAAGCAAAAAAAAAAGGTTGCATAGAATAGGAGTAAGTTCAGGAGCAAAGGTTTTGAGAACAAGTGGAGAAATACCATCAGGACCTGGAGCTTTCTTTCTTAGCATCAAGATTTGTCAAAATCCTTCTGACATCCTTTTGACGGAAGACCACAGGAGGCATTGAATGGAGTGTGTTGAGAATGGTGGGAGGTGTTTTACCAAGATCATTAATACATGAGTTGGAAGAAAAATGGGACACTAGCAGGTCAGCTTTATCTTGGCTGAAGTGACAACAGAACCATCTGGTTTGGACAGAGGTGGGAGCAGAGATGGGCAAACGTTGCGGCCAATGGCTTTGGCAAGAGACTAGAATGCTCGGCTACCATTAGGGCAAGGAGCAAGTTTTCTACTCTTAGCCTGTTCAAAGTCTAGTTTGGACTGATTAATAACTGCTTTACATTTGTTGTGAGCGTTGGTGTAGGCAGAAAATGAAACTGAAGAATTAGAAACAAGCCAATTACGATATGCAACATTCTTCTCTTGAACAGCCTTAGCACATTTATTGGAAAACCAAGGTTTAGATAAGGGACGAGATTTTAAAGTGGAGTGTGGGATAAAGGATTCCGTTCCTGCAAGAATAATTTCACTGACACGATCTGAGCAAACGTTGACATCAGAAGTTTTGAAACAGTAATCTGACCAAGGAAAAGAAATCTCGCAGGTCACCCCACTTTGCATTCTTGTATTGCCAAACAACACGAGGTTCTAAGTAGTCATGAGATAAAGGTTCCATTGGAGAAGAGACAATTATCAAGTTGTGATCTGAAGTGCCTAAAGGACCTCTCACTTCGACCGTGTACTTAGAAGGGTTGTTTGTGAGAAAAAGATCAAGCGTATTGGCTGTATGATTAGGATTGTCTGGTATTCTTGTAGGTAAATGAACAAGCTGTGCAAGGTCATTATTAATTGCAAAAGCCTCAGCATCTCGACCAGCTGGGTCGGTGTGACTAGAAAACGGAAGCCAGCTGGAGTTGTGAACATTAAAATTACCAAGGAAAATTACCTCACTGTTCGGAAAGTTGGACTGGAGAAAGTCAAGTTGCAAAGAGAGGAAGAAGTCAAAGAGTTCCAAGTGATTAGTGGAGTTGGGAGAACGGTAGAGACAACAGATGAATTTGACACAATGAGGCAGAGAGATTTTAAGCCAGAGAAGATCAAAGAGAGGAGATTCCAAATTGCCAAGTCTCTGACAGGAAATATCAGAACGGACATATGCACAAGTACCACCTTTGAGGCGAAAGGAATCATACAGCGAATAACTTGGGCATCTGAGATGAGCAGTAGTTGAATCAACCTATAACTGAGATTCTGTCAGAAAAAGTACATGAGGTTTGGCAGACTGCAAGTGGAAATGGACATCGTTGAGATTAGAATTTAGACCACGTATATTTGTGAAATGAATTAGGAAGTGCTTGGGAGGTTTAGATCTTTTCGCAGATAAGCTTGCTCTATTAGTTTGACAATTCGTGGTGTATTCAATAGTAAGAAAAAGTGGGTGGGACATGCTGTATGAAGTAATGAAATTTTGGATATGGCATACACATGGTAAGAATATACCCAAATCCTTAACATAACGTGGCCTCAACAATGCTCCCCGAATACACACTACTCGGACTCCCTCCAGTCACTATCTGGCAGAGTAGAGGTAGCAAGATTATACACTAGCTGATCTGGAAGCCTCCTAGAGAGTTACCAATAGGTTCGGTCCAGTGTACTAACTAGTGGCCGGCCTGCGAGCACCGTTTTAGAGCTGTACCCTCGAAATGTAAGGAATATTGGATCTTGCCACGATGTTCATCATAACCTCAAAAGTCATCAATCACACTGCATGATGGAAGAGATAGGGAAGGGTTGACCGGAACTTAGCTCTAGAGACTAAACATGGGTTCCACCACTTCAAGCCTCCAATAAGCAAAGTGGTGGTATTGCACCGGTTGATGAGAGTCATCTGCCACCTAGTATTGCCTGGTAACAGGGGGGCGGCATTCCTCCACACCTCAACCCCTGCTTACGTTGGTTCACACCTGGATGGTCACCCACCATGTACTTGCGCATGGAGGTTATACCCAGGATTACTAACAGTCCCACCATCATGAAGGTGGAAGCAGAGGATTTGGCTGTCACAGACCGTCCGGACATTGCCAAAATTGGGTCCACTTGACTTGAGTGTCACCCGAATATCAGCTCCATCAGCGTTTTAGATTCCCACGTAGCAAGTACAGCTTGTCTGGCATATCTGAGAGAATGTCTGTGACAACCTCAAGGACCGATGACATTTGGATGACAATGAATGCAGATATATAAATAAGCAGTTTAAAAAAAAAAAATTAAGTAACAACTAGACTCACATGAAAGGATACAAGTTTTCATGATTATATATTCAAAGCTGATTTTAGGCCAAATGGTCCCAAGTGAGAAACTTCTTTGAATGCACTCCCAACAAACAAAATCAAAGTTGTTTCTCTAAGCTCTTAGTTTTTAATTTTACCTATACTTGAAATGAACCAACTAAAGAAACTGAGCTTCATTGTAACACTGCATTGTGCACACTGACATCTTACTGGCAATGCATGCATTAGAGCCTTTCCATCACACGTAGTACCTGCTCCCAAAATTGGTTGCGATTACATTAGAAAAGATCATGGCAATGAAAAAAATAACTAACCTGAGAGATTCAATAAAGACAAACTTACTTTTCCTGATCCACTACCCCATTCTCCTTGAGACGATAGATTTTGACTGAAAAGGAAAAAGAACCAGTATCAGAAATTGAAAATTTCAATTAAAAAAATTATACATTTTTCTTTGAACTGCTTGGGGTTTTTTTTTTTTTTTTTTTGTTAGTTGTTGGCACATAGACTTCTGTGGCCATAATGCACCTCCCAAAGTATTTACATTTTACACTGATCCAAGCCCAAGTAGGGATTTGAATACGCGACCTTTGGGTTGCCAGGCAAGCACTTTACCCACCTGGCTACCCTGGTCGGCAACAGCTTGGTATACATCAAGAAGCTGGATGGATGGATTCAGGGCAGACCATATCTCTACCTTTCTGAGCAGTTTTATTCAGGTCATTAATGGTACACTAAATTATTTTAAGGAGTCAATATTTTTCTAATTATGATGCTTGGGAACTATCTTAATACAAAATAATAAAATATTTAAAAATAATGCAAATAAAAATCTTAAAAAAAGTCTTTTAGAATGAAAAGTCTAACAGTGACACAAATAAAATTAAATTGCTTCTTTATTAAATTTTTTTGAACAAAAAAAACTTGGAACAATTGGAAAATTGTAAGCACTTTTTTTTGCGTTCAATCTGTCGTTAGCTACTCCAGTCTTGCCAGTGATAGACAGTTTTGAACTTCAAAGTTTCAGCTTATGAAAGAACCCCATTAGACAGAACCCCATCAATCATCCATGAATTAACATAAATTGTTTATTAACAATTTATATTGATTGATGTTTTGGCATTACTATTTATAATACACCTAAGATGCCATTGCTGTCTCAAGACTTGGTCATTTGCTAGCCAATGGGTGACCTCTAACAGCAAAGTTATGCTGACCAGTGAATAACATTAAGCCTAAGTGATTACCTATGGTACATTAAGAAAAAAAACTTCAAATTAAACACACAACAAAAAGTTGTATATCTTTGATACTGAGCCATGGTTACTTTACATAGCAAAACAGTTGGGCTGTATTTCAACAAAGATATTTAAATAATTAAATTAAAACTACGCATTTCTGCATTCAATTTCTGTCTAGAACACTTCAGTCCTCTAGTGACAGAGACTGATTTTTGTCTTTAAGGCTTGGGCTTTTGCTCACAACATAACTCTGTAACCTTTACTGCTTTGCTATGCAGTATAAACACATCTTACTATTAGAAGTTAAAAAGGTGTAAAACTCATGTGTATTGGGAGCTTTTATTTCACTCTGATGAGAGACCAGTTAGTTTTGAAACAGTTATCACAGTTTTGTGTTAAGTTTTAAATAAGTAGGGGATTAACTTTTTTGATGATGCGGTTTATAATAAAATCATATTAGCAATTTAGGCTGATATTATGGATAACATGCAAGATTTAACCCTGACAATATTTCAGTTCATTCTTCATCTACTCCATCCACACAGCTGAAACTCCTAATAGTTATTGAAAATGTTTTCTTTGAATTATCCACTGAAAATTCTAGATGTCTGTTAATTATCCCACAATTAGGAAAAATTATTAAGTTAAATCTAATTATATACATGTGTTGATTGGCAACTGTCATGTACAGTTATCAACAGCAAGGTCAATTTACTGTTGTATGCTTTCCTCAAATCGGTAATGCTCTGTGTTCATGGCTTTTTTTTTGGAGGTGTGCAGTTTTAAATTTGTATTCACTTGCAACAGGCCTAAAGGGAGTTTTAATTTCAAAAATTAATTAAAAATGTTTTTAAAATAGGACATGAATTTTTCATATTTTTGCATTCAGAAAAGATTGAAAATAAAAGTGATATATATAAAAAAAGAACAATTTTTAATTATTTTTTTGCAAATATTTCAAATTTTCACATTCTGAAAATCTGAAATTCTAAAGGAATTTCAGATTTTCGGGACCTTAACACAGGGTTAAGACCACAAGACATTGTTATACTGTCTGAAAATTTCACGGTTGGTTTTTCTATTTGTAAAATGAAAAATTTGAATATTTGGGAGAGCTCTTCTAAAAGATGTGAAAAAGCAAAAAGTCTTAGCCATGTATGTGTAAACCACATCCTAATAAGTATGTGGTTTACAACCAAGTCACTTAAAGTTAATTAATAATCTTATAGCATTTATAAAATAAAGCTGCTAATATTTTAGAACAAAAAAAAGAACTAGTTTTGGACCAGATTTTGCAAGTTGGCAAAAGCACTGAAATTGGCAGTTTCAAAGATTCCAGTTACTGTTTTTTTTTGACCTTCCATATTTCATTGCTGAGAAATTATTATCATAAATGTACTTCCAAACAAGGAACATAGTTTCAATACATTATCCATAACTGGGAAATTTTATGAGCATATTCTAAACAAATTAATCAACATTCTAAATCACCTCACCCAAATCAGATGAAAATAGATTAGTAAGCAGTTCTGGGAATTCTAGTTGTAAAATCATTGTTTACACATATGAATGTAAATAAATATAGCTAACCATTGCCTACTAAATAGTCAGTTGTTGATTGTTGATTTTACAGAACATCAACACCTTAAGCCATATGGCATCTTGTTTACTAGAATATGCAGCCGTTTGCTTTTAATTAACCATCTCACTGCAAATGATAAACAGTATGTTCAGTAGTTTTTTAAAACATTTTATAAAACTATTGGTTAGTCTTCAGTATGAGGTTCTTACCCACAGATCTTTGTGACAATGAGTGATAGGCAAGTCTACCTCTTCCCACTGCTTCACAGTGATTGGATGATCCAATCCTGGGAGGAAAATTACTTTCCTAATTTAAACCAGCACCGAAAAGGGGATAATAGGGAAAAATTTCCCCTCTGCCACTGGTTTTAAATCAGGAAACAAAATTTCACACAGGAACAGACAGCAAAATGCCATTCACTCTAATCCAAAATTGTGGTGATTAACAGCCAATCACTGCAAAGAAGTGGAAGGAGCCAGACCTGTGTATCACTTGTCGCAAAGTTCCATGGGTAAGAATCTTGTACTAACCAAACCATTGGTTCACCAAGTACTTAAATACAAAATTTCCAGGATTTTAAAAAAAATTAAGGAGAAAAAAAAGAAAATTAATGAATTATTACGAAGCAGCTAATTTCCAAGGAAAAGATCAAAAGAAAAGAAATTTTACCTACAAAGGACTACAGAGGGTATAACTACCAGCAAGTTATACTCAAAGAATCTAATTACTCACAATCTTTCTAAGAATATTCTCAAGGGATTAGTATTCCCAGTCTATATTTTATAAAAACAGGTAAAAAAAAAAAGTTAAAAGAATATTCTATACAAAATATATCAACAGTTTTTCATCCAATGGAACAGCTCTTAAACAATTAATTTAGTGACACAGTATACAAAGTTATTACAATCTTCTATTCATATATACAGAGAAATTCAGAATAATAGGCCAAATTATATAGTGGATTACAGTATCAGAGAAAAGGATGCAAAGCTAACATGATTACACTGGAAAACACTAAATAACATAACACGTGAAACAATGTGAATTCAGAAAATAAAATTAATAATAAAAAAAAAAAAAAAAATAGAGTACCACTCTTCCATGTAGTCCGTAGAAAGCTGGTGCCAGTTTCAGCAAAAACTTGTGTTATGTGATAATGCAATCACTATTAGCCACAATAAACATTCACAAAGACTATCATTTGTAGAACACGTGTACTTGCATATCATACAAATGATTTGTTTTGTTTTGTGCATAACAACTGGCAATTGCAGCACCATTTTGCATGCCTTAGCCCAATGCATATAAGCTACTTAAATGTGTATTCCACAATTAAATTATGAAACTGTCATGCATTTGCATATGGCAAGCCTTTTATTACATTGAATAATGAAACAATGCTACAACACAAACTGTCAGCATAACATTGACATTCACATTTATTGCACATAATACTAGCATTATTCCACAATACAACTTTTTGCTGAGACAATTTTTCTACAGATTAAATGTCGTTGTTCCATTTTTAGGAGCATCGGTGGTTAAGGCCATGTTGCTCCACGTATATTGTCTACACAATATACACGGAGCAACCTCAGACCATGCATGTGTTCTGAGGTTGATTTTCTGTTTGTTGGACAAAAAAACCCGAGTTTCCGGGAGAAAAACAATGCTATCCTCAACCAAGACTGAATAACTTAGCCACATTGTGAAAAAGACTCATAAAAATTCCTCCCATCATCGAAGGGATTCGAACATGAGTTTTTTCCACTTACTGTGAGGAGGACAGTGATCCTATCAACTGTACTATGCACAAGGGCAGATTAAATATGGGAAGAGAAATCAATCTTGAAATCAATAAGAATCTTACATTTTTTAATAAATTTTATTTTATTCTTGGGGCAAAAATAGTCTGCAATTTCCTTTCCTTAAAGTTATGAATAGTTTTGTGGATTTAATAGATCACTGGTAGGTATGTGGGAAGCATTCCATTTACCTACCCCACTGAAACACATCTTTTGCCCACTGAAAAGAGCTCCGTCCATATATGATACCTTCGAAGATATCATGGATAACATTGATTCCCCCATTTTTTGAAACATCATGCTTTCCTATAAAAACGTTTCAAACACTTCAGTAGAAATAAGTCAAAATGACCTGCACCACTGACAGCTAATTCAGTATTCAAAATTGCAGTGCTGTCTGTATCTAAAAGTAAGTTGAGATTTTTCTTCTTAGTGTTAACACTCAAAGCTTAGATAACAAAAGTAAACGTAAGCTCTCCTGATGTTTACAGTGGATTTAACACAACTGGAAACATCAGATACAGCTAAAACAATTTATTAGTGTTGACTTGTTCAATGGAGAGGGCATCTGCAAAAGAAGAAAAAAAAATGCATACTCATTACAAAGTCGGTAAGTCAATAATATGAAATTAAATAAAAATAACCGATAGAGCACAATTAAATATAAAGTAGTTGTGCATACAATAAAACTGTTATTTTTGCACAAACTTGGTTACCTCAGTGCATTAAAAGATAAGGAAAGTCCTGCTATTTAAATTTGTATCATCTTCTATAGGAAAGAGCTTTCTGAAGCTGTTTGGAATTATTATGCAGAGATTTCAAATACTGCAATACAACATACACACACTTATTTCACATACACTAAACTATGTATAAATAGCTTAAAAGTAAAGGATAACTTTGTATGATGATGAAATACTTGGTTGTTTCTCTATAAATAGCCAAACACTGCTATACAAGAGATACATATGACTTCCTCACAACTGGTTAGTATGTTAATAAATTTACATTGCATGGATTCTATTATGAGTGACATCACTAGCAATACACTTTTATTTTTTAAAGTGCATTAATTATTACCTTACCTCCACATTGATAAACTAGGGGACAACCGGCGAATACTACTCATTCGAAGTGCCATGACAAAATTAACACACCTACGCACCAGCACTATTAAGCAGAAATAACGAATTCAGTAGAGAAGACAGCGCCCCCAGCGGTTCAACAAATGAAACAGTAGAGAAGTAATATAAAATCACGTGCTTTGATGTACGAGTAAGTTCGTCTGCCGGACAAGTTATTATTTGAATGTTTTTTGCTTTAAATTCCTTATTTTATATAATTATTTATAAATAACTTAATTTTCTGTTTATACTCCGGACGATCACATAATGTTAGATGAGAGAGAATACAAGAACGTCACCGTATTTAGTAGGTCAAGTGGGCGTGAACCTCAGTGATTCTAGTGCGTGTACTTTTGTACCATTGCTCTTGAACACCGAGCTATGGTGGCCTTTTTTATGTTTTTTGAACACATGTTATAGTAACTTCTTGTAATTATTTTCAAATTATTTTTCACTGCATTGTTTCGAATGAGAATGTTTATTCAAAGTTAAAAATAGTTGTAAATATTTACAAGAATATTTACAAATTAAATTTGATAATAAAGAGCTATTAAGTGCTCGATAATTCCTATATTCTATTATATTATGAAACAAAATCAACCCCAGGGGCTCATACCCAGGGTCCTGAGCTGGATATCATCATTCTTCTCTTTCTTGGTGATTCCCTTGTACTTCTCTCTCTCTCTCTCTCTCTCTCTTTCTCTCTCTCTCTCTCAGGGTAACTTGGAATTATTTTTTTTAGCTGGTACAGCATAAGCCTCAGGCTTCCTTGCACTATATGGCTAGTAATAATAATAATAATAATAATAATAACACGGATTACCTTTATTTTAGATATAGGAAGCTTCTTTTCCAACCAACTCTCCTAGTCCAACGCGCTAATAATTCTTTGGGAAGGCGATATCAATTTTACAAAACATGTGAGACATCTTCTCCACTGTCAGAACTGTAGTGTTCAGAACCCTCGGTCTCAACATTGAGCGCTCAAGACTTCCGTCTTCAAACACCATACCTCTGGCAGCAAGGAAACCATTACGTGGATTGACATAAATTTAAATTTTGAAGGTCTAAACCGCTTAATAAATATGGACCGATTATTTTCTTCGGTCCTGCAGCTTGACATTAGAGTTTCAGGCCTGACGTAGCCGAGTGGTCAGGAGCGAGAGTGCATAGCACGCGTTCTTTGAGTGGACCGGGGTTCAAGCCCGTGACTACTAAATACGATAAATATTTGTATTGACGATTTATTGTAAACTCTACTGGCTTGGTTGTCGTGCCGGAGTATAAACAGAATATTTATTTATTTAAATTTAGGGGTCTAAAAAGTTTAATGGATATGGGGGAGGAATGTACAGAATAATCCCCCATATCCATTAAACTTTTCAGACCCCTAAATTTAACTCTAATGTCAAGCTACAGGACCGAAGAAAATAATCGGTCCATATTTATTAAGCGGTTTAGACCTTCAAAATTTAAATTTATGTCAATCCACGTAATGGTTTCCTTGCTGCCAGAGGTATGGTGTTTGAAGACAGAAGGCTTGAGCGCTCAATGTTGAAACCGAGGGGTCTGAACACTACGGTTCTGACAGTGGGGAAGATGTCCCACGTGTTTTGTAAAATTGATATCGCCTTCCCAAAGAATTATTAGCGCGTTGGACTAGGAGAATTGGTTGGAAAAGAAGCTTCCTACATCTAAAATAAAGGTAATCCCTGCTGTTTCATATTACAAATTAAAACAAATATGGCATTAATTTGCGCATCCGTTCAAATAACAGACAGTGAATACATATAAAATAATTTATAAATTGGGTCCTATATTGATTGCCGTACCAGTTGTTAGGTGTGATCAAAATTTCCCAGATTGTTAGCTAGCTGTTTTCCATGCTGTCGCCCTACTCTATGATGTTATCCGATTAAAAACAATATTAGTTGCATTTCGGCTGACTATGTGGACAAATGTAGTCATAGCACACTCAGGGTCCTGAGCTGGATATCATCATCCTTCTCTTCCTTGGTGATTCCTTTTTATTTCACTATTTCTCTCTCTCTCGAGGTAGTTCTAAAAATTTTTTTTGGCTGGTGGATTATAAGTCTCAGGCTTCCTTGTACCATATGGCTACTACTACTACTACTAATAATAATATCTAAGGAGCCTAAGCTCAAGCGCTGTCACCGTCATTGGAGGGACAACAGCGTCCTCACACGGCGGACGTTAAAACCTAACACAAAATAGCATTAGCATTATTGTATAGAACTACAAGAATATGAGATTCAATCGTTGTAGATTCGAGCTGGCATGAGCAGGTTCAGAAGAATGTCAAGAGCAAGTTGATCGGGTTTTTTCTACTACGATGGTATAGAGCATCAAGGATTACTTATACTGATCCAAACTTAATCAGCATTTATAAAGGAAATTATATGGTAGGTACTGAAAGATCCGTTATGGAAATGTCAGAGAAATTAGATGCTAGACATTAGTTACTGTATCAAAACACCATAACTGCCCACGTTGTTGTTATTGTAGTACGGTTTAAGGAGCATCAGCGACTAAGACCATATTGCTCCGCGTATACTGTCTGTGAATTGCGTGCGTTCTGTGGTAGATTTTTTGTTTGCTGGACGAAAAACCCGCGTTTGAGGGAGAAAAATCTATTCGACCCTCCCCTGAGATCGACTAACCCCAGGGACTCACATTTGGTGAGTATGGGCTTGGCACACCCAGGTCCCGAGCTGGATATCATTCTTTTTCTAGGTGACTCACTCTCTCCCCCTCTTGGGGTAATTCAGAAATTTTTTTTTTTTTTTTTTGGCTGGTGCAGCATAAGCCTCAGGCTTCCTTGCACCATATGGCTAATAATAAAAACTCAACCATGTTGTGAAAAGGCCCATAAAAATTCTTTACGTCATCGACAGGACTCTAACTCAGGTCTTTTCCACCTGGTGTGGGGAGCACGGCGATTCTACCAACTGTGCATCCCACGAGGGCAACTGCCCATGTTTATCCAAATGTATGATAATTTAATTTGTAGCCAAGAATACTATGGTTTTGGTCTCTTCCCGCCCTTTGCATTCTTCAGATATGCCTCTCGGTGATTTCTTCTTGCCTACTGATTAAACTTTACTCTTAAATGGAAGAGATTTCACGACATTTTAGATAAAAAGAACCACAGGGCTCTGTAAAGAAGATCACATGCTTCTAACAGTAGCAGAATCGGTGAATTTACTATATAATATTCCAAAAGGACTACTTTGGGGAGTAACAGCATGGAACACCTCATAAGGGATCATATTTTTCTTGCCATACATTCAAGGAATTTTAAGATCATCCAGGCTTTATCCATTAAGACATGTAATTGTTATCACATTGATAAAAAGTATTTAAAATTAAAACTACATGTTGTTAATATGTCAAACATATCCACATGGACTATACTGCTCCAGACATTTGCTCGTGCAGTGGAGTTCGTACCAGCTTTGAAATAATTAAGTTCACGGTGGCAATAACATTTTAAATAACTGAAATAACTGATAACTAAGACACGTTGGCAACTACCACCTATGTTTTCAAGAAGGTATAACTGGCAGTTTTCCAGAAGCCCATAGTATTTCGATTTCCAAACTATCTAGAGACAAGATTTCTTTAAGTGAGCTTAAGATTTTAGCACATGCTGTTGTCTAGAAAGGATGGCTGGAGCTTGTTCTGCCCTTCTACACTTTTATTCTTTAATTCTCTAGAGGATCGACCAAAAAGATTTACTAGAATGTATATAAACCATATACAGTTTATGATCTATAAAATAATCATGCATTTTTCCAGTCGCAATAATATATATATATATGTAATCTTTATTACATACAAACGTGGTATATACAATACATCCTTTGCAGCAGTAATGCCAGGGGTTTTACATTGGCTGGTGGACAATAGCCTTTGGGGACGGAGCCCACATCGAAGTTCGGGCTCATCCCCCAGAGCCAACAATAGAATCAGTGTCAGATTCTTTACAGAATATTATGCTTTTGACACTATTTACAATGTATTAATAAAGATATTCATAAATACATTCATATTTACATGTAGACGCTGACCGCACCAGTCTCCACAAGCGAAAGCATCCCACAACACATAGGAGTGACGCCACGATTGTCGCAGCATATACAGTGATGGCACGGTTAGTGCATGTCAGTTCAACAGTAAGAAGGCCGCGCAGTGGGGAAAAGGAATGACCCGACGGAGTTTGAACCAGAAATGGCTTGCGGCCCTAAGAAGGCTGAGGTCAGCATCTCAGAAACTGCAGGCATTGTCGTCTTGTCGAGGGTCGCTGTAGTGAAGTTATGGCTGCAATGGTCTGAAGAGACACACACACAACAACCCCAAGTGCCAGGATGGGGAGACCATCACTGGTTGATAGTCGAAGTGAACAAAGGTTGGCACGTGCTGATCTCTCACTTAACGACAGACTACAACGAGGGAGTGCAGCCGGGTGCACCAGCCAGCGGGCGATCTTACGAAAAAGCCTATGGAATAGGTGACCTTTTCATGTGACCGTGTTGCCGACTGTCATTGATACTTCTGCCTGCAATGGGCACGGGAGCACCGTTCCTGGACATTGGACCACTCGAAAAGAGTCGCCTGGTCGGATGAATCAATGTTCCAGCTCCATCTTGCAAATGGAAGGGTGCATATTCGACGGCGAGCAGGTGAAAAGCTGGAACGAGAATGCACGGTTGGACAAAAACAAGTCAGAGGCAGAGGTATCACGGTTTGCCAGATGTTTTCATGGACATCACCAGATTCCCTCATCCTCATTGAACACACCCTCACATGGAGAAAAAGTCAAAGGGTTTTCAGGAGCAATAATCAGATTATTGCGTTCAGACTGGGGATTATCTAAAAAGTTTCTTTTGTTATATAACAAAAGAGTATTCCCCCAATGATATATACTATTCAGCTGAAGCATGGTTTCATAGGGTAGGAACTGTTGGACATGCAAATAAATTACAATCGATACAGAGATCTATTCTTACGGATTCGGACAACAGATTTTTTTTGTCCTCCTCCTCTGGAGTGGGCTTCCAGAGGAATCTGGCCCACCTTTTGGTAGTATCAGATGAGTCAGGGTCTCGAATTAAGAAAATACGAGCTTTACTGGAACTGGCCCAACTTCCCGTGGTGTGGACAAGTACCCAGAATCATCATTCCAGGCGATTGATGCTTCTGGGTAGCCAAGTGGTCGGAACATACACAATAAACACAAACCAACACCACTCACACATCTTTCCCTTTTAGAGCGGCAATGTTCTTCACATAGATACGAGGCGGAGTCGAACTGATGTTCTAGGAGTCCTCCATACAGAAGTACTCCCCACACCAAGTTCAAATCCCCTCGATGACGGCAGGAGTTTTTATAGGTCTTTTTCACAACGTGGCTGAGTTAGTTGGTCTCAGGCTAGTGAAGCCTGGTTTTTTCTTCCGGCAAAAGAAAATCTACCTGAGAACACACGCAATTCACAGACAATATACAAGAGCAACATGGCCTAAGTAGCCGATGCTCCTAAAATCCGATAACAACAAATGAAATACAGAAACAGATGTCCATGTCCAAGTAGGTGGTCATAGTGTTATGGCTCATGAGTGTATCTTTAAAATTAATTTATGAATGTATTAATAAATTGATTGAATAATTTTCCTAATTTCATTTGAATTTACTTTCAATTCTTCAATCTTTTTGATTTTATCTAGACGCCTGTGAGTTATAAGAGCCTTCCATAATCTACTATAGATGAAAGGGAAAAAATAATTATAATTTCTATTTGCGTTTATTTTGTAACTTTGAATACTTCGGTTGCAAAAATTAGCAACCTTTCAGTTATTTTTCTTTTCAGAGAAGGCAAAATACACAAATAAATTATTTACAAAACAAATTTACTTGCCTGTTTACATAAATACACACAGTTATATCGATTCAGCTAAGCAAACGGACAACAGTTTACATCTACCTACCATTAATTTTTCTGTTGACATTCGAAAAAGCTATTTTATAAATAAGTGATGAGATCATATATACATTAATGTGGGGCCTGTTTTGCTTACTGCACATAAATAAACTTATTTCCTGTAATATTTCTTAAAGAAAATAATGAAACAATGCTAGATGACAAAAGGCTTACCAATTAAATAACTGCGTACATTACTTAACTTATTTTCCTGACTATAAGACGCGCCTAGGTTTTAGAAGCTAATTTTGGAAAAAAATATTTTATTGCCTATCTAAAACACAAATCGAAAACTTCTTATTAAACATAATTTACCCCAGGATCACATCTGGTGAGTATGGGCTTGGCACACTCAGGGTCCTGATCTGGATATCATCATTCTTCAGTATTCTTTTCTTTCTTGGTGATTAACTTCTACTTCTGACTCTCTTTCTCTCTCTCTCTCTCTGTCTCTTTCAGGGTAATTCAGAAATTTTTTTTGGCTGGTGCAGCATAAGCCTCAAGCCTCCTTGCACCATATGGCTGATATGACATAATGATAATAACGTCAGTTTAAAATGAATTTTCTAGTAGAATTCTCAAAATCCTACACTGTGCTGCCACTTTATTCGTTACACCCTTGCTGTGCACACAAATGGTTTGTCCCACAACGTTGCAAATCACATGACCACAGTTGTGGATATAAATACAGCAGAACAACCTTTCTAGTATCAGTTAAGTGCACAAACCGTAGCAAGAATGGGGAAAAGGAGTGATCTAACGGACTTCGAACGTGGCATGGTAGTAGGTGCAAGACGTACTGGACAAAGCATCTCTGAAATGACAGTTCTCCTGAACATTTCCGCACCACACTTTCAAGGGTGTATCAAGAATGGTGCAACGAACAGAAAACATCCTCTCAACGGCACTCCTGTAGAAGAAAATCGCTTGTTGATGAGAGAGCTCAGAGGAGGATGGCTAGAATTATGCAAGCAAACAGACGGGCCACAATATCGCACATCACGTCAGAATACAACCTTGGTGCGCAGAACAAAATATCGCAACGGACCACTAGTCGCACTTTGTCGCGAATGGGCACAACAGCCGACGGCCACATCGCGTACCTTTGTTATCAAGGAAGAACAAGACAGCAAGCCTCCTGTGGGCACAGCAACACCAGCACTGGACTATCGAGGATTGGAAAACAGTTGCTTGGTCTGACGAGTCCAAGTTCCTGGTGCATCATGTTGATGGAAGGATGAGAATTTGGCGAAAATAACATGAATCTATAGACCCGTCATGTCTGACGACTACTGTGCAAGGTGGGAGGGCAGTATTATGGTGTGGGGAATGTTTTCTGGCACACATTGGGTCTATTGATACCCACAGATTAATGTCTGAATGCCACATCGTACCTAAACATCGTTGCTGACCAAACCCTGGGGACTCCCCTAATAACATTAGTCCACATAGAGCAGTGCCCATATATTACCACTCTCTGATATCTCCCCCCTCGACCATCCCTTTATCCATAGCAGCAACTTGCTCTTAATTCCACCCGCTCCAATTTGTACAGCAGTCTTCGATGTGCAACAGTATCAAAAGCTTTCCTGAAATCCTTATATGCTTATATGATATCATATACTTATATGATATCAGAATTATTTTTGTTCATGCAGTTCCTTTGTGACCACATCGTAGTATCCAATAAAATTGGGCAGCAAGGCTTCCCCTTAACAAACTCATGCTGTGTCTGAACTATTATTGCAGAATTGTCTAGGTGATCCTGTATCACCTCTTTAGCTAGTGACGCCATTGTTTTCCCCAGAATAGAAGTTAAACTAACAGGTCTGTAATTATTTGTGTCACCCTTTCAACCCCCTTTGTGAATTGGGGACACATTTGCATATCTTCAGTCCATGGGACCTCCCCTGAATCTAAGAATGCTTTCACAATTATGGCTAAGGATTTGTCTTCCCTCACTGCCTCCTTCAGTATAACTGGATGGATTCCATCCACCCCAGTTGTCTTTTTTAAGTTTAACTTCAACAATTTCTCCCCCACTTTACTCTCAGTTATCACGTAGTTCCCTGTTAGTGTTTGATAAACGTCTGGCATTCCCCTCCTTGAAACACTCCTCGTGTGTGAATGTAGATGCAAAATACTCATTCAGTTTAGCAGTTACTTGAGCAGGATTATCAATAGTCGAACCATCTACGTTAAGTTGACCAATCTGATTAATCCCCTTCCTTCTAGAGTTTACATAAGTAACGAACTCTTTGCTGTTTTTCTATGCATTCTTTATCAAAGATTTCTTGTGGTCTGCCTTCACCTGCCTAACCTCCTGTGTGATTTGGTTACAGACTAGCTTATATCTGGCGTAGGCTTCTGTGTCGCTTGATAATTTGTATGCATCCCATGAATTTTTTTCTCTGCCACGAGTCTCATTAATTATCTGACATCCATTTAGGACTCAACCTTGAACAGTATTTCTTAGTTGGTATAAAAAGCCTAGTAGCCTCCAAGATTAAGTCCCTGAAGGATTTAAAAACTGTCTGAGTTTTTATATTAAAAACTCAGACAGTTTAATATAAATACTCAGACAGAATTTAAAAACTGTCTGAGACCGCTGTTGTCATCTTAATGAAAGCAAAAGCCCTTCCCTTTAGCCTTGATGGTAGTTACAACTTTAAGGAAATCCCAGATCAGTACACTGTGATTACTGTCACCTAGTGGTTCCCTTATCCGCAAATTCTTAATGTATGAATAATCACTGCTGATAATCAGATCAAGAGTATTACTCCCTCTGGTTGCCCCCCAAAAAACATGTCGCTGTAGAAAACAATCCTCCGATAAATCTACAAAAGTTTTGCTAGCGTGCGAGTGAACAACCAACAAGTTCTATTTAATATCTGGAAAGTTAAAATCCCCCATTACAAGACATTCTGATTTACTGACCCACTCTATTTCTCTGCACAACTTTTCATTGTACTCATCAGAGTCATTAGGCCTATAACACACTCCTACTCTCATTTTTCCTTTCCCAGTGTTTATGTCACACCAGACAGACTCAACATTGTGCTGTCCACAAATGTCAACTGGATGCACTTCGTTAGATTTTGTGTGTTTCTTAACTAACAGCATAACCCCTTCTCCCTTCCTGTCTTGTCTATCCTTTCTGTACACATTGTACTCCCCAAATTTCAATTCTGCACTGCTTATGTCTTTGTGACACCACGTCTTTGATGTCCCAACAATACCTGCCTTTGATTGTCTTGACTAGCACGTCAAGCTCATCAAATTTATTAACTATACTCCTAGCATAGGTGTACTGTAATTATACATACACCTGTTTCTACTCTTAGTTACCCTAACACAGGCCATGTATTTATTTGTTCAATTATGATTCCCAGCAGCCCAGGAAATGTCCATTGCCTTGCTTTCCGGGCTGCTGCTCATACTAACAGAAGCAGTGCAAGAATCACTTTTGCCTCTGCCTGCGGCCACTGTTAATCTTTTAGTCTGTTTATCTCCCCAAGCTAGCAGTTATCCGACACACCTAATATTGCCTCGATGGCATCAGCAAATATTCTTGCACCCTTTCTCTTTAAGTGTATTCCATCCCTGTAGAAGCAGTCTCTCCTGTTAGCAAGCACAAAACACGCTGAAAAAATATTCTACCCGGTGAGCCTTGCACAATCTCTCCAAGGCCGAATTGATTGACAAGGCTCTCATCATATACTCCCTCTTATCGTGTCTGGCCAGAATTGCAGGTCTTTCAAATTTAACCCTAACCCGCAACTTTTTTCAGCATTGACCTGTACTTGTTATGTAAATCTGCAGATCTCTTACTCTTAAGATCATGTGCCAACGTGTACAACAATATCACCTTTTGTGGCCTTAAAAGATGATATCTGCCTTACAATGTCATCAACTTTCGCTCCTGGCTGACATACCCTGGTCCTGTTCCACCTATCCTTTTTGCATAATACAGTATATTCCCCGTGTCCCTGACAACAGAGTCACCACAATAACTACTTCCTGTGGCACCAACGATCTCAACGATGTCCATTTGCACTTGCAGTCTTCCAAACCCCATGTAGTTTTTCAGTTATCAGTCGATTCAACTACTGCTCATCTCAGTTGCCCAAAATTATTCGCTAAATGATTCCATTCCCCTCAAAGGTAGTATCGTATAACAATAGCAGAAAGTTACGAAAGGTAAGATCTACGTATACTAAGTATTAACTTTCAAAATCGCTATCTAAATTCAAGGCCAGAACATACAATATTCGGCCTATTCTTGCAGTGATTGCGACTCGTCTTACCAAGGTTCTACGCGGTTTCCTCTGAATTTTCGTGTTCATCAATACGCGGCCTCTTCTCGTTCAGCAGCGTCAGAATTAGCCTTTCATGCCGTTAATGAAAAACATACTTTTTTATTTAACGAGGCCAAAATATTTAGTGTCCAACGTAATTATAAGAGACTATTAATTGCAGAAACTCGAAATTAAATTACATGAGCATTCTGTTAATGCTCGCCGGCCATATCTAATCTCCGATTCGTGTTCTTTTACGCGCATGCGTGAAGACAAATAATCCGTATTTAAGTTTCATTCTCACCCTTATTCCGTAATTTTCATTCCTGTGATCACGACATAGGGTCGAAAAGCGTTGGCAGCTTCAGGAAGGAAAATCGTTTTGCAATTTTTTTCTTAATTTTTAATTGATTTTTAATTATGTTCAATTGATTTTTAATTATTTCTTACTGTGATGTAAGATTTTCGATTTTTTATTTGTTTTCGTTTTAAATTCTGGAGAGTACCATTAGGAAGTGTTCTGCTTATCATACTGAGGTAAACTTCTCTTATTCTTTTACAAATATTGTATTGTATTGTATTATTGCTTAGAAGTAACGTTAAGGAAGTTAAGGCCATGAGGTATCAATATGTAATAACCGTAAATTGTGTTCTCGCTTGTAGCATAGCTGCCAGAACCGCCATCCTTCCAACATCGGGTGGAAAAGACTTGAGTTCGAATCCTATCAATGACGTGAGGAATTTTTACAGCCTTTTTTCATAACTGACTGAGTAGTTCGTCTCAGGAGAGGGCAGTATGGTTTTTCCTCCCAGAAACTCCTGTTTTTCATCAGCAAACAGGCAAATCGACTACAGAACACATGCAATACAAACATAATATATGCTGCTCAAGATGGCCAAAGTCACCAATGCACCTGAACCCTACAACGACCTATAACTTGTTAACGTTTGGGATGGAGAATAGCACAAATTTAATTTTAAAAAGATAATAGTTGCTCGAAGGTATATTCCCATTGTATAAAGAGTTAATTTTTTAAGATAAAGATTGACGTTGTAATGTTTATTTTTCTTTCCTGATCAAAACTCTGTGTCATTTCTAAATACATTCTAACGGTTCTTTCCCCATACAGCAACAATGATATCTTCAGAGTATTATTAACAAATCTAGATTAACATACATAACAATTACCTTAAAGCTGCAACAATACAGAACATTTCTTGTTAGTCAATGAAAAACATGGTGCGCTGCTTATATTTTCTGCTCTTGATGACCCTATTTGAATATTGCTCAAATGGAAGCATCATAGACAGAGAAGAGTCACCAAAGATTTACAGAAGAAATATTTTTAAGCGTATAAAGTCGTTTTTCTCGTCACTGGGAAAGAAGAAAGAGGAAGACGAGAGTGAGAAGAGTAGGTTACACTTTTGATCTGTAAACAAATTATTATTGAATTCCAGAAATATGTATGCTTCTCGTCATTGAAATTGGTCGACCTAAAAGGAATGTATGCCCTGAACTCAAAATAAATGGAGTCAGAGATATATATCTTGACAAGGAATGATCAGCTTGTATATCACTTTAGCAGCATTTGGCTGATTGTTGTAGAGTTTTAAGCGTATCAGCAACTTACGACATGGCGCTGTATATAATATGTCAATAAATTGCAAAGTGTGCTGTGGTGCATGTTTGTTGGACAAAAAACCCGAGTTTAAAAAAAAAAAATCATGCTACCCACCGCCTGAGACCGACTAACTCAGTCACGATGTGAAAAAGGCCCAAAAAAATTCCTCGACTCATTGATGGGATTCGAACTCAGGTCTTTTCTCTCAGATGTGGGGAGGATGGTAATCATACCAAGTAATTGTGCTATCCACGAGAGCCAGCAGTATTTACTTAACTAAAATGCGATGAAAAATCATTGTGAGGTATCCGTCAAAAAGGTGACGAATGCCATCTTGAATACTGAGTCATGCTTCTTGCACTTGTGCTGAGTAAAGTGGTAGGCGTGTGAGAGTCAGGGGTCAGCTGAATGTTTCATTAAATACCACAATATGTTCAATTGGCGACAGATCTCATGAACGTGTAGAATTGGTGAATGTGTTTGGTGGACTACAGATAGAGAGTATGTCCACATCATGTACGAATCGTCAGGATATGAGAGCAATATATGAGAAGGATTGTCCTCCAGGAAAATGCAATTTGTAATGGAGACTAGAAAGAGCAGAAGCACTTGTTTTACGTTGATTTCAATACAATGCCTTGCAATCAACGTGCCAACTATAATGACCAGAGGTGAACGGCTATGTAACCGTTAATTACCAGTACTGTGATTCTCTATGATAATGAGACCAGTTGGATTACCTTTGTCTTTGGCATGTCTCCAAAAGCATATATGGCTGTTACTTGATCCCAGAGAGAAAAGCCATTCGTAACCAAAGACAACATGATTCCATTCTTGTCGACCGTAACGAAATCACCATACAGCCATGGGACAGACACCGCTCGGGGAGGGGCCCATAGAGTCAGGGGGTAAACGCTAGTTTAGTATGGTTGTTTAAGATCACATGGGGATCTTTCAGCAGTCTGGAGGGAGGATACATAATTTATAGCTTCACCCCTGAACTCTCTCCACGTACCATTGCAGATGCTGACTACGACGGTACGGCAACTCAAGCAGACGACTGTGACAGCTGATAGCGACAATAACAGCCTCACTTGTCATGGTTGTTTTGCAATCGGATTTCCCGGAAAAGACGCAGACACGGATGGGGCTATGACATTGAAAATAAGGAGGGTTTTGGCAGATCTGTTTCCTGTCGCTAGTCGGAAGATCCATTATTCCTCCCCTTCTGACGTTCTTCTTACCACGATAGCAATGGCGACATATTCGAGTACCTTCCTGTGTCTATTTTAGTTACTCGAATATGCACCTTCCTGGCGACATATTCGAGTACCTAACTGTTTGGGCATTGCGATCCACACGAATGACGATTTGCCATGTTCAAAATTCAACTTTAAACAACTTAATGATTCGACCCCTTTCAAAGTCTGTCAGCTGTACATAACCATCTTTACCTGTGATGGCATTGCACACTCTAACTGGCTCACTGTTTTGTTTGCCTGCTAACGTACGCACGATTTTATAGCATCTTCGAATTCTACGTCAGAGTAGCAGCAGACACATTATTAAATGTTTTACTGCGCCAATCAGTTTGACATGCTAACTATTGACGTCCATATACGTCTCGGTTATGCATGCAAGTTTTCAGATAAATCCGTACTTTCTAGGTGCAACCTATGATTAACATCATCAGAAAAGAAACACCTTTGAATAGCTCTCACTTGGAGTCCAATGCTAAAGAGGATTAGTATTGTCATCGTTGCAGCAGGAGTTAAGAAAAACTTTCTATTAACTTTATTCTCGAAAAATTTAGTAAGGAAAAGAATAAAATCTTTTTAAACTGACTTTTCTCTTATGTTTTCTCTTTATTTTCTCCTGTAGCTCCATTCATGGAACACACCCTTTTTATGAACACAACCAACAAGATACAATGCCTGGAGACTCCAAAGAGAGGAGTTGATATTTATGAATGGGTACATGAGAACCACGAGCCACTGTCAAGGTATTCATTGAACCAGAGGGGGCAAATCACCATAACCAACGTCCAGTTAATAGATTATGGACTATTTACCTGCCTTGTCACGATGGAAGACAAGACCAATACATCCCAAGGTCATAAAGTACAAGGTAAGGCAATAACTTCTTGCGATTCTCAAAATGAATGCATAGGGAACGCAGTTTGCAATACTAGTTTGATTATAACCAAAAAGTAAAGAGAGTTTACGTAATAAATAAATAAACCATGTTAGAACTGTGATGCGTAATGGACTGTGGAATCTTCCCTCAAACTGAGACAGGTGATGGCATTATATGGAAAGAGAGAGCAGGTAAGTCCCCCTCCCTTCATATACTTTCAATGAATTCGACAGGTTCCCCTTTCGATGGTTCTTCACGCTACAATATAAATTCAGTTTGGGATCAGTTGGATTCATTTTTTCAAATGCCCACTGATGAGGTTCCAATCACCCGAAACGGCCATCTGGGAAGTAGGGAAAATTTTCATAGACCTAGCAATAGTGTTTGTTTAATACCCTGGTTAATCTTTGGCGTTCTAATGTTATTAGTATATCTCGTACTTTGTGGCTTACTTCGAGATTTGAAATTTGAATGGTTTTAGCTTATAACTTATATCATACTTTAAAATATTTTGAACCGTTCTGTTTACGAAACCTAACGATATTCTTTGCATTTCGGACATTTCTGAAGGATGAGCAGCTGCTTTACCACACTATATGAAAAAATCGTGAATTGGCCAGCTCCGAAGTAAGTTGAGAAGTAGTGACCAAGTTTGTCGGTCTCGAAACAGCGCTGTATGGTTTTGTTTCTAGGAGCTCTCCATTCAACCTGAAAAAAAGTTAAACCAACCAAAAATACAAGCATTTAAAGACACGCTATACTGATCCTCCTTGACCTTAGTTTCCTTTGTTAAAATCCTAAACGACACCCAGAGTACTTCACACTCAACTATACAGCACAAACTGAAAAAGATTATTTCAAAAGTTCAGTGAAAACTCATACTTATATAATAGGTCTAATTTTTTAAATAAACGTTGCCCATTGTTGCAGTGGTTATAATTTACCTCCTCGCCCATTCCGGGTGGAAAAGGCCCGAGTTCGAATTCCGTAAATTATGCGAGGAACTTTTACCATGGATCCATGGTAGAATTATGCCTCGGAAACCCCATAACTTCAAAGAATTCCAACATAGATTAAGTGGTGCACTTTTTTCGTTCCGTGGCTAAGTTAGTCGGTCTCAGGCGAGGAGAGCAAGTTCTCCTCCTCCGGAAATTTGTTATTGTTGTTGAAGCAGGGTTTTAGGATCATCAGCGACTAAGGCCATATTGCTTCGTGTATACTGTCTGTAATCTGCGTGTGTTCTGAAGGTCGATTTTTTGCTTGCTGGACAAAACACCTGAGTTTCTTTCTGGGAGGAAAGCTATGCTACCATCACCTAAGACCGACTAACTCATCCACGTTGTGAAAAAGGCCTATAAAATTCCTCCTGTCATCGACGGGAGTCGAACTTAGGTCTTTTCCGCCAGGCGTGGGGAAGACGGCGATCCTACCAACTGTACTACCCATGAGAGCCCTCCAAAAATTCATTCGGGTCTTTCGTCCAACAAAACAGGCAAACCTACCAGAACCAAAAGCAATTTATAGACATAATACGCACGGGTAGACGGAGTAATTCTCGGGTGAAGTGGTCATAAATGAGGAATTAAGATCTTGGGAGACTTTCCCAGAATTTCAGCATTTCTACTGCTTTGATCGTCCTGTTCCCATATGTCATTAAGTCCTTCAATTCTTTTTCTCCTTTGGAAAGAATTGGAGTAGCACACACTGGAGGATTATTTCTATATCCCTTTGTTGATTATACCGGCATTGATGCAGATTATCCTTTACAGGTTAACTTTCCTTTAAAATATTTATCCCAAGTTAAGTGAAACTTTGAATTCAAAAAGTTTGGTGATTTTACTAACGAATTTCGAATTATTTTGCAAACTTTAATATTTTGTCAATATTTGATATGCATAGTTTTAAATTTTATTTCAGTGGTTGGGATGCCAATAATCAAAGATACTTGGATATATGATTTCCCTGTGGAGAAATGTTTCGGGGTTAAAAACCCTATGGTTGATGAAGCTGTTAAAGATTTAATAAAGGACGAGCTCACTGGAAATTCTCGTGTTGACACTTTAGAAAAAGGTTGCGTTACTGACCAGGTGAGCAATTTTACGATATCAAAACGCTGTTCAACTATTACTGTTGTAATTATCGAAAGTCTACACTGATTTCTCAAAAATAAAATCTAACACTGATAGAGTAGGCCCGTTGACCAAGTGAACAGTAGTAGTTGGATAGGATCAGTAATAAAATTTCAAAGAACAGAAGGGATATTAACAACAGCTGCTAAAGGTGAAATTGTAGTTTATTGAGTTTTACTGTGAAAGGGTAGAAAGACATGTACATGTAAGAGATCAGTGCTGTCCCAGGTAGGGGGCTAAAGAGGCTAAAGCCTCCTTATGATCAAAATAATATGGAATTTTTAACTGCTACATTATGATTAAAGCTTAATGATTCTCCGAACGCTGTTTAGGTTTTCCCTTTAATAGCTTTAGTCCCCACCACCTTTTAGAAAATCCTGGGTCCGCCACTTCAAGAGCAAATTTGGTAAACAAAAGATACTTATGGAGGAAAGAGAAAAAGCTCAATCGCTAAAGAGGATTAGGTCGCCCTGATATCCTTCTCTTCAAAACAATGAGACGATTCAATCATTGATAAATGTGGCCATTAGTTTCACCTTCCTTCTAAGGGACTTGCAGAGTCATGTCCATGGTAGAATGACGCCTTGGAAGCCTACCATAACTTTCAAATAATTCCAACAATATGAAGTGGTGTACTGCCACCGATTGTGATATTCAGAACAATAGAAAGTACTTTAGCGATGTGGCAAGCTTCTAGAACCTTCACAACTGTTTCCTACCTTGATAATGATCCAAACCACAAAACCAGCTTTCAGATAGGAGGCGAAACCGGGGACAATGATGCTACAGAATTGGAATGGTGAGCATGAAGTCTTGAACTGAATCCATTGAAACGTCTCTTTGGGACATCCCCTTCTCCGGTTTTGGCTATGCACCTGATAACTTCATTTAACATTGAGTGGAACAAAACGCCACTGGCCAGGCCAGACTGAATGAAAAGATTTCTTGAAAGATCATGGCTGCTGTTATGGCCAAATGTGGATCCAATGTTCATCAGTTTCTGGAATATTCAGCTATCTGACAGGAAAAAACTAGTGTCCAAATATTTTGGAGAATTTACTGTATATAACGTAAACTAAGTGTTCCTTTTCCCATAAGGAAGTAAGAATTAATTTTAAACTACACTGGTTCTCGAAAGTTAAGGAACAAATATGTGAATTCAATTGCATATTTAAATACAAATAAACAAAAAAGGAAATATTTTTCATTTACGAAACCAAACAATCTCTGTCTGACACCTTTAAAAATCAGGTAACCTGGTAAAAACAGCCTATTTTTGGAACATCTGAATTTTATGTTTATCGCTAGCACCATCGATTTTCCCAGCGGATTACAATTAGCAATCACAAGAATCATACTCTCACACCGGCCTGGGTTGGAATCCTGTAAACATTTTTCGAAAACTCGAGTGTTTAAGCAAGCAAACAGATAAATCGACCATAGAATACATACATAATTTACAGAAAAATTATGCTGACGCCTCACGGTCTTCGAATAATACATTTGGTGAGATCATTCAGAAACTTACCACAACAAAAAACGCTAATGCACTAACTGTCAGTGCAGCTAACAGGTGACTCATTGACTGGATAGTTTGTTGTAAGCCTACTATTTCAATCAGAGCCGTTGAGGAAATAGCTACAATATTCAACCAATTGAAAGAAGCAATATTTCCAGCTGTTGCATGTCATTTCCATAACCATAAGAGGCTTTACCAAAGAGCCATGGCCCTCGTGGGTCAGCACAGTTGGTAAAATTAGCATTAGCGTTAGTAGGCATATGATGCAAGAAAGAAAGCAAGCTTATGCAGCATCGGCCAAAAAAAAAAAAAAAAAAAAAAACGCTCCCATTTCACCCCTCTGTTTGTTCCAAATACCTGTCCAGCTCAGCCTTAAATTTATTTAGGCTATCAACTTCCACAACAAAGGATGAAAGTCTGTTCCATCAATCAACCACTCACTGGCTAAAGGCAAACTTCCGCACATCTATCCTGCAACTGTCTTTCCTCAATTCGAATTTATGCCCTTTCAGGTGATTATTCTGAGCAAGAGGAAGAATTGCATCAGCATTGAGCATGCTCAAATCATTCAAGACTTTATACACCTCAAACAGATCACCTCGCAGGACCTCAGATCACCTCGCAGGACCTAGTCTCCAGACACTGTAATTTGCAAATCTTAAACCTTTCTTCGTAAGAGCAACCCTTTGTTCCATTCACTAACCTTGTTGCCCTTCTCTGTACGCGTTCCAGCAGCTCAACATCCTTAATGAAATGAGGCCTCCAGACCTGTATACAGAACTCTAGGTGTGGCCTGACCATTGCCTTATACAAGAGGATAATCACCTCCTTATCCCTGCTAGAAACATTCCTGTATATCATTGACAAGACACCATGAGTTACTCTTGCAGACCGTCTGCACTGCTCAGAAAACCTCGTATCTGCATGCACAATTACCCCCAGGTCTTTTTCATTCTCTACCACTGTCAGTGTAGTACCACAGAGTTGATACGTTACTCTGGGGTTACTGCTTCCATATGTAGTACTTTACATTTGTCAATGTTAAACTTCATTTGCCACCTCTCAGTCCATCTGCTCAACTTTTCTAGATCCTGTTGCAGCAGCGTACAGTTATTAGTGTCTTTAACAACCCTGCCAACCTTCGTATCGTCTGCAAACTTGGACACTAAGCTTGATATACCATCATCAATATCATTTATTAATACAGAAAACAATAATGGACCCAACACTGAACCCTGAAGGACTCCACTAATAACATTAGTCCACGATGAGCAGTGTCCATTGATTACCATTCTCTGTCTTCTCCCCCCCCTCAACCATCCCTTTATCCATAGCAATTTGCCTCCAATGCCACACTGCTCCAATTTGTGCAGCAGTCTTCCATGTGCAACAGTATCAAAAGCCTTTCTAAGATCCAAATATATGATATCAAAGTTATTTCCCTGCATCCAGTTCCTTTGTGTCATAGTATCCAATCAAATTGGTCAGACAAGACTTTCCCTTAACAAAACCATGTTGTGTCTGAGCTATAACTGAAGTCTTGTCTGGATGATCCTGTAGTGCTTCTTTAACCAGTGCCTCCATTAATTTTCCTCGAATAGAAGCGAAACTAACAGGTCTATAATTACCTGTGTCACCCTTTGATCCCCTTTGTGAATTGAGGTCACATTTGCACATTTCCAGTCCATTGGTACCTCCAATGCGTCCAAGGAAGCTCTCATAATTATGACTAAAGGTTTGCTTACTTCCTTTGCTGCCTCCTTTAATATAACTAGAAAGATCCCATCCACCTCGGGGGCCTTTTTTATGTTTATCTTCAACAATTTCTCCTCCATTTTCCTCTCAGTTATTACAAAATCATCTAGCTCAGTGCCAGAGTTTAATTCACCTCTGGCATTCACCTCCCTGAATAACTCCTTATGTGTGAATGTAGATGCAAAATACCCATTTAGTTTGTTAGCCACCTGAGCAGAATCATCAACAGGTGAACTATCAATATCCAGTGGACCAATCTTGACCAAAAACAACAAAGAGTTCTTTAGAACTCTTTGTTGTTTTTCTTTGCATCCTTTACCAAGTATTTCTCATAATCTGCCTTTGCCTGCCTAATCTCCTTTGTGACTTGGTTAAGGGCCAGCTTATATCTATCATAGGCTTCCATGACACCCATTAATTTTTATGTTTCCAGTGCAGTTTTCTTCTCTACCATATGTCTCATTAGTTCATCTGACATCCATTTAGGCCTAAACCTTGAACAATATTCCTTAGTTGGTATATAAAGCCTAGTAGCTTCCAAGATAAGTTCTTTGAATGCTTCCCATTTTGAGTTTGCTGTTGGTAACATCATCAGTTGGTCCCATTGTATAGAATTTAAATACTGTCTCAGACCACAGTAGTTGCGTTTACGAAAGCAAAAACCCTTCCCTTTATCCCCGATGGTAGTTAAGTCTTTTAGTAAATCCCACTTCAGCACACTGTGATCACTGTCACCTAGGGGTTCCTTTATCTGCAGATTCTTAATGCATGAAGAATCACTACTGATAATCAGATCAAGAGTATTTCTTCCTCTAGTTGCCTCCCGAGCATGCTGATGTAGAAAACAATCATCCAATAATTCCCCAAAAGACTTGCTAGTGTGTGAGTGAACAACCCACAAATTCCAGTCAATATCTGGGAAATTAAAATCCCCCATTATAAGACTTTCTGATTTACTGGTCCACTCTATTTTCCTGTAGAGTATCTTATTATACTCATCAGAGTCATTAGGCCTATAGCACACTCCTACTCTCAATTTTGATCTCCTAATGCTTATATCACACAAAACTGACTCGACACTGCGCTGTCTAGCGATGTCGACTGGCTTCACTTCTTTGGATTTTATGTGTTTCTTAACTAATAGCATAACCCCTCCTCCCTTCCTATACTGTCTATCTTCCTGTACACATTGCACTACCCCAGATTGCAGTTCTGCATTCCTTATATCTGTGTGACACCATCTCTGATATCCCAACAATATCTGCCTTTCATGTTTTACCAAACTCCTAGCATTGGTGTACATGCAAGTATACATGCACCTGTTCCTATTTTTAGCTACCCTAACACAACCGATGTGTTTACTTGTACTGCAATGACTCCCAGCGGTCTCTGAAATACCCTGCATCTTGTTTTCCAGGCTGCTGCTCATTCCAATAGAAACAGTGCAAAAATCACTTTCACCTCTGCCAGTGGTTACTGTTAATCTATTAGTCCTTGTATCCCTCCAAGCTAGCAGTTTTCCGACCTACCTAGCACTCTCCTCAGAATTCCGAGAGGAAAAGACTAGTGTTCGAATACCGTCGATAACGTGCAGAATTTTTATTGGCCGTTTTTCACAACGTACTGGAGTTCATCGGTCTAAAGAGAGGGTAGTATGGTTTTCCCTCCCGGGAAGTCCGGTTTTTCTTCCAGCAAACAGCAAATCGATCACAGTACATACGCAATTTGCAGATGATATATACAGCTCAATATGGCTCAATAAGTCTCTGATGCGCATAACGCCTATAACAAACAAGCGAACAAACAAAGAGCCATCAAACATGATCACTACCACAAAAAAATTTCTCAACTTCCTGACATCGAAAAATTACGTGTCTGTTGATACTGTCTCGAAATGTGAACTTCAATGAGGTAGTTAATTATCCAACGACCTTTTTCGCAACCTGGCTTAGTCGGTCTCAGGCTAGGATAGTAAGTTTTTCTCCCAGAAACTCGGTATTTCGTCCAGCAAGGAGAAAATGGACAACAGAACCCATACAATTTACAGACAGTATGCACCGAGCAATATGGCATTATTCACTGATGCTCCTAAAACCCTACTACTACAATTAATCAATGGAATTTTTCAGTTCTCTGGAATTACCAGGTGTGCCCCCCATAAGTGGTAACATAAAATTGGTACGCCATAATGTTTTTAAGAATCTAGAATTCCACTCTACCAGGGAGCAGTAAAACAATTGGCTGTTCAGTTCATGTCATGGGTAGTAGAAGTCACCATAACTAGCTATACAGCAAGTAAGGGTTATTATTGAACCCATTTTTGGCTGATCATATACTTATTTGCATAACTCTATAATTTCAGATCGAAATTTGAGGATAGTAGTAGTAGTATGATTGTGAATGAAAGATGCCGCGTTCGATAGAGCAAACTTCCAGCAATGATAATAGGGTGCCACATAAGCAATCCGTCTGTACGTCACATTTCAAAGGCACTGAAGATCTCTAGATCGACCATTGTGGTATCATCTGCAAATGGAAGCGGACTGGTGCTGAAACGATTCAAGAAACCTTCAAAACTGACGGAACGTGACAGGAAAGCCCTGAAAACAATAGTACACTCAAAAAGCAGGTCGACGTTGTCGTAGCGCACGCGAGTTACTCAATGAGACGATTGGGACACATGTCAGCACTAGTACGGAGCACAGAACGTTGCAGGATTTGGGTTATTACGGTTGTCCAGCTGTCCAAAGTCATTAATCATTCCGACTAATAAAGCCAGAAGTCGATAGTTTGGTGTAAATCCCACCGTTATTGAGCCGTAGACCAATGAAAAGCTATGCTTTGGAGTAACGAGTCACGGTACATGGTCTACCATTCTGATGGTTGTGCCTACGTATGGAAGGTGTCCAGAGAAAGCTACCTGCTGAACTGTATCGTTCCGACAATGAACTCTGGCAGAGGTAGCTTGATGGTATTTTGGACCATTGATTGTTTTAGACAAAACTACGAATGCCGAGATCTATCTAGGCGTCCTGGACAATAATGAGTTACCTACGTTGTGGAAGCACATCGGAGAAGGCTCATACCCGTATCAGCAGGTCAATGCATTATGTCATATTGCTTCTGCTGTGAGGGACTGGTCTGAGGGTATGAACGTCATAAAGTTGGACTTCCCAGCCCCAAAGCTTTGGTCTCGATCCTATAGAGAACCTCTGGGATTAATTGGATCGTCGGGTGCGTGTGAGGAGAGACTGCCCAAAAACAGAGCTAAACTGGTTGCCACTTTCAAGGAAGATTAACGAAAATATCGGAGTACATTATGCAGGTGTCTGGATATTAATGGTAGGGCAGTGTATATAAACTTCTTTAACAGTGATTAACAATGTTTTTTCTATCGAATTTTTTTGGGAGAAAAAACATGCAATCCTCATTCAAGATTGATTGTCTTGGAAGGGACACTTCAATCACTGAAATGATTGTCTTGGAAATCCATGATCCGTTTTATTAACAAAATAAGTTCATATTTTATGTTTCTTTTCAGCTGGATGGCAGTGACAAATACAGAGTTTCTATTCCTATTGTCATCAGTGACCTACCTACAGATGATTGTGATCATATCTGCACTTTTGGAAAAATTACGAACCTCAAAAACACGGTAAATAAACATTAAGTTCTTGTACAAATGTTCATATATTAAAGCTTTGTTGATATTACAGGGGAACTATTTTAAATGAGAACCCATAAAATGTGAATAACGTCGAGTAAAAGAATACAAGAGATAAAATTTATAAGTACAGTAACGTCATTTGTTCTGTACATTGTTTTGCCATCTGTCGACAACCTGTAAAACTATAAATGCGTGTGAGCAATGTCAGCAAATGAACATGGCGTTCAGCATAGAAGAGCGTCAGTTTCGTTTGTGGTGGAACATTGCTTCAAAACAGGGTCGTTTAAAACAGCTCAACGTTATTTTTTTAAGGCAATTGAGTTGTTTTGAGGTACCATCTAAATCTGCAATATGGAAACTTATGAAAATGTCCAGGGAGACTGGGAATTCTAATGTTTGCCTGTTCACTTTTTGATTGTTGTGACTGATGGATGTTTATCACAGTCTAGAGAAACCCTGGCAGCACTTCGTAGGATTGCACAACAAAGATGAAGAAAATAAAACTGTTTTTTTCAGTGCAAAGGGCAGTCGCAGCACCTTTTGCCACCAGAATGGAAAACGAAGCCATTATTGAGGTGGCCACTGGAAGACGTTGATGAAAGCCATTAGATTCTGGATTAGACTGGTTACACTGGATTTTCTTCTCCAATGAGCTTGTTTTCATCTGACTGGGTATGTAAACTCTAAGAATATCAATGCTGTATGGAAAATCTCATGTAGTTCACGAAGCTCCCCTCCTCCCTGCAAAGTGGTATGCAATGGCCTAATTGTTGGGCTCATCTTTTTCAAAGAAAACAGAACATCTCAGCGGTATACTGACAGAGTCCAAGAATCTTCAGTGAGGAGGAGGGGGTTTTTTAAACTGTGGTTTCAGCAAGATAACACAATAAATCACATTTCGCATGCGTCTATGGTAGAAATATTCCTCTTGTCGAGGGGTCACATAATTTCAAAAGGAATATGGCCACCACGCTAAACAGATTTGTTTCCATTAGACTTCTTTTGTTTTCTATGTCAAAGACAATGTCTAGAAACAATGTCTAGTAATACACACGCTTTGGAAGAAATGAAACGCAACCAAAATCATCCCTAACACGCTGCAGACTGTTTTTGTGCAAGTTTCTTCTTGTTCAGTTTAGTTTTGATTACGATGTTGACCATTTTCAATATTTTGTGACAAATTAACGTTAGATAATAAAGAATGTTATTTGTAAATTTCATGTCTCTAGCATTCTTTTACTCGAAGTTATTCGAATTTTCATGGGTTTTGATTTAAAATGCTCGTCCTCTATTCAATGACAATTCAGATAATGATTACCAACAAAGAGTAACAACTATAAACTGTAAACAAAGCGTAAACAAACTTGTAAAGTGTATCATACAGCAAGGGCCAGAGGAAAAGAAGCAATTGAGATTAAAATCCATCTGTTTATCACAACGTTTTTATTTCTAAACAAATATAACAACATTATTTTTTTACCCGCAGATTAGGAAGAAAATGGATTTAATGTATAGTCCTGACACTATAGCAGCATACAACTTTCTGGAACAACCAGAACTTGTAGACCACATAGAGAAGGAAGAATGTCTACCAGGATTTGAGAACAAAAGGCATATTTGCAGTAAAGTTTTGTTAATTCAGTTGGTTCCTTTAATTTTTATTAAAATGTTTATTTTTTATAAATATTTATAATTTATTTTTGATTTTTTTATATTTTATTATTACATTTAGAATTAGAACCGTTTATTATTTATTTCAAATAATTTAGAATGGAAATTTATGTATTATAAACGTATTTATCACATAAATATGTTTATAATAAATAAATAGTGTGTTCAGAAAAGCCGACTGCTGGGGTATAACTCAGTCCCACATGAGTGGTTATTTTATAAGCTGGAATAGGTTGGAATCACAGGAAAAATCCTTAGATGGACAGCAGGATGGCTTCAGGGTAGGAGACAGAGGGTTGTGATAAATAATTATCATATTGGGTCGATGTAAGAATTGGGGTTCCCCAAGGATCAGTATTAGGACCACTGATGTTTTTGGTTTTCATAAATGACATCGATGAAGGGATAGAGGGCGTGCTGTCTAAATTTGCAGATAATGTAAAGATTGGTATAGTAGTTAATGATCACCGCCAAGCAGAGTTTATTCAGAGTGACATAGATAGACTTCAGGGATGGTCAGAAAAATGGCAGCTATATTTTAATTCAGCAAAGTGTAAGGTATTACACGTGCGGAACAGTAACCCCAAAATAACTTATACCAAGTCCCTTTCCTCCAATAGCCAATAGTGGAGGAAAGGGACTTGGGTGTTACGATACGGTCAGACATAAAGTTATTCGACCATTGTAGACAGGTTGCAAGGAAGGCCCATGGTGTCGTATCTTTGATTTATCGAATATTTGCTAGTAGAGATAAGGACGCAATAAACGACGCCTGTTGTTAGACCTCACTTGGAATCCTGTATTCAAGTATGGAGACCGCACCTAAATAAAGACATTGAGCTTCTTGAAAGGGTCCAAAGACGGGTAACTCGTCTGGTGAGATCGGCAAAAGGGCGTCCATATGAAGAAAGACTTCGAATATGTGGGTTGCACAGCTTGGAAACTAGGCACCTTAGAGGAGACTTGATTAAGGCGCCCTATAAATGTTTATAGGGCCACCTTTGGACTGTATCACAGTCCAACTCTTCCCGGAATAGTTTCTACCAACTTCAGGATAGTGCTAGCCAGAATTCGCCTTCATTCCTCTTGCAAGAAGCCAGTTTAGAAGACTGTTTTGGCCGCAACTTGACATATATCCCCAGAAGTCAAGCTATCTCATCTTTTCTCCAAGTCGCATGACGTCCGCTGATATCTTACTTTCGAAATTAGCAGGAAAGATTCTGACTCCCACAGACACTGTCTGTGGGAGTCAGAATCTTTCCTGCTTAGATGAAAATAGATTTATGCAGAACTCACAATAAACAAATAATCAGGAACTACCCCGAAACGTACTTCAGTAGGGTGATCTCCTATGCAGTGAAAATTTGGTCGGCCGCACCTCCCACCAGCCTCAAGAAACTATGGGGTATAGAATTCTGGGTGTTGAAGTGGGCCAACGGATGGTCTCACCCGTCGGCCCACTTCAACACCCGCAGTCCACAGAGCACATGTGCGGAAAATAAAGGCATTCCTTCATCTGTGTTCATCTAAGCGTGATCATATGAACTGGAACACGGTTGGTTTGCGTTTGCCAGGAAGACACCTCTGCAGTACCCTCTCTTTGTGCTCAAGGTTCCAGAGTTTCAATAGACACTTCCCAAATGTGACTTTGAACACTCTCAACTCGTTCAACATCGACTTGGAGCTATGGTCGATTGGAAAGTCATATCGAGATGACATCTTGGGCTATCTTATTGTATGTAAAGGACAGGTGTGCAAGTGCCGGTCCTAGTATGCCGATGTCATTTTATATTATGCTTAATTTGAAGTCTTGTTTTTTATTAAGATTAACTCCTTGTTCGGATATTTTGTCTTTAATGGTTACTTTGTAGCTGAACTTTGTATTTTTGTGATTGGTCACTTGTACAGTGAATGTTTTGTAACTCTGGTTATCTGTGCAGGGAATCAAAAATGTATACCAGTTAATTTATTAAAGAATTTTATTATTATTATTATACTACAAAAGAGGTTACTACATAATTTGTAACACGTAGGGATGATGGGAAAAAGTTTTTAAGATGGATCCCAGGCAGGAGGCAAAGAGATTTTAAAAGATGTTTTTTCTCGTAGTGATGTCCGAATACTTATTGTCACCAGTTTTATACTCTCCGGAAATTTTGAATGGAGATTTTAAAAGATGTTTTTCCTCGTTGAGAATACGAGAAGAGGGATCATTAAATAACCAAAATTTACTTGTGCGTTGAACTATCAAAATGGGGTTGAAGCTTATCTCGGTTGCGTCATTTCATTCCAAATGCTGCCCTGACCACAGATACCGTTTCACGATACGTGTCAAATGGATTCATTTGTTTTTACAAACACCTAAACTCCTTGGGTGCTGTGATCCTGGGTAATTGGTTCATGACGTCGCATTGAGGGCTGTGGTGATTGTCTGCAAATTCCTTTCAGTTATTGCGTATAAAGTGGATTAAATATCTGCATTTCGGGTCACAGAGAATCCTCTTCCAGTTTAATTTTTTGCTCAAGTTGGATTTACAGTTGGATTTTTATGATTATTGATTAGGTCGTTGATATTTTATGCCTTTTCCCATGGTACACATTTAATGACTGCACGAAGGCATCGACTTTCTTCTTTCTATCGGTCCTATTTCATTTGCTTTCAACGAGAAGGACAGATACAGGAAAGCTGTATTCACTAATAAATTAGTAGGGCAGTATTGCTTTTTACCGTATTACCAAACTTGTGTCAGGGTAATCGAAGCTGCTTATGCTTTTGTAAGAAGTTTTTGTCCTGACGTGAACCAGTCTTCAACGTGGACTTGACCAGTGCTGCCACCTAGTGATACAACATACCAACAGACACGTTTCACAAATACAGTAGTTCGGTTGGTTACATATTAATTAATCTATATAATTCAACTTTGATATTTCATACCTTCATACATTTAAAATTAATTTCTTCACAGTTCCTTGTAGTCCGGGATATTACAAAGCTGAAGAAGAATGTCAGATTTGTCCCAGAAATAATTACAGCAGTACATATGGAGCAGTTAACTGCACTCCTTGTGAAGAAGGACAAAGGACACTGTCAGAAGGAGCATCGTCAGTGTCCTTTTGCAAAGGTAAAGTAATTTAAGAGATGAAAGTTAAGGCACATTAATGAAATAAACGAAGATTTTGTGAATTCATATGTAAATTGTTATCTGATCTGATTTTCACAATTAATTCATTTTATGTTTCAGAAATTGGAGATGGCTTGATATTGATGATAGCCGTTATACTTTTCTGGCCGATATGTGTCCTTGTGATTGGTGGAACATATTTTTATAAGTGAGCATTTTCTTTAACTAATCACTATGATTTTTTAAATCTAATTTTATACAGTACTTTGTTTTTAAAATTAATTTTCATACTTTTATGGAATTGTTGGTTGGATGAAAATACAATGGGAGGATCCCTAAAGTTGCACTCGCTAGTAGCATGGCGCATATAAGCACCTTTCCACTAACACCAGGTAGAAAAGTCTAGGGTTCGAATCCCTTTAATGACGTGAGGAATTTTTAAGGGTTTTTTTTCATTATGTGGCTGTGTTAGTTGGTCTCAGGAGAGGATTGTGTGGTTTTAACACGCACAATCGTCCTAATACGCAGTCGTATTAGGATGATTGTGTTGTTCAAGGTGTTGTATTGAGTGATGAAACAAAGAGCGAACATTAACTTTTGTTTTAAGTTGCTGAAAGTTGACAATCCCTCCTTGATTCAGAAAAAAAAAGTGATGAGTCCTGATGTTTTGAATACGATTCACAAAGGGACCAAGCAAGGAATGGCGATCAATATTTCCTTTTTCAAAATTCAAAAATTAAAGTGATATTCGTCACCTTTATTTTTATGAAAACTCCTTACACGAATGATATTGAACTTGTAGTATTTAGTGTTGTATTGAAAGTTTAGAAGACAGGTGTTTGTTGATTAGAATTTCTATTGATTGTAGTTTTTTGGGAAATACATGTGAAGGAAGGTTGTTCCAGAGAACAGAATTAGAAGTGATAAATGAGGAAGAGAAGATGTTTCTGGGAGTTTGGAGTTGCACAGTGAATTTGCGAGGAGTTCAGATCTTAGAGTGACTTAACAGTTTAGAACAAAATCAAAGCCGAGAGCAAAATGAAACCCAGTTATTTTATTTATTTTTTTTATACAGAAGGAGCACTGTTTCTGACGTGCTTGTCCCAAGAGAGATTAAAAGTCAGGGAGATCCTTAACGGAGATATATACTATTGTCTACAAATCTGAGTGTCATCGAAGATGAGCAAAGGAGCATTAGAGTCTTTTTTTTTGCATAGTTGGTAGAATCGCCGTCCTTCCCACACCGGGTGAAAAAGACCCGAGGTCGAGTCAAGTCGATGAAGGGAGGAATTTTTATGGGCCTTTTTCACAATGTGCCCGAGTTAGTCGATCTCAGGGGAAGACAGCATGGTTTTTTTTCCAGGAAACTCGGAGTTTTCGTCTATGAAACAGAAAATCAGAGAACACAGGCAATTTACAGACAATATATAAGAAGCAATACGGCCTTAGTCGCTGATGTCCTAAAACTCTACAACAGCGATATATAAGATTCGATGATCTTTTCGCAGGTTAGTTTGTTCTATTTGTTTGACTATTAATGATGCATTGTGTCGATAAGCTAAAAATTGTGAAGGAAACCATGTTTAATAAGATTTTTGGACATGATAATACACACAGCAAAAATATCCAGTTCCTTGATATAAAGTAGCCTCGACAGTGCTTCACATATACACACTATTTGTAACATCTACTCTGCAAGTCACTAGCTGGTGGACTAGGTGCATCAAGGCATACCAGCTAATTCGGATGCCTCCTAGATAGTTGCCAATAGTTTCGGTCCTGTGAACTATCTAGCAGCGAAATCTATTTGCAAAAGTCGTTTTAAAGCTATACTGTCGAAATGAAAGGATTATTGGACTTCGCATGATATTCATCATAACTTCAAAAGACATCACTCATGATTAAAGAGATGGGGGTTGCCGGAGATTTTCTCGGAAGATTAAACATGGGTTTCACCATTTCAATCCTCCAATAAGCAAAGTGGTGGTATTGCACTGGATGATGAGAATCATCCATCGCCTAGTATCGCTTGTTGACACAGAGTGTCAACCATTCCTTTGTGTGATGTGGACATCACACATAAGCCTCTACTTATGTTGGTTCATACGTGGGTGATCATCTCTAGTATACCTGGTGTGCTCTTTCGGAATTTGCACTTGGAGAATATCCAGGGTTACTAACAGTCCCACCATTATGAAGCATCAGCTTCATCAGCGCTTGCAGACTTCCAGGTAGCAGCACATACCTAAAAGAATGTCTGTGACAAGCCTTAGGGAAGAGGAGGCTCGAGGTGATTATTTTGAAAAATATTGAAAGCTTTTTTCATTTTGTCATCTGGCTTTCTTTAAACTCAGCCTTGAAACTAAATTGTGTACATACAATTTTATTTACTGTATCATTTCTCTGTTATTTGTTTCATTATTTTTATTTTTTTTCTATCCAGGTCAAGGATAGCCAAGAAATCTGAAGAAATTAGCTTAGACGTACATGAAAAACTGCAGGAAGAACCAATTCAACCATCAATAATGCTTCCCGAATTAGCCCTTCAGGCTGTTCCAGAACCTCCACAAGTAATTCCAGCAGCTAGAAAAAGTTCAGAGTTTATAGCAGTAAAGAAAACTGCCGCGATGACTGAACTTGTTCCAACTCGAAAACATAAACGTCAGGCTGTTCATAAACGTTCTAAATATTTAACTAAGAAGAAAACCGATAAGCTCAAGATTGTTCAGACAGTTCAAAAGAGGACAAAATTTTTGGCAGGAAAGATCAAGATAGTCCCAGAAACTAGAAGACAGTCTAAGAATAGAGAATCAAAGAAAGGTACTAGAGATTCTGAAAGGATTTCTCCAGTTGCAAGGACTTCCACAATGAAAGAACCAAAAAGACGGAATGAATTAACTTTGATCACAAGAAAACCTTCGCCACAAAAACCACAGACTTTCCCGCAAAGATCCAAAGAGAGAGTAGGTACCGGTGCCAAACATTCCAAGAGCTCGTCAAAAGAGACGGGTGCTAGAGCGCACAAGGATGTGGTCGCGGAGAACTGGTATATTCCCGTAGCACCGAGGTATCAGTACACAAGTACATATAAAAGATTCCCACGAAGTTCCTTTAGATTTAACCAAGAAACGAACCCTATGTTCCTTCCTAAGATTTATGAAGAAACAGATAGAGTAAAATCCACTAATAAGAAGAGTTTCCATAATATTCCCATTGACCGAAGGCCGATGCATCGGACTGCTGTAACTGTGGGAACACCAAATTCGTCAACAACTGACTGGAGAACCTTTTCGTCATCAGAACCCATCCAACAAGTTGACGAACAAGATTATCCAAAGCAATTTCCACAATCAAACTTCAATCGTGAATTGAATCATCCCTCAGTGACCCAAGGGCCACCTGAACATTCGGAGACAACTTTAAAATCTCGTGATCTACTCTCAATCAGGAATAGATATACTATAACTAAGCCAACAAATATGACTACACCGGCACAGGATTTACTTTATCGAAATCGGCCTTCTGTGAACAGTACAGCGCCCAGAAGTTCATCGACTACATTCTCAACTGAAGTGTCCGGAAACCAAAAATTGCTTGCGAGAAATCCTCGTCAACAACGAGGTGTAAATGATCTTTATACTATGAACACCAGAAATCGCACATCACAATTTGAACGTAATGAAAAACGAAACCAGGCATTTAAGAAAACTTATCTTAATTATGAGAACAGATAGAAGAACAGGTCAGCAGCGCAATCATGGGTTCCATCAAGAAACATGTGTTGAAACGTGTTAGTTTTAATCGCTTAGACTGGGTGTATACTCATCTCTCATGTGAGATCTGGTAATTATTGCACCTGTTTTCATCAATATCACATGAGTAGTTTGGGTTTTGACCTAAATACTTTATGTACAATAATGTTTATGTGCTATAACTAGCGTTCCTCTTAATTCCCTACCATCATTTAATGATCTTTTCCAAGATCTTAGTGGAAAGAAATTGGCACATGCTAGAAGACCCAAAGAATGGATTGGATATTTAATAACTGAAGATTTATGTTCCATAGATAATTAGTAATCTATTGAATTATAAGTTTTTTATTTTCGTGTTTTCTTATCAACACTAATACAATTACGATTAAATGTAGTCTTGGGTCTTCTGTTGTACTTGAGATTATACTTCAAATATATTTAGAGCTGATCTTCACACCTGCATACTACTTAATGCAATATCTTCTATTATTTTTCTCTTAGTGTGAATACACAATTTTACAAAAGTTCACTGGCACAGGAAAATTTAATAATAATCGTTCGAAAGTGAACCAGAATCCATCTAAACTTCGAAATCCTGTGGTCTTGCCTGAACTCAGATTCGATATATTCTAAGCAAGTCAACGAATATAATTGACCCAGTTCCCTCACAGATTATTTGGTAATTAGAATGCCTGTCCGCACAGTGGAAGAGAAAATTCAGTTGTCTTCATTGCTCGCTGTGCTAGAAATCCACGGGCATTCTGTGACAGTTCCATGGTCTTTGTTCTCAAAAGCCAGAATCAAATTACATGTTTGTTTTTTTTGAGAACTTACTACAACTAATTAGAGAAGCGGGAGTGTTGTTGTTGTAGACCATCCTCGCGCTAGACATCCTTGAATATTCTCGGAAAATGCAAATGCATCAACTACACTAGTCGAAAGATGTTTCTGTAAAGACGATGATATACGTACCTCATAATGTAGTTGAAGATAAATTTCCATCAGGTATGTCGAAAACATTCGAAGAAATTTCAGAGTGAACAGTAACTGAGGAATTATTGGAACATCGTCAGAAGCAGAGTATCCCAAGCTTGGAGGAACCAGGTTCATCACCGTTGTGAATGGTGTGCGCATGGATAATGACTTCAATATAGTGTAAGAAACACTATGTACTGTATTAATGCCTGGCGGTTGTTGGGGTCGCAAGACATGTGAAACATATATGGCAGCTCCACAAACCTCCAGATCTGTTTCTCACCTGCCAATACGTAAATAAAATTAACCAGTTGCTTTGAAATCAGTTGCCACTGTTGTATAAGTGCTTTTTCCAGCTAATTAAGTGTCATTGGACACTCTGGAAAGTTGGGAGAGCAATCCTATGAGGATGAACGATGCCGTCCATAAGAATGCATATTTCTTCTACAGCACCAGCATAGAGAAGGACCACAGGTCACACAGAAATCTCATCTCTGTATCAGCTTAAACCCAAGGCCCTGTTCCTGATGAGGAGGTCCGTACGATCACACAGACTGATGCCCTCCATACCATCAGTCCACATCCACGAAACTGACTGTTCCTGTATGTGCACCGGTTTGTTTTGGGTTTCTCTTATGCGCTACTGGAAACCAAGACAATCCGACTGCAAGTTGTACCTGTACTCATCTGTGAAGAGCACACGGCGCCATTCCTGGAAAGTCCAATTACAATATTCGAGTGTCGACATTCGTATGGCCATTCGATGTGGGACACTCAATGAAACATACATCACTGGTCTTTCGCAAAAAAAGTCCATGTCTGTGCAGACGATTTCGGATGGTTTGAGTTGAGACCAACGTTTCTCTCACTGTTGCAAAGCATCTGACCATTTGAAAACGTCCAGGTTAGTGTCCTAGACCCTGATCTGGAGGTTTATGAATGGTCTAGGTTTCCTGGAACTGATTCCACAACCTGCTGATGAGACTCCGACATACCAAGCCATATCCCAAGATGGCGTTATGGTTGTTCCGCCTTCAGTACTTTGATGACTCTCCAAGCGATAGACGTCTGGTCCGAAAAACTGCCTGAGATTACATTTTCAACATACCTGTCAATTATTGTAATATTGCCCAACGATAATTGACAGGTGTGTTGTGTTTTGCAGTTGTAGTTCGTGAATGAGATCCATCTGCGATCTGGTCAAATATGTAACCAAATCGTGGGATGCCCGAATTTGCATGTTCTTGGCCTGTATTTGTTAGAGAACTTAGCAATTTGCATCTATATGCCGGTCCTTGAACCTTTGCGATCATTGCCCACATTCAAAACAATTACGAATCAGTCAAAAACGGAATGTGGAGTGATATCCTAATTGTTTCGGCAAATATATTTGAGCTAAATGTGCGAACAAGTAACTTCGGTTCATTTGAAAATTCGATGGAGGTGCCAGAATTAGTTACGGTTCTGTGTATAATTGCGAAAGTCTGCGCGGGCACAGTGGTATCGTCACGGTCCACCCCACGCCGTATGGAAAAGGCCCGATTTCGAATCCCATCGATGCGGAGATGGGAGAAATCCTAGGTGCCGTCTGACACGAACATACATCCTGTCGACGCGAGGAACTTTAATGGGTTGTTTTCACTCTGTGAGTGAGTTAGTCGGTCACAGGCGTAGACAGCAAGGTTTTTTCCCCCAGAAACTGGGATTTTTCGTCCTGAAAAACAGACAAATCGACCATAGAACACACACAATTAACAGACATAGGACACAGCACGGCAGATGAATTTAATTATTCGGGTGACCTGAAAAGAATAGTTTGGTTTTTGTATAATTGCGAAAAAGGCAAAATTTCAGAGACATGGCAAAGAAGATTTGAATTTGGCGAGTGGATATAGTAAATGCAGATTTAGAACCCGATTATTCTTTCGGATATCTGCTTCAGTTTTGAAGTTCGTTGTTATTGAATATAGCTATTAATAAACACAATTGCTGGTACTGAAGCAACAAGAATCTTCATTGGGTGGAAGATGCCGCTTCTAAAGCCAATTTACGGATTACACTGTGTTGTCGTAGGGTTTTAGGAGCATCAGCGACTAAGGCCATATTGCTCCGCATATACTGTCTGCAAATTGCGCGTGTTTTATGGTCAATTTTCTGTTTGCTGGACGAAAAACTCGAGTTTCGAGGGGGGTGGACTATGCTACTCTCGCCTGAGACCGACTAACTCAGCCACGTTGCAAAAAAGGCCTATAATCATTCCTGATGTCATGAACAGGATTCGAAATCAGGTCTTTTCCACCCGGTGTGGAGAGTGTTTCTGTACAGGGCAGCTCCAAAGATCATTCCACTTACAGATTGCGACAGGAAAATATCCACGTAAGAGAGATGTTTGGTATATATTTTTAATAGAGATCTATTTGTTAGATGGCGTCCCATAAAAGTCCACTATTGAAAGAGTGGTGTATTCTTTCAAAATATCGATTCAACAAAAGTAAACTTTTAATTCATGTTGTTGTGTTGCAAAATCCACAGCAGTTTACACTGAGAATACAGAGGCAGCATTGCTTTTCAGGGCCTGTAGAAGCCTATTACTGGCATCCTTGCGAAAAATTTGGAGTCAAGATAGTTGGCCTTCGACTTCATGATTTCTGACAGGCAATTCCTGTTCTACAGAACTGTTTCAGAACTGTTACTGCGCTGCCTTTTTGTTCATTGTATTATTGCTTTTGTATATTAAAATGTAAGTTTCAACGAGAAAACAATGCTGCGCTAAGTCATCTTCATTTGTGATTTGTTTTTTGTTAATATTCAGTCAGACACTATACAGTGTGTTATTCGAGTTTTAAACCAATCCAAAGATGATGATAAGATAAATTTCTCATTGTCACAAAATGTTATGTACACTGGTGTGAAAAACTTAAGGACCAACACTATTTTTAAAGGTTATAACCACAAAATCTTTACTTAAGGTACTCTTTACTGATGAGAGTAGATTCAGTCTCAGCAGCGATTCTGGACAGCTCATTTGGCGAGAGGTTGGCACACGGTATCACCCCGCAAACATCACTGAAAGCGATCGATATGGCGGTCGAGGTGTTCTCGTCTGGGGAGGCGTTATCTTGGATGGACGTACACAACTCCAGATACTGGAACGCGGTACTGTAACCAGTGCACACTACTGTACTGAGGTAATCCTTCCCCATGTGCGTCTGTTCTGAGATGCCATCGGCCCCGAGTTCGTGTTTATGGATGATAACGCCACACCCCATCGCACTGCAGCCGTTGATATGCTTTTGGAAAGTGAGGACATTGTTCGTATGGATTGGCCTGCCCGTTCCATCGATCTAAATGCCATCGAACACATATGGGACGCTTTGGGGAGACGCCTAGCGGCAAGTCCACACCCACCAGAAAATGTTCAGCAGCTGAAGATGGCGCTGACAGAGGAATGGACGATGTTACCTCAAGAACTTATCAACAACATTGTTCTAAGTATGGACAGGCGGTGCAAAGCCTGCATCGACATAAGGGGTGGCCATATCTCCTACTCAGGACCACCTCTTCCCTTTGTTCCATCTTTGGCAGTGATGCATCTGTATCATGGCAGCCAGTGCTATGTTGCCATTTTTGAATAAGGTCCCTCTGTACCGTTTTGTTTCCATTGTTGCGTCGGTGTTGTTTCCTTCATCATTTCTGTACCTCACGAGGTTCCTTTGGTATGCTTTTCCCATATCCAGGCCACTCCTATGAGAAGCTACAGGTGAAAACCTCACTGGTCCTAAAATTTTGCACACAAGTGTATTTTTGTGTTTTATACTCGTATAGCGAATAAAAATTTCGACTTCTTGACTTTTGGATCACTTGTGAAAGTCATAAAGGGATCAGACTTGCCCATGTTGGGGAAACTGATTTATTTTCTACTGTAGCGCAGTGTATGCAGAGTATATGCTACAGTACAGAATTCAAAACATTCATTCAAATGGAGTATAATTTTTTGTGTGCGCATTAACTTTAAGGAAATAGAATATGAACTGCGTGCATCTGCAGTTGTGAAGTGCTGGATACGAACCAGGAACCATAGATAAACGAAGTTGAGTTGGTCAACTAGGTAAACCCAACTGTACCTACCTTTGCATTCACACGACAGATATAGTTGAAGTTAACCCACAAGTGTCATATGATGCAAGAAAGCAAGTTTATAAAGCATCAGCCAAAAAAATCTGCCACAACACCTGTCCATCCCATCCAATAATCTGTCTGGTCCTTATGAATTTATTCAAACTGCCCACTTCCACAACAACGGACGGAAGTTTGTTTCAACAATTAACCAATTGCTGGCTGAAGGCAATACACCACACATCTATCCTGCAACTATCTTTCCTCGATTTGAATAAATACCCCCCCCCTTGCATATGGAGTCTGAGCAAGTGGAAGAATGCCATCAGCATTGAGCTTGCTCAATACATTCAAAGACTTAAAACACCTCAATCAGATCACCTCGTAGGTGCCTAATCTGCAGACGATGCAATTTGCAGAAATGATGCATGTCTTGGTATGACAACCCATTTGTTTTCTTCACCAATCTCACTGCCCTTCACTGCACCCGTTCTAGCAGATTTACATCCTTCCTAAAATGAGGCTTGCAGATCTGTATACAGTAGTCAAGATGCGACCCAACCACTGCCAGGAACTTTGCTAGCAAAGTTCTGCGCTGGTAGCACAGTGGTATCGTCACCGTCATCCCCACACCAGGTGGAAAAGGCCCTGAGTTCGAATCTCCTCGATGACGCGAGGAACTCCGATGGGCTTTTTTCACTCCGTGGCTGAGTTAGTGGATCTCAGGCATAGATAGCGAGGTTCCCCCCCCCCCCAGAATCAGGTTTTTCGTCGTGCAGAAAAACACGAAAATCGACCAGAGAACACGCAATTTACAGACACAATGCATGTATATCATGTGTCTGTACAGTGGGTATATGAAAGAAATTTCCTGGTGACCCTAATGTAATTGTTTGTTTGTTTGGTTTGTATATCATAGACAACTTCCCACGAGCTGTCCTGGAAATTTGTGAAAGCTGCTCAGATTACTTCTTACCCGACTGTACAATTAACCTCAAGTCTTTTTTTTTTCATTCCCCTGAGTGTAATTCCACCAGTTGATGTTACTATGAGATTACTGCAATCCAAAAGCAGTTCCTTGCATTTGTCAATGTTAAACTTCAACTGCCATTTCTCAGCCCATCATGCCTTACCCCTCCTACCCCGTTGTAACAGCACAATATCACTTAACCACTCTGCCAACCTTTGTATCATCCGCAAACTTAGACATTAAGTGTGACATACCTTCATCAATATCATTAATATAGAAAAAAATGGGCCCAGCGGGCTCCACTAATAACATTAGTCCATAAACAGCAGTGTCCATTAATAACCATTCTCTGCCTTCTCTCACTCAACCATCCCTTTATCCAAAGCAGTAACTTGCTCTTAATGCCACACTGCTGTATTTTGTACAGCAGTCTTTTATGTTGTAACAATATCAGAAGCTTTCCTGAAATCCAAGTGTATGATATAATTTTTTTTTGCAAAAAGTTCTTTTGTTACAGCATCATGGTATCCAATTAGAATTGTTAGACAAGATTTCTCCTTAAGAAACCCATGGTGCAACTGTACTGCAACTGTATCTCTGTCTAGATCATTCTGCAATACTTCTTTAACCATTGACTCCATTATTTTCCCTGGAACATTATCATTATCATCATTATTCCGCCAGTGGAACTCAGAGATGCCGATGATCCTAATGTAATCTCGACTGCTCAATGTTTCCATTTCGAAAATACGACTATGAACCAGTATTCCCGCAACTCCAAGTTCTAACATAGGTGATAAGAATGAATAATCAACGAAATAATCAGTTATATGAATGAAATAATCAATAACCACCACCTGATAATGAAATAATCAACAACGAAATTCTACTCTTAAAACATTTTCCTTTATTTCAACTTTTAGTCATAAGCTACATAAGATCATCTCTTCATGGTCATTGTAAAAATATATATTCGTCACCAAAATAAGACTTATGTACAAAATAACATTTATAAGACATGCGATACGAATATAGTGTGATTTTTCAATAATTAAACGATGTTTTGCCTCTTAGAGAAGCAGCACTTGAATAACAAAAGAGGGAGCAAAATACTCCCACCTACTTCAGTGCGTATAATAAAATATGGATAATAAAACGAATGTAAGAGAATATAAAGCTTTGAAATGTAAGCGAAAAAGAGATTCTTTCAAAAATTAGAATACATCTGCCTATATTCTTTCTTAATAAACATTAAATAGAACTATAGAATACGTGAGAGATAAGAAAAGGACAACACTTCTTAGAAGTTCAATATGAAAACAGTTTTAAATACAACCTTAGTGAGATTCTTGGTCATTTCAAATAAACGAATATATTAAACAGAGAAAATGAAAGTAGTATTATCAGCTTTTCTATAAACATAGCACCAATGTTTAAAATGGTTCAATTATAAACAGGAATTATATTTGATCATTAATTTATGTGAGCAATTAATAAGATCAACATTTTTAGAAAATGATAAAACAACAAACGACTATGAAAGGAGCATGCAGCGCCCCCTATCATTGCCTTAACATTATATTAATTATCCAGTGATAGCGTATTTCAGTTCAGCGTAATTTTGTTTTTGAAGAACAGGTAGGTTTAAATTGAAAAATGAAATCGCAATTCTAAATAATGGAAATATAATTTATAGTGATAATCGAGTACAAAGCAATTTTCGTAATAAAATTAATGATTTAATAAAAAACAGTTATACATTTATTTACTCACATTTGAATACGACGATTAATGAAGCATACGACAATGAAGGAATTTGCCTGCGATATGCAGCATCCTCTGTCGTTGTCTTCTTAATTATTTTATATTCACAAAAAATATTCGATAGGAATTAAATTTCCAAAATTATTTTAATATTATTTGTGAAGGACGAAATGGTGAAATTGAAATATAAGCTAGCTACTATCCTATACAATGGTAATATTTATAATTATCGTTAGAAATTATCAATTATAAATACTATAATACCGATAAACCAATTAATTTTAACATGATTTAATGTTTGGGTACATTATATATTTAAATATATAATAGCATATAGTTAAATATATAAATACATAATTACTATTAAAATAGTTAATTAATGAATGCATAAAATAGATGTAGAAAAACCATTTGCGTGTCTGAAGAACAGGTGATGAATTCCCTTTATAGTTAGTAACGTGAAATGGTTTTAAACAACTTCCTCAGAGTAACAAAATGATAACATTCTTTCAGTAAGCAAATATCTTTACAGGAAATTATGAGGTATTTTAGATTATGACAGTTAAACACGAAGAAGAAACTTTTAAATATGGTATCACAAATGGCGTAATTCTATTTTTTGCTTTAATTTGTTCGATATAATGGTCCTTGTGTATTTTAGGCAATGTCTAAATATGTTCACTGTCCAAACGCTAGCAAACTAGCATAATGTGCTGTGTAAACGTTGTAATGGTCCCACACGCCCGCATAGATACTATAATCTGTTCGCAAGCATATTTTGGTACTTTTTCCGTTTGAGGTAGGTCCAATGAGAAAGGAAAGTGGTGTGGTTCTGCGATGTGTTACTGTCTTCAGTACTGTGAAAAGGTACATTAAACTACTGCATGAAATTTCCAGTTTAAGAAATCCTTAGTATTATAACTAATCGTTCTAGAACATACCTTTCCTAAAATTCGTATTTTTCAGATTCCAACTGATTAAATAACTTTTTCAAAATCTGAAGGTCGCATCCTACAGAATGTTCTTAAAATTTTTCCGAGTCTTCGATTCTTAGGTCAAAAAGCAAATCAGTTCTTTTATATTTGCAACTATTTTTTAATATGTCCTCACACTATGGCTATGATCACTTTTCTATCGTACAATGTAGAAAAAGGCACTACGTTCGAGTCCCATTTTGACGGAGTTTTTAAGGCTTTCCTTTCATAACATGGTTTGCATCGTTCCCTTCAGCAATCTCGAGTGTTTTCATTCCGAAAATCAAAAACGAACTGTGGAATACACGCAATTTACAGCCACTATGCTGATGTCTCACACCATCAGTTGCAAATTATAAAACCAAGCAACTTTTCAAAACCTATATCATCTGCCAATCTTTCTTTACTTAATTTTTTTTTACGCCGCCTTTCTGAAACATTCTTCAGTATCCAAGGGAACATCCTACAGTTTCTCAGATTTATTCGGGAAAAACAATCCTTCACTTTAAAGTATGAGATGAGTTTTTCAATAGACAAATCGGTACTCGAATTCTCAAGGTGGAATCCTGAGTTGCTATTTACAGCTCTTATGGGAAACAATTTGTCGAAAGCACAAAAACTATGTAGCTATCACTATCTGTTTTCCTAAACACGATTCATTAGGATATGGGGACAAACAAGAAACGGAGATATAAGGTGGGTGTAGCAAGTGAAAAAAATGCTTGCTCGTATGGGTTGCAGCGTAAATGTACCTCTATAAATTCAACTTTATAAGCACTGCTAAAATTTTCATAAAAGAGGAACTGGAGGCCAAATGTCGGCTGTTGAGGTTATTTATCCAGGGATGCGCTGGAAACATGCGATGGGCCAATTAAAAATTTTGGATGAAAATTAAAAATCAGTTTCGGATCACAGCTACGTTTAGCGAGTAGTTCATATAGTCATATACTTGTCATTTAAATAAATGGGCGGTCAGAGAGACATAGCCATTGGATCATAAACCATAAACTATAACGTTAGCGTTTCATCAGGTTTAGAGAATTTATTATATATATATATACGGGGAACGTATGAAAAGTTCGTGGCCTGATATGAAAGTTTAGTAGAACAGTGTTAAAAGTTTCTGTAGTTAATGTATAATCCTTCAAATAGTAACCCACCAAGTTTCAAGCAGTCTCAATAACATAGTTTTTTAATTACAGATTCTGAAGTCAACAAATTTATGTGAATGAGGAAAGATGGGCAAAATCAGTCACCTTGTACTCATCCAATATTGGGAGGGGGGGGGTGAACTCCGCCAAAGGAAATTCATGAGGATATGGTTACAGCATTGGGGAGTCTGCCCATTCCTAATTCATTGTTAAGAAGTGGGCAGAAGAATCCCTCGAAGATGACCTTCGAGGCTCTCCCTCGAAAATTGACCCACGCTGTGGAAGACCTGCAACGTCCATCGCTCCTCAAGTTGTTGACAGTGTGCATTATCTGGTTATGAATGATCAAAGAGTAACAGTTCGGTACATTGCGAGCGTAGGCATCTCATCTGAAAACATGTATCACATATTAACAGTTCTCACTATGAAAAAGATGTCAGCACGATGCTGACAGCAGATCAAAAATACGCCAGAGCTGCTAAGTGAATATTTTCATCGTTTTCAAGCAGAGTCAGCAAATTTCCTTGCGAGGTATGTGAGCATGGATAAGACGTAGGTCCATCACTTTCAGATAGAGACAAAAGAGTAGTTCAAACAGTGGAAACAAAGCTCTTCTCCCCTCCCAAGAAAGCCAAGTCGATTTCTTCTGCTGACGAGGCAATGGCATCTGTTTTTTGGGATGCTGATGGAGTATTTTAGTGGATTACCTTCAGAATAGCTAGACAGTCACAGGGGCATATTATGCAGACCTTATGAGGGGTTTGAGTGAAAACATGAACGACCAACGCCGGGAAATCTCAGCAAAGGAGTCATTCCATCAGGACAACACGCCTGCTCACAAGCCTGTTACTACCATGGCTGCACTGCATTAGTGCGAATTTGAAATCTTAGACCATCCCCATATTCACCAGATGTACCACTATTGGACTTTCAAGTATTTCCTAATTTGAAAAAATACGTGGCTGGCATCCACATTTCCACCGACAGTGACTTCACTGCTACAGTGGATGCATTCCTGGAGGTCCAAGAGAAAATTTCTTCACAGCTGGAATCAATTTATTGTTGCATCGGTGGTAAAAGTGTATTGACTCCAAAGGGGACTACGTTGACAAGTAACACGTTATCAGACCCCGCAAATAAACTCTATACTCAGGCAATGAACTTTTCAAACGAGCCTAGTACAATATTTTATATTGTACCAGTACCACGATTGTGGCTAAAGTTTTTATATTTTATATAGTCTATCCATTTTAGTGGTAACTATGTCCACTGTACATTTTAAGAATGTATGGGATTGTAAAAAAAATAAGGAAAATTAGCCAATTTTCAAACCGCTGGTTAACTCCATATGTAGTACTCCCTTTTTTTCACGTGCGCACACACCCATACACTACATTTAGTAAGAAAACATCTGGCATGAGTAAAAGTTCTATGTACAAAAATGGCCTGAAATTCAACTTGTGATTTACATTTGGCCTTTTTTTTTTTTTTTTTTTACACATTTGTGTGTTATTTGTTCATATTTTAAGTGATTCGCCATTTATTAGAAAAAGAAGCGTCCATTGTTTTTTAGGGATTAAAAAACATTCTTTCATCAATATCCGGTCGAAAACGGTGAGAAAAAGGACACTTGTGATGAAATATTTTTCCAAAAATTTTAACAAATATTTTGCATCCCAAATCAGTGGTTAAATTCATGCTTTGGTTTGCATCTGGTTAAGAGTAAATACTTGTTGTTGCCTTTTCTTGTGTCGCTTTCGAGATAAGTTGGATTCTACCCAAAATAAGGCTGCAGCGCAGATCTCCAACACAGCACCGACTACTCCAAATCCGAAGGACCATGAGAGAAAATTGTGATCAGGATCTGGCATCCAGTTTCGTTCGTCTCCCAGGGCTCCGAAAGTAATGACAGATATGGTAGTGCAGACACCTATGGATCACAAACAGTTTCAATTTATATCGTGTATTCAAATTATACTAGAATTCAATAACTGGAAAAATAACACAAACTAAATATTAGAAATAAATCTTATAGAAACATTGCCAATAGGTATCCAGAATCAGCAGAACGACGGAGAAAAGGGGTAGGCATGTCACTGGAGCAGCGGAATGTACACTCAGTGATCACTGAATTATGACTACCTACCTAAAAACCGTGTTGGGCCAACGTTCGTACGGATAACAGCTGCTTTTAGCCTAGGCATTGACTCCTCTAGATGCCTGAAAACGTCCGTAGGGATCTGCAGCCATGTTATCTGCAAGGCTTTCCACACTGTCGGAATAGATGATGGTTACGTATCCATACGCTCCAAAACAGGTGTTCAACTGGATTGAGTTCAGGCGAATTTGGAGGCCAATCAAGATGGGTGATATCTTTACTGTGTTCTTCGAACCACTCGTGCACAGTGCCGGCCCGATGACATGGCGCATTATCGTCTTGGAAGACACCGTTTCTGTCCGCGAAAAAATTCAACATTGCAGAGTATACGCGGTTTCCTAAGAGCTGCCGGTAGACTTCGCCAGTGAAACGTTGGTCCATACACACCAGGGGTCTTAGTTCTTGCAAGCAAAACATACCTCATATTAAGCAACCACCGCCATCTGCCTGGATAACGGACACTATGCATGATGGATCCATGGACTCGTGTTGCTTGCGCCACACTCGAAGGGGTCTGTCATCGTGTGGCGCCTCTGTAGCCAGGTGGGCAGGAGCGGCAGTGCGTAGCACACGCTCCTTGATTAGACCGGGGTTCGAGCCCGTGACCACCAAATACGGAGGATGCGAAAAGGTCAGGGAATGACCACCGCATATCCCCGGAGCAATATGGCCTTAGTTGCTAATGCTCCTAAAAACCAAATAACAAACAAATGTTTGTTATTTGGTTTTTAGTATTTGGTATTTGGACTCATCTAACCAGCACACTTGTTTTCAGTCCAGTGTCCAACCAGGGTGTTGTTGACACCGTAGCATTCGCCACCGACAATGATCAGTGGTGAGGAGAGGGTGTCTCTTGGGTCGTCTGCTATGGAACTCTATAGTCGTCTGGAGGTGAGGCATATAGCCATTTGGGATATTGTTATTACATTCTCCAGATTGTATTGCGATGCCAACTCGCACAGTGACTTGCCTTTGAGCGCGTACAACGCGCTGCACCCTTCGCTCACCACGAACATCCACCTTGCATAATTCGTTGCATTTCTGTCGGCGGGTGATGGTTTGACCTGTTTAGACACCATTCTTCGAGTGCTGCCATATCGTTTCCGATATAGCAGCACCCGAAGCACGAGCTCCCATAATCATGGCTCAGTGGTGTAACAGTATTTTCACGTGATACTTTTGGATAAAGACCTAGGTTCAGATCTCACCACTCATCAACAGAAACTCAATGTGGCCTTCATATTATTATGAGGTTATGAAGAGTTTTATTCACCAGTAAATTTGTATAATTTGTGGCTACGTTTTCATTTTCAATACTTTTATATCACAGTTTTGAAGCGGCTCGCAGTGCTGCTGAAAACTGTCTTAATGGAATGTGCGATGTTGTCCTTATAGAAGACAACTTGCACTTCTCCCTATAGCACAAAAAGCCACTGAACACTGTTAGTAGCAGCAAATAATTTACCTATCGATTTATTTTAGTATAAACGTATGAATTGTGAAAATCAAATCGACAGTTAATTTACTTAGGTTAAGGTTACACTTTTTTTATTCCAAGATGGAATAAAAAACCTTGCAAATTCTTTAACGAATTTTAACAAATGTAAGATCATCAATTGGAAAATCAGACTCAACATATTTAATAATTCTTCCTTCAAAGCAACTTTTGTTATTTTTAAATTTCTATTAATACTTTTTCCTCCTTAAATATAAATCTTAGACTGCTCTCTTTCTCTTTCTCTCTCTCTCCTCTTTTCTTCTCGTCGTAACCAATTCACTTCTTGCTCTTTATCTCTTTGTCTCTCCTTTTCTTCCTTTACCGCTCCCTTTCGTTTCTCTCTCTCTCTCTCTCTGCCGCCTCTTTCTTACCTACTTTTGCTTCTCTCTCTCTCTCTCTCTCTCTCTCTCTCTCTCTCTCTCTCTCTCTCTCTCTCTCTCTCTCTCCTCCTTTCCCCGCACACCCTCCCCTTCTTCCTCTCATCTTCCTCCCTTTTCTCTTTCTCGCCATCTCTGCACCTCTCTTCTTCCTCTTGCTCCTTCTTTCTCCTGTTATCCAAGTCTTCCCCTTCTCACATTCACCCTTCTCATTCTCTTCTCTCCCGCTCTTTTTTCTCTCTTTCCTCTGTTATCCCCCTTCTTGCCTACTCTTTATCCCGTTCTTACTTTGCTCTTCCCCCTCATTATTTCTTTCTCTACTCGTTCTGTTTTTTCTCCTGTTATAATTTCTTACTTTCTTATTTTCGTTGCTCTCTCACTTTTTCTCCCTTCTATTTTATTGTCAGTATAACATCTTCTCTTCCCCTCTCTCCCCCTTACTATTTTTCCTCCATATCTTTCGTTCTTCCTATCTCTGATACTCGCTTTCCCTCTCTTTCTTTCGCGCTTCCTGTCTCTCTCATTCATTCCCTTACTCACTTTCTTTCTTTATGATTCTCGTACTTTCCCCACCTTTCTACTTCACTCACTCACTCCTTCCTTTCTCTCTCTATCCCTGTCTGCTTCCCCCCTCTTTTCTCTCTCTTTTCATTCTTTCTATCTCGCTCTTCCTCCTATTCCTCTTCCTATCGCTCTATTTACTCTTTCCCTCTCTCTTTCGACTTCACTCACTCTCTCCTCTCTTTCCCCCTACTCTCCATTGTTCTTTCCCTCCCTGTTTAGTTCAATCTCTCTCTCTCCTTCTCTTTCTTCCATTCTCATTCCCTCACTTTCTTTTGTTCTTCATATCTTGCTCTTTCCCTCCTATCTTTCTCTCGTTCTATCTCTTTACCCCTATCTCTCTCTTGCTCTCTTTCCCCTTTCTTTCGTTCTTAATTTCTTTCGATCTCATTGTTTCCTCTCTCTTTATTTCTCTCGCTTTCCTGGCTTTCTCTCCCACTCTCTTTCCCTCCCACTCTCTTTCCCTCCCCCTTTCTCCCTTACGCACTATCTTTCTCTCCCTCTTTTTCCTTCCCTTTCTTTCGTTCTTCCTATCTCTTCCCCCCCTTTCTCTCTCTCTCTCTCCCTTTTTTACTTCCATTTTTTTTCTCTCATTCTAACGCCTTCTTTCTCTTTCTCCCCCATCCTTCTTTCTCTCTTCGGTTCAGTGCTCCTTTCTCTCTTTCCTACATTGTATATATTCTCATACGCAATTTCACCTTTTTCTCCTTTGCAGCTGCAAACGTTTCTCTCTGATCGATAGTTGTTTAACATTACAATGACCAGTATTTAAGTCCTTCAGTGTCTCCGCCTCTCTTACTTGAACCCTATCCGCGTGTGGTGCAGCATTTAACATTTCCTCCGCTGATGATTTATCGCGTAATTCGATTGACTCAACGATGCAGTTCCAAATTATACACACAAATGTATTTATTATTTTTATTAATAACTAGTTTGATCATCTATTCGAACATTACTCACCCGCAAAACAGTTGAGGCAACTCAAGCATCTGAGTGTAACAACATCTTTATCGGAAGCAAGACACAGTACCAGGGCCAGAACCAGCAAACAAGCGAGGAGCAAAAAGACAAACCCAAGCGTGAAAAGGGTTTGTACGGCTACAAAGAACGCTGAAATGTATAATAAAAGCAAAACATGAAATTTTGTAAAGCAGCAAAGGTACTGTAACTCAAATAAAAACTAAGTTTTTATTATATTAATTTATCTCGTTTTACACAGTCAATACACTAAGCATTTTTGCTATTGCACCACATTAAATAGTCACTTTATTAGGTACAGCCACCCTCTCCATGATATGATTATTTTCTCTGGATATATCAACACGTGTCTACATCCTGCTATATGAAGCAGGTCGCAGGTAGGTGACAGTCAAGTAACAAGTCATGGCAACTACAGTGGTAACCAAAAAAGATATTTCAGAACGCACAATTCTCCATATCTTGTCACTGATAGGGTATCGCAGCGGATTAGTGAAGCGAGTTGCAGTCCTTTCAGGGGGAAAAAACTAGAAGGGACGTTTACAGTGGGCTCAGGAACACTGTAATTTGAAGGATAGGAAAAATATTGCCTGGTCTGACGAATCTCGGTTCCTGCTGTTTCAGGTCGATGGGAGAACGAGATCATGGAGAAAACAACATGATTCCATGGTCCTATTTTACAGGTGTAAACAGTGCAGGCTAGTGGTGGCAGTGTAATGGTGTGTGGAAACATTTTTTTATGCACATTAGACCCATCGATATCAGTAGAGCAACGTATGGTTATCTGTAATTTGTTTCCATCTATGTGCATTCCTCCATAGCTGCAGTGTATCCATCTGCGAATGTATTGAACTGACTGGGTTCTAAGAATACGAAAGTGAATTCAATCAACTCCAGTGATCAGATCTGAATCCAATTAAGCATTTGTGGGATGAACTAACTGTTCGAAGTTCTCAGGGCTAACAGTGGGGCTATTTGCTATCAGATAGGTGTACCTAATAAAGTGGCCATTCAATGTACATCGAGCTGAAAACTAAGACCATGAAGGATGTTTCTTTGCATGACAAGTTACGTCATGAACGAAAATTTAATAAAAAATGCACCGTGAATGTACCATGTGATGTTTACGGGCGGACCTTTACCATTAGCATTTAGCATTAGTAGAGGCATATGATGCAAGAAAGCAAGCTTATGCAGCATCAGCCAAAAAAAAAAAAAAAAAAACCCACTCCCATTTCGCCACCCCCCCGTTCGTTCGAAATACCTGTCCAGCTGAGCCTTAAATTTATTTAGGCTATCAACTTCCACAACAAGGGATGGAAGTCTGTTCCACCTACCAACTACCCGCTGGCTAAAGGCAAATTTCCGCACATCTATCCTACATCTGTCTTTCCTCGATTTGAATTTATGCCCTCTCATGTGATTATTCTGAGCAAGAGCAAGAATCCCGTCAGCATTGAGCATGCTCAAATCATTCAAGGCTTTATACACCTCTATCAGATCACCTCGCCGGTGCCTAGTCTCCAGACACTGTAATTTGCAAAACTTAAGCCTTTTTTCGTAAGAGCAACCCTTTGTTCCATTCATCCCTTTCCTTCCAGAGTTTACATAGGTAAAGAACTCTTTTCTGTTTTTCTTTGCATCCTTTTCCAAGGATTTCTCATAATCTGCCTTTGCTTGCCTAATCTCCTTTGTGACGTGGTTACAGACCATCTTAAATCTATCATAGGCTTCCATGTCACCCATTAATTTATATGTATCCCATGCATTTTTCTTCTCTGCCTCAGTAGTCTCATTAGTTCATCTGACATCCATTTAGACCTAAACCTTGAACAATATTTCTTAGTTGGTATATAAAGCCTAGTAGCTTCCAAGATAAATTATTTGAATGCTTCCCATTTTGAATTTGCTGTTGGTAACGTCATCAGTTGGTCCCACTAACAGGGTGCCTAAAGCTGCCTGACACCTTACAGGAGTCAGGCATCTTGTAATGCTTTGCGATGTAGAGGGTGAGTGAAGTCAGTAAATGTGAAATCAGAGTTGAAAATGAAAACTAAAACAACAAATATATAAAACCATTATATACATTTGTATATTCTGTATATCTTGATATTCTGTCTTCTTGAATGCAAAAATACATCTTTATAGTTTTTCATCAGTGATCGTTTGATTTAGTTTTAGAAAGATAGATTCAACTCCCTTTAACATCAATATAGGCGATCTCAACACAGGAACTATGGAGAACGGCGCAGCCATCCTTCCTCAATTTATGTGTGTTGTCTGAACGTGCCATTAATATTTAGCTGATTGAAATCAAAGCCTTAAATATTTCAATCAGCCTTTCAAAATCTTAACTACAGTATTTAAATTCAGCCTTTCAATTTTTACATACATATTTTATTCTTTTGTTCTAAACTGTAAATAGTTGCATATTATTGATTACTGTACATTAATGTTAAATTCGTATCTTGTGCTGTATTTTTGTATACAGGTGAACTAAGTGTATATCGTGAAAAGTATCCATTATTCTAAACAAACTGAAATCAGGTCTCCTCGCAGGTGCATAGTTTCCAGACCTTGCAATTTCAAACCTGGTAATTTCTGAACCCATTCCGACAAATCCACATCCTTTTTAAAATCAAGTTTTCAGACGTGGATGCAGTAATCAAGATGTAGCCTAACTATCCTTATAAAACCGGATAATCAACTCTATTATTAGAGTAACAAAATTTTGAAAACTATGACACCATTTTTACCTCTGACAGCCTGCATTGCCGAAAGATCATTCTCAGCTTTTAAAAAAATAATAAAACTATTTAAGAAACACCATTCACCTTCAAGACAATTTAAGAAGCCTGATATTATGATTATTTATAAAAACAACCGGATAATAGTAAAAGAGTATGAATTTTTTTCGGTTACTATTACGAAATAAAAATAAAATTTTTTTATTATTAAAACTTCAAGCACGAGAGGTATTAGAAGCTATAATACAACTCAAGTGAACTCTCCGCAAGGGAGGGTGTTCCAGAAAACGGAAGTTGAAGGAATAAATGAGGAAGAAGAAAATTTGGTTCCGTGAGTTTGAAGTTGGACAGTAAAACGATGTTGACTGGTTGCGACACGAGTTCGGACTGCTTTGGAAGAGACAGAAGAGACGAGAATTATAGAAGCCAAGTCAGAACAGTGTCCATGGAAGTATCTATAGGAACGTCATGCAGCAGAAACAGAACATCTATGAGACAGAAAGCGGAGGGAATCTGTTCAAGATGAGTCATTCATTAACCTAACTGCCCTCTTTTGAAAGGAATCAAGAAGCCTGAGAGAGGTTTTGGTGGCACCACCCCAGATGTGGGAACAATATTCTATGGTAGGGCGGATTTGCGATTTGTACAGAGTGAACAGCTGTTTGGAAGAAAAGTAACGCCGAGAGCGAAAGAGAAAACCAGTTTTTTTTTATGCAGAGGAAGCAATATTTGTGATGTGCTTATGCCAACAGAGATTAGAAGTCAGGGCAATCCCCTGACTTCTAATATCTGATAGGGGTACTAGCTGATATGTGAACTTGTTTAGAAGTCGGTGTCATCGAAGATAAGCATAGGAGCAGAAGAATCCTTCTTTTTATGAGATATAAGACAGGACTGAGTTTTAGAAGGATTGAATTTCAACTAAGTTATCTTTGCTCCACTGGAGAATAGGCTGGAGGTCAGCATTCATCACTATCATCATCATCACTATACTTAATAAGTAAAATAATAGTTGGATTTTTGTATTTGAAATATTAAATTAAATAGTATAGGGGATATAATCGCTTATTTATTTTTTAATTAACAAAACAAATACTTTACACTTCCCAATATGAATTTCTGGTTACACGCCTGTAATAAAAGACGTTGATTCAGCTTACGTGAGGGTAGTTTGATTTTATTTAATGATCCCTGCCTTTTGAAAATGCCCTCGTGGGTAGCAAAGTTGGTAGGATAGCTGTCTTCCCACAAATGGAAAAGACCCGAGTTCGAGTGCCGTCGATGACGTGATGGATTTTTATGGACGCTTTTTCAAAGCGTGGCTGAGTTAGTCGGTCGCAGACGGAGGTATCCTGGTTTTTTTCTCCCGGAAACTCGGATTTTCATCCAGAAAACAGAAAATCGACCACAGAACATACGCAAATTATACACGGAGCAATATGGCATTAGTCGTTAATGTTCCTAAAACCCAACTACAACAACAACAACAGCCTTTTGAAAATTTTCTATATATAGCCTCCATTAAAAATAAATAGCTATTTTTATGCTAATAGATTCAGACAATTTCAATTTAATTATTAACGCATTCAGATAAATAAGTTTAAATGCGATCCATTGTTTAATTGGCGTATCTAATTCTGACATTTCCTCTTCACTTTCAATTTTCTCTTTCTTCTTTCAACAAAGAAAGCAAAATATAGTTAACTTAGAACAGTATTAAAATAACCTTAAATGTAGTCTAATACTTTTTTCCTGTCACGTTTCGTGTAATGAATTATTTCAAGACACGACCTCTGCTGACTTTTCGCTATTTTCATTAGCATATTGCATGACGGGAAATGCGTGGGCAGGACTATCGCAAGAAGGCCGTTCTAAATAAAAGTGCATTCAGCATAACAACTTCGGATGGCAGGTGCTTCTTTGAAACAATGGTACCTTCGTGATTTTCTAATCGTGTTTAGATCCTCCCGATTTAAGCTATCAAATAAGAGACCTTTCTTGTCTGTCTTCGTAGTCAGTTAGTTCATCCGCATTCCTTGGGTTACTGGCCTCACGTTTAAAGTGAACTTAAAACAAGATAAGTCACGAGAAAGTAACGAACATGGTCAGTTCTATCGATAACAACTACCTTCTGCAATACAAGCAGCTTCTGTATGTGTGTATACCAATCCTTGAAGTTTTAATACCTAATTTAGGCCTAACTTTTCTTCAAACAGATAAAAATATCGATGAAAAATTAAATATGAAAATCTTCAATGGTAATAAACATAATAATCATTGTAGAACAATTTAGAACTTGAAGTTTCTTCCTAATGGAATATATTAACTGCCATGTTCACTTAATCGACAACAGATGTCACCACTTGCGCTGCAAAAATTCACTTTTATCAACTGTGGTTATTCGTTAACAGAAGATGTCGCTGTTTGCTCTCCGCAGAAATGTATACCTCTTTTGTTGTTGTTGTTGTTATTGTAACAGGCTTTTAGGAGCATCAGCGACTAAGAGCATATTACTCCGTGTATCTTGTCTGTAAATCGCGTGTGTTTTATGGTCAATTTTCTTTTTGCTGGATGAAAAACCCGAGTTTCCGGGAGAAAAAACCATGCAACCCTCGCTAGAGACCGACTAACTCAGCCACATTACGAAAAAGCCCCATAAAAATTCTTCCGTCATCGACGTAACTCGAACGAGGTCTTTTACACTTGGCGTGTGGACGACGGTGATCCATCGATGCTACCCACGAAAGGGCTGATTGGTTGTTATAGGGTTTTTGGCTCATTTGCAACTTAGACCATATTGCGCTTTATATAATGTGTCTTCAAATTGCGTGTTTTCTGGTCGATTTGACTGTTTTGTGAAAGAAAAACCAGAGTTTCTGGGAGGAAAAACCATTCTATCCTCGTCTGAAACCGACTAACTCTGCCACATTGTGAAAAAGCGTCCTTACAAATTCCTCGAGTCATTAATGGGATTCCAATTCGGATCTCTTCCACCCAATATTTGGAAGGCGGTGATTATACCACCTGTGCTACCCACAAGGGCGAACATTTAGCCTTCGAAAATCAAAATGAGGTGATGAGATTGATGGGGGTCAATTCCAATATATTTTTCATTAAAAATTGGTATTTAGTATCACTGTAGGCGGAATGTTTTCTTGGCAAGGACTAGGTCGATTGATATCAGTGGAAGGTCGAATTTCATCCAGGAAGTAAATGAATTTTGTATCAGATCTATTGCACCCTGCAATGTTGCACTTTTATCTCGAAGGTGATGGCCACTTTATATATGACAACGCAACAGCACATCGTGCCAGAATGGTTCGGAGAATATGACACAGATTTACACCATCTTTCCTGGCCCCTACATTCATGTGTGATCTCAATCCTATTGAGAATGTGTGAGTTATGCTGGAGAAAGCTGTTCGGCAACCAAGTCGCCTTCCTTTAACTTTGTCGCAGCTACGCAATATTTTGCTGGAAGAATGGCTATGATTAGTCCAAAACGCACTAAAACAACTTATAGAATCCATGCTCCGGCGAACACTTGCTGTTATTCGAAATAAAGTGGGTCCGATTCGATACTGAATGAAGGTTGGTATTTTTTTGGCTGATGTGAGTATTACGTCTGTAAATTGTGTTTCTTCTGTGGTCAGTTTGCTGTTTGCTGGAAGAAATAATGAGTTTACGGGAGAATAAACCATCTAACTCTCACCTGAAACAGACGAACTCAGCCACGTTGCGAAAAAGACCAATAAAAAATTCGTCACGTGTTTGATGGGATTCTTTTCACACGTCGTGTGGGGTGGACAGTGATTATGCCAACTATGCTACCCACGAGGACAAACGAAGAAGTACTAGAAATGGTAAGTACTAAACGTACAGTAATAAACACATAAAGAGAAGTAAAATAATGTACATGGGACGTCTGATGAGAAAAAATGACATACAGAAAGTATTAATAGAAGGAAAAATAGATGGCAAAAAGGAGGAGGAGTAGGGTACCCCAGACAATCGTGAATAGAGAACTTTGAGGAATGGACGCAAGAAGAACTGGCTGAAAAGCGAGACGAGGGAAATTCTTGGCAGACGAGGAGACGGAATTTGACGGATGGATGGATGGATATAAAATTCAAAGACGATATAAAACAGTCAGATTAATAAATCAAAAATTAAATAACATTTTAATCAATAAGGAATTAAAATATTCTACTTTTTCATTGAATTCGAATTCAATTCTATTCAATATGAAATTAAACTTTTTTATTTTTTTAATGAAACCCCCAAGCACAAGAGGTATTAGAACTTATAGTACTCAATACCCTGCATGGGACCTCATGGGTAGCACACTGGGAGAATCGCCGTCCTTCCCACACCGGATAGAAAAGGGCTGGATTCGACTCCTGTCGATGACGGGAGAAATTTTTATGGCCTTTTTTCACAACGTGGCTGAATGCGCCGGTCTCAGGCGAGGGTTGCATGGTTTTTTATCCCGGAAACTCGGGTTTTTCGTCCAACAAACAGAAAATCAACCACAGAACACACCCAATTTACAGACAGTATTACGGAGCAATATGGTCTTAGTCGCTAATGCCCCTAAAATCCAATAATAACAACAACAACCATGCATGGGTTGAAGGTTGACAAAATGAAAGAAGATATTTGTTAACATTAGACTTGAATTTCTGTAGATTGTAACTTTCAGGAAATACGTATGAACGGAGGTTGTTCCAGAAAATGGAAGTTGAAGGAATAAATGAGGAAGAAGAAAAGTTGGTTCTGTGAGTTTGAAGACGGTAAATGGATGTTAAATGGTTGAGGACATGTTCGAACGAGTTTGGAAGAGAGAGCGAGAATTATAGAAGCTAAGTCAGAAAAACAGTTTCCATGGAAGTATCTATAGGAAAGTCAAACAGCAGAAACAGAAACGTCTATGAAATAGAGAGCGGAGAGACTTTGTTAAAGATGGGTCATTAATTAGCCTAACTGTCCTCTTTTCAATGGAATCTATAAGCCTGAGAGAGGTTTTGGAGACACCGCGCCAGATGTGGGAACAATATGCCATGGTAGGGCGGATTTGCGATTTGTACAGAGTGAACAGCCGTTTGGAAGAAAAATTTTTTGGTTCAGAGGAAGCGATATTTTTGTAATGGGTTTATGCCAAGAGAATTTATAAGTCAGAGTAATCCCTAATAGAGATATGCGATCTTGTTAAGAAATCTGAGTGTCATGGAAGATCAGCATAGGAGCAGAAGAATCCTTTTTGCGAGATATAAGACAGGACTGAATTTTAGAAGGATTTAAATCAACTAAGTTATCTTTGTGCCACGGCAAAATTCCTAGAGATTAGCATTTAAGGAATTGGTAGTGGATAATCGAGAAGTTGAAACTGTTTTTGCAAAGCAAGGTTTCAAACTAATAATAATAATAATAATGCAATTAAAAATTAATTAACAAAAAATATACAGCCGTATTTGAACACAATCCACTGAAATAATCTTATATTTATTAGTAGTGGAAGTTTATCGAACACCGGAAGTTCCTCGACAAAGGCAATTTGTATGAGGAACTTCCCGAACAACAAATACAAAGATCTGTGCCCTCAGGAGGAGTTTCTAACTGACTTTATTGTTGTTAATAATAATGATAAAAAAAAACCTCTATTGCTACTGCTTATTGGGCGTCTACCGGATGTGGTGTTTCGAGCCATGACGCCGTCATTGGTAATGCGTGCTTCGTCATAATAATGACAATGACACTTCGAATCTCATTGAAATAACCCTTAAGAGACGAAAGAAGAAGGAAACGAAGAGTCAAAGAAGTAACAACCAAATGATTTCATTTGAATCTACTTAGCATTGAGCACAAGGTAAACACCGATAATATATACGAGAAAATTCAAATCGAGACTTTCACCATTAAAAAAAAAAAGCACCTTTTTTTTTCGAATTTGATTTGTGGATTGGGAAAAAAATCATTCATAGCTGCAATAAAATACACCAATCTGAAAAATGACATAGTATTTAATAAAACACTAAGTAAAGGATAAAAACTATATTTAAAATAAAATTAAAACAATACATAACAGAAAGGGAGGTTTAAAAGTGTCTAGCCTCTCACAGAAGGATTTTTTTTTTTTTTTTTATATGAAAACCCCAAACACGAGAGGTATTAGAACCTATAGAACTTAGTACCGTGCTTGGGTTGGAGGTTGAGAAGACCAGAGAAGTTGTATGTTTACATTAGACTTGAACATCTGTTGACTGAAATTTTCACGAAATACGTATGAAGGAAGGTTGTTCCAGAAAACGGCAGTTGAATGAATAAACTAGGAAGATGAAAAGTTGGTTCTTATGAGTTTGAAGTTGGACAGCAAATGGATGTTGGCTGGTGGCGGCACGTGTTCGGACTATTTTGAAAGAGAGAGCGGGAATTATAGAAGCCAATTCAGGAGAGACACTGTTAGAGATGAGTCATTAATTAACCTAACTGCCCTCTTCTGAATGGAATCTGGAAGCCCGAGAGAAGTTTTAGTACCGTGCTTGGGTTGGAGGTTGAGAAGACCAGAGAAGTTGTATGTTTACATTAGACTTGAACATCTGTTGACTGAAATTTTCACGAAATACGTATGAAGGAAGGTTGTTCCAGAAAACGGCAGTTGAATGAATAAACTAGGAAGATGAAAAGTTGGTTCTTATGAGTTTGAAGTTGGACAGCAAATGGATGTTGGCTGGTGGCGGCACGTGTTCGGACTATTTTGAAAGAGAGAGCGGGAATTATAGAAGACAATGAGAGAGACACTGTTAGAGATGAGTCATTAATTAACCTAACTGCCCTCTTCTGAATGGAATCTGGAAGCCCGAGAGAAGTTTTGGGAGCACCTCCCCAGATGTGGGAACGATATTCCATGGTAGGGAGGATTTGCGATTTGTATGGAGTGAACAGCTGTTTGGAAGAAAAGTAACCCAGAGAACGAAAGAGAAAACCAAGTTTTTTAAATACAGAGGAAGCAATATTTCTAATGTTTTTAAATGTGCAAAGAAAGAATGTGCTAGTGCCAAGAAAGATTGGAAGTCGGGGTAATCCCCAAAAGAGATATATCATCTTAGTATTAGTATTAGTATTAGTAACGGCCGTATGGTGCAAGAAAGCCTATGGCTTATGCTGCACCAGCCAAAAAAAAAAAAAAAAAAAAAAAAATCCGAACAAAACAATGATAAAAACAAAAATTAAATAAATAAATAAATAATAATAATTAATAAATAAATAAAAATAATAAAATGAAATTAAAAATTAAATAAAAAGGAAATTAATCCTATCATCCTATGCGCTTCCCTTACCCGAAAGTACTATCCAGATGACCTTTGAATTTCCCCAAACTGTCGGCCTCTACCACCCATGAAGGCAACTTATTCCAGTAATTTATAACTCGCTGGCTAAAATAAAACTTCCTGCAGTCCAATCTAAACATTTCCCCGCGTAACTTGAATTTATGTCCCCTAGTTCTAGCATCATTTATAATCTTGAAAATTTTGTCCTCATTCATTTTACTGATGCCTCTCAGAGCCTTAAACACCTCAATCAAATCTCCTCTAAGGTGTCTAGTTTCCAAACTCTGCAACCCACATATTCGAAGTCTTTCTTCATACGGACGCCCTTTTGCCGATCTCACCAGGCGAGTTACCCTTCTTTGCACCCTTTCAAGAAGCTCGATGTCTTTCTTTAGGTGCGGTCTCCATACTTGAACACAGTATTCCAAGTGTGGTCTAACATAGGCCTTATATAATGGGATTATCACGTCCCTATCTCTACTTGCAAAAGTTCGATAGATCATCGATAGGACACCATGGGCCTTCCTTGCAACCTGTTTACAATGCTCAGAGAATTTCATGTCTGACCGTATCGTAACACCCAAGTCCCTTTCCTCCAGTATTGGGTTTAGTTGAACTCCACCAAGTGAATAAGTTATTTTGGGATTACTGTTTCCCAGGTGTAATACCTTACACTTTGTTGGATTAAAGCACAGCTGCCATTTTTCTGACCATTCTTGAAGTCTATCTAGGTCTCTCTGAAGAAGCTCAGCTTGACAGTGATCATTAACTACTCTACCAATTTTAACATCATCTGCAAATTTAGACATCACGCCCTCTATCCCTTCATCAATGTCGTTTATGAAAATTAAAAACAACAGTGGTCCTAATACTGATCCTTGGGGAACCCCACTTCTTACAGCAACCCAATCTGAGGAATAGCCATTTATCACAACCCTCTGCCTCCTGCCCTGAAGCCATCCTTCTATCCATCTAAGGATTTTTCCAGTGATTCCAACCTGTTCCAGCTTATAAAGCAACCGCTCATGTGGGACTGAGTCAAAAGCTTTGCTGAAATCTAAATAAACAATGTCGAAATTATTCCCTAAATCCAGCTCGTGAGTGACCCTTTCGAAATAGCGAAAAATCTTACCTAGAAATCGGTGTGTCACCAAAGATAAGCAGAGGAGCAGAAGAATATTTTTTGCGAGATATACGACAGGACTGAGTTTTAGAAGGATTGGAATCAATTAAGTTGTCTTTGCCCCCACTGGAGAATTACCTGGAGATTGGCATTTAAGGAATTGGTAGCTGATATTCGAGAAGTTGAAGCTGGTTGAGCAGGGCAAAGTTTCTCAAACTGGAAGATGGAATGCAATGTGCTATCATCGGCAAAACTATGGATAGGATTTCCGGTCAATGGAAGAAGATCATTAATATACAAGAGGAAAAGAGTGCGAGAAAGAACTGAGCCTTGGGAGGAACCAGCATTAGTGGAGAAGTTCGAAGACAGAGAGAGCCATCTACCATCACCCTCAGTGAGGGTCAGAGAGAAAACTGGATAACCAATTACAAAAAACAGTTGGCAAACTTAAGATGGAAGCTTGTTTAGAAGACCTTTATGCCAAACACGATTGAAAGTCTTTGAGATGTCAAGAGCAACTGCTTGTGTTTCACCGAACGTTTCCATTGAATTAGTCCATAAATGGGTAACATAAGCCAGAATATCACCAGTGAATCTACACTGACGGAATCTATACTGGCGATCATTGATCAGATGGAAGGTTTCTAGGTAGTTTAAGAGTTGGCGGTTAATTGATCTCTGAATTACTTCAGAAAGGGTAATTGCAATGGGATGATAATTGGATCGGAGGGATTTGTTGACTTTTTAGGAACTGGCTGGATATGAGCAAATTTTCAAGCAGAAGGAAACACACCTTTGGAATAAGAAAGCGAAAAAAAAAGGCGGCAAAGAACAGGAGTAAGTTGAGGAGCACAAGTTTTGAGAACAAGAGGAGAAATACTATCAGGACCTGGAGCTTTCTTAGCATCAAGATTCGTCAAAATCCTTTTGACATACTTTTGACGGAAGACCACAGGAAGCAATTAATGGAGCGTGTTCGGAATGGTGGGAGGAGTTTTACTAAGGCCATTATTACATGAGTTGGAAGAAAAATGGGATGGTAGCAAGTCAGCTTTATCCTTGGCTGAAGTGACACTAGAACCATTTGGTTTTGACAGAGGTAGGAGCAGAGATGGGCAAAAGTTGTGGCCAGTGGCTTTGGCAAGAGACCAGAATGCTCGGCTACCATTAGGGCAAGAAACAAGTCTTCTACTCTTAGCTGGTTTAAATCTAGTTTGGACTGCTTAAAACCTGCTTTACAATTGTGGCGAGCTTTGGTGTAGGCAGAAAATGAAACTGAAGAATTGGAAACAAGCTAATTATGATATGCAACATTCTTATCTTGAACAGTCTTGGCACATTTATTGGAAAATCAAGATTTAGATAAAGGACGAGATTTTAATGTGGAATAAAGAATTCCATTCCTACAAGAATAAGTTCACTGACACGATCTGAGCAAACGTTGACATCAGAAGTTTTGAAACAGTAATCCGACCAAGGAAAAGAAGAAAAGAAATCTCGCAGGTCATCCCATTTTGCATTCTTGTAATGCCAAACAACACGAGGCTGGGAATAGCCATGAGATAAAGGCTCCATTGGAGAAGAGACAATCACCAAGTTATGATCTGAGGTGCCTAAAGCACTACTCACTTTGACCATGTACTTAGAAGGGTTGTTTGTGAGAAAAAAATCAAGCGTGTTGGCTGTATGGTAAGTATTGTCAGGTATTCTGGTAGGTAAATGAACAATCTGTGCGGGGTCATTAGTAATTGCAAAAGCCTCAGCATCTCGACCAGCTGCGTCGGAGTGATTAGAGAACGGAAGCCAGTTGGAGTTGTGAACACTAAAATTACCAAGGAAAATTACTCACTGTTAGGAAAGTTCGACTGGAGAAAGTCAAATTCAAAGAGAGGAAGTCAAATAGCTCCAAATGATTAGTGGAGTTAGGAGAACGGTAAAGACAACAGATGAATTTGACAGAATGAGGTAGAGAGATTTTAAGCCAGAGAAGATCGAAAAGAGGAGATTCCAAATTACCAAGTCTCTTACAGGGAAAATCGGAACGGACATATTCACAAGTACCACCTTTGAGGGGAATGGAATCGTCCAGCGAATAATTTGGGCAACTGAGATAAGCAGTGGTTGAATCAACTGATAACTGAGTTTCTGTCAGAAAAAGTACATGGGGTTTGGCAGACTGCAAGTGGAAATTGACATCGTTGAGATTAGAACTGAGACCACATATATTTGTAAAATGAACTAGGAAGTGTTTGGGAGGTTCAGATCCTTTCGCATTGTTGGAATGTTGGACAGTAGTGAAAAACCATTTATTTTTTTTTATTTTTCAACATAGTTATCCTTCCCCACCCCGCGCTCAAGTCAACACATTTCCTGGCATGATCCGCTAGCTTTCGTAACCCACACAAATAAAATTCGTAATTCGACTCAAACCAGTTGTTGACCTCATCCATCACAGCATTGTCACTGTCGAATTTCTGTCCTTTCTGAGATTCGGAAATAGAAAATAGTCAGATGGAGCCAAATCCGATGAGTAGGGCGGATGTATAATATCTCAAAACCAGAGTCACGTAGTGTTGACTGAGTCACCAATGCTGCGTTCGCCGGTGCACCGTCTTGATGGAAGATGACTCTTTTGGCCAACTTTTTCCGCTCCTCTTGAGCGTCAATTCTTCGCGGAAACGTCTCAGTAGGTCAGAATATTACTCGGGATTGATAGTGGTATCTCGTTCCGAAAAATCAACCATGAATCTGCATCCCAGAAGACGGATGTCATGATTTCCCAGCCGATTTCTGCATTGGAAACTTTTTAGGAGGGGGAGAATAGAGATACTTTCACTGCTTCGATTGTTCTTTTGTTTCACGTTCGAAGTGGAGTACACATGTTTCGTCCATAGTGACATGCTGTCCCCGAAAACTGAGCTTCCTTAGCTTCACAATGCTGCACAATCTCATGACAACACTTCGCTCTTTACTACTTCTGATCAGCATTCAGCGCTTTAGGGATCCATCTCGACGAAACCTTCTTAAAACATTCTAGCCATTCTAGCGCACTATGGCCATAGACGCCGATGCGCCTAAAAAATTCCCAAACAAACTTAAAACATTCACCGCAATATCGTGAGCTCGCTCATCGGTGATGTTGTATGTTGTCTTAATGTGCTTCAATGTTATTCTGCAGTTTTGCATGATCAGGTGGCATCCACACTTGCAGGTGTCGACACGGGAACAGGCATCCCACTGAGGGGTGCCTCTTCAACACTACCTCGTCCACTCTTAAGTTTTGCAATCCAGTTTTTGACCGTGGCGTATGAAGGACAAGATTTCCCTAGTGTTTGCAGTATGTCTTCATGAATTTCTTTTAATGACATTCCCGTTAAATGAAGGTACTCAATCACTGCACACTATTTGATTCTCTCAACAGTCGCCATCTTCATTCACCCCCCACACTTCAACGCCCTCTCCAAAGAAGAATACAGTTACAAATCTGTAATTTTCTGTGAACACACAAGAAGAGCCACAGCACAGATTGGCAATATTATCTTTCACTAAAATCTTTGCGATCTATATTGGTCTAAAACCTTTTCAACTCGTATATCTTATCTTATTTCATTAGTGTTAGTAGTTTAAGCGATGAGGCGTGAACATCCGCAAGGCGAGTTTTCTCGGTAAGGCAATGGCTGAATGTACTGTAGTCTGGGCTCTGGCGCACATATGTTGGAGACTAAAATAAGACACTGGGACTCTGGACCAATCAGCCACAGTTGTCTTGTTCCTTCCTCTCCCCCGATGCACTGAAGAAATTGCTCCACTGAGTCTCAGCAAATCTGGCCTTCAGCACATTACATCAGACCATTAAATATACAGTCATGCGAAATCACATCTCGCTGTGAGGCCATAATGCAATGTCTATTGGTAACATAATACGATGAACTGTAGCAGATTCACAGTATGGCAGCAAGGCGATCACTTTCTTATGTTACTATTCTCTTTTATGAACGACATATGGATATGAAAAAAAAAAAAAAACAGAAAAGACTGCTCTCTCTATTATGGTCTAAATCTCGTATACAGAACAATTGACACTTTCACGACAAGTGGCTTTGATTCAAAATAAAAACAAACTCCAAATAAAATAAACCCTTCTTCAAAAGAAACAGCATTTCTCTATCCAGATAGAAAAGTACTGTTTACTGAATATAGACCGCTGAACACCTTCACAGCGAGTTGCCTCATTAATGTGTTAGTTCTAAGTAGTGCAATACTGAGATAACTCGTCTTGAAGGTGGAGAGTGCGCCATATGAGAGCCCTCGTGGGTAGCACAGTTGGTAGAATCGCCGTCCTCCCCACACCAGGCGGAAAAGACCTGAGTTCGAGTCCCGTCATTGACGTGAGGAATTTTTAAGGACCTTTTTCACAACTTGGCTGAGTTAGTCGGTCTCAGACCACGGTAGCAGGTTTATTCTCCCGGAAACTTCGGTTTTTCGTCCAGCAAACAGAAAATCGACCACAGAACACGCAATTTACAAATAATATGATGCTCCCAAAACCCTATAACAACAACATTCCATATGAGATTGATACCGTTCACAAAAAAAGGATTTGTTTTTTTTCTTTTCCAACACAAACTTCAATTAATATTACAACATCCTAGAATTAAAATAAGAAAAGGAAGCGGATTCTCCATTTTTCGCTAGTTGGGAGAAGTCTAGGTTCAAGTCCCGTTGTAGAATGGTGTGATCTCCAAAGACTTGTTCCATCGTGGGCTGTTGATACTATTATTTGTTTTGTAACTTAAGCAGATTAAACCATATTTTAATAATTAAAGCAGATATTACTGATATTTTAACGATGAAAACTTTTAGGCCCACATCAAATTCCTTTCACATTCAACCAATTAAGAAGCGTGTTCTAGTTAATATCTATAGGAGTGAGGAATAATTATAGTCTTTCAGTTTGAAGTGAAAAAAAAAAATATAATAAAAATAAGAAAAGGAATAGTATACTTATTTATGTAAGTATACTAGAATTTTAGAATAGTATACTAGAATTTTAGTTGCAAAAGTATTTTAAAAAGTTATGCTAACTAGTTGATATACAGAAGACTGGAATTTTTATTAAATCATGATGATCGAATTCGGATTATTGACATTTCGGATAATTGACTCTCTACCGCATTTTTAAAATGGTTTGTAACAAAAGCTGATGATCAGTCAACCATTGAGGTATGAACTATAATCTGCGTAGTCCATTCTCTGATTACGCTTTGTAAGCATTGGCAATCTCCAACCCAACAAGAGAAGTCATATCCTACTACATTGTTATCAAAACTATGTATCTTCCGGGGACCATGTCACGTGATTTTACTTTTGTTCATTTACTGGTAATGCTCTGTAATTCAGGTCGAGAGAGATTAGACTAGTAATGGTAGGTGACTTTTTTTTTATTCGCGTTCTCTCCGGATCACCAACTGAAAATCACTCCACAAAACCAAAGCTTTTCGTTATAACTGCCTTGTGCTGTCGAGCGAAACACCACGTGCAGAATGACTTCCTGAATGTTATGTGGCTTACTTACATCCCTACTGAATTGATTTTCTCCTTTATGATTATCTGAGTGGATACATTTTAGATGAACGTGCTAAAATGAAATTTTGGATATGTACCACGTCCATAGACAATTACAAAAATGAGATAATAAATAACGTTAATTTTCATTTATAATGGATATAAATATTTCTTAGGTTTTCTTTCCTCTCCCCTACTCCGTGGTTGAGTTAGTGGGTCTCAAGCAACGATGGCAAGGCTTTATCTACCAGAAACTCAGGATTTTCATCCAAAAAAAACAGGCAACTACACCAGAGAACACACGCAATTAATGGACATAATACATATGGATTATTATTGCCGGACGATATTAAACAAAGTAAAATTTATTGAAAAATATGAGCACGGTTCGGAGACAGTTTAGTATCAAAAAACATGTGCAGGTGGAGCTGTCGTTATTGCAGATGGGTTTTAGGGAGTATCAGCGGCTAAGACCATATTGTTCCGTGTATATTGTTTGTAAATTGCATGAGTTCTATGGTCGTTTTTTTGTTTGTTGAATGAAAATCCCGAGTTTCCGGGAGAAAAAACCTCACACTACACTCGCCTGAGGCAGGTGGAGTTACCGCTTTAGAAATATTCGTTCAAGTGTAACGGAATCAGCCAAATAGACAGGCGACAGCTGCAACATCTAACAGTTTCACATACTGATGAACTTATTAAAAAAGATGCATAAGAATGAAAAAAAAAAAAAAAAAAAAAAAACAGCGCTATACGCAGACGTGCAATGCTCGTCCAACGAAGTGAGACCACTGGAATGCATTAATGGTTGAAATTTTAGACATTGCAAAGTTTGTTTTATCTAAATTACGAAATATTACAGGAAAACTGTGCATAGTTTGTTAAATAATTCTGTAATGTATCGAAGAAAAATTATATTCTACACTTTTCTTGGTAACGAAAAATCTGTCATCTTGTGACAAATTTACAAGTATCCCTGGCTGAGGTCATGAGAAGGTCAGGTGTCGTGTCTAAATTGCATGTGTGTTCTGATGTAGGTTTGTCAGTTGCCAGGATGAAAAAATCTGAGAAAATTCCATCCCATCATCGCCATTTAGAATCTGTTACTTCGGTCCTAATTGAAAATACTATAATAAGACCCTCGCGAATCGGATTGGATTCGAACTTAAGACTTTTCTAAATGGGTCGTGAGCAACATAGACGCAGAATGCCTACTCTTTCCTCAGGATGAGAAACGATATATTAGAATTTTGAGTCAAAAATCAAATAGGACATCGCAATTTCAAACTGTTTTGTATAAAGTCCATTAGTCAGCAAAAGTCCTAAAAGAAAAAAAAAAAAATGTCCACTCTAGGAGAAAATAATGTAAACACATTGAATATACAACACTTAAGTGTTGCATATTTAATGTTTTTAAAAACAGAGAATGCTTTTAACATTTTTAAATAAAAACAATTCTAGTAGACGGTTAGGAACCGTTCATAAATTACATGAGACAAGGAGGAAGAGTATTTTTTTTTCGTGGATACCCCTTGGGGTGTACGCACCACACTTTAGGAAACGCTGGTTTAGGGCTTTACTCGTTCGTGGAGTTCAGAACAGCTCATAGTAGGATACACAAGAAAACTTAAACGAGCAGATGGGCGCCACTTTTGTTTTCCTAGGAAATGCATTTCTGTTGTTAATGGAGCTAGACTTTCTAATCTCTTAATGGCCTACAATTGCATACCACAGTTGATAACAGTCGACCTATAACAATAACAATACACAGCCTTCTGCTCCACCCTAACTTCGCTAATGACATAAAGTAAGGTTGTTCAACCAATTCAGTAGAATGGGATAGGTCACAAATTTTCTTTGGCTGTACCAGGCAATTTTTTAAAACAGATTTTAGCAAAAAGGCTTAATACTTTTTGATTATTGTTATTAATAAATATAAATATTGTTATTAATAAATATAAATATTGTTATTACTAGAAAATCATATCTATTCTGTTTAAATTTAAACATGCTGAATCAATTTTCTTTCTGACAGTTTACATTATTTATTTTTTATATCTTATGGGCACGTGTAATTTATTTCACCCTATTAATTTCTCATAATTTTTATGAAGTGTTGCAGTCTATATTTTATTTATTTACTCAGTTTTTATTTAGCTATTTATCGAAAGATATATATATAGATATTTATACGATAAATAATAATAAATATTTATTTATTTATCGAAAGTATGTGTCAGGTTTTCAGTGAGTCAATATTTTAAAATGGCAAAAAAATGTCTGCATTGAGTTCTACGAAGCCCATTATTGTAAATTGCACGCCATCTAGTGATAAAAATCTTATAGAACAGGCTAATTCTAAATGTCCCGTTTTAAACATTCTAATTTTAAAAATAGTTAACATCCGAATAATTATCGTCAACGTTCTTTTCTTTCGTTTTAAAATTATGTCAACCATGAACGCAATTTTCTGCTTCATGGTACACTTGGAAACGTATGACTAATTACTGTTTCTTTAAAGTGCTTTTACTACTATGTTTTTCCCGTTAGTTTTTTTTTTTTTTTTGACTGCTTCCAGTAGTACACTGGAAGGTACTACTGGAAGGTACTACTGGAAGGTACTACTTCTTCCGGTCCTGCGCCTTCTGCGCAGGACCGGAAGAAGGCTTCTTTCAGGGAATCCTTAGCAAAAGTAGTTTATCGAAGATAACTTAATTAATCGACATAAATATATACATTTCTTAAACCTGTTAACATCTATGGGCTGGAGACCATATATATTACTGAAAGAAGTAATTAAAATATTTTCCTGGTAAAGTATCTTAATTTCGAGATATATTTTCCATTACTGCTATCCATGCGGTTAGGTTCCAAACTGCCTTTTGTGACACTATAGCAGTTTCGCCATTTGACACTTGTTTGGAAAAGGCTGGGTTCGAATCTCGTTGATGAATGGCAGAAATCTAAAGGTTTTTCAACTGGAATTTCAGTTAGCCGATACACGGATTGAGTAGAGTTCTTCTGGGCCCCATGATCCTTTTTCCACCGCGCTGTAGCAGACCTGGCGCCATGGCAGTTTTTTTCATCACAGGATAACAGCCAAACTATTCATACAGAAGTGCATTTTATTTCGGCTATTCAAGTCTGTAAAACTCTATTTCAGTTTCTGAACATCTTGCTTTCAAATGGTGCAAGTTTCCCTCGTAGGGACTATACTGCTACATATTTCAAACACGAACCTATCGAACGCTATCGCTGACGTCTGTTACAGTGATATTCTCAATACCTTATCCGTAATTGGACATGTGTTGTGTCTTATGTAGGGCGGCACCTAAACGTTAGTCCAACTCCGCCATGCTACACTATGATGAATAGAGAACTTTGTAAAATGGCCAAAAATGAGTATGGTGTTATGTCTGCGAAATGTGTCTCGTTATGTTGTTTCTGATCACTCAGCTACTAGGAAGCAGCAAAGGCTCCTAGTACCAGTCCAAGCCACGAGGAGGCTGGCCACAACAATAAGTGTACTGTCAAAAGAAAGTGACAAAGCAAGAATCCTGCATACACCGGAGGAAAAATCAATTTTAGTAGATGCCAGCATATCCTGTACCACTGCGAGCCCAAAGTATCAGCCAAATAAAATAAATGAATGTTGAAAATACCTTTAAAAAAATAATAATAATAATAAAAAAAAAAAAAAAAACATCCGTAATTGTCCATTGCTTTCTGCTTAAAGTGATCCGCTTTTCCCATATAAACAATGCTGATGCCTGTTTCATCTTCAGAGATGGAACAAAGTATAGTGAACATTACACTGAACCAATGCTTATAGATCCAGTTGCTTATGATAGCTTTTGAAAGAACTCCCCTCTGTGAGAAGGTGAGAGGGACACAAATCAGGGATCGTCTTGCAACAAATTTCTTTCCCCTACCCGTAAAGTCTACGGAGGAGATACTCCATCTCTGAAGAAAGCAGCAATTATTAGCATTAGCATTAGTAGAGGCATTTGATGCAAGAAAGCAAACTTATGCAGCATCAGCCAAAAAAAAAAAAAAAATAAATAAATAAAATAAAATAAAAATAAATAAATAAAAAATAACCACTTCCACTTCACCCCTCTGTTCGTTCGAAATACCTGTCCAGCTGAGCCTTAAACTTATTTAGGCTATAACTTATACGTTGTCTAGGGGTTAAGACCAGATATCCGTCATCTTAATGTTACGGGCTGGTAAAGATTTCAATTGGTTGCACATACTTATTGTCAGAAAAATGGCAACTAAAGTATAATGCTTGGAAATGTAAGGTTATTAATTTCTGGGAACTGAAATCCCAGAGTCATGTATAAGCTATGGTACAAAAGTGTTGTGACCATTGGTTTAACTTATATGGCCTTCAGGATTCTTCTGTCTCAACACTCAGGGTAGCACATTCCAGTAGGTACTGGAATTGCAAATTGCGCCTGCTTGTTTCCATTCCTCTAACAGCTGTCTACCCCCAATGAAGCACTCACACAGTGTCTCTATCAACAATGAACCATAAAACGTTATCAGACGCTTGGTATTCATGCAGAGTCAAAAGGACTCAGTCAGAATAATCTATTTAAAACCACCCTATATTTGTACATAGGATGTTTTGAGCATGTATAAATTTATATTTGCATAAATTACTTCTTTGTGTATACAATTTTTTAAGTTACAAAGGTGAAGCTCACAAAATCGACTGTACCTTAACTTTTTTGTATATAAAATAAAAAGTAAGTTTGCAGTTCAATTTTAATTTTAAACTGCTTTTCAGAAAGTTAACATGATGCCAAGGGGAAAAGGAGTTAGGAATTTTATGACTTGGCTTTTCTCCGTGGATGATGGGACATAAAATTTATTCGTTTGTTCAAAATATGATAAAGTCGGTTGTCTACCAGAAGAACAACAAAATAAATTAATTAAAATTCTGGAATTTCAAAAAAGTAAAATAGAAGACTATATAAAAAAGTACTGTATTACAACTATAGGAATAAAGCATACGGAGCTCCTTTCCAATGACAAAAGGAGATCGATTCCTTTCGAGTATGCCTTAAATCTGGTTCAGATTTAAGGCATACTCGAATCACTTTCATCAGATTCTTAACCCCTCCTCCCATGGGCGGTGAGTGCAAGTCAAAGGGCATTGGACTAAAGCATGTAACATTCCGGAACTAGCAGTATTATGGGCGATCCCGTTTATTGTGAGATTTCTAGGAAATACGAGCAACTGCTGGGTTTGTCCTTTCTGATTCAGTTGTTTTGAAACAAATTTTTTGTTTGAGCATCTACATCTGTAAAGATATTTGATAGTCGTAGTCACTGTTGGACGTTCTACATAAAAAAATATTCCATATTTGTATGAATAAATAACGTACAAGGCTGATACAACAGAAAAGCCAGAGTTAACTGATTAGTTAACAACGTTTGCAACGGAGCTCAGCATGAAGATTTTGTATTTCTTGGTGTCAGAAGATCTAATTTCTTTATTTTTCTTTAAACTAGGGTACAGAAAACAAACGGAAATTGGTTAGACAATTGTACTGAAAGCGCACAATGGTTATAAAGCTGTAAAAAGAGGAGGGGGGGAGGGTACAGAAAACCAAAATGTCAGCGTTGCTAGTTTATTAGTTGCTCTGAAAAAAAAAAAAAAAGCTTGTTATGTAGACTTCTTACATTGTAGTAATAGATTTTAATTTGTATAGTCCGACACTGGTCGTTGGCAAACCTCCATCTTCGATTAAACAAACACACTTTGAAATCGGCCAGTGGTCGTGGGAATAGGAAAAGAGGGGCGACAGCTAAAAAATTGAAAATAAGGGTCAAGTTCCATACCGTACCTTCATAGACTTCCTCCTCCAATGGAGGTTCGAACACGAACCTTTTTTTTTGGAGGTGGAAGTGCTGGCAAGATGGTCTCTATGTTTTGGAATTCTGAAAGAATTTTATGTTTGGACTATTTGGAGCATGGACAGATAAGATCAGCCAATTCAAGTTTAGTCCAAAAACTGAGTGTGGAAATTAAAAGACAGGATGGGAAGTTGCGTTACTGTTTGATTTTCCATAAGGACAATGCACCAATTCAGATATTTCATGTTGTACTGGTTGCTATTCATGAAGCTGAATTTGAAATTTGATCATCCAGCCTATCACCAGATCTGGCCCCTCTTGACTTTTTATGTTTCCTTGATTAAAGAATCACTTTCGTGGACAAAAATTTCAGAGACGGTGACACGATGCGTGCTGTAAATGAATGATTTTAGGGCATCGAGTTTATTTATTTATTTATTTATTTTTTTGGAAATAATAAAAATGTCACAACACTGGGAAAAGTGCACTGAACGCAAGAGAATTATATTAAGAAATAAACTCCTTTTCATTTTCCTTCTACATTAGAATTAGAACTTTTTTTAAATCATCCTTAGTAGAATTACTCGGATTATATTGAAACTATTTAATATAATCAAATGACAGGCAAAGCGTTACGTATCTCTCTAATGATGACCGCATGAACTTTCAGTACTACATATGTCACACAGTTTTACATGGATGGCTTGAGGTCGTATAAGGGTAGGAAGGAATTTGTCAGATAAGCAGGGTCATTTTTTAATTGAATGTAGTGACGATTCCGCTCGTAAGAAGGCTGGATGGAGAACCCACCAAATGTAGTAGTACCTTAAGTTTCAGATAGAGATGTTTGCTCACTACTTCAGTGAATCTTGTTATTAAGTGGTAATATATGAACGTTGCTCGTAGTTACTAATATCGTTGGTATTTAATTATTCTTATTTTGAGTGTTGACTTGGTCCACTTGTTTTAAGTTTGAAAATTTTAGTTTCTAGAAAAAGAAAAGAATAACCTTAGTGCAAAACCGACTAACTTGTCACGATATTTAAAAAAAAAGAAGGTAAAAGTCCCTCCCTGCCTTTTCCAAACGAGCATTAAGAACAAGAGGTTGTATCCATTGTGCTAGATGAGGAGGCTCCCAACATGTTTGATCTCACAAATTAATAAATAATAAAATAAAATAAAATAAATACATAGCGCAAACACTGTTAATGTTTGTTTAAATAAAGCGGTGAATATTTTTTTTTAAACCAATAAAAGGATATAGTAAAGAAAACGTTAAAAAAAAACGCATCAGCATCCAAGAAAAGAATGATACATTAAGTTCATTATATTCATCCTATAAAAATTAATCGGAAATAATTTTGGAACTATTTTCGACAGGTAACGTTAACCTACATAGAAATGAGGTCATGATTAACATTCGGTGAATACGGAGCCTTGGGAAACCTGCCAGCTGCCAATGTTTTATACTCGAACAGCAGTTTATATCGGCTCGCTGAATATGGCTTGTGCACTCTGACCCAAAGTTACTGTAAACCTTGTACTTGGTTGGAGGATGTTTAGGTAACTAGAACACCAACCTCGAGGTAGGTGCTTCCTTTGTATAGCAGCATCTGCAGACTCCGCAAGTCCCCGTACCCATTATTGAACCTTGCAAACAGCCTTGAACTCTATCCTTCCTTGTATTTCCAAAATATACAATTACAATGATGCTTCCCAGAAATAACTCCCACATCAACGTAACAAGTAATCGCATTAGAGTGTGTGGTGGGGGGGATGTCATGTGGCATATTGGATCAACATTTAAACTGCTATCGTTTCTAATTTCATAACTTTATTCTTTTCTCTTTATCCTATTTTACTTATGTTACTATGGATTTCTTTCATTTAGTGATAAGCTTTCAAATCTGACGATTAAATTTATCTTTTTCTCCCCATTCGGCTAGAAGCAGTGATGAGCATAATCGAGAAGTCATAACCGATTATTGATTCTCGATTACTAATCATTCGATTACGAAACAGCTTATGCCCATCACTAGTTAAAAGCTATTTTCATGGCTCACCTAATCGTTCTAGTTATGACTAATTTTATAAAAGCATTAATTAATTAAAGTTATGAAATATGAAGCTTTAGCCCTAAATTTTATTTTATTTATTAAATATTAAATAAGCAAAAACAAATACACTAATTTTACTTTCTAGCCAACAATAATAATTAAAAATAATGCATAAATTTAGATATTTGAAAGCGACTCCAGCTTATTTGACACTAGAGGACGCCACAGTTATAAATAAAATAAATTTAGATATCTGAAAGCGACTCAATTTTATTTGACACTAGAGGACGCCACACCTGATCAACATTGCAAGCGACTTTAATTTTAACTCTTTGTATGTGTTAGTTTTAAAATCACTTTAATTAAGCATTTCGCATAGATTACAAAGTTTATCATAACACGAGAATTATCAAAATATACTAAGAAACGTGGCTGTTGTTTACTCGGTTACTAAACACTCTTAAAAATATAAACTGTGTCATTTGGACGATTTTAATTTGATATGAAAATAATGCAGGAAAAATATTCGTTCTTGTCTGGACAGAATCAGTATCATAAAGCGTAAGTTCAATTTATATAATAATTTATTTTTGTTCATTATTTTAGTAATTTATTAATTCAGCCTTGCTTTTTACGTAGCATATTTGAATTTGAATAAGATGAAATTTAATTATCTAATTGAAAAAAAAAAAAAAAAACTTACCAATATAATCACTGCTACAACTTATAAGAACGATAGCAAGTCATAATAGTATGGTTAATTCAATTTAAATCAAATAATGTTTAAATGTGAATACTATATTTGGGTATTTATTTTTAAAAATACTACGTGTTTTACTTAAATTTTTGAAATAAAAGGTGCAATCATAATAAAAACTAAGTTTTATTTATTTTTTGTTTCATTTTAGCAAATTGTAGCACCTTAAATAATATGCTAAATATGTTAAATATATAAATCGTTTCATAATATAATTGTTAATATTTTAAGGGTGTATTTATAAAAATTGAAATTCATTTAAACCAGTTTCCATTCTCATGTATGTTTTTCTCTTTAAATTATACACTTTATTTATTAATGATATTTGTCTGTTATTTTATGTACCCATAAGTTAATGGCTTTAGGATTTCGGGTTTAATAAGGACAAGTTAGTTAATGGACACTACGTTATATTTAAAGTGCACGATTCAAGTGGTTTTATATTTTCATGGGGAAAGAGGATCCCTGTCTTCAACAAATCAAAAGGTTCTATTGATTTAGCCAAGGCATTTGATTCTGCAACTATTTCTAGATAAATAAGTACATTAAATCACCTTGGAATTACAGACCCTGCACTAGCCTGAATGCAAAATTTTTAAAGGACAAAAAAAAAGAAAAAGAAAAAAAGTTACATTAGTGTTACCCTACTAACCACCCATGTGTATTATGTTCATAAATTTGATTTGATTAAAGTGGGAATTTTATAAGTTATAAACTTCCCAGTTTAATATCTGTATATTAATATTTTAACCAGTTTAGATTCGCGTTTATATTTTTCTCTTTATATTATATTCTTTATTTTATGCATTCATAAGTTTACGGTGGTTTCTTGTTTAATTAAACAAACATAGTGCAATATTTTATTATGTTCAATTCACAAACGAAAAATATTTAGCTCAGAATCCATTCGTTTTCAATATATTATAAGGTTCTGAAAAATTGAGGGCAGAATCGATGAATAATTAATACAACTACCATCTCACCATTGGAAATAGCTGTTTCCATAGCAACAGCAGTCAACATGGCAGTAATCCACGGTCAATTCCCAATAGGCTAAGTGCACCAGCATTTTATTGTAGATTTAGTTCCCAATAACTTTACCGAATAATTGTATTTTATGGTTGCTTAATCAAAAATTTTCTATAGAAAATGACTATCCTGAGTTCCAGTTAGCACAGAAAAATTATGAGCAATACAGACAAGAAACTATACCCTACGGGAGTGTTGCATCCCAGGGACGCAGGTGCTACTCACTATCACCTGCAGGAACAGACTAATCAGTGCGATATCTAGCACTACCTGAAGAAAGCTTTCAAGGACCATCTAATTATCTAGACAGCAAGAAGGAAGTGTTATTTCAAATAAAAATAACACTGGTCTTCCATACGGCTTGTATGTTTAACATAGCGTGTCTACTGATCAAGTTCTAGAAGCATTTATTTCAACGTACTGTTTTGTTTTCAATGTACTGTTTTGGGTTCGTCCATGGAAACTTTCAACTGGGTTGCTTTGTTTTCCTGGATTTTGCATTTTCCTCGTATAGACATTTTAAAAAATACCGGCAGAGTTGGCTGAATTCAACGGAAACTTCAAAAACATTATTGACTTCAGTTGTATTGTATCAAAATGATAATAACAACAGGTATTTCCGCACTCAAACAGCGCCACTGGAATCGAACCATAACGTGATCAAATGCAGACGCATGCATACCAGTTTATTACCATAACTCACGTAAAAACGTACATGTTCAAATGTTCTTACTTGCAATGTTCCTGCTCATGTTTTACGTTATTTCCAAATAGTTTTTCACTTAGGAGGACGTAGTTATGAAAATGAATAATTTTTTTGTTTATATTCCCGGGGAGGGCATATAAGGTTAGGAGTGCATTGTTTTTTAAGCCACTTTAGGTATTTAACTGGTGTAATTTTGTCTACAAAAGTTAACAGAGCTCATAAGTGTATGAGAAGGTTTTACTTTCTTTTTAAATCACTAAGAGTTAATTAATAGTAGCAGTTTTTGATTTAGCTGAAGGAGAATACTCTTTCAGCTTAATGGCTCTAAGTTAGTTTGTGATACACTCACTGGTTAAAAATTTAGAAATCTTTTGCAGTACGGTATTCAAATATAATTTATCACATGGTGTACTGTCTTGTTCTTGGTATCAAATAAATACTGTACGCTTTTCTGGGCCTTTTTAGTCGATACAGTCATGAGGAAGACAGGTGATCTAATTTTCAAATAAGGTGTTATTGTTGGAGCACCTTTAGCAGGAGCTACAATTGAGAAAACAAACGAAATCATTGGTGTGTCAAAAGCAACCATTTCAAAAGTATCCAATGAGCGGAAGACGAAAGGAGAATGGAGCTCTAAAAGGAAGAACTGGGATTTGGTAGTCGTGTGTCTATATGAAAGCCACTTCTTTCTGTAAAAAATCGAAAGATGCAACGGGAGTGGTGTCGCTAACGCCAAGAGTGAACTGTGGATAGAATTGCCAATATTTCGGAGATATTCCGGGACAGGTGCCCATAAGCGGGCTCTATTATTCTGGACAGGGTGTTCAATTCCGGGAATGTCTCCGCCAATCCTGAGATACATACGTACCATCACACTGTTTCCTTCTAGAGAGAACCGACCTTCATACCTTTCTATCCTGGATTGAGATACATTAAATCTTACGCAAAAATCAAGTTTATGCAGTAATGCTTTATTGTTAAAACAATTTGACATTACAGAATATATTTATTTGTATTATTGAAATCCTTTAAAATATTTAAAAGTATGTAGAAAGAACAAAGATATTATTTTTCACTCTTTGCTGCTTTCACCAGTTCCTTCCCAATCGAGCCCATATTAGGAAAATTTGCGAAATCAGCACACGATTCAGTTATATTCAACCTGACTTGCAATTCTACTTCTAACAAGTCGACAGCCATTCCGTTCCGGTCCATACACTAATGACTAAATGACTATTCAACTGACTAAAAACTTTTTGGATAGGCACTCCTCGCTGGAATAGACATCACGAAAGAAACAAATTTCTTTAGCTCAACCGAAGTTTGGTTCCTTCTGAAATACTCAGCCCATAATTTGTTTGAAGCAGGGTACCACAAATGAAGCCGCTGATATTCATTATATGAAGCGTCAACATCAATTAGAATTTGTAATATTTCCTGAATATGGCATAAATGCTCCTAGGTCATGCCCAGTTCTTCTTTATATTGCTTCAAAGGTAAATATTTTACTTTTTCGAAACATCTAAAGATGGACATAAATCACTCTCCAATGCACGAACAGCATTATCAAACAAAGGTAGGACATTGTGAAGAAAAAACAGGTAACATTCCAGTAAGTTGTAGGCATCCTTTTCGTAAGTACAGTCTCAGAACCTAAGTTTTCTTTGTTATGGCAGAAAAATTTCCAAATGGTCTCAGACCAATTATCTTTTCCTTTGGATCTAAAGTAAGCCTTTCAGAGCTGGCCAGTTATGTGCAATATGCTCAACAGCTGGTAGAAGAGACAGCCTCTTGTTGACGCATGACGTAATATATCTTTATGCTCAATATCGGCAAACTAACAAAAGTGTTTTAGCTGATCCATTCATTTTGCAGATGAACCGAACTTCCTGAATGCTTTGAGGACAAGACACTAGACACCTTATCGGACCGTCGTTTAACTGTACTCCATAATTAAAAAGTCATAAAATCAATGATTCCACCCGTACTATTGTGATTTAGGTATTGTCCAATACTATGCTGAGATTCAATCATCACACGAACAAACACCTTAATCGTACTGCATGCCTTAAATGGAAACAAAGCAGCACCACATTACGTTTCAGATAAGGCCACAACAGCGAAATCTGTTGCTTGCATTACACTGTAGAGATCACCAAGAGAATTTTTTTCTCAAGAGTTCTAGCTCCTCAGTTGTCAGTATATGTTTAGTAGGGAAGTTTACATATTACACTAGCTATGCAGACCTCATACCGTTTCTTTAGTCGTACACAAAATAAACTCTGGAAACACACCACCCAGTCTCAGAGAGCTCTGGATATCGATGTTTAGTTTCCCTTGGTCATCATTTTGTATATATATATATTTTTTTTTTTTGCTACTGTACCCTAATTTACCTAAGTGTACAATTGATCGGTTTGCAATTAAGATATTTTCTATCTCTTAGTTGACTGATCTCTGGAAATAACTGCCAGGTGGTCTCACGGATAGCAGTTGGTGTCCTCTCCACACCGGATGGAAAAGGGGTTCGAATCCCGTCAATAACGCTAGGAATTTTATGGGCCTTTATTACAACGTGGCTGAGTTAATCGGTCACAGGCGAGGGTAGCATGGGTTTCTCCCCCTCGGAAACGGGTTTTTTGTCCAGCAAACAGAAAATCGACCACAGAACACACGCAATTTACAGACAGTATACACGGAGCAATATGGCCTTAGTTGCCGGGAAAAAAATCCGTGCTGCCTCGCCTCAGATCGACTAACTCAGCCACGTTGTGAAAAGGGACCATAAAAATTCGTGGCATCGTTGACGGGATTTAAACTCGGGTATTTTACACTAGGTGGTGGGGAGGATGGTGATTATATCAACTATGCTACCCGCGAGGCCCTAACTTTAAAAATCCTCCTCCTGACCTATTTCTTTATAATGCAGTATGATGCCTCCCGCAAAGCACCCTATGTCATCTAACTAGGTGAGACCCTGCAGTGCTGATGATCCACCAACTGCTACTCTACAGGTGACCAAAATGGAAATTTCGAAATATCACCCACTTCCACATAACATCCTCTGGGTATTACCTCTAGTACTCTATGATAACGTTGGTTATCTATAATATCATGTTTGGAAACAGTAATTTTGAAAATATAGAAATTTTCCGGCTACAATTCCTGTAGTCGGAAAGCAATTTCTTGTTATAAATATATGCAGGATTCGGGGTCGATGTCAACTTTGAAATGGCAAACTGTAACTTGTCTGTGTTGTTGAAGACACTAATCTTCGGATTACAAGTCTTGTCTAGCAGCACTCCTTACCAGGTAAAAGTAGTCGTTTGGGTGTTACTCTGTTTAGTCTACAGACCCATGCAACCGTGTCATTCATTGAAACGCCCCCAATGCCCTGCATTGGAGGCGTTTCCAGACAGTGGCATTTGCAGAACAGAAATTAGTTTGAATGTTTGAAACAAACGTTCAATAATTTTTAAATTCAAATGTACAGAGATCAGATAGTATTAGCTTTATTTTCTGATTTGATATGATGTATTTCAAAAAATACATTTGTGCTCACAAGTTAAGGAATAAACACAAAAATACGATAAACAAATAATCGAAGCCAATATTGTCATTTAGTATTAGCCATATAGTGCAAAGGAAGCCACAATTTTCACTAGCGGAATGGGACAGTACATCATTGTACAGATGGATGGTTGATCTGTACAATGCCATGTTTCGTCAGAAATGTCTTCACAAAAAGTGCGGAATGGAAGGGGCATTGTCGTGTGAGAACCAGCTGCCTTTCTCTCGAAATTTCTGCCTCTCTCGGGAACTCGCTTCAATATTCTTTGAAGCACTTGTATGTAGAACACATCGACTCTCTCTCCCCTTCAAGTACAAATTCCTCGTGAATCACACCCTGTTCGTCAAAAAAAAAACATGATCAGCATCATCTGGATCCTGGACTTCTGTAAAACACCCAACGCTCATCTCCAGTGACAGTACAGTCGAGGAAATTAGCATTGTCTTGACAAGTCCGGATTAAGTCTTCGCGTTATGATACATTTTGCTTCTGCTCATCCATGAGGCTGTGCGGCAAAAAAATTGCACAGACCTTTCTTTTCTCTAAATATTCATACAGAATTTGACGAATCGTCTCCTTATTCATATCCAACTTACCAGCCATCATTCTGAGAGTCAAACGACTATCTCTTGCCACAATTTCCTGAACTTTGGTAACTCTGTCCTCATTTCAAGAGGTTGACGAACACTCACTTCTTGAGTAATCGTGCTTGTCTTTGAACCGCTAATACCATTCAAACACATAGGTAAGACTTAACGTTTCATCTCCAAAAACAAAATTTAACATTTTATATGTTTCTGTTGAAGACTTTTCTAGTTTAAAGCTAAATTTGATATTCGTTACTTGCTCCATTGCGGAATGTTAACGATATTAACGAAACTGGTTATTACTTGCAACCTTTCAGCTTACCGGAAAATCTCTGTAAATAAAATAAAAAAAAGCAAAGCTGACTTTTCAATTTCCTTGTCAGCCTCGACTACCACGGGCGGTAACTTATTCCAGTACTTAACATCTCGGGCTAAAACAAAACTTCCTTCAATCCAATCTAAACCTCTACCTCCATAATTTGAATTTATATTTCCCTAAGTCTACAATCATGAAAATTTCGCCTTCACTCGTTTTACTTTTCCCTCTCAGAGACTCAGAGACTCAATCAGGACTTTCTCTAAAGGTCTTATAGACGAGCACTGTAGCCCACATATTCGAAGTCTTTCCTCATGCAGGTGACCTTTTGCAGATCTCACCAGCAGGTTGCCATCTTTGAAACCCTTCAAGAATCTCAGTGACTTTTTTTAGGTGGGGTTTCCATACTTGTATACAGTTTCCAATGTGGCCTTACAATTGCGATATAGCGGGCAGGATAAAGTCAAACCGAAGTAACAACCTGATCGATTGTGAGTCGCAGCTTTATAAGCAAATTGTGGAACCAATTCCGACACGTATAGTCGTCCTCTTAGGAGAGGACATTCAACGAGTTTAGCGTTGCTCTGGTAAAGGACTGGTTCATTGCACTAGTAGGTAGTTAAGTTTTAAAGATGTGTTAGTTTTCGACTAACATCTGTTCAAAAGCAACTTAAAGATCTACTTTGTGTATTAAACCAGCCTATATCACATTGAGTGTCTTCTCCCGAGAGGAGGAATATAAACACTCTCTTTCGGGATCTACAGCAGAAGGCCTCATAAGAAGGGTATTTATGCAAGATGGCTAGCTGTCTGTCCCTTTGACCTCTGTACATAAAACAACCTGTCTCAATTGGTGCCAACGGTATATTGACTAGATCCAGGAGTCTTGGTGCTCTTCACTGATGAGACCACACAGTCTTATTGGATCTTCAACGGACTTTCATCTGGCGGAGCAATATGGCCTTAGTTGCTAATGCTCCTAAAACCACCAACAACAACAACTTTCATCTGGAGGAAAAAGGTAACCATATTCTGGTAATATCGCTGGAAGACACATGTTTGGTAGTAGTGGTTTAGGGGTGTGTGCAACCAGATTTACTCTCAATGACCATATCTATCTCCATTTTTTCTTGGGAGAAACTCTCCCAGCTGAGAGGTATTTAGCATACATTATCGAAGTTCTTGACCATTATGTTCATCCTTTATTCAGGATTTCTTTTAATGGCCGCTAATGTACGGAGTGGTTTAAATTCCTTTCCCCACTTTTAACAATTAATAACTGGAAAACTATACATCGTATCGAAAAACAGTTTATTACACTGTCATTACTGTATGTGGGATTTTTTGAAAGATTAAAAAAAAAAAAAAATAGTTCGAAATTTGACCAACTGGGGAGGAAGCTAAGCGATTTATTCAATTCAATAAACAAAACAACTTTCACATTCGATATAAAATAGGAAGGACTCCGGAATCGCAGGATTCGAGTATTTGCTCGTCGCGGTATTATTTTCTTTCTTCAGGATAAAAAAAAATAAAAAAAGCTTGAAGCTGTAGCCCAAACTTAAGTAACCAAGTGCAGTCCAATTCTTTTTAAAATGTTGCCTAAAGATAAAGTGCTTTTAATTAAACTTTATTATAATAAGTACATTGCTCTGTAGTACATTGGTCTGCGCATCAGTCGTGAGAAGTTAGAAACCATAGTCTTCTCGTTAAAGCAACAGCCAACCAACAAAAATATATCCAGCCCTCAATGGAACCTCCATCCCGCTTGTCCAAAATCATACTGACCCAGGGATCAGATTTGACCCAAAGTTTCTTAACGGCCGGCATGTAGATATCCATCTCAGTCTGGCAGCTTTTACTCCTCATAAAAGCTGCCAAACTGAGATGGATATGCAAGCAACATCTGCAACGTGTAACAGACAAATCCACCATGGTCAGATACATTTCAAAAATAGTGTATCCTCCACTTCTCTATGCTGCAGAGATTTGGGCATCTGCACCTCCCTCTACCACCACACCAGTGTTCTCATCTGGGTATTGGCTTCTTAAGTGGGTGTGCCACAAGCTTAACATGATTCAAAGAACAAATGAGGTGCAAAAACTCTTTCCGATTTGAAGGTCGCGATCCGTTGGGAGGGCCCTCGTGGGTAGCATAGTTAGTAGAATCGCAGTCCTCCAAGCACCGGGTGGAAAAGACCTCAATTCGAGTCCCATTGATGATGTGAGGAATTTTTATAGGTCTTTTCACATATGCTAATGGAAAATTTTGAAGGCAGCAGAGTTCTACTGAACTAGTACCTTTAGTGGGAAGAGCACAGTCCTTGCGGACTGTTCAGCCAGATCATGAGACTTCAGTCGAATAGAGCATGCTTGGGACGCTCTAGGCAGGAAGGTGGCCAGCCCAGTCCCAGAAACCTCACCGAGTTCAGAGCAGTTCTGTGCAAGAATGGAAATTGATACCTTCAGCAGTAATTGATAATCTCGTTTTTAGTATAAAGATTCGATGTCAAGTCTGTTTCGTTACCCAAAGAGATCACATACCTTATTATGGTTTTTTTCCACGGATTATCGACAAGTCATTTTTGGTCACTCTCATATGCATAATTCTGTAATTTCAGATCTGTTAAATTTCATGTTTTGTCATAATCTAGTATGTTCATAAATCTATTATTTTTTTCATTTTGTATGGTTTGCGTATGTTCCTCAACTTTTGAGCACAAGTATTTCTTTTTTGGTATATTTGGCTTGAAAGTGGGAATCATTTACTATTGGCATCAATTAGTTCGTTCCCTCAATCTTGCTTTCCTCTTTCTTTAAAAGTCAAGTTTTATATTTTATGCAATCATCCGTACTCATATTCTATAGAAATTTTTGTTAAATCCAAAGGCGTTGGAGTGACATACTTCCTAATGATCTCTTGACCATGATGACACGACCAAGAGCTCATTAAGAGAAACATTTTTAAGAAGTATGTTTTGTTTTATTTTATTTTATTCTCACGAAATTTTTATTATGGTCGTGAAATCCTAGCCCTCTTGATCCCAGGTGGGATCGGATCTCTGCATCTCATTAGTTACCTCATTAGCTGCCCTTAATATAATTTATAATTGCCAACATACGGGCTGCTGTCAATCTATAGGAACTCTTCTTTCACCCACCTATTGATAAATTCCATTGAAAATTTTGGAGAAACTTGAGCTGTTCCTCGGGACATGTAAAAAGAATTGTCATAAATGTCTTCTAAGAATGCTCTGTCTCATATTACCTCTGAATTCTGCCACTTACCGTGTGATGGTACAAAGGTCCCTACCCTCAAATTTTACACCCAATGTAGGAGTACCCGAGGAATACACTACATTACACTTTCCAGTTTGACCAACCCCATTCCGCTTAGCCCCTTTTCGGACACCCACCACAAGTTTGTGCAAATATATCTCCAATTCACAAAGGGGGATCAAAGGATGGCAGGAGTAATTACAGACCTGTTAGTTTAACTTCTGTTCCGGGGAAATAATGGAGTCACTGGTTAAAGAAGCATTTGGGATCACCTAGACAAGACTGCAGTAATAATTCAGACACAGCATGGGTTTGTTAAGTGGAAGTCTTGTCTGACCAATTTGATTGGATACTATGATGTGGTCACAAAGGAACTGGATACAAAAAATAATTTTGATATCATATACTTGGATTTCAGGAAAGCTTTTGATACTGTTGCACATGGAAGACTACTGTACAAATTGGAGCAGTATAGCATTAATTGCAAGTCGCTGCAATGAATAAAAGGATGAGTTAGAGAAGACAGAGAGTGGTAATACATGGACACTGCTCTTCATGGACAAATGTTATTAGTGGTGGCCCTCAGGGTTAGGTGTTGAGGCGACTGTTGTTTTGTATATTTAATAATGATATTGATAAAGGTATATCAAGCTTAATGTCGAAGTTTATAGATGATACAAAGGTTGGCAGGGTTGTTAATGACAGAATGCTACTGCAACAGGATCTAGAAAAGTTGGGTAGATGGGCTGAGAAGTGGCAACTGAAGTTTAATATTGACAAATGCAAAGTACTGCATATGAGTAGCAGTAACCCCAGAGCAATGTACCAACTGTGTGGTGTTACACTAAGGGTAGTGGAGAATGAAAGAGACCTGGGGGTAATTGTGCAGTCGGATATGAAGTTTTCTCAGTAGTGCAGACAGGCTGTCAGAACAGGTCATGGGGTCTTGTCAGTGATGTATAGGAATTTTGCTACCAGGGATAAGGAGGTGATTGTCCCCTTTTATAAGGCAGTTGTCAGGCTACACCTTGAGTACAGCTTAGAAGTCTAAAAGCCTCATTTTAGGAAGGATGTAGAGTTGTTCGAACGAGTACAGAGAAGGGCAACAAGACTGGTGACGAGAACAAAGAGGTGCTCTTACGAGGAGACTAGGCATCTGCGAGGTGATCTGATTGAGGTGTATAAAGCCTTGAACGGATTGAGCAGGCCCAATGCTGATGGGATTCTTCCTCTTGCTCAGATTACAAACCTGAGGGGGCATAAACTAAAATTGAAGAAAGATGTTGTCGAATAGATGTGCGGAAGTTTGCCTGTACCCAGTGGATTGCTGGAACAAACTTCATCTGTCGTTGTGGAAGTTGATAGTTTAAATAAATTCAAAGAAGAAGAAGAAGAGCGAATGGATGGCTGAAATGGGATTTTTTTTTTTTTTTTTTTTTTGGCCTAAGGTTGCTTTCTTGCCTCATATGCCTCTACTAATGCTAATTACATGTTTTTGGCAAGAAAGTTAAGATTATTATTAAAATTTTCAAGAAATGTTTAATTATTTCGAAAATCCGGTGTCGAGTAATATTTTTCTTCACGAATGTCATACTTGTTCTACTAAGGTAGTCAAGTCTACACAAGGAAGCGGAAAAACTGAAGGCCATTCATACCATCCACAATACACCCTTCTTTATCTGTTTACTATCTACTCAGAAGGATGCTGTTAAGTATGCGTCCGCACGATACTTCCCTGAGTGGCGAGAAGGAATTTGCGTTCAGTCTGAACAAAGTTTCTTTACGCCTACTAACAAATAAATACTTCACTCATTTTCCAAACGGGTTCTTAATAGGATGACACAGCTGCCATCCAACCATTCTTGTGAACCGTAGGTCGCGAATGGCTTTGGTAGAGCAGCGCGGGAAATGACCTGCTGAAGGGGAATGCGTTAGTTATCTGACATTTGTTTTAGGAAGTGAATTGACCGACCCCGAAATGTCTCCATTATCCGGCGAAGTACAAAGACAAAGAGTCAATTCTGATCAATTGATATTAGGTTGTTCGATGGAGCTCAAGCGGGACAATTATCTGACATACATTGACCAGTTTTAACTTCCGCTTTGGGTCAAATGAAAATCTCAGCGTGGAAGACGTCCTCCATGACGTGATTGTTCACTATTGTGCAAAACACAATAGTAACAAAGTATAAGAGAAAGGAATGACTTCTAGTATCACTTTAAAATAGAAATTTTAGGTTTAACAGGATGACGAGACAGAATATTTGTAGTTGGCACTCATACAGAGACAAAAAATGAACGAAAAAAGGACAGTGATAGAGAAAAAAATTATTATAGAAAAAAAAAATTAGATTAATATTACCTAATTATAATGCAACAGATCATGAGAAGATCTTGTCCGAAAACCTAAAAGATATTAGAACCTATAGTACACTGGTGTGCAAAATTTAAGGACCAGCCAGGTTTTCACCTGCAGCTTCTCATAGGAGTGGCCTGGATATGGGAAAAGCATACCAAAGGAACCTCGTCAGGTACAGAAATGATGAAGGAAACAACACCGACACAACAACGGAAACAAAACGGTACAGAGGGACTTTATTAAAAAATGGCAACATAGCACTGGCTGGCATGATACAGATGCATCACTGCCAAAGATAGAACAAAAGGAAGAGGTGGTCGTCAGTAGGAGATATGGCCACCCCTAATGTCGATGCAGGCTTTGCACCGCCTGTCCATACTTAGAACAATGTTGTTGATAAGTTCTTGCGGTAAAATCGTCCATTCCTCTGTCAACGCCATCTTCAGCTGCTGAACATTTTCTGGTGGGTGTGGACGTGCCGCTAGACATCTCCCCAGAGTGTCCCATATGTGTTCGATGGGATTTAGATCGTAGAACGGGCAGGCCAATCCATACGAACAATGTCCTCACTTTCCAAAAGCATATCAACAGCTGCAGTGCGATGGAGTGTGGCGTTATCATCCATAAACAAGAACTTGGGGCCAATGGCACCTCGGAACAGACGCACATTGGGGATGATTACCTCAGTACAGTAGCGTGCACTGGTTACAGTACCGCCTTCCAGTATCTGGAGTTGTGTACGTCCATCCAAGATAACGCCTCCCCAGACGAGAACATCTCGACCGCCATATCGATCCCTTTCAGTGATGTTTGTGGGGTGATAGTGTGCCAACCTCTCGCCAGATTAGCTAACATCCAGAATTGCTGCTGATACTGAATATACTCTCATCAGTAAAGAGTACCTTAAGTATAGATTTTGTGGTTATAACCTTTAGAAATAAGTGTTGGTCCTTAAGTTTTGCACACCAGTATACTTAGTACCATACATGGTTTGAAGGTTGAGCAGTTTGAAGATACTTGTTTATATCAAACTTGAATATCTGTAGATTGTATTTTCAGGAAATACATGTGGGGGAGGTCATACAGAAAAATTAAGTTGAAAGGATATATGAAGTAGAAGAAAAGTTGGACATTAAATGGATGCTAACTGGTTTCGGCACGTGTTTGGGCTGGATTGGAAGCGAATGGGAGAATTACAGATGCGAATTCTGAGAAAACAGTGCCCATGTATCTGTAGAAAAGGCATGCAGCTGAAACAGAATGTCTATGAGAAAGTAGAGAGACTTCGTAAGAGATGAGTCCTTAATTAACCCGGCTGCCCTGTTTTGAATGGAATCTAGGAGCTCGAGAGAGGTTTTGGGGAACCACCAAAATTTGAAGTTCACTACGAATTAGATTAACTCGTAAGTTAGATTTTTGCCACTGGAGAATTACCCGAAGATCAGCATTTAAGGCATTAGTGGTGAATGTTTAAGAATATCTTTAAACGCCTTAAAGAAGAATTCTATTCCACCGGAAGTTTGCAGATACCCCTAGAAATGGTGAGCCAGCAATTCTTGATGTGACGGCTTGAGGAAATATCCCAAATTATTGAAATGTAAGCATTTGCCAAGCCAGGAATGTTCGTTGATGACTGGATATTCCCAGATAGTTTCAAATGTCATGAGAAAACAGTCAAGGCTACTTAAATATATGTTGTGTATGTTTAGTACTAAAGCAAGTAAGGTTATGAGGCGTCAATACACTGTGTCTGCAACCTGCATGAATTAAGGTTATGAGGCGTCAATACACTGTGTCTGCAACCTGCATGAATTCTACGGTCAATTTACTTTTTCTGGACAAAAAAAAAAAAAAAAAAAACGCGTTTCGGGAAGGAAAAAACTTTTCATGCAATCATCACCCGAGGCAATTAACTCAGTCATGTTTTGAAAAAAAATTCAAAAATCCTGTCAGGAATTTTTGAATAAAAATTCCTGATAGGATTTTAACCCAGGCCTTTTCCAGCCGGTGGAGAAGGATGGTGATTATAACCACAGTGGTACCCGCGAGGGCGCCAACCAAGGCTACATGCATCCATAATCAAATTGGTTTTGTCATTAACTGTGATATGTGAGCCGGATGGATTTTGCTAACATATGGTTTTCAATATTAGATGAAACCAGACTCCTGTTGATGTGTAGTGGACAGACGAGGGTCATTTCTACTTTTATGGAACCGTTAATACCCACAGTATTCTAAGTTCTTAAGTATAATTTTGCCTGAAACATCTTGGACCCAATTACCATTTCACTGTATTGCTATTAAGAGCACATCCAGTTACATAGGATCCGGACATTTTTGTTTTTAATTCTGACTACTAGGAAGCCATGTAGGATATTTCTTCAATTGTTTCATTGATGGGTAGCAATAAAATTTTACGCAGGTTTAAGTGCATATTATTTCATCAATTTCCAGTTCTTGATATAGCTGAGAACCATTCCTCTAAAAGAATATTTAAGATCCATAAATGTAATTCTAAAAAGGCTGCGCAAAGAGGAATTAGGTGAAGAAATTCATACGAGTTTCATCACATAAAGAATCAATCAATCTAGTTAAACCGTGTTTCATTTGTGGGTAGACCAAATGTACAATGTTTACTTTAACAGAAACTGATTTGAAAAGAAGGCGAAACAACATGTCAGATGGTTTATTCGTCGTTGTTAATGTTGTGGAGAAAGTCAGGCCCACATGCAGTTGGTCCATTCTCCAAATGTCAGTTTGTGAGTATAAAGGCTGTTCTCATCTTATCGTGTGAAAGTCACATGACTGTGAGGAGGAACAACCATTCATTTCCTTTGATATGGCACACAATAGCCATTCCGGTGTGCCCCTTTATGGAGGTTACTGACTCGTGAAAAGCTGAGGGAACCACCCCACACACACCTGAATACACAGAAAGTAGATATTCTTTGCGAATAAAAAGGAGGAAGTACCGCAAGGAAGAAGGAACCTCACGTGTACAAGTCTTAAAACAGACTTAGAATGGTACCAATTTTCAATTCGTAGGAGATTTGCATTAAGCAATGTATAATAATTACACTACCCGACAAAATTTTTTTCTGTCATACCTCTGGAACGAAACTTGGTTATTCTGAACCAAATTAATGTCCTGATTGCGAAAATATCAATATTTTACTTCTGTCACGTCTACGTCAAAAGATATACGCATTTTTTAAATTCCTTGTTTTTATACAATATCAGCATACATGGTTGTAATTATTACACACAATATATGTTACTTAGACATATTTCCCACTCAATGATTTCCTTTTATACTCCAGATTGCTTTCCCGTTTAAGGAACCAACAGTATTCTCCCATCATGGCAGAGTTCCAGCGACCTTGGTATCGTTTTTCCATTGCAGATACATCCTGGTGGAAGCGCTCTCCTTTTTCATCACTGACATCTGCTAAGTTTTCAGGAAAGAAATCCAGATGGCAATGAAGGAAATGCATATTCAATGACATTCGGCACCCCATGTTCTTTTAACATTTCAGCAAGTTTGTCACCAGTTGTTCATAGTTCTCTCCTTTTCTCTTTCCGATGAATCCGTCTACAACACCCTTGAAAGATCTCCATGCAGCCAGTTCAACATCATTCACGTTTCTTTGAAATTCTTCAGCTTTGCATGAGAGAAATTTGGAAACATTTTCAGTAAATATGCGAATCCTCTGCTTTCTTTATCCAGTGTTTTAGCGAAATTCTTAATCAGTCCAAGCTTGATGTGTAAAGGGGGAAGAAAAACCTTTTCTGGATCAACTAATGAAACATACTTTACATTGCTTTTGCCGGGAATATATGCATCTCTCTTGTCCCAGTGTTGTACGACGTAGTGTTTGACTGTTGCACGACTGTTCCACAAACACAGGAAACAACAGTATTTAGTGAAACCACCTTGCAATCCAACAAGCAGTCCAATCACTTTGAGATCACCACAAATATTCCAACCATAGTCACTGTAACACATAGCAGCAAGAATCTGAGACATACTATCGTAAGTTTCTTTCAGGCCAACAGCATGAACAAGAGGAATTGATGGTAAAGTATTTCCATTATGAAGCAATATTGCTTTCAAAATTAGATTTCACTCATCAATGAACGAACGCCATTCAGAGGTATTGTGATCAATGTTCAGTTCGTGCATAAGACCAACAACGTCATTGCGGACACACATGTTGTTTTCCATTGCAAAATATCTTGAAAACTCTTCATTTCGCTTACGGTACATTGTAATGTTTGTACCTTTGGCGAGTAAGTTCCACTGTTGTAGTCTGGATCCGAGTAACTCAGCCTTCTCTTTGGGTAAGCCCAAGTCTCTGATCAAGTCGTTTAATTCTTCTTGTTCTTTTTCTGGCTCGTAGTCCAACATGGTTCTGCGACATCTGGATTTCTTCTGTACCTTCATCACTACTTCCAATACCCCAAGATTTTGGTGGCACAGGTACTGGCAGTTCTTTACCGTGTGGTACTGGCCTAATTGCTAATAGGATATTTGGATATTTGATGCAGTGCTTGCTCTTTTGGGAAATACCTTTTATTTTTGTCTTGCAGAAATAGCAGTCGTCGAAATGATTCTTGGGCTCGCGCCACGCTATAGGGACGGCAAAAGGTAATGCTCTCAGCTTGCCATATAACCACAGCCATGTGGAGCCCAATTTTTTTTTTTTTTTGGTCACCGATCTTGAAGTACAATGAATATGCAACTTTTGTGACATTGCATATTTTCTTCCTCTGAATTTTTGGGGTCAAGTGTCCACAAACATAGCAGAAATTGTCTGGGTGATTGACGCAAGTTCTGTGCTTTGTCTTCTCCATTTTAACCATGCATTAACCTAAAAACAGTAAAAGCAATTGGTAAATTTGAACAGAAGGTGAATTCTTGTAGCGTAGTTTATCCTACTCCCTGTATTGAACAGTTGAATGGTGTAATAAAATTAATAAAAATACTGACTTGTCTGGAAAAGTGCATCAAAATCAAAATATACTATATTGCAAGAACAGTAATGATGTACTTGCTTAACTTTTAGCCCAATAAACAAAACCAACCAAAAGTTAATAAGTTTAAAAATTGTATTTCAAACAGTAATGATATCTTTGTACAGAATCCAGTTATCTTGGATTCTGTACAACGATTCTGTGTCTTGGATTTTGTACTTGGATCTTTGTACTGAATCCAGAATCCAGTTATTATTTATTCAGTTTTAACCCTGGTAGATAACTTTGTTACCCACGAGGGCCATGGTATGGTTGGAATGGGTCTTTCTTCTGCTTAAATCGAATTTTTCAGTTATTTCCTGCACGCTGAACCTTCTATTGAATCTAATCTAACTTAAAATTTTCTTTAAATTCCTGGGGTCTTGTTCTGGCAGTACCGACCTTCTGCTGCATTTTTTTCTTTTTAGAGCATTATTTCCCTTTTGTTTTCCACTCATTGCATACTTTTGAGACGGTTCCTTTTGACTCACCAAAGACTTTGTTTTCTCAATTGTGGCTCCTGCTAAACGTGCTCCAACAATAACACCTTTCTGAAAATCAGAAAGATCATCTGCCTTTCCCATGATCGGATCGACTGAGAACCAACAGGAAAGCGTATACAGTATTTATCTGATACCAAGTAACTTGTGATCATATCATGTGATAACTTGATATTCCGTACGTTCAATTATTTGTTGACGCCAATTGCAAATAGTTTCTACTTTTTTGGCCAGTGAGTGTATACAATAATTGATCGATTCACACACACACACGTTTGTATACAAATCTTGATTGTATATACTGTGTGTGTAAATAAATGAAAATGAATGTACCTAAAATCATGTCGTTCAATATTGCTTAAAGATATTGGTGCATTTTTCTTTTTTAATGAGTTTTCTTACATTCTCGATCAGGCATAAATATTTAGAATTTAATTAAAGTAGGTTAGTCAGTAATCGATATAAACACGTGTCAAATGTTAGGAGTGTTTTGGAACTATAGAAATAATCGAAAACTTACGTGGAAGCAATATGTAGTCAAGAAATTCGTATTCTTCGTCAAAGATCCACCTGCATCCTCTAAACTCTCTGTCATAGCGATATTTCGTATCCACAAAACTTGTGAAACATACTTCCCATAGTCCTAACCGTTCGAACCTCTCTACAGGTGCTTTTCCGTCCGACACCAGCCAGTACGGGGTCGCGAACGCTATTATGACAACCACGGTCGCTAAGAACATGGCGGCACATGCAAGTAACATCACAGGGTATAATTTTCCCACAGCCATGACTAACAAATCTGAAATTGTGACAAGATTAAAACTCACGAAACTTCACTCTACAGTGGTTCACTGTTAAGATTACTCCATTCCACCTAAAGCAATGAGGATGGTAGCTTTTCACCAGCCAAAGTAGTGTACCAAAACACCAGGTGTGCGTGGGACCGCAGACCAAACGATAACCACTCCAATGAACGCTTTCGCAGGTTTCAAAACAACCCTAACGGCGTCTACCTGACCGCGCGAGACTGACTGAAGGTGAATCGTTCTTGCGTCACAGCGACGGTTATTAGTGATCGAGTTTTTTTTCCTGGTGACTGAGCTGAGGTCGAAAGAGATTGTTGTTTACAAGTTGATAATATTAACATGATTTTCCTAGATGGAGAATCTTAAGATTGGAATTTAAGGATTTACTTATAGGCTAAATGATTTTGTGACAATAAATAATTAAACGGGAATAGTTTAATAAATGGAAAAAAATCAAAGGCACTTGATAGGCCGCAGTTGCTCCACCTGGAATTTAAGAAAACAAATTGCATTTATAAAAAGAGTATTATACATATAATAAAGTATAATTCTTAAAAACGTTTAATATTATAAAGGTTTGTTATTAAAAGTTTATAATAAACTTTAATAATTTAATTAATAAAGTTTTATTATTAAAAAAGATAAATATGTGTACGATATATTATTTTAATTTTAAAACAATACCAGGAGTGTTGTGCATAGTGAATATTGTGGAGAAAAAGCAGATCGGTAGAGTACCATCCTGTGGTGTTGGCGATAGGGGTGCACTAGGGCCCTGAACTGAAGCGGGCCCCAAAAAGAACACGGAAAAATTAGAAAACTGCATAAAAATAAATAAAGAAATTGCTACGTTTAAGGAAATATTTCAAGGGCTACCTTGAATTCATTTTCTTCAAGGTGGAGTTGAAAGTTTATTTCTAAAATAGGATACTTTCCTTATGTTTGTGCAAGTAAGTGTATATATCTTGTATTTTTATATAGGAAAGAATTAAATCAGTTATTAGAAATCAGTAGATTGAGCAATGTTATCCGATCTTGATATTGAATAACACTGATTTTGATTTTTCTTTTTTCGATTAGACTAGGTCTCGGATGGAGTGTAAACCAATCTAGAATACATACAATTTAGAACACACTATACCATGATCCATGGCCTTTGCGCCTGTCTTAAACAACTTTACTCCCAATAATGGATATATTGCTACAGAATTTGGACATTAGTGGAAAATGTTCAGTTAGAAATGTCTAGAATGACTTGCATAATGATTAATTGGGTTAAAGTGTGCTCAGAACAAGACAGCTGACCCACTCCACCCTTTAAAAGGAAGGATAAAGCCATCGCAGAAATCAAACTCTTTGTAGAAGTTAGTTGGAAGCAGAAATACCACCACTTTGCTTATTGGAGGCTTGAAGTGGTGAAACCCATGTTTAGCCTCTAGAGCAAAGTTTCCGGCATCCCCCTTCCCCCATACTTCACCTTCAACCCATGCACGGTACTAAGTACTATAGGTTTTGATACCTTTCGTGTTTGGGGTTTTCATAAAAAAAAAAAAAAAAGAAATGACATTAATGTAATTTCAGACAGAATAATTACAAATGGTCCTATTTTAATTTTCTCAACCTTCTCAACCCAGTGTAATGCTGGTGAAGGCTCAAAATTAGGAATGGCTAATATAAGTTTGTAGTTCGCACACGTAGCGATCAGTTTTGAGTGTCAGCCAGGAAGAATGGTCGCAGGAACGGCGCTAGAGTTTATGGCGCCTGAGGAAAAACCTTGTAACGGCGTCTAATTCATATCGTATCTTAACACGCATATATTATATTATATTATATTATATTAGGGTCACCCGGTAAGTTATTACATATACCCATGTGTATTGTGTCTGTAAATTTCGTGTGTTCTCTGGTCGATTTTCTGGACGAAAATCCTAGTTTCTGGGGAAAAACCTTGCTTTCTACGCCTGAGATAGACTAACTCAGCCACGGAGTGAAAAAAAGCCTGACGATACCACTGTGCCACCGCGCAAATACACATATATATGTAGTAGCGCATCTAGCATTTCGGTTTGCGGTGTTAACCTAAAGAAAATTACTAACGACTTAAAAAGGCCTTTGCAAATTTATCCCCGCCACCACAGAAAAGCGTGTGCATTCTGCAGAACCATTAAAAGAAAGCACATAACAAAACAGTTTATTAATAATTCCCAAATTTAGACGTATTTTCAAAATTTTGAGTTGTAAAACGGTTAGAGAGAAAGATTTGAGGTTAAGAGAAAGAATTTTTTTATTTAATGTTAATTGTAAAACATATTTTATTAACGGCGCGGCGCCTGTGTGGCATGTGCCTCACTTGCGCACCCCTAGCGTCGAACCTGAAGGGTCGGCATCGAGATATTTCGGACTTCGAACGTGGTATGATTGTGGGAAAAATTAGGATCTCGACAACAGCCAACGCAGTTAATCCTCCCGTTCTGTGGTGTCACAAGACTACCGTGACTGGCTCAAAACGGATCGAACAATTGCCCAAAGCTCACACGTGGGATTGCCATGTGAGATCGATGCTGGTGGTGAATGTCGTGTGCCTCGTCTCGTAACACAGCTGCGACACAGCACATTGGCTCAGCTAATCACTCGAACAGCAAGACCAATATCCACACGGACTGTGCGCTAGACATTAGTTTCTATAGGCTATGGCAATCGACGACCGCCACGGGTATCCATGCTTACTGGGAGACCCAAGAAACTGCGCCGTGAATGGGCACGTCAGCACCAACACTCGACCATCGTCATCTGAAAATCTGTTGCCTGGTCTGATGAATCCCGTTTCCAACTCTTTCATATTGATGAGCTATCTGCATTTGGGGAAAGCAACATGAGGCCATGGTACCTGGATGTACTGTTTATGTCTGTTTGATGTACAATGGTCTTATGATTTAGAAACTGTTTTCATGGTATGCCCTGGATCCTCTGACCTCCGTTAATCATCAGCTCGTTGGGAACGTCTACATTTCTTTCATCGCTGACCAAGTACACCCCTTCGTGATGACAGTTTCCAGACAATTTTGGCATTTATCAACAAGGGAACGTCCCATGCCCAAAAGGCCCAGCAGGTTGCTACTGGTTTCAAGACAGTTAATTCTCCATCCTCCCACGGTCTCCCAACTCAGTCGAATCTCAACCCATTTGAGCATATTTGGGACCTACTGAAAAACGACATTAGATGCTATGGTCATCCATCTGACAATGTGCATGTATTACTGGACATGTGCAACGCATGGATAACACTATCACAGGACATCCTATAACATCCCACAAGATCTCTTGTTATTAGTGTTTTCTGCAACAGTTCAAGGTGTACCTTCAGGTCCACTAGGGTTAAGTCATGATCTTTCATGTTGATTGCATGTTCCAATTGATTATTCAAGTTTTTGACCACCTCTCGTTGGTCATGTCGACAGTCGTTTTAATCCTAAGGCATTCAAGGTTGTGTCAACGTCCTCTTTTGCTTTTTACTCTCGAAGGACAGACATGTTTTGGTCGTCTAATAAATTGTGAGGGTATTTAGCATTAGGCTTGCTGTTATCCACGAGTTCTGCTGCTCTGATGTTAGGGTAGTGATCAGCGATAGATAAATATTGCAGATATAAATGTTTTGATTATCACAACACTGTCTTGAAATATTCCGATTGGCTGAGTTGGAGAGGAAGAATAAAACTTATCTTGGTAATGGATTACAATATATGATGCCGGTGGAGTAGGCTCGTTATTGTTAAACCTGGTTACTGATATGCATGTCAAATCGCATTCAGTAAAGAACATTTTTGTTTTATGTGCTAGGAACTTCTTTGAAAAAATATATACAGTTTCTCATGTCAACTGCTGTCATTGCGGTAGCAGAGTTGGTAGAATCGCCATCCTGCTCCCACGGGGTGGAAAAGACCTGACTTCTAGTCCCGTCGAAGAAGTGAGAAATTTTTATAGGCCTTTTTCAGAACTTGGCGAAGTTAGTCGGTTTCAGGAGAGGGTAGCATGGATTTTTTTCCCGGAAACTATAGGGTTTTTCGCTCAGCAAACGGAAATCGACCATGGAACACACTCAATTTACAGACAGTAAACACGGAGAAATATGGCCTTAGTCGTTGATGCTCCTAAAACCCAATAACAACAACAACATATCAACTGGTCCTAGAGGTTGTCACATACATTCTCTCAGATATGCCAGACAAGCTGTACTTGCTACCCGGGAGTCTAAAACGCTGATGGAACTGATATTCGGGTGACACTCGAGTCAAGTGGACCCAATATCGGCGAAGTCCGGACGGTCTGTGAGAGCCAAATCCTCGGCTTGCACCTTCATGATGGTGCGACTGTTAGTAATCCTGGGTATAACCTCCATGCACAAGTACATGGTGAGTGACCACCCAGGTGTGAACCAATGTAAGCAGGGGTTGAGGTGTGGTGCCCACACCATATGGAGGAATGCTGCCCCTCTATGTTACCAGGCAGTACTAGGTGGTAGATGACTCTCATCAACCGGTGCAATACCACCACTTTGCTTATTGGAGGCTTGAAGTGGTGGAACCCACGTTTAGTCTCCGGTCAACCCTTCCCTATCTCTTCAGAGCTAAGTTCCGGTCAACCCTTCCCTATCTCTTCCATCATGCAGTATGATTGATGACTTTTGAGGTTATGATGAACGTCGTGGCGAGATCCAATATTCCTTACATTTCGAGGGTACAGCTCTAAAACAGTGTTCGCAGGCCGGCCGCTAGTTAGCACACCGGACCGAACCTATTGGTAACTCTCTAGAAGGCTTCCGGATCAGCTAGTGTATAATCTTGCTACCTCTACTCTGCCAGATAGTGACTGATAAGGGAGTCCGAGTAGTGTGTATGTGGGGAGCATTGTCGAGGCCACGTTATGTCAAGGATCTGGATATATTCATACCATGTGTACGCCATATCCAAAAATTTCATTACTTCATACAGCATGTCCCACCCACTTTTTCTTACTATTGAATACACCATGAATTGTCAAACTAAAGAACAAGCTTATATGCGAAAAGATGCTAAACTTCCCAAGCACTTCCTAATTCATTTCACAAATATACAGTCTCAATTCTAATCTCAACGATGTCCATTTCCACCTGCAGTCTGCCAAACCCCATGTATTTTTTCTCACAGAATACCAGTTATCGGTTGATTCAACTACTGCTCATCTCAGATGCCCAAATTATTCGCTGTATGATTCCTTTCGCCTCAAAGGTGGTACTTGTGCATATGTCCGTTCTGATATTCCCTGTCAGAGACTTGGCAATTTGGAATCTCCTCTCTTTGATCTTCTTTGGCTTAAAATCTCTCTACCTCATTGTGTCAAATTCATCTGTTGTCTCTACCGTTCTCCCAAATATACTAGTCACTTGGAGCTCTTTCACTTCCTCTTTTTGCAACTTGACCTTCTCCAGTCCAACTTTCCTAACAGTGAGGTAATTTTCCTTGGTGATTTTAATGTTCACAACTCCAGCTGGCTTCCATTTTCTAGTCACACTGACCCAGCTGGTCGAGATGCTGAGGCTTTTGAAATTACTAATGACCTTGCACAGATTGTTCATTTGCCTACAAGAATAGCGGACAATCCTAATCATACAGCCAACACGCTTGATCGTTTTTTCACAAACAACCCTTCTAAATACATGGTCGAAATGAGAGGGCCTTTAGCCACTTCAGTTCACAGCTTGGTGATTGTCGCTTCTCCAGTGGAGCCTTTATCTCATGGCTATCCCAACCTCGTGTTGGGATAGCCATGAGATATTACATATTCGGCATTACAAGAATCCAAAATGGCCTGCGAGATTTATTTTCTTCTTTTCCTTGTTCGGATTACTGTTTCAAAACTTCTGATGTCAACGTTTGCTCAGATCGCATCAGTGAAATTATTCTTGCAGGAATGGAATCCTTTATCCCACAAGCCACTTTAAAATCTCGTCCTTTATCTAAACCTTGGTTTTCCAATAAATGTGCTAAGGCTGTTCACAAGAGAAGAATGTTTCATATCGTAATTGGCTTGTTTCTGATTCTTCAGTCTCATTTTCTGCCTACAACAAAGCTCGCAACAATTGTAAAGCAGTTATTAATCAGTCCAAACTAGAGTTTGAACACGCTAAGAGTAGAAAACTTGCTTCTTGCCGTAATGGTAGCCGAGCATTCTGGTCTCTTGTCAAAGCTATTGGCCGCAACTTTTGCCCATCTCTGCTTTCACCTCTGTCCAAACCGGATGGTTCTGCAGTCACTTCAGCCAAGGATAAAGCGGACCTGCTAGCATCCCATTTTTCTTCCAACTCATGTATTAATGATCTTGGTAAATCACCTCCCAACATACCCCATTCAATGCCTCCTGTGGTCTTCCGTCAAAAGGATGTCAGAAGGATTTTCATATTCTTTGCCGCCTTTTTTTACTTTCTTATTCCAAAGGTTTTTTTCCTTCTTGGAAATTTGCTCATATCCATGCAGTTCCTAAAAAGGGTAACAAATCCCTCCCATCCAATTATCGGCCCATTGCAATTACTTCTACTCTTTCTAAAGTAATGGAGAAATCAATTAACCGCCAACTCTTAAACTACCTAGAAACCTTCCGTCTGATCAACGATCGCCAGTATGGATTCTGTTCGTGTCGATCCACTGGTGATATTCTGGCTTATGTTACCCATTTATGGACTAATTCAATGGAAAGGCTCGGTGAAACACAAGTAGTTGCTCTTGGCATCTCAAAGGCTTTTGATCGTGTTGCGCATAAAGGTCTTCTAAACAAGCTGCCATCTTATGGTTTGCCAACTGTTTTTAGTAATTGGTTATCCAGTTTTCTCTCTGATCGCTCACTGACGGTGATGGTAGATGGCGCTCTGTCTTCTAACTTCTCCACTAATGCCGGTGTCCCCCAAGGTTCAGTTCTTTCCCCCACTCTTTTCCTCTTGTATATTTATGACCTTCTTCCATTGACTGGAAATCCTGTCCATAGTATTGCCGATGATAGCACATTGCATTCCATTTTCCATTTTGAGAAACCTTGCCCTGCTCAATCAGCTTCAACTTCTCGAATATCCGCTACCAATTCCTTAAATGCCGATCTTCAGGTAATTCTCCAGTGGGGCAAAGACAACTTAGTTGATTTCAACCCTTTTAAAACTCAGTCTTGTCATATCTCGCAAAAAGGATTCTTCTGCTCCTATGCTTATCTTTAGTGACACTCCGATTTCTAGGCAAAATGATATTTCTCTTTTGGGGATTACCCTGACTTCTAATCTCTCTTGGCACAAGCACATTACAAATATTGCTTCCTCTGCGTTTAAAAAACTTGGGTTTCTCTTTCGCTCTCGGCGTTACTTTTCTTCCAAACAGGTGTTCACTCTGTACAAATCGCAAATCCGCCCTGCCATGGAATATTGTTCCCACATCTGGGGGTTGTGCTCCCAAAACCTCTCTCAGGCTTCTTGATTCCATTCAGATGAGGGCAGTTAGGTTAATTAATGATTCATCTCTAACAGAGTCTCTCCACTCGCTTTACTGTTTCTGCTGCATGCCTTTTCTGCTGATACTTCCACGAGCACTGTTCTTCTGAATTGGCTTCTATAATTCCCGCTCTCACTTTCAAAACAGTCCGTAAACGTGCCGCCATCAGCCAACATCCATTTATTGTCCAACTTCAAACTCACAGAACCAACTTTTCATCTTCCTCGTTTATTCATTCAACTGCCGTTTTCTGGAACAAACTTCCTTCATACGTATTTCCTGAAAATTACAATCTACAGAAGTTCAAGTCCAATGTCCACAAATATCTTCATTCGTCCTCTCAACCTCCAACCCAAGCACGGTACTAAGTACTATAGGTTCTAATACCTCTCGTGTTTGGGGTTTTCATAAAAAAAAAAAAAAAACTGCTGTGATGTGTGGCTGGGTATACTGTACTGTACTCTATACTGGGTATACAAAAACTATACTGTACCCTGGGTGTCCAGGGTACAGTATAGTTTTTGACAATGTTTCACATAAACTACTGCTGTACAAATTGGAGCAAGGTAGCATAAATAAATAAAGCTGAATAAAGGGATGTTTGATTGGTAGAAGTCAGAAAGTGGTTATTAATGGGCACTGCTCTTCTTGGACTAATGTAATTAGTGCAGTCTCTAGGTTGCAGTGCTGGGACCGTTATCCTTTTCAATATTTGTTAACGATGTTGAGGAAGACATATCAAGTTATATATCAGTTTTCAGACGATAGGAAGATTGGTAAGGTCATTAAAGACAGAAATCAGACACTACAAGTTATAGACAAATTAACCAGATGGAATGAAAAGTGGCAATTGAAGCTTAACATTGAAAAATGCCTAGTACTGTATATGGGAAGCAGCAATCACAGAATAATATACCAATCGGGTGGTACCACCCTCAAGATGGTGGAGAAAGGAAAAGACCTGTGACCACCCTCATGGTGGCGGAGAAAGGAAAGGACCTGGGATAATCGTATAGTCCAACATGAAGTTCTTTGAGCAGTGCAGAGGCTACTAGGATATCTTATGGTGAAAGTGTAAGTGTGTGAGAAAAAGAACATAAACCATAAATGCTACAGTTAAGTACACACTAACTCTAGTTGTAATTAGTATTTAAATTTACATTACGCATCATTGCATCCTCCCTTGGTGTGTGAGAAAAAGATGAACGAGTGTGTGTGAAAAAATAAAAAATAATAAAAAATACGTATAAAACATAAGAAAAAAGTATAAAAATAGAATGCAAGTAGAGTGAGAATGCAGATTATGAATGAAGTAAATGTGTCTCTCCCACCCCTTCGCCTGGTGGATTCCCCACTGTCAACTAACATATTCCACCCCCAGAGCGGGATGGGCAGCTTGACCTTCCTTCCGGATTCGACACTGCTTGGACATGACAACCATCACTGACAAAGACATACTGCGGCTTTGCTGCCGACACGCCATTGGCGATCTGAACTGGGTACTCTAACCCGGTTCCCTTTAAAACCCCATCCCCAGGTAGAGGAGGGAGGAGACAGGTCTCTGTCTCCTCTCCTCCCTGCCTCATATCTCGCTTGGTGGGGCTCGTCTCCATTGACCTCTTTGGGGATGCCTACTCTATCGTCTCTATTCTTCTATCTGTTTTTCCCCCGGTCTTCAGTCCCACCCTCTCTCACTAAACCTACCGAGTACACCCCTTAACAATGCCGCCAAATTCTAATTAATGTCTAAATTCTACCGTTTTCTTGTAAATCTCTTTTTTGCCAAATTCTAGCGTCCACCCTCCCCCCCTTTTTTTTTAGGCCTTGCCACTGAAATCCTTGGAAATTAGGTGGTGGGGCCTGCCAGAGTACTTAATTAATCTACTGGTTGCCTGACCTGCACTTTGCACTTTACACTTGTCCTAGTAGCCTCTCTGCGCAGGTAGCACAGTGGTATCGTCACCGTTCTCCCCACACCGGGTGGAAAACGCCCGGGTTCGAATCCCGTCCATGACGCGAGGATCTTTAATGGACTTTTTCATTCTGTGGCTGAGTTAATCGGTCTCAGGCGTAGATAGCAATGCTTTTCTCCCCATAAACTAGGGTTTTTTCGTCGAGCAAAACAGGCAACTCGACCATAGAACACACGCAACTTACAGGCACAAATATGGGTTAATGTATTGAATTACGTGCAACCCTAAAATAATAATATGATTTTTTTTTTTTTTTGTCCTAGTAGCCTAGTTATGAATTGTAAAGGTGCGGACGTGCTTTGGTAGCTCTCTGTATTATCGAGTGTAGAAGTGATTTATCGTGTCTATACTTATGGATATTGTTGCGGATATTATTTTAATATTTAATGTGTAGTAATCAGTTGAATTTAATTAAAATTGTTAAATTACTAATTTGTTGCTTCTGCTGGCAGTTTGTCAGCAGAGGCGGCCATATTGGAATCTGGTGTAGTGCTGATCGCGAAGTTTAAGAAATTGGTTAAGCTTCTATGGTCTTCTGTGTGTTTTATTGTGTTATAAAATAGAAGATTGTGGTTCTACTTTTGGTTGTTTCTGGTTATTTGTTGGTGGCTCATCAATGTTACAGTAAATAGAAAGTATGCTCACTAGGAAGACTTTAAGTGGGGAAGGAAAAGGAAGAGGACATAGGAGCTTTCAGATCAAAGTAAGACTGCATTCAGATCAAAGTAAGAAGTTACTGGACTTAAAGTATTTGAAGGAAAAAAAATGCTAAATCAGCTAATCCAAGTGGAACAAGTGTATTAAGTGGTGAGATAAATGTAGGGGCAGGTGTAAGTGGGACTAGTGAGTTGAATTTAACTGCAAGTCTTAGTCGGTCTGTTGAAAAGCAGACAGAATTTGTGATTAGGGTGCACAAATAGAAGAAATCAGAGGGGAGATTGAAGATCTCAAAATGTTTTCTGAATAAAAGCAAAGGTATGAGCAGCCTGAGTGTGGGATGCTGGCAACCACCTGTTTAGCACTACCTCAGGAGAGTGCGGGATTAGTGCTAATTTTCACAATAAGGTCTATATTAGACCCAGGTCCGGCTCTACTTGTCAGGGACATCACCAGGAATCAGCTGCCCAGGTGTTGACTGCTTCATGGTGGCTAAGTAGCCTGAATACAGCACACATAATACACACACATACTAATATGTACACTACATGACATATTCTGGCCTCTACTCAGAGTTTATTGTAGATAAAATTAAAAGGTGGATTTGGACGAGAGTCTTGGGGACACCGAAAAACATATACAGATAGATAGATAGATGTCCTAGTAGCATCTACACTCATTGAAGTTCTCTCAATGATACACAGAAATTTTTCCAAAGAGGGATTGGGACAAAGAGATGATTCTTTGACCACGTGAGGTACGAGAGTGCGCAGTTAGTCGACCTACGTAGCATAGATAAGTTGTCAGTGGTTCAGTAGGTAGCAAAATTCCGAGTGTGATGGGTAACAGGAAGGATTTATCGGACTTTGATAAAGGAGAGATTGTGGGAGCTCCACGACCTGGTGCCTCGATTTCTCAAACGGCTGAACTGGTGGGGTGTTCGAGAGCCGCCGTTGTTAAAGTGTACCAGGACTGGCGTCAAAATGGTCAAACAACGATCCGACGGCAAAACTGCAAAGGTCAGCGAAAGGTTGATGTTAAAGATGAGCGCCAGGTCCGACGACTGGTACAGGCGCAGCACTGTTCAAGAGTTGACTAATCAATACAACATGGACCAACCCGGAACAATATCTGGCATGACCATGTGTCGCACGCTCTCAAGTATGGGCTATACCAGCAGATGACCCCTACGGCATCCTCTCCTAACCAAGTTTCAAGAAGAAGAGTCGCCTTTTGCAAAGAGCATGCAAGTCAAGGTTGAACGTTAGAAGACTGGAAGAAGGTGTGCTGGTCGGATGAGTCACGTTATTTACTCCAAATCGTGGATGGTAGTGTACGGATTTGACGTCAACAACATGAGGCTCTTCATCCATGGTATCAAAAGTGCAGGCCGGTGGAAGCAGTTGTGTGGTGTGGGGCATGTTTCACTGGCAGGAATTTGGACCAATGGTCTCCGCTATCGTCAACTGCTTGCTGAATGTGTACACTCCGCTAATGGATGGCGATGCTGTCTTCCAAGATGACAAGGCGCCACCATAGGCAGGTGGGCAGGCGCACCAGTGCGTAGCACACGCTTCTTGATTAGACCGGGGTTCGAACCCGTGACCACCAAATATGGAGGATGCGGAAAGGTCAGGGAATGATCACCGCATATCCCTGGAACAATATGGCTTTAGTTGCTAATGCTTCTAAAAACCAAATAACAACAACCACCAAGATGACAATGCGCCGAGCCATCAGGAACTTGATGTGCAAGAATGGTTATACACAGTTCTGACTTGCAGCATATCGATTGGCCTCCGAACTCTACCGATATCCCATAGAGCACTTGTGGGACACTATGGAAAGGCATATCAGGCGTCGGGATACACCAATCACCTCCATACCTGTTTGTTCGACCAAAAACCAGAGTTTCCGAGACCAAAAACCATGCAATTTTCGCCTGAAACCGACTAATTTAGTCACGTTACGAAAAAAAAAAAAAAAAGGTCACAAAATTGCTCTGGTCAGTGATGGGATTAACTCGGACCTTTTCATCAACTGTGGGGCAGATGCTGCGTGTATGCACCATTTTTAACTACTAATACTAACAGCATCCGTTGTGCCCTTATGTTTTCTGTGCCGTTCTCTGATTAGTTCAATTTTTTGTATTGTTTGTTGTAGGGTTTTAGGCGCATCAGTGACTTAGGCCATGTTGCCTGTAAATTGCGTGTTCCGTGGTTGACTTTGTTGTTTGCTGGACGAAAAACTCAAGTTTCTGGAAGAAAAGCAATGCCACCCTCACCTGAGGACAATGAACTCACCGTGTTGTGAAAGACCCATAAAAATTCCTCACGTCATCGATCGGATTCGAATTGAGGACTTTTCCAGCCAGATTGGGGGTGGACGGCGATTCTATCAACTGTGGTACCACGAAGGCTGAATTTTTTATTGTGATTTGTCTGTAGCCAGCTTATTGATATAAAGTTGGTAGAGGCACTGGGTAGATTGTACAGGGCAAGGACCTAAATAAGTGGTAACCACCTGTTGGTTGCAAAATTGGAAAGACTAAATTGTGTACAATACAAAAATTTGTATAGTCTCCTGTAATTTTCGGAGGAGGCACTGTGGTTATCTCTTCCCAGTACTGCAATACTCATCGACAAAAACAGGAGTTTTTGTCGGTGAGTATTGAGGCCTTGAGGCAATCAGTCCTGTTGAAATAACTGCACATTGAAGTGCGCTTTCTCACATAGCACACATGTAGATAATATACAGTAACCAGTTTAATCGTATGGTGCAAGGAAGCTCCAGTCTTTTGCTTCATTGGCAAAAAATAATAAATAAAAAAATATAATAATAAATAAATAAAATAAAATGAATGAAAAACCTGTGTGGTTCGTTACTCACGTAGGTATCCATCAAGCTCACTTTTGACTTTTTTTCCCCCCCAAGCTGTTAACCTCAGCTAATTTAAATTATTTGAACCATTTATAACGGTGAAAATTTCGCTTTTATTCATTCAGCGCGCCTTCGTGGGTAGCACAGTTGGTACGATAGCCGTCCTTCCCTACACGGGTTGAAAAGACCGGAGTTCGAGTCCGATCGATGACGGGAGGAATTTTTACAGTCTTTTTCACAACGTCGCTGAGTTAGTCGGTCTCAGGCGAGGTCAGCATGATTTTCCCTCCCGGAAATTTGTTGTCCAACAAAACAAAGTCGAACTCAACACACGCAATTAACAGAAAATATAACCGGAGCGACATGGCCTTAGTTGCCGATTCTCCTAAAACCCAATAACAACATTGAAGGCTTTATACTGTTCAATTATGCTAAAGTGCTTGCCTAGTTAGATAAGCTGTATCCATATTCAGAATTTTTGCTCATATGGATAACCCTTTGCCGATCTCACAAGCTGTGTTGTCCTTTTTTTTGGACACTTTCAAGAAGCCCAGTGTCTTTCTTGAGGTGCCATTTCCGTACTCTGATACCATGATTGGTCAGACCACTACCTTGAATCGTGGGACACTCTTTACTTTTCATTCAAATCTGGTTCCATATCCACGACTTCTTCAATATTCGTAGCCATAGGGTGTCTTTTGGCAGAAATATAAGGGGATTCTGCATTTGTGTAAGGGATTTATCACGTGTGTGAATCCTGGTCCAAAGTAATTTTATGTAAATGTTTCCTTTCTTCTTCCGAATCATCTTATTTGAAGGATGTGGTGTCAGCAATAGCACCACAGGACAATACATCAATGGAGTTACTAGAAGTTGAGAGAAATATAGTTTCATCGTGGTCCGGCCTGTTGGAATTTTGACCAGTATGTCGGTATTACGCAGTGTCGATGTTTTGACCCACTTGGTGATTCGATAGATCAGCGTTCGAATACGTCGGTTTGACGTATTCGGCGTTTTACTGGTCAACTTGACTTTAGGCAATCGGATTGTTTTCCATAATAATCTAATTATCAACAGTGATTATTCATGATTAAGAATCCGCTTAAAAGAATAAAAGAGATTACCTCAATCTGGTCTGTAGAATAACTTTAGAACGATGCTCTCCAAATGTAAACGGATAAAATAATTTTAATGAATTATTGCACTCACAGAAGCATGAATGATTCAATGCATCCCGGGACCGAAGTTCGACACCTCAACCCGTCCCCAAAACACATCAAACCACCCCCACGAAAGTATGAGTGAAGGAAGACTGTGTAAAAATTAAAAAGAAAGAATTGATCACTGCGCTAAAATAAATGATGAAAAAAATTAAAGCAATTTTAACCCTTTTAATCCGTGGAGAAACACTGTTACTAACCCGAGGTCCCAAGAACCCCAAAATTGGAATGCTTATAATTTAAAAATGAAAAAAACTTGACTTCACAATTTTTTTTATTAGAAATTTAGAACTTATAAACAATCAAGAGTAACAAAATATTTATACATATACTTTAGTAACACAGTCTTGGCACATAGCTTTGGTATGTTCGCCACAAGTAGGGTTTTTGCAAAGGGTGCATGCCACCTTCGTTTTTCAGTCCTTACCCCTGGGGCATGTAACGCATCTTCTTTTGGCATTGACATTAGGTGCCTCTTCAACACATGGCTGCTTTTTTTTGCAGGATACTACCTAGGAGGGTCTGGAGATGTGACGTCAAAGTTGGCCAAGTGAATCGCTCCTCCATTTGTGGTATTATCAAATCCAGGGCTAATTTTTTCAGAAATTGGCGTCGTTTTTCTTTTGAGTTTGATGTCATTTTGAGAAGTATGTATGAATTGACACCTACTATATTCAAAAGTCCAAAGAAAATGGCCATTGGCCATCTTTTTGTCCTTCTAGACAGTGTATTTGTGGCATAACTGGTCCATCAAATCGACGCCACCTTTTGTTTTGTTATAGAACTCCACCGCCTCCGATAATGGGTTCGTCGCATCTTTGTCTGCGGTTGAATGCAAAGTTGACAACATCATTACTATCTTCTTCTGTTTTGACTTTGGTGGACAATAGGACAGCAGAGTGAGTTCTTCAGAAAAACCAAATTTAGCTGTGTTGCGAGCACGATCTTTTACATCAAGAAAACTGGGCGGTATTTCACTTTTGTTTCTTCAAAGCGTGCCAACCATAGTCATGTTTTTTGAGCAACTGTTTGGCTACAGGGATTGATGAAAACCAATTATCGCAAGTTAGGTTACGACTGGTACCGTGAATTGGTTCAGTAAAAGTCATGGTGAAGAATCCTGCAGGTGGAATATTTATAAGAGAAGTCTTTCCCAACATATACAAATGCTCTAATCATATACTCAGTCTTACTATTACACAACATCAGAATTTTGATACCGTATTTATCCGGCTTACTGGGAATGTACATTCTGAAGATGCACCAGCCTCTAAATTATTAGTAGAGGCATATGATGCAAGAAAGCAAGCTTACGCAGCATCAGCCAAAAAAAAAAAAAAAAAAAAAACACTTCCATTTTACCCCTCCGTTCGTTCGAAATACCTGTCCAGCTGAGTCTTAAATTTATCTATGCTATCAATTTCCACGACAAGGGATGGAAGTCTGTTCCACCAACCAACTACCCACTGGCTAAAGGCAAATTTCCGCACACCTATCTTTCCTCAAAATGAATTTGCCTTCTTAGGTGATTATTCTGAACAAGAGGAAGAATCCCATCGGCATTGAGCATGCTCAAACCATTCAAGGCTTTATACACCTCTATCAGATCACCTCGCCGGTGACTAGTTTCTAGACAGTAATTTGCAACAGTTAAGTCTTTCTTCGTAACAGCAACCCTTTGTTCCATTCACTAATCTTGTTGCCCTTCTCTGTACTCGTTCCAGCAGCTCTACATCCTTCTTGAAATGAGTCCTCCAGACCTGTATACAGTACTCAAGGAGTGGCCTGACCATTGCTTTATACAAGGGGATAATCATCTCCTTATCCCTGCTAGAAAAATTTCTGTATATCATTGACAAGACACCATGAGCTACTCTTGCAGCCCATCTGCACTGCTCAGAAAAGCTCGTATCTGCATGCACAATTAACCCCAGATCCTTTTCATTCTCTACCACTGTCAGTGTAGTACCACAGAGTTGATATGTTGCTCTGGGGTTGCTGTTTCCTATATGTAGTACTTTACATTTGTCAATGTTAAACTTCACTTGCCACCTCTCAGCCCATCTGCTCAACCTTTCCAGATCTACATCCTTCTTGAAATGAGGCCTCCAGACCTGTATACAGTACTCTAGGTGTGGCCTGACCATTGCCTTATTCCCTTGTATAAGGCAATGGTCAGGGCACACCTAGAGTACTGTATACAGGTCTGGAGGTCTCATTTCAAGAAGGATGTAGAGCTGCTGGAACAAGTACAGAGAAGGGCAACAAGATTAGTGAATGGAACAAAGGGGTGCTCTTACGAAGAAAGGCTTAAGTTTTGCAAATTAGTGTCTGGAGACTAGGCACCAGCAAGGTGATCTGATAGAGGTGTATAAAGCTCAATGCTGATGGGATTCTTCCTCTAACTCAGAATAATCACCTGAGAGGGCATAAATTCAAATTGAGGAAAGACAGATGTAGGATAGATGTGTGGAAATTTGCCTTTAGCCAGCGGGTGGTTGGTTGGTGGAACAGACTGCCATCCCTTGTGGTGGAGGTTGATAGCCTAAATAAGTTTAAGGCTCAGCTGGACAGGTATTTTGAACGAACAGAGGGGTGAAGTGGAAGTGGGTTTTTTTTTTTTTTTTTGGCTGATGCTGCATAAGCTTGCTTTCTTGCATCAAATGCCTCTACTAATGCTAATGCTAATATACCAAGGAAAGTTTTTTAACCAAAATTTTCCTTCCATTCTGTTGTAGCTTCATTGTCCATGGCCGCACTCTCACCACTTTCCTGATAGGCAGTCCATGACGTCTTAAATTCACTTGAAATCTTTAATATTCACCCTATGCCTAAAAACAATTCAGCCTTAGCATTTAAGATTTCCATCTACGGGGATGCTTTCTGCATGCATCATTGCTATACACTGAATGAGAAATAGCCATGAATTTTTAAGTCAGCCAGCAATCTGTTCATTTGCTTCAATAAATTGCAATTCTTTCATTTTGAAATGAAAATATTGTAAATAGAGAGGGAAAAAAAAAAAAAGTAAACCTGATTACAGACATCAAGGTTAATATGCGAGCAATGTGTTTATCTCATTTCAATATACAATATATTTTGCAGTCTCATAAAATGGGACACCATTTCTATCTCAGAGCAGAACAAAGACCGATCGAATTATAGAAAAGCCAGTTTCTGCTATACTTGCTTCCTATTTTCAAAATCATAGTTTATGATAAAATTTTTAATATCTTGAATATCATTAAAGGAGTAGGCCTCACACCTGTTGACAAGTAAATTCAAAACACTGAAAAGGCTGTCAAAAATTCATCTAGTCTATGATGGAATGCAAAATCCAAATGGGTACTGAATGACTTAGCCACTATATTAGTCATATGTGCCACACACACATTTAATTTATAACAATGATAGACAGAATCAAAAGTCCACAAATTGGAGATAATTGGCAAAAAAGTAAATCACCCAAGGTCCAACAAATGATGTACAAGTCTCATACCTCAAGTTGTGGGACACCCTTTTATTGCACGAAATTGGCTGGTTGTTGTTCTAGGCACATCAGCAACTTAAGCCATACTGCACAGTATATGCCTGTAAATTATGTTCTGTGGTCGATTTTCTTTATGCTGGATAAAAAAGGTTTCCAGGACAAAAAACCACATTGTAAGGGTCCTTGGGTGGCACGATGCATAGGTAAACTGTGTTGTTTGAAGATAGTAGCACCTCAAAACCTGTTTATTACACAGCTGAAACCCGTTAAAACGTGATGCATAGCTCCTTTTTTGTCAATTGAAATGTTTTTAGTCATTGAAGATCAACATTTTGGACACCTTGTGAACACATGGTGATATTTTCAATTTAACACGAATCTACAATATCCATTATCTTTTGATTTCAGTAAGAATAATAATAAATGGCTTGTAACTTGTATTGCAGAGGCACTTGCTGGTTTGCAAACTGGGCTTTCTTGAAACAGAAAAGGTAGATTCATTTTCAATTTTACAGTTGTTTATAGGGGCACCTTCGTACTCGACAAGAAAGAAGGCAGTGATTGGCAGCTGAAGGCACCTTCCACTCACTGCTTTAGTGCAGGGGGTTCTTAACCTTTTGCTTTAAGCGAGCAAGATTTTGCAGCTTACAATATGTGCGAGCACCGTATATTAAAATTTTTTTGCTTAAAGATTAAAAATGCATTTTTTAGCTGTATTTCGCATACAAGAATTATATTTCTCAATTTTTTAGCTTAAGTGAAGGTGCTCGCAAGCAAAATTTATTTTTTAAAGAGCACAATGGTCCTCATGAGCACCAGGTTAAGAAACTGTGTGTGTGTGTGTGTGTGTGTGTGTGTGTGTGTATACACTGGTTTACTCAATCTTGTTACCAAGTGGTTTGGTGGTGGAGAAGAGTAAGGGATTATCCTTTATAGTCTTAATCGGAGGGTTTACTTGTGCCCATTAAGCAAATACTTGCAGTAATGATACCATCAGGGCAAGCCCCCAATATAGACTATAAAATGATAACCTCTTACTCTTTTCCACCACCAAACCACATGGTAACAAGATTAAGTAAACCACAGTATATATATGCTTCATCCGATCAAGTTCTTGTAACCAAAACGATCTTCTGCGATGATGACATTGCAAAAACAGTTGGCAAGTGTTTCTGTAGTTATTTACAATATAAAAACTAACCTTAAAATAAAATTCTTCAGATTAGATGTGTTTGATTTACTAAAACTTCAATTCTACTGAATGCTAAGAATTCCATAATAGCATCTCTTAGTTACTATTGTCTTTGCAGTCGCTCAGAAGTGGTAAGAAAATACCAAAAAACGTTTTGACCCATTATGTACACATTTCCAGTTCAGAAATAAACATACCAATGTACGTTTTGAGTGCTTTATCTTAAAAAAAAAAAAACCTACCTTTGCCTATCTTACAGCCACACTGTGAAAAAGGCCCATAAAAATTGCTCACATCATCAATGGGATTCAAACTCGATTCCACACAGTATGGTGGAAGGTGATTATACTACCTGCAAGGACCACCAAATTGGATATGGCTACAAAATGTGAATATTTTGACTCTAAAATTGACCAACATTTAGTCCAGAATTCATTTAAATGTGCAAAAATGCAAAATTCTTCATGGTATCTCAGCATTTCTAAGAACATCTTTCTTCCTGAGAAAGATGCACCACAGTCACATGCAACCGTAAAGTACTTCCTCACTAAGCAAAAGAACAGAATCTTCTCGTTTTAAACCCTCCACAGTAGAAATGCCTTTGAATAAGCCAAAATAATCCTCCTGTTTACCTTATTATGATAATCAACTTCTAAAATGGAAGTGGAAGATTAAAAACTGTTGGTATTATCAATTCACAATAAGTCCAGCACATCTAATAGTAATGACTTCAGTATGTTGATGTGGTACGATGTATTGAAGAGCTATTTTTGGATTTTCAAATGGCATAACATTTAAAAGAACCAAGCAAATTACTTTAGTGAAGCCAGAAGAAACAAGAAATAAAATTTCTACAATTAGCAATTCGCCTGGCCTGTTTAGGATTTCTTTTTTGAGAAATTTTTGTTCTTCCACAACCATATTTTTTTTCAATTTTTCTGAAAAACACTCCATGATCATCACAGGAAAATTATTTCTAGACAAAAGATGCAGAAAAATATCTGGCACATGACACCATCACTATGAAATGCCACATCTATTTTTGATTTCTTTCTATGCAGTGTGCACTGCCCTTATGCTTATTTTCTTTGCAAATGTTTGATTATATTGCATTTCCCACCAGATGAAATTGCAAAATCACTCTATACACAGAACACAAGGCAAATGTGTTAGTTACCTTTCTAGATTTTACAATATATGGAAAAACTTGAATCTTGTCTTTTGAAATTTTACATTGTATTCATTTGGCATTTACTGAAAGATATCGAACTGAGCTTTGCACCACACAATCATGATGAAATGGTCACAAATCAGAAATATTATCCTGCATTGCTATTTTGTAATGTACAATAGCACATTTGACAGACAATTTAAGAAAAAATAAGCAGAAACTCAGTTTATAAAAAATTCACTTTAATGTAGTTTTGCTACTTTTTTTTTCCTGCAAAAAGATGGGGCAACTCTTTGTAATAAACTTTATTACACTGGAGAAGGGGTCAAATGGAATAAAAAAATATTCTCCATCACAAATCCAGAGAATTGGCAGATGCGCAAATAACAGATAACTAAAATTACAATTAATAGCAAGATGCTAGGTTTTTACTGTATTTCACTTTACAATGAATAAAGCAAAAGTTTCAGTGTAAAAAACAGGCCTGTAGCATCTGTTCTTCATACACATGGGATGCAGAACTATGGCAAACCAACGACATGTGGCCCATTATCCTAGGCACTAGAAATAAACTCTGGTTTGAAATAGTTATAGACTGTCTAGTTTTTCACTGGAGAAAGGAAGACAGTATATAAATTAAAAATACACAGTACATACACATGACAACTAAAATTAAAATTAATATCAAAGTAAGAATTTCAGCTCTACATATGGACACACCCTTCTATATCTTACACCAGTGCTATTAAATGTTTCTGTATTTTTATTTAGTAAAAATGTTCACTTTACAATAATTTCAAGATATCTATATGCGGGCATTTTTTCACAGGTTACTTAACGTTTACATTGTATTCACTCACTTTCACTCAAGTAATTCAAGACACCACCTTCTATTGAATATTTTATTAGGAAACTGGCATTTAAAGCAAGGAGTACACTCCTGAATCTGAGAGATGGAACCAATTGTAAGTGATTAACTTGCTGCCATCACCCGAGCAGTCTCATGTAATGGCACAGAACTAGGCAATCTTCTCGGCACATCACTCACAAGCTGCAAGATGGCATTATCACAGAAATAACCACTACTGGACTGTCAAAACCACAATGGAACACCTGGCAAACACACAGGCACTAGTACCTCGGTGTTGCTGTTGATTTTACACTTGATAATAGTAACGCAAAGAACGCATAAAAGCATATGTAGTTAGTCTACATGCCAACAGAAAAAAAAACTCAGAAATTCATTAGTCGCATAAATATATATATTTATTTAATTGGTCTTCCCAAATAACAGGGATGACGGAGGTTAAATAAAACCGAGAGAGAGAGAGAGAGAGAAAATTAAAGATAAAAAAGTATGTTCTCTTTAAATCTTGTGGTTTGACATTTCAGTGATGTGGGTTACAGAGGTGTTCCTGCACTCGGTGTTTTATTGACAAGTCATATAAAGGGGTGGTAAAGGATGGAAATTTAGCTGATGTCCATGAGAGATGCAGATTCTGAGACTGTTCCCGTGCTGTCCTTCTGAATACTGTCGAACAGTGTTTGAAGATCTGTTGTTGATTTTATTTGTGATAAAAATTCGTTCATTAAAGGATTCTTATCTGAAAAAGAAAAATGTTTTTTTTTTAAAATATAATTCAAAATTCAGATTATAACAATTATTTGTCTTTTAAAATATAAGATAACAATACACAGTCTACAATTATTATTTCATATTTCTAGAGGTACCAATCTGTGAAAGGACAAAAATTCGTACAAATTCATGCCTGCAACTCATCTTACTTTTAAGTACGGAAATGACAGTGTCACATGTACAGATACTTCCACTTTCAATACAGTGCTCATTTTTTTAAAAAAAATTGTCACCATCTGTTACATTCCGTACAGATCATAACTATTGCATCGCGATTTACACAGGATTGGATTTTCAATCTTTGCCACTAGATTTGTTTGCTGATGATTCCACCTTGTACTCTTATTACCGTAACTTAGATAATAATTTCACAATGTCCACAAGGGTACCATCTTCAATCATGTAGGTAGCATGCTACAAACTTGCACTTTCCGGTAGAAGTGCAAGTTTTGTTTTTCTTTGTAACAGTTTTCCCCCTCCTATTTCTTTTCAAAGACAACAGTCTAATTTTTTTACATTGGGAACCTACCTGATATAACACTACCATAGCTGACATCTAATATAGACACTTTAACCATGTAACCAAAATTTTCAGGAGTTTCATTATTTAGGGGTTTTTTGATGTCTGATTATTTTTAGTTGTAGTGCACCAACTCAGGCCTTAATTGAGTATTATATCTACACAAATGTGGTTAGAGGTACATAAACAGTGATATGATATGAACCCACAATACTGTCATGGAGATTCATCTTTGAGTCTTTTCCCTCTCCGGTTTTATATCCATGGCTTTTATGATTGGCTGTCCCTTGTCAACCTTTTTCCTTTGGAGAGATATCTGAGTTCGAATCTCATCTGGAAGGAATTCTTAAATGGCTCTTGAATCGGGACTGTTGTTAGCCAATCCCAGGAGGAGGGTCCCCCGCGACTTACTGCCAGTTTTTCAGCCTTAGCAACATTTAAATCGGCCTGTGAGCACACACTTCTATAGATATAATTCATTGGTGCAATATGGCCTTATGTGCTAATGCACTATTCAGGGAGATATTTTCTAAAATTATCTTCTTTGCCTGCATTTTTAAGATTATCACATATCATTCCTTCTTTCAAAGCAAGATATAAATGACGTGTACATATTCATCATTTTGTGCTTCCATATACTGGATTACATTGCTACATTTCCTATGATAAAATGTCACAAAACTTGATTGTCAGTATTCAACAGGCTCAACATCAATGATACATCTTTCACCTGGATTTCACCTCAGAGGTACAACTGCAAAATTTCTGATCACTATATTTCTTTAAAGAGTTCATTGGGGATGATGGCTGTTTTCAACACCTTCACTGGGGACTCCAAAATTAGTGAAGTGAAACAAATGGTGCATGACTTGTTTCTAATAAACAAGTGGGCAGAAGCTGATGAATTTAGTTAATGGTTCATTATACACAAACACAGAACCATTCTTTCTACCCTTTTGCCTATGAATATCAGTGGATGGAAGGGATGGGTGTGGGGGTGAAGAACTTGTGCATCCCTTGTTCTGCCAAAGTTCTATGGTCTATCTCTTTAAATTATTAGTACCGTATGTATTGTGCATACATGTATATTCTACTGCTAAAAAACCTGAATTTCTAAGTGGAGGGGGAACCCCATGAAGTCTATTTGCAACTGGCTAATGTGATCATGACACAAAAAAGTTTGTTTCCTTTAGGAAATAATCCAATTTTTGTTGGTTACTGGTAATCAAACTTTTTCTATGTAGTATGTACAAGAGATAGATAACTACAGCTTTTAACATCGCAGTTTTGCATAGCAATAAGTCAATCTGCTACTGAATTTGTTTCTGAAAGCAGCATTAGTTCTACTAGCCCCCCTCCTATGGATCTGTTAACATGGAATACACAGAATCAAATAGATCATTAATTTCAGCCTGCAATATCCTTATATTTAACTTTTATTTCACATATCATTCCCATTTCTACAGCTATAGTGAATATTCAATATGTATTATGTTAGTTCACTTTTAATACATAACAATGCATTTCTTGACTACTGGAAAAGGCACAGTTTCTCCGAAAACATCTCTTAACTGCTTTTTAACTAGCATTCATAGTTAATGAATGCTCTTAATGTTCATACACCATGTGAAAATGGCCACAAAAATAACTCCAATTTTTTTTGCTTTTGTCATTTTACAGGTTATATGAGAGTACTTTCATAATGTCCCTCATTTATTATTAATGAGACATGTTAAATATAATTAAAACAAAGCTATTAATTGATTTTAAAATGACCTCTCCAAAAAAGAAAATGTGAATTTTTTTTAATAAGAAAAATTTCTTTAACAATTCACATATCATTATTGAAGGCATGCAAATCTCAAGCCTTTAATAATTATTTTGTACAGCTCTCAGGGTTGTTAAGCTATCTTTGCTTTATGGGACTGAGGTCTAGTAACTCTGGAGACTACTGATGAAGGGAGAAGTTACCCTGTAATATTCCTTGAACCAATCCAACAAGATTTAAGCACAGTGCCATGGTGTATTATCCTGCTGGATGCAAGTAATCATTATATGAACAGGCAGACAAGCAACATGATAGAGTGCACCTCATTCACAATGTGTTAAAATATGATACTAACATTCAGGCTACTGTTGTTTTGGAAACTTTGATACATCAGTTACTTTTACCACAGATATGCCTACTCACATGATTTGCGTAGCATGTCTTCACAAGTACACGTTCACAACAATGAGTTGTTTGAGTTGAACTCATTATGGTTTCTCAACCAAAACTAATGCCCTCAAATCTCCTCCCCCACCCCCAATCAATGTGATGTTGCACAGAAAATGTAATGGTGTTTGGTGAAAATTTAAATATTACTGCCAACACACATCTTACAAATTTTAACACTACACATCAAGTAGCAGGGCTAAAGTTGTCTGAAAATGGAGAATGAAGCTGATGTGGACATGAAGTGGCATAACTGAGTTCTTGAATGCAAAGGACAGTGTATCTACATGTAAACAATTAGTTATGCATAAACCAGTTGGAATACCTGCAGTAGCATCCAAGAAAAAGAACTGGAGGCATTACTTCTGGAGATATTCTTGTACATACAACCCAACCCTGGGAGTTATTTACGAGGGTAAATAATCCTCATAAATAAGCACAGAATTATTTACCTTTTTTCTTGCACCCTTGATCAGCTAAATAAAGCCTTGATTGAAGAGACCTTTATGAATTCCCCCAGATTACAATAGGATTTGAATGCAGATCCCTCCAAATGAGTAACAAGCCCCCACTAAACTGCCATGGAGGACCCAGAATTCAGGATTTGGATACTGGAGTCTTTCAGAACCAAGTGAATAACAAACTCCCATTTCATGCATGATTCCACATTGTCAATACCCTAGTCCTACGATCACAGCATGATATATTTAAAAGAGGATTCTTTGTTTTTTCACAAAACTACTTTTCAGTCTGCTAGTATACTGTTTTGATGCCCCATGTCCCACTACAGACATTCTTCCTGTTGTATGCAGAGAGTGATGGTGTAAGGCAAGGTAGTCTATTGCTGTAGCGTAGGCAGTGTAATGCCTGATATGTGGTATGCATGGATGACTGCAATTGTGTTTTTGACTGGACTGAACTGGGATTTTCCTCACAGATCCGATTCTGTGTGTGTGTTAAAAAAAAATGTTATATGATAGTTATTACATTAATATAGCTATAAACAAAATTACAATCCATAATACAAATTATATATATACTGTATAATTTTATTCTTTATATAGAGGTACTAAATAAAGATCAATTATAGATCACCACAAAATTAAAAAGATACCGTACACCTTTTCATAATGAAATAAATATATAAATAAAAAAAAAATAAAAAAAAAATAAATAAGTTTAAGTAACTTAAACCCAAATTACATGGCACCCCTGGAATGTTGTTGCGGCACCCTGGTTGAAAGCCACCGTGTTAATGTATACAATCTTGGCAACCATCTGCATTCTGAATATCAAAAACCAGTTTCCAGCCAGAGTGCATTCGCTTGGAATGTTGATTACTGGTTCCGTCTGCCATTCTCTATATAACTTTAATTGATTATTTTTGTCTGTGCATACCACGACCATCACGGGTGTTGTTGAAATAATGTAACCTGTGTGCTGGACACCTACAAGTATTCTACATTCAAAAGTCATGAGGGTTATGTTGTTTTCCTATTTTGTCATCTACAAAGGTCTTGCTACCAGCAATGCTTCATTCACTTGGGCTATATACCTTTCAGCAGAAGTGGTTGGGAGTATTTCCACACATTTCTGCCCACTCATCTTTAATCCAAAACCTGTTCTGTCATGGCGTCTATTTTTCATTGAGAAAGTGCTTCTTTCCATGTGTTCTCATTTAAATCACTTTTGCATAATATCTTCCTCATTGTTCTGTCAGTAATATTCACACCAGAAATTTCTAAAATTTCTTTAGTGTTTAGAAGTTATTCTGTGATTTTTTATGGACAAGTGATAAGAATTTCTTTCATCTCGAGATGTTTCTTATTTCAGGATTTCGAATGATTCTTGGAGCAGTTACCATTAGTAAATTAGTGGCAATGCACTTTCCCAAAATACTGGATTTGGTAGCTACATCCAACAAGTTTTTACATTTCTTCATACATACAAAACTGATTTAGAGTAATTGCAGTGTAACTGCCTTTGTATGCTCAGAAAGTGTCCAATTAATTCTTTTAATTGACTTTGGTGTCATTTTATACTCTTAACACAAAAATTTCCATCAAATTATTTTTAGAATAACTGTACACTCCAGTCATGACACAAAAAAGCAATGATCAAATAGCTTTAATGATTGCAACAGTTCAAAAGTGTACCCGAGTGGAAACAAAATATGTAAAATTGATTTATATTGATCAAATCTGTTTATATTTATCACATATCAATATCAAATTTAACTGGCACTACAAATAATTAACATCTATCAACACACAAAATTTCAAACAACTGAAAAGCCAAAAAGTTTAAAATCAGAATAAAAACAGATTCAAGAATTGAGTCCACTACTGTATAGAGCCCAGAGAGGATACTAAAATGAATGGAGATGAAATTCAGTTTTTTTTTTTTTTTTTTTTTTTTTTTTAAATGAAAACCCCAAATACGAGAGGTATTAGAACCTATAGTACTTAGTACCATGCATGGGTTGGAGGTTGAGAAGACGAAAGAAGATATTTGTTGACATTAGACTTGAACTTCTGTAGACTGCAATTTTCAGGAAATACATATGAAGGAAGGTTGTTCCAGAAAATGGCAGTTAAATGAATAAACTAAACGAGGAAGATGAAAAGTTGGTTCTGTGAGTTTGAAGATGGATGGGAAATGGATGATTGCTGGTGGCGGCACATGTTCGGACTGTTTTGAAAGAGAGAGTGGGAATTATAGAAGCCAATGCAGAAGAACAGTGCCCATGGAAATATCTGTAGAAGAGGCATGCAGCAGAAACATTACATCCATGAGACAGAGTGGAGAGACTCTTTTAGAGATGAGTCATTAATTAACCTAATTGCCCTCTTCTGAATGGAATCTAGAAGTCTGAGAGAAGTTTTGGGGGCACCGCCCCAGATGTGGGAACAATATTCCATGGTAGGGCGAATGTGCGATTTGTATAGAGTGAACAGCTGTTTGAAAAAAACAGTAATGCTAAGAGTGAAAGAGAAAACCAAGTTGTTTAGATGCAGAGAAAGCAATATTTGTAATGTGCTTGTGCCAAGAGGGATTAGAAGTCAGGGTAATCCCCAAAAGAGATATCATCTTGCCTAGAAATTGGAGTGTCACCAAAGATAAGCATAGGGGCAGAAGAATACTTTTTTCCGAGATATAAAACAAGACTGAGTTTTAGATGGATTGAAATCAACTAAGTTGTCTTTGCCCCACTGGAGAATTACCTGGAGATCGACATTTAAGGAATTAGTAGTGGATATTTGAGAAGTTGAAGCTGATTGAGCAGGGCAAGGTTTCTCAAACTGAGAAGTGGAATGCAATGTGCTATTGTCAGCAAAAATATGGATATGATTTCCGGTCAATGGAAGGTCATTAATATACAAGAGGAAAAGAGTGGGGGAAAGAACTGAATCTTGGGGGGGGGGGGTTAATGAAAACCCCAAACACGAGGTATTAGAACCTATAGTACTTAGTACCGTGCATAGGTTGGAGGTGTTAGAAGACAGAGAGCCATCTACCATTACCCTCAAGTGAGAGGTTGGAGAGTAAACTGTATAACCAATTACAAAAAACAGTTGGCAAACCATAAGATGGAGGCTTGTTTAGAAGACCTTTATGCCAAACACGATTGAAAGCCTTTTAGATGTCAAGAGCAACTGCTTGTGTTTCCCTGAACTTTTCCATTGAATTTGTCCTTAAATGGATAACATAAGCAAGAACATCACCACTGGATTGATACTGACGGAATCCATACTGGCGATCATTGATCAGATGGAAGGTTTCTAGATAGTTTAAGAGTTGGTGGTTATTTGATTTCTCCATTACTTTAGAAAGAGTAGAAGTAATTGCAATAGGACGATAATTGGATGGGAGGGATTTTTCACCCTTTTTAGGAACTGGCTGGATATGAGCAAATTTCTAAGCAGAAGGAAAAACACCTTTGGAATAAGAAAGTGAAAAAAGGCGGCAAAGAATAGGCGTAAGTTCAGGAGCACAGGTTTTGAGAACAAGTGGAGAAATACCATCAGGACCTGGAGCTTTCTTAGCATCAAGGTTCATCAAAATCCTTCTGACATCCTTTTGATGGAAGACTATAGGAGGCATTGCTGGGAATGGTGGGAGGTGTTTCACCAAGATCACTAATACATGAGTTGGAAGAAAAATGGGATGCTAGTAGGTCAGCTTTATCCTTGGCTGAAGTGACAATAGAACCATCTGGTTTTGACAGAGGTGGGAGCAGAGATGGGCAAAAGTTGAGCATTCTGGTCTGTTTTGCTTTGCAAAACAGACCAGAATGCTCGGCTACTGTTAGGGCAAGAAGCAAGTTTTCTACTCTTAAGTCTGTTCAAAATTTAGTTTGGACTGATTAAAAACTGTTTTAGAATTGTTGTGAGCTCTGGTGTAGGCAGAAAATGAAACTGAAGAATTGGAAACAAGCTAATTACGATATGCAACATTCTTCTCTTGAACACCCATAGTACATTTATTGAAAAACCAAGGTTTAGATAAATGAGGTTTTAAGGCAGAATGTGGAATAAAGGATTCCATTGCTACAAGAATAATTTCACTGATATGATCTGAGCAAATGTTGACATCTGAAGTTTTGAAACAGTAATCCGACCAAGGAAAGGAAGCAAAAAAAAAAAATTTGCAGGTCATCCCATTTTGCATTCTTGTAATGCCAAACAACACGAGGTTGTGAATAACCACAAGATAAAGGCTCTATTGGAAAAGAGACAATCACCAAGTTGTGATCTGAGGTGCCTAAAGGACAACTCACTTCCAACCATGTACTTAGAAGGGTTGTTTGTGAGAAAAAGATGAAGTGCACTGGCTGTATGGTTAGGATTGTCTGGTATTCTGGTAGATAAATGAACAATCTGTGTGAGGTCATTAGTAATTGCAAAAACCTTAGCATCTCGACCAGCTGAGTCTGTGTGACTAGAAAACGGAAGCCAGCTGGAGCTGTGAACATTAAAATCACCAAGGAAAATTACCTCACTGTTAGGAAAGAGACTGGAGGAAGTCAAAGAGTTCCAAGTGATTAGTGGAGTTGGGAGAACAGTAGAGACAACAGATGTATTTTACACAATGAGGTAGAGAGATTTTAAGCCAGCGGAGATCGGAACGGATATATGCACAAGTACCACCTTTGAGGCAAAAGGAATCATACAGCGAATAATTTGGGACTGAGGTGAGCAGTAGTTGAATCAACCAATAACTGAGACATCATCGGGATTAGAACTGAGACCACATATATTTCTGAAATGAACTAGGAAGTGTTTGGGAAGTTTAGATCTTTTCACAGATAAGTTTGCTCTATTAGTTTGACAATTCATGGTGTATTCAATAGTAAGAAAAAGTGTGGGGGGGGGGGGCATGCTGTATGAAGTAATGACAGTTTTGGATATGGCATACACATTTTGAGAATATACCCAGGTCCTTGACAATGCCTCCCGCATACACACTGCTTGGATCCCCTCCAGCCACTATCTGGTGGAGTAGAGGCAGCAAGATTATACACTAGCTGATCCGGAAGCTTCCGAGAGTTACCAATAGGTTGATTCCAGTATACTAACTAGTGGCCGGCCTGCAAACACCGTTTTAGACCTGTATCCGCGAAATGTAAGGATGTCTGGATCTCGCCATGGTGTTCATCATAACCTCAAAAGACATCAATTATACTCCATGATGGAAGAGAAGGGAAGGGAAGGGTTGACCGGAACTTAGCTCTGGATACTAAACATGGGTTCCACCACTTCAAGCCCACAAATAAGCAAAGTGGTGGTATTGCACTGGGTGATGAGAGTCATCTACCACCTAGTATTGTCTGGTAACACAGAGGGGCGGCATTCCTCTGTGTGGTGGGGGTGCCATACCTGACCCCTGCTGAAGATCCAAGCAAAGGATTTGGCTGTCACAGACCGTCCGGACTTCATCGAAATTGGTTTACTTGACTCGAGTGTCACCCAAACATCAGTTCCATCAGCGTTTTAAACTCTGAGATAGCAAACACACAGATTGTATGGCATATCTGAGAGAATGTCTGCGACAGCCTCAAGTTAGAAATGATGTCAGAACCAGGAGCCACAAATGTCAATTATGGGAATGAGTTTTACACTGGACTGTTGGAAGTTTAAAGAATTGTCTCCATGAGTAATTGATAACAAGCTTGGGGGTAATTCAAAGGTTAGCTCACTCAGCACCTACATGAGAATGAGTTCCCACACCATTCTTGGCTAGTGCAGCGAAAGTTGAGAGCTTCAAAACATATTGGCGTTGACCTTATGTCAATGCCAATACTAATATTAATTTATTCATATTGGGACCATAACTGGGAAGTATAAAAAATTTAGATAGGGTCAACAAAGGTTGATTGCTAACCAAATAAGACTTCCACTGTTGCACAACACATGTAAAAACTTTCTTAGTGATGTGAAACTGCAGCTTCTTTGGTTTCAGACTGGTATCTTATAGTTTATAAACTAATTATTATAGTTTTAAACATCTTATAGTTAATCGTTATTTTTTGCTAGCAAAATTAGTTAGTTTCTCTGTCATACTGTAGTCGAGGGGAAATAGCTTCTGATAAAATCACTTCACGGAAATTATGGTGTTAATGCACAATTACCAAGGTAACCAACTTTCGTAGGTTTTAGTAAAAATCCTTGTGGGATTGTTTGTGACAGATAATATTGCTTCAAAATCATACCCAATCCCAGCATGCAAAGTCAGATTTCATTATTCAAAGAAATTCAGCTGCATCCTGCAGACAGACAATGTTTTGCATTTTGTTCTTTGCACATCTTCAGTTTTTCAATTTCAAAAATATGGCAGTATATATTTATAGGCTGTGTACATATACCCACCACAGAAAACTGAAAAAAAAAAAAAAAAAAAAAAACAGCTGCTGGTAACTTTCAATGAATATTCAACATATGATATAAAGTACTTACAAGGCTTTGCATAGAGCTATTATCTGTAAACTATTATTATACTATCCACTCAAGTACACAGAATACATTAAATGGTGAAGTTTAATATAAAGTAAATTCTAATTACCAAAATTTAAGTTAATATAACTGCAAATTACTCTAAACTTAAAGCAAATAAAAAAAATCAAAAATTCAAATTGCAGTACCTGCATCAGGAATAGCAAGAAGAGCAGCAAATGCTCTCATTGCTGACCTTTTTAATTCATCTTGTTTTTCAAATTCCTGTTTCACTGAATTGGCCTTTACTTTGCTGGTACATGTGATTCGTAAAGGTTCTATCAGGCATTCAAGTCCTAAAAAGATTTGAAATTTCCATATTTTTATTGTTAAACATAATAAAATAACAGAATAAAAAAAGCTTTCATAATTCTCTATATTTTTGGACAATTTCCTCCCAAATGATTAAAAAATAATTTCTTTTCTGTTAGTGTGAATGTTGTTGTTATTTTGGTTTTTAGGAGCATTAGCAACTAAGGCGATATTGCTCCAGGCATATGTGGTGGTCATTCCCTGACCTTTCCGCATCCTCCGTATTTGGTGTTCACGGGCTCGAACCCCAGTTTAATCAAGAAGCGTGTGCTACGCACTGCAGCTCCTGCCCACCTGGCTACGGAGGCGCCTAGTGTGAATGTACAAGTATACAGCTATATAAGCAAAAAGATCAGCTGTCTTAAATAAAAATAAAACACAATACAATGGATCTTTCTTATCTATATAGTGGCCATTGAAGTTAATGTAACAGGGGAGAAAAATAAACTAATAGTTTGCCAATAACAATCAACTGCCAACAAAGACAAAAATTTTTAAATGCTATTTTACTTACTTTGAAGGACTGCAGAAGGGCAAAGAGAAGCTAACCTAACAAGCATAAGGTATGTGAGCATTTTGATATCATAATGGTCCCTTAGTCCATCTTCAACATGATTTAGGAACTCGAAAATATCAAGTCTGTCAAGGCATGAGTCTAGTAGGGTATACATGCACTCAAAAGCTGCCTGTAAAATAAAAATAACCCAGTTAGTAGGATGATCTATACAAATAAGTGAAATGTAGATAACAGATTCAAAAGCATTCTGCTGGAGTGGCTAGCTATTAGTCTGAAAGCAATATTTCAAACAGTCCATAAATTTATAGAGAAACTATCCGAAAACTGTTCTGCTTCAATAAATACAGTAAAGGCAGGGATGCCAGGAAAGCTGGCTGGGACCGCCTAGTACAATAAATAACAAAAAAAAAAAAATAATAAAAATAAAAATAAATAAATAAATAAATACAGTAAAAGAATAACTATGAAGATTGGAAGTCAATACCATACTATAGGAACACTAAAATTTGCACTGATGTAATTTTAATAGATATTTAAATATTAGAGTTTCTGTTTTTGGTATGAAAAATATGAAAGAGTAACAACTAATGGGTTAATTGTAAAATTGTTAACATGAGATCAGATAAAAATGTAACAATTATGTGTATATAATCAAGATAAATACCACAGATCTATAATAAAATAATACTACATTTGGCCTTCATGCTTATGCTCCAGCCGTTTACTATCTGAAGAATTTTGCAAATATCAGAAACCGAGTTGTCTATGCATTGATATTACAAATAATCAATGCACTGACATTAAATTTAATGAAATTCCAATACCTAATTTAATGAAATTCACCAACATTAGATGCATTGGAGTTTTCCACTTAAGTTGCTCGATGCTCCCCAATCATTATACTAAAGTTAACAGAATGCTTTTTTTCTCTGCTATGTGATACCAATTTTTTAGGAACCATTTTTGTTGAAAATATTTTGTGATAGGAAATACAGAACAATAAACATTCCTGGTGTTTACTGGCAGCAAACTATGAGTAAACCTGAAAAAGTCAGAGATATCAACAGAGCAAACTAGCTCCAACTGATACCAGATGGATTTTAATTTGTGTATAACTGAAAATAGTGTTATGTTTTTTTTTTTTTTTTTTTATTTACTAAAAAAATTTTTTTTATTTTTAACTTAGTTTTATACTTTTCCTCTTGTAAAAATCATTGACAAATTCATCCAGTCTCTGGTGGGATCTAAACTCATATCTTGCCAAACAAATGGCAAACACACTGAACTACAAACAGAACAGGGAAATACTTAAAAGTTTGAGGAAAACTGGAAAAAGTTTCTCCCATAACAATATTTAGGATAAAAATGTTTTCTGAATATTTTATTTTGTGGCATTTTTAAATAGACTGTATGGACTGAACTTATTTCATGTCTCCCATGGTTTTGCAACTTCACACAACATGCAAATTGGTTAGTAAGCATATATAGTATGCAAACAAAAATATACAGTGCATCTGCTGATACCATAAGAACTAGTGTATTATGACCACTACAGCCAATTATCCTCCAAACAGTATTCTGAAAGGAGAAGGGTATACAAATATCAAAATGTGCCTGCTTCTATTAACTGATAACTCAACATCTCACTATGTGAAATTTGAATCAGAATGGGTAGATTTTTTCTTTTATGAAACACAGGTTCTAGCATTACCATACAGTGGTTATTTTTGTCACATTTATTACTTTGGTCTGAGTGCACTAGTTCATATGGCTTTGTTTATATCATATCTCAGTTGAAAAGGCTTTTCAGAATTCCTCTAGTGGGATTTGAATTCAGACCTTACCACACAAGCGGTAGTTGATTGCTGGAACAAATTTCCATCTGTCGTTGCGGAAGTTGATTGCTTAAATAAATTCAAGGAAGAACTAGACAAACTTTTGGAGCAAATGGATGGGTGAAATGGGAAGGTTTTTTTTTTTTTGGCTGATGCTGTTTAAGCTTGCTTTCTTGCATCATATGCCTCTGCTAAGTGACAAACCTATTATATTCCCACAGAGACACCCCCCGCCACATCTGGCAATAAAAGAATTTACATATATGAATATGCTGATATGTGAATGCAATAAATCTAAGAATACTAACCTTTCTGATGTCTAATCCATCATCTACTGTATGTTTAAAAGGACCCATTTCAACCTCCCTAATAAGCTCTTTCTGGGGGAGAAAAAAAAAATGTAAAAGTGATCATAAAAATAAGAATGGATGAATAACATACAGCAAACCACATTATATATAATATTTTAACCACTTTATACACTATTACTTTTAGACAAAAGTAATCCAATTCGTGGCCAGCCTTCTCAGACTACTGTGGCTATAATACCAATACAAAATGCTTAAGTACTGTGAAAGCTGGTTACTTGCTTCCCTTCTCTGAAGGGTGATTTCACCAGCCCACAGCTACTCCATACCTGCCAATTCTGATAAACTGGAATCCTCAAAACTTAATGCATTATTCTGAAATCTGCAATTTCCCCCCCCAAATTACCTGACAATGGCTATGCCTGTTTGTTGCAGAGGGAGTCATGTGGAACCTATCAGGTAGCCAATTTTGTTTTTATTTATGGAAATTTAAAAGAATTTTTTTTTTTTTTTAAATTTTGGTTGCTGTACATCAATATATTTTCTTAATATGTTGCAGCATTTATTATTTGTAACTTTAATTTTTAATAATGAATTTTTTAAAATATTAAAAAAAAATTTTTATCCATTAAAAAACACAAAATATTTCTGCTGAAAAAAGAAAAAAAAAAAAACCCACAATTATAAACATGACCTAAACAGTCACTTCCATTTTTCAGTGCCATCAAAAGCTGCCTGTAAATATAAACATGATACTAATTGCCACTTCCAATTTCCAGTGTAGAAAACTTAGCACAAAATTGCATCTGCAACTTTTTTCTGCTTAGAATTCTGTTTGATATACTGCTGGCAGAAGTCTATGAGCCTCAATATGTATTCAGCAATATTTCTCAATTCAAAATATTTTAATATCAAAATATTATGTAGTCCAACAGCTGAGTGGTCAGGTGTGAGGGTGCAGAAGCATATGCATTTTGAGTAGGGTAATTCAAACCTGTGTGACTACTAAATATGGTTAGCAATTGTATTCATCGTCAAAACAATTAAACTCCACTGACCTAGTGGTTGTGCCCAAGTATAAATAAGAGCTTATTTTTTTTATTATAATGGGGAGGGGGAGGAATTATTACAAGAAAGATTGGGTTGCAGGTGAACAACCCTTTCAAGAGTTCTCATGCTTTCCAATTATGTTTTTTTCAGCTAATTAGTTGGGGCAAGCACTAAAATGTTCCTACTATGGTTGAGATGACAATATTCAAAATTAAGAGCATAAATAACAGTGGTTATTAAGCTAGAAAGGCAACTGTTTGATGTGCGATAAAAAAAACATGAGATGGGACCTGTGAGGCCTTGCATACCTGTAATGCACAAAAGTTGCAAAAAAAAAAAAAGGGTTGTGGCACATTGCTGGGTAATTTCAAAAACTGCAAAACAAAAAGTTTGTTTTGCAGTTTTTCAGTTTCAGTAGCAGCTGCAAAACAAACAAAGTTTGTTTTGCAGCTGCTACGTAAAACTAGATCTATATTTAGGAAGGTAGAAGAAGTTTGTCATTAGGCTCAAGTTAGCAATACATATGCAATAATTTTATTATTTTTTTGCTGCAAGGGACCTGACAGGATCAGTGCTGGTTCAATAATAATATATAAATAAATAGATTAATGGAGATCACATGACAACAAAAATATGTACGCCATTATGAAATGCAATAAAAGAGTTTAAAGGTGCTCTATAATAAAATAACGTTACTTATAAAAACAATCACATTAAAAGATAAATCCTTCAAATGACAGTACCGTTGAGATTATGTTCTAAAAATGAAATAAAACAAGGACTGTTTCGTATAACACCTAAATCAGCGTGTCACTTATATATATATATATATATATATATATATAAAAAAAAAAAAAAAAAAAAAAAACAACACACTTTTGTTGCTTTCTTGACTCTACAAATATATATATATATTTTTAGCCATGTTATTTTTAACTGTTATTTGATAAACTGCAATATGAAAATGCAAATTAGTTCCTTCCCCAACTTGAAAATGCAAAAATAGCAGCATACAAATGTGATCCCGCACTGTTATATGTATTTGAAGTAGATAATGCAGTAATAACTTTAACTCAAAGCTGTACATTTACATGCACAAAAGAAATGCTTGTAAATGTGCAGTCAAATTTGCACTAGTTATAGTATATACTCTGCACAAGAAATGAACAGAACCACCACCAAATGGCTATCAGAGCATTTAAGTTTTTACTAGAAAAACATAATACAAAGTACAACTGCAATTTGTAATATAAAAAGTAAGTTTTCAGTAAATCAGACTTGACAGGTATGCTGTTTTATTAGGTCACTTGTATTTTACAGAGAAAGATATAACCACCCACCCAAATGTTATTATCCCATTTAAAAACTCTCATTATATTAAATTTCAGCTGCTCTGTATGAAAAAGCTCTAAATTAATATACTTAACTGGCGATCTTAAGCAAGATTAAAATCTTTTACTTTTCACAAGTATATTTTCAACTTTCTTTTATGAAAAGATGCTGAATAAATGTAAAGGCCTTACCCTGACTTTTGTTTCATTGTACAGTTGAGGAAGGATAGAATCTAACAGGTCTCTCACGAGAGATGGTTTATTGTGAGCAGCAGAATTAAAAGCTACCAGGGCCACTCTCCTGACATTCAGATCAGGATCCTGTAGAGTTTTTAAGAAATCCCCTATACAACCACGGAGAAGAGCATCAATTGGTTGGGGCTGTAAAAAAAAAAGAAAGAAAAAAGTAATGATAACAGATGTGACAACCTGTATACCTGAAATGAATTTCATTTATTGAAACCTTTTCATTAATTTTTACCTGAAGATCAACTTCACCCATAAACAAATGAGCAGTGTTATTTCATTCCATAGGTATACAGGATAATTTAATAATTTTATCCTATATGCATTGTAGGCATATAGGATAAAAAATTACTTTGCACAGTTACACAGGAGTAATTTTTATCAATCATCCAAGAAAGGCAGGCAGACAACTGTAAACAGAAATGATAAGAAAATATTGGACCTATTAAGCAACTGTAACAACTTCCAAAGGAAGATGGAGATCAAAATCAATCAACAAGGTCATTAGAACAGTAAATATTCATGTATGCTTTTTTAAACAGACTACAGTTAGAAGGCAAATAATGGTAACTAACTTAATGTGTCAAAAATGGTCAATCAATATCTAATGATATAGTAAAAAGGAAAGGAAAGATAATATCATATCATTAGATATCTTGGCTACAGCAAAAATAAATTTTGCTAATCAGAAAAAAGCCACTGATATTTCAAACTGAGGCAGTCACAGCAGACGCTCCCACTACTGCACTGCCCCAAAGAGAAGTGCAAAGAATGTTTGAAAATGTTGAGTCAGGCCACACTTACTGATTAGAAACCATTTTTGAAAAATTTTTGGTTTTTGTTATCTTTTGGATTAAAATTAGTAGGGCAGTTGCTAATTATTTCGCCTTTGAATTTTCTCAAAAATGAGAATTAAAGCAGAAGATAATTCTGCCACCACTGTTCACTGTTTATTGCATTGACACAAATGCAATTAAATATATATCTTTTTAAATTTAATTCATAGGATTATATTTATTGTTTAAGTGTTCCTAGCTAATCTATAATTTAATTAGTTTAATATAATTTATAACAATATTAATGTGATTTTATAATGCAACAGTATAACATAATACATAATTTCACAGCACAGTACTATTGTTGCATAATTTGAGAATACTGTTGTTAATGTACAGTCAGTCCTTGTATAACAAGTGTTTACACTACACGAATTCGATCATACACAATTTATAAATAGGGGAACGATATCTTATATAACACGAACCGAACGCAACACGATAGGAATGAAGAGAAGATTCTGAAAATGTATTTGTTTTTTATATCAATGAAGGGGAAACACATTTCACCATAATAACGTAAAAACCAACAATTCCAGCTATCGGTACAATCACAAATGCAATTAGATCGAGTTTACTACCAGTTTATAACAGATTCCACTAGCAGGAACGCAACTGGAAATTGTTTTGTTTTATGGTAGTAACCCCTAGAAATGTGCTTAGGCAGACTGGGTCAAAAATTCTTACCCGAGAAAATTCAGTGGTCTCATACTATGGTTTATGGCCAAAATCACACTGGCCTCCGGCCAAACCGGAGTTTCTCTGGTAAGGCTTATAGAAAAAATAAGAAATTGTGAAACGCTTTGAGCAAAATTAAAGACCATGTGATATTGCACGTGCTACAGACATAAATGAAGCAATGCCGAGAATTATAAAGAATGCAGAGAAAATAAAAACAACTTTCATAGCAGGAACAACTCAAAGTGTAATTAAAATCCATTAGATTAAGACAGAAAGAAATGGAAGAGATGGAACGGCTGTCATCTGTTTGGATAGAAAAAAAAAACAAGTTTGGATTAAACAAAAAACAAGTTTGCTTACGATAGAAGCAAAATCATTAGCAATATTTTATTACGTAATAATCTATTTAAGATTATTTATTGTGTTTGGTAATGTTTTGGTTACAAATGTGTGTTCAATCTTGGGTGGTCAGCACCTAACCCTATTTTTCCCATAGGGCCTGTTGTTTATATCACACGAGGGTTTCTAGGAACACAACTATCGTGCTATACGCGGACTGACTGTACTTGCATCTCTTAGTTTAGTGTGGTATTTTTAATTTAAACTAAAATAATGCCTCAGACTTGGGCTGCAAAAGTAAAGAGTTCAAAGTAGCAGGAATCTTTATGGGAATGCCATGATTTGTATGAGAACTGCCTTTGGCAGTTCTCCCATAAATCATGATTTTATAAAGTGACTACTTGTTGCATATTTCTGGAGCCATTTGCAGAGCATGAAAAACCAAAAGACCAAAGATGTCTTTGTATGTTTTTAATATAAGAGTGTAAGGAGATTAAGTGCAAACTCAGCATTCCACTCTGATGGGTGTATATGAAACCTTGAAGAACAGGGTTCATGCATTTGAAAGAATTAAAATGGAGAACCCATCAAGTATTCTGCTGGTCCCACAAGAAGCAGCTATTGATAGTTACTCTATTGTGAGAGAAATGAGAAATATATTTTTTAAAAAGAGGATATGTTGAATAGGACTGGGATGTCTGCCATAGGCAAAAGTTAATGACATCAGAGTGGATATCATCTTTGAAGGGCACAAAAGGTGATAGGGCTGTACATATTAGTATTAATATTAAGAATAGGAGACATGAGGATTTACTTAGCAGGTATAGGGCAATGTTGAGGAAAATTTGCAAGTTATGATTAAATTTGAATGCATCTTCAGTTCTGTCCAGACAACAGGAGGTTTATATATAATGGTAAAGGCTGCTCAATCAAATTTGAGCATGAAGAGACTGTACAAAGTTCACTGGTAGAATTAATTTCTCCCAGCATGGTCTCCGTTTGTTGACAGGAGAGAGTTTTTATAGTGACGGGATATATTTAAATAGAAAGGGTGAAAAGATTATTTGCTAATGAGGCAGTGTTAGGCGGGTAGGAAAAAACTCCTAGCATGTTTTTACAAAGATTCACAGACTAATAGTTTAATAGTAGCAGCCTGGACAGCAAGATGTGGGGGATTACAAGTCCTGCTGGAGTTACTAAGAGGAAAATCATATGAACATATAATTGGTTGAATACTAATGCTAGAATAGAGTAAACAAATTACAAATTTGAAGTACTCATCAAATGCAGACACTAGGTGATAGGGCTGTACATATTAGTATTAATATTAAGAATAGGAGACATGAGGATTTACTTAGCAGGTATAGGGCAATGTTGAGGAAAAGTTGCAAGTTATGATTAAATTTGAATGCATCTTCAGTTCTGTCCAGACAACAGGAGGTTTATATATAATGGTAAAGGCTGCTCAATCAAACTAGGCATATCAGAAAACATGGTGTTGTTCAGACATAACACATGCAGAATTTTAATATGGTGAGTACAATGTATATACTCAACCTATGATTTATATTTCAATATTGCAAAAAGGTGCAGTACAGAAATGCAGTATTATCTCTCTCTCTCTCAATCATATGGCTGTATGATCATCAGATTCACTTATAGAGAAATAAATGGCGAGGATATTACTTATTTATTGAATGGGGGGAGGGGAAGTAATGGCAAGTTTTTTAAAAATTCTTATTTGATTTTTGACAATCATTTAATTCTGGTGTCAGACAATCATGTCAAAATAAAAACCGATTAATATTTAAAAGTTTACGTGCAAAGTCATTTTCACAAATTTTCAAAATTCGAGGAAGGAATTCATTTCACTAGAGCCCGCCACTATTGGAAAACTCACTGCTTCAAAGGATATGTGTAAGGGACCAGTGAAGGGAGAAAGTTTCTATTTTTATAATTACCACATGCATCATACAAATGTTTCTTACAAAATTTGTATTTATACATTTCTTTCCTATCATGCACTATAGCCATATATCCATTATTAATCAGAAAATTTCTATATAATTAATCAGTAACATTTCACTGTTTCCCAATAAATAAATACCGTGCATATCTAAATATTGCAAACAAACAGACAAGTCTTTAGTGTTTCATATATTATGCGATTCAGCATACAATGAAAATAAGTCTTTATATTTGTATAGTTTCTTCTTGCAGCATTATTTACATCAGTAAATAACTTGTTACTGCTTAAACTGGGGATATTTATTGGCTAAACAATGGCAACAGGATTAACAAATACCCACCAATTAAACACATGCAAGCAGGATTTATCCTACTTGGCATCCTGCTATCGGATAATTAATTAGAAAACCTCATGTATAAATAAACTATTGATGGCACCTTTTGCCAGAAAGTGCAGTTGGTATTGAGACATTAGGCAAGCAGATGATGGAAACAGGTAAGAAATTCGGATTAACTTAAATTTCAAATTATTCAAATGGAATAGAATAGATAAAAACTAGATGTACAATGTAATAAATCACATGTAATGTACTATGCATAAATTGTATACAGTAATTATCCACTATAAAAGTTTTGTATATTTAATATTTACTTTAACATAACAATGCTTTAACACTTTCTTTGAATACCAGTGTATATTTCATTATAGCAATTGTTTCCATTGTGCAAAGTTTTTAAACATCATTTAATTTAATTACGATTTTGGCATTACCTAATTGTGGGCTATGTTCAATATTACATGTATGTTGTAAGTTTTCTAACTCCATTTCTGGATGATACATATGCTGTATTTGTGAAAGTAAGCATGCATGTGATATATCAGTGTCCATACCTGATGAAAGTTTGACTTAATGTATTAGGCTGAACAACCTTCTTGACAACTAAATAAATATTCTATATTATTTAAATCACTGATTTTATAAGATTTTTTATGTTACAGAACATGGAACCAATGGTTCAATGGGATGAAAAGACTAGTTTTACATTTGTATGTTTAAATATTTTTAATTTTGTTAGCTAGAGAGCTAGGATAAGGTAAGGATACAATTTTGTTGAAGTTTTCTAAAGAGTTATTTTTATCGAATGGGGAAGGCATGTTATTATTTCATTTATGATGGAGGGGTAGGGGAGAATGAAGTTCTTGCTCCAGAGAGGCAGTAGAAGTGCAAAATTTTTTCCTTTAAGAATCTGGGTATAAAGGACAGACTTTAATGTTCAACGAGTGATGGGAAGCATAAAACAAAAACTGACTGGAATGAGTAGGCCTGTAAATACAGGTGCCTAGAGAAGTGCCTTGTTACTTGTTTTATAATAGTTAAAATTCAAGAAACAAATACTATCTTTTTCAACTTCAAGGGTATGCTTAAATCTGGAATGGACGGAATTAAACTTGCTTAATAAGTTGTCTATAATCAACTTATTACTTATGAGAATGTCAATAGCAAATTGTGCAAATAACAAAATTTTTGACTTACAGTATGAACTTAACATTTTATTTTCAACACTAAATAAGTGATATCTGAAATCAGGGCTGACACATCTGAACCCATTGGGAGTCCAAAAATCTGCCTGTAAGTCCAAGATTTATAACTGGGTGTAATGAATGGCTTTGGCTTGGTTTGTTTTTCATTTATGTTATACTGAAAGAACTGTCAGTTTTATATGTATTCATATTGTGAATGATTTGGTCTAATTAAGTAACTCTTGCACATACCTCAAGAGTTCTTATCTGTTACCCCAACTGGATATATTATCTAGATGTTCTGGGGGTAGAAACGTTTCAAGTGAGCGAGTAGCTAATGCCAGGGAAGCAAGCCTAAAAAACTTCAAGGGTTGTTAAATATACAAGAACAGCAAGTCTTAATTGTTTATATAGTAATGTTAGACGTGTCGTCAATAAAATGAGCAAATTCGAACTGCTGGTTAAAACAAGTAACATGGACATAACAGGGCTTACGGAAACGTGGTGCCACCCAGAAATTGGGGATGATGAGTTTCAGTATGGCTTGTATAATGTATTTAGGAAGGATAGGGTAGATAGAAGGGGTGGTGGAGTAATGCTTCTTATCAGAAGCAGCCTGAATGCGACGATAGCCTTCCCGGATTGAGATGTTTCACATGCCAGTATAGAATCTGTATGGTGCGAGATAGTTGGAAACAAAAGATATAATGCCAGTAGGAGTAATCTACAGACCAGGTGATTGTGAAGATTATGACGAAAGCCTCTACATGCAAATGGAATGGGCAAGTAAGCGTCAATGTCTTATTATGGGTGATTTCAATTTGCCTCTAATTGATTGGAGTAAACGGGAAGGAAACTCGACATGGGAAACAAAATTTTTAAATCAACTAGATGACTGTTATTTGTATCAACATGTCAGAGAAAGTACTAGAGAAAAGAATATCCTAGACCTCATCATCACCCATGAATCAGATGACATAACAGGGCTGACAGTAGAGGAACCAGTAGCAGGAAGTGATCACTGAGTTCTACGGTGGATGATGATGAGAGAGGTAGCAGTAGTAAAAGGCAAAGGAACGGGTTTTAATTTCAGAAAAGGAAATTACGATGCCTTAAGGTACTACATGGCCTCTTAACTGGGTAGATATCGCACAGAGAATGAATACAATTGAACTGTGGTATGCTTTTAAAACATTAATCACAGATGCCTTGAATACGTATTTACTATTAAAAAAAAAAAAAAAAAAAAAAACCACTCCATGAGGAGGGTTCCAAGTTGGATGAATAGAGAAGTTGCCACATTACTTGAGTAGAAAAAGGTGGCATGGAAAGGTTACAGGGCAATAAAAAGTACTGAAGCCTATAACAGCTACAAGATGATCTGTAATAGAGCCACAGAAAAGGTTCGACAGGCAAAGGCGGTTTATGAGAAATCACTAGCAAACAGTATAGAGACCACACCCAAAGAAAGACATCGAGCTTCTTGAAAGGGTGCAAAGAAGGGTAACTCGCTCTGGTGAGATCGGCAAAAGGGCGTCCTTATGAAGAAAGACTGAATATGTGGGTTGCAGAGTTTGGAAACTAGACACCTTAGAGGAGATTTGATTGAGGTGTTTAAGGCTCTGAGAGGCATCAGTAAAATGAATGAGGACGAAATTTTCAAGATTATAAATGTTGCTAGAACTAGGGGACATAAATTACTGGAATAAGTTGCCTACATGGGTGGTAGAGGCTGACAGTTTGGGGAAATTCAAAGGTCATCTGGATAGTACCTATGGGTGAGGGAAGCGCATAGGATGATAGGTTTAATTTCCTTTTCTTTTATTAATTATTTTATTTTTTTATTTTTTGGCTGGTGCATCATAAGCCATAGGCTTTCTTGCGGCCATTACTAATACTAATTTATTCTCATAATCAACTTTGTCCATTATGATTATCTTATTAACTTTATCAAATTTTTGAAGAACTATGTGACTACTGCTACTAAGTTTTTAAGGAACGTAATTGTGAAGAAGTTAGACTAGATTTACATTTTATTTCTGAGTTAAAATAACTTTATTTAGTTGTCATATGCTACAGAATGCTGCCACTACTGGCTCAGCATATTTTTATTCAAAGTCATATGACTAATCCAGACTGAAAATTGTTTAGTAGCATTATTCTGGATGGAGAAAAGGAATATTTAAGTATTTAAGAGCATAATACTCCAGCATGCACCAGCACTAATGAAGAAAAGTTGAGTACTGTTGCAGATAAGTGTAACTCAGAGGGTACTGTAGTCATCCAACTGGATATCACAAAAAAATAACACTTTTCAGATATAATATTTGAAAAGCATACTGCACAGGTTATCTTTGTTGGGTTTACAAATCTTCAATGATTTGTTGACAATTTAACAACAGACTAAAAACTTTACATAGGTGAAGTGCTTTAGGTTCCTACAGAATTTTCCCCCACCTTTTAAATGAAAATCCGAAACATATTTGCTGTTATTTAGGAGCATTAGCAACTAAGGCCATATTGCTCCGTGAATATGCGGTGGTTATTCCCTGACCTTTCCGCATCCTCTGTATTTGGTGGTCACGGGCTCGAACCCAAAAAAATCCCAAACAAGAGGTATTAGAACCTACAGTACTTAGTACTGTGCATGGGTTGGAGGTTGAGAAGATGAAAGAAGATATTTGTTGACATTAGACTTGAACTTCTGTAGACTGTAATTTTCAGGAAATACGTACGATGGAAGGTTGTTCCAGAAAATGGCAGTTGAATGAATAAACGTCGAAGATGAAAAGTTGGTTCTGTAAGTTTGAAGATGGATAGTAAATGAATGTTGGCAGCATGTGTTCGGACCGTTTTGAAAGAGAGAGCGGGAATTATAGAAGCCAATTCAGAAGAACAGTGCCCACTGAAGTATCTGTAGAAAAGGTATGCAGCAGAAACAGTACATCTACGAGACAGAGTGGAGAGACTCTGTTAGAGATGAGTCATTAATTAACCTAACTACCCTCTTCTGAATGGAATCTAGAAGCCTGAGAGAGGTTTTGGGAGCACCGCCCCCAGATGTGGGAACAACATCCCATGGTAGGGCGGAATGTGATTTGTACAGAGTGAACTGCTGTTTGAAAGAAAAGTAATGCCGAGAGCAAAAGAGAAAACCAAGTTTTTTAGATGCAGAGGAAGCAATATTTGTAATGTACTTGTGCTAAGAGAGATTAGAAGTCAGGGTAATCCCCAAATATAAGCATCGGAACAGAAGAATCCTTTTTGTGAGTTATATGACAGGACTGAGTTTTAGAAGGATTGAAATCAACTAAGTTGTCTTTGCCCCCACTGGAGAATTATCCGGAGATTGGCATTTAAGAAATTAGTAGTGGATATTCGAGAAGTTGAAGCTGATTGAGCAGGGCAAGGTTTCTCAAACTGGAAAGTGAAATGCAATGTGCTATCATCAGCAAAACTATAGATAGGATTTGCGATTAATGGAAGGTCATTAATACACAAGAGGAAAAGAGTGGGGAAAAGAACTGAACATTGGGAGACACCAGCATTAGTGGAAAAGTTAGTAGACAAACTGCTCACTGAGGGTGATGGTAGATGGCTTATCTACCATCACCCTCAGTGAGCAGTCAGAGAGAAAACTGGATAACCAATAACAAAAAACAGCTGGCAAACCATACGATGGAAGCTTCTTTAGAAGACCTTTATGCCAAACACGATTGAAAGCTTTTGAGATGTCAAGAGCAACTGCGTGTGTTTCACTGAACTTTTCCATTGAATTTGTCCATAAATGGATAACATAAGCCAGAATATCACCAGTGGATCAACACTGATGTAATCCATACTGGCGATCGTTTATCAGACGGAAAGGTTCTAGATAGTTAAAGAGTTGGCGGTTAATTGATTTCTGAATTACTTTAGAAATGGTAGAAGTAATTGCAATGGGACGATAATTGGATGAGAGGGATTTGTAACCCTTTTTAAGAACTGGCTGGATATGAGCAAATTTCCAAGCAGAAGGAAAACACAGCTTTGGAATAAGAAAGTGGCAAAGAAAAGGAGTAAATTACAGTGCAGGTTTTGAGAATAAGTGGAGAAATACCATCAGAACCTGGAGCTTTCTTAGCATCAAGATTTGCCAAAAATCCTTCTGACATCCTTTTGACGGAAGACCACTACAGGCATTGAATGGAGTGTGCTGGGAATGGTGGGAGGTGTTTTACCAAGATCAATAATACATGGGTTGGAAGAAAAATGGGATGCTAGCAGGTCAGCTGTATCCTTGGCTGGAGTGACAATAGAACTTTCTGGTTTTGACAGAGGTGGGAGCAGAGATGGGCAAAAGTTGCCAACAATAGCTTTGCAAAAAGAGACCAGAATGCTCAGCTACCATTAGGGCAAGAAGCAAGTTTTCTACTCTTAAGTCTGTTCAAAATCTAGTTTGGACTGATTAACAACTGCTTTACAATTGTTGCGAGCTCTGGTGTAGGCAGAAAATGAAACTGAAGAATTGGAAACAAGTCAATTACGATATGCAGCATTCTTCTCTTGAACAGCCTTAGCACATTTATTGGAAAACCAAGGTTTAGATGAAGGACGAGATTTTAAGGTGGAATGTGGAATAAAGGATTCCATTTCTAAAAAAATAATTTCACTGACACTATCTGAGCAAATGTTGACATCAGAAGTTTTGAAACAGTAATCCAACCAAGGAAAAGAAATCTTGCAGGTCATCCCATTTTCTATATTTGTAATGCCAAACATGAGATTGGGAATAGCCACGAGATAATCACCAAGTTGTGATCCGAGGTGCCTAAAGGACCACTTACTTCAACTGTGTACTTACAAGGATCGTCTGTGAGAAAAAGATCAAGCGCATTTGCTGTATGGTTAGGATTGTCCAGTATTCTGGTAGGTAAATGAACAATCTGTGTGAGGTCATTAGTAATTGCAAAAGTCTCAGCATTTCGGTCAGCTGGGTCTGTGTGACTAGAAAACGGAAGCCAGCTGGAGTTGTAAATGTTAAAATCACCAAGGAAAATTACCTCACTGTCAGGAAAGTTGGACTGGATAAAGTCAAGTTGCAAAGAGAGGAAGTCAGAGTTCCACGTGATTAATGGAGTTTGGAGAACGGTAGAGACAACAGATTAATTTTTTTGTTGTACACAATAAGTGTACAGAATGAGGTAGAGATTTTAAGCCAGAGAAGATCAAAAAGAGGAGATTCCAAATTACCAAGTCTCTGACAGGGAATATCAGAACGGACATATGCACAAGTACCACCTTTGAGGAAAAAGGAATCATACAGAGAATAATTTGGGCAACTGAGATGAGCAGATTGATTCAATCACTGCACATCTCACTTTTACCTTTAAGGTAAAATAGCAAATCCTTTTTTCAGGTCACATGTTAGATATATAACCTGTGGCCTGCAAAGAAAATTTACCAGTGATACCAGTAAATTTTCTACTCTTACCAATGACTAATGTTTATCCTATTATTGAAGTTTTCAGATACTAGCCAAGTAGGCATTACAAAACACCAGAAATTACTGGTATTACATTTACTGATAGTGTCCTTTTCAAACTGCTAGCAATAATTTACTCCAACTATAGTCAGAATATATTAAATTATTTGTAAATCAGATGGAAGGAGAAAAAGAAGCAGAATTAAATTTTACAGCTTGGTTAGTCTAAGATTTTGTAATTTTACATTTCATAAGCAAACACAAAGAATAAAATAGGATAGTTTTGAATTTCTGCAAGGCCAATAAAAACATGTGTTGACTGCAACACAAGGCAAATACTTACAGATAGCAATTATTTGCTTGTATGAGGACTTGAGAAGAAAGAAAACAAATGCAGTTATCTCACATAAACACAAGTACTTTATGAATAAAAATAAGTTTAAACAATTAAAATGATCAATACATAGTTATGAAAACGATTGATTTCAGTGGTGGTTTTCTTCTCAAAGAGATAATTTTGCAAAAGATGTGGAATGCAGATCAGTGCGCCGACTGGGCTAGCCAGGTAGGTAAAGTGCCTACCTATCAACCCAAAGGTCGTGGGTTCAAATCCCGCCTCGGGCTTGGATTAGAGTAAAAAATGCAAAAACCTTGGAAGGTGCAATATGGCCACAGAAGCCAATGCGCCAACAACTAACAGGCGCCTCCGTAGCCAGGTGGGAAGGAGCAGCAGTGCATAGCACACGCTTCTTGATTAGAACGGGGTTCGAGCCCGTCACCACCAAATACAGAGGATGCGGAAAGGTCAGGGAATGACCACCGCACATTCCCGGAGCAATATGGCCTTAGTTGCCAATGCTCCAAAAAACCAAATAACAACAACAACAACAACCAACCAACAAAAAAAAAAAGAAAAAAAAAAAAGAAAAAAGCAGATCAGTGCATGTCTGCATGCCATTATAGGGTTGCTGGTTGGAAATTATTATATCAACTACTTAGTCACGTTACCATCATTTGGAGCCTGCTGAATTAGATGGAAGGAGAATTATAATAAACTTAGGGAGGAAAAATACTTGTGTTTATATAAGTTTAATTCCATGTATAATATAGAATATCCTTCAACACAGCAGATAAGCAGTTGTATTAAAAAAACAAAAGATAACTTACTTGATCTGAGATAGTAAATTTCATTGCTGTCACAACCGTACTGCGAGCTAATGGTGACTCAGCATTTAGGTAAGTTTTAAGTTTGGGCAAGAGGTGCGGTGGATCAATAAGTGTAAGTTTCCCTAGACATTCAGCCACAACGTTCCTTGTACCTTCTTCTGTGCATTCACAATGGTTGAACAGCATAGCCCTATAATCAGAATTCAATCATTTCCCATGAAATAATTTTGCATATTTCAAGGTACTACACCATTTTTAACAATATTAAAATTAAGTATTTTGTGAAAGAAGCGTTTACTGAAACAGTTTATTTTGAAGAACAAGTACAATCATGATGGAATCAAAAATTCTATACATCTTGTATAAGTATTTTTATTATATAACATTTATCATACAATAAACATTACTAGCTGAAAATTAGTGTTAAAAAGTTTTTAAATTTATGCTTTTAGTTAAGAAGTATATAGAACCTAAGGCAGTGCACACAGTTGAAGTTTAATTTAGGTTTTTATTATGCAAAGGCGACTTAGGCCATGATATGACTGACTGACTCTCACCCCCTCCCACATTGAAGTGGGTGATCAGTGTAATGCTAAATCAGTTTAGTGTAACATAAGTAGTGGGAAAATAAAAATGAGAGGAGTATGCTATAAGCCAAATGATTGATGCCCATATTAAACAAATATACAACAGACAAGTGGAATTGGCTAGTAAATCAGAATGTCTTAAAATGGACAATTTTAACTTTTAATTTTCAGTGGGCCAACTGGTGTTGTTACCAACCAAATTCTAAATGGGAAGCATTCAGAGAGGTAAAAGTAGAAGCTACTTAGTCTTTTATGCCAACTAATGAATACTGGTCAAAGTATACACCCAAATGTCAGATAAACTGATGAGACTAGTGGCAGACAAGAAAAATACATGGGATGGTTTTCAGTTAGCAGGGGGGGGACACAGAAATCTTAGAGTAAATACCAACCAGTCTGCAGTAAAGCCATTAAGGGGATTAGGCAAGATGAGAAGGCTGGTTAAGAATGCAAAGAAAAGCAACAGAGAATTCTTTATGTTAATACCACATTCAAGTGTAAATAAGCTTTCACTTGGAAGCTAAATGATTTTGTGTTAACTGCAGAAAAATATGAAACTGTTGAAGCTAAAAGTAAATAATGGACCCAGGGCTGATGGATCTATCCAATTATATTAAATGAAGCAGCAAAAGAAGTATTTACACCTTTGGCATTAATTATAAGAGCATCCTTGGATTCAGAGGAGGTCTCCAGAGTTTGGAGATATGCAAATGTCTCTCCTATTCACAGAGATGATCAAACGGCAAAGTAAGTAATTACAGAAATTTAAGGGTGACTTCTGTTCAGGGAAAATAACAAGTCAGTGGTTAAAGAAATATTACAGGATCATCATGACAGTTACTATGATGCAACAACAAAGGAATTGCATGCAAAAAAATAATTTTGATATTGTATACTTAGACTTTAGTACAGCTTTTGACACTGTTCTGCACAAAAGAGTGCACAAATTGGATCAGTGCAGTATTAAGGGCAAGTTACTGTTATGGATGAAATGATTGCTGAGTGGCAGAAGAAAGGATGGTTATTAATGGGAATTGCTCTTCTTGGACTACTGATATTAGTGGCACCCTCAAGGTTTCAGTGCTGTAATTCTTACGGTCTAAATCTGAAAATGATACAAAAGTCAGCAGGTTGGTTAATGACAGGAATCAAGGCATACTACTGTAAAAAGACAGAATTATGCAAATAAAGTTTAACATTGACAAATGCAAGGTATTGTATATGAGCAGCACTGATCTCAAAATAACAAATCAGTTAGGTGGCATCACATTTAAGGTGGTGGACAATGAAAGACACCTAGGGGTAATTGTACAGTCTGACATGAAGTTTAATGAGCAGTGCAGACAGGCTGCTTAGAACAGCTTATGGGGTTCTGTCGATGATATATAGGAACAAGGTGATGTTCCCATTTTATAAAGCAATGGTTTAACTGCATTGTGAGTACTATATACAGGTCTGGAAGCCTCATTTTAAGAAGGCGGATGTGGAACTGTTGGAATGGGTGCGGAGAACAGCAAGATTAGTCAAGGACGCAGAAGGGTATACTCCTACGTGAAAGACTTCAGTTCTGCAAATTGCAGAAACCAGGTACTGCAAAGAGAGACTCGAATGAAATGTTTAAGTCTTTAAATGAAAAAGGATGCACTGCAGGATAGATATGTGAAAGTTTGTTTTCAGCAAGAGAGTAGTTGTTTGCTGGAATAAATTTAAAGGAACATTACACTAATCATTTGTTTAGCTTCTCAAAGCATCAAAGCAGGCAGCAGGTTTTCTGTCAACTGTAACTTAAGTTCCCCCCCCCTCTCTTTTTAACCATGCATATGACATGATTAGTTAGTTTTGTTGCCAACCTACACATTTCTGACACATTTCTCACTGGATGCTCCTAATCACAATTTAACTAAAAAAAAAATTAACTCAAACATTCTGGTTTTCAAGTAGTGTTATAGTGGTTAATTAGTTTCCAATCTGAATTAGAGCAGCTGTCAGTCAATTAGCTGTAAATAATGACAGGCAGACACTGGTCGATAATCACAGAGCTTGGTTATCAATCGAAATCAATAAATATGCTATTCTGGAAAGCGACGGTAAAGTTTTCTGTACTCTTACATAATTTGCAAGACCAGTGAAGTGAGAGACTTCAAATAATGTACCATGTCACCACAAGGCATGGATTATCTGGAAATGGTTCTAAAACAAAAGGATGATTTTATCATACTTTATTAGTCAATCCAGTCACCAGATTTACTTGGGACTTTTCCAAAGGCTAGAGGAGGTGTTACTTGATATTAAGTTAATTGTATCTAATAAACTGGCCACTCAAAAGTGCTGAATTGATACATAGCTGGAAACTTGTAATATCAATGGTTGTTATTTTTTGAGTTAAGCTGCTGCATTTTTCAATGTGTTATATTTGTCAAACTTAACTTTAAAAGCTTTATCAGAAGAAAACATGGAAGTGAGATTCTTAATTTGGCTTTGGTATTTTTTGGTATGATTAATATTGCTGTCCAATGAAGGTCAGAAGTCGTTTATATACTTAGACTTTTCAATGCATTTATGATAAATTAATGATTTGGAAATGTGCATAACATTTAACAATAAATATTATGATGCTTACCATATTGATTCCACAAAAGGCTGCAATGTTTTAACTGAGGCTGGACTAGCAGATTGGCAACTAATAATCTAAGAGAAAAAAGGAATTATATGCTTGAATCATTTAGTATATACAATTCAGCAAAATCACATAAGTTCCTCACTTTAATTGAAACACAAAGCGAAAATACATAAAGTGGATAGAATGATCTCTTTTGGTAGACATAATTATCTGTAATGGTTTTTACTTAAAATTGTATTGAAAATTCAATGTACCATTTCTGAATTTAACTCATCACATCTTAATATTTAAAGTTACTTTGAACCTGGTGAGAAACCATGGCAATTTTCTGCATGGCTCAGAATTTCAGTCCAATATGTCTATATACATTATACAATAATATGTGCAAATGTTTTGTACTTTTAACCCTGGATGAGTGACATTACAAGCATGCAACACATATGATCAGTGCATATATCAACTTAACATGTTCGCTGCCTTTTATATTTGCAAGCGTCCTTTATGTGTGTCTTGGGCTGCTTCTGTGGGGAACTTCTCTGGAGTGCTGGAACAAGTAGGCAGTGTTTTTAATTAAGTGGATTTCATCTGTGAAGAATAATCACTCAAGGCAACAACACCAGCATCTGTTGTTTATAGCATTTGAACATCAACAGATGCATTTGAGCTAAGATTCAGAATCTGCACCACTTGAACAGAATTTATTTCAAGGTCAGATGACGTATCATTAAAGAGCTGATTCAATGTCATCAGCTTCAAAGTACTGTCCATCCTGTTCCTTTTCAGTCTTGATGTCCCAGGTTGTGGATCCATTATAATATTTTAGGGTATACTTTTATAGGAATATGCTTTTTTACGCAAAATTTTATCACTAGACACACATTATGGATGATGTTTTGTTTTTCACAAACTAAAGAATTAAAATTAAGCAAGCATAACCTTCCAAAAAAATTTATTTTTTGTTGAGGCACAAAAATTGCAGTTTGTTTGAACACAAGTTTACATTCTGGCAGCAAATGTGTTAAATCAGTTAAAGATAAAAATTTTACATAAAAAGTTAACTGGTTGCTGCATAATAAGACTCAATTACTCATCTGAAATTACATTTACAATGTAATTTCAGATGTCATTTGTCAATGCAATACAGTTGGTCGTTGACTTACGACCGACTTCTGTTCTGACTGACAGGTCGTAAGTCGATCTGGTCGTATGTCGGCCATATATTTATTAACAGTATTTTTTAACCTTTTTAATCTTTTTATCATCTTTATAATTTATTTTTTAGATAGTATGAATCAGAGCTGTAATACTCAATATGTTCTACATTGATAATAATATTAGTAAATTTATAAGAGGAGTTTACCTCAATATAGTACGTGGAACACTTCCGTATGATACTGGAGGGTATCATACGGAAGTGTTCCACGTACTATATTGAGGTAAACTCCTCTTATAAATTTACTAATAATTTATTTTTATAATCTTTTTAAATTTTTATCATCTTTTATTTTTCATTTTAAATACAGTAATGTTTTTATCTTTTACTTAGCGATACTGTACATACCTTCGTTTCTACACCTACGCTATCTCTCTCTATGAGGTTAAATTAAAACGTTCTCTACATTTTAATTGGTTTATTATTCATATTGTTTATAGAAAAACAAACTACAATCTATAATTATATTGTACATAATGTGAAAAATAATACTGTACACAATGTACTGTAAACGCAAAAATACAATCTAAAATTAATGTAAAAATTAATACAAATGAAATTTACAAAATCAATTTTTAATCTTTGCTTGCGCTGTGTTGGTTGTGCATCGTCAGGATCATGTTCTTGGGTTGAGGTAGGAGATGTTTATTTATAGAGACATTATGCAAAGCAAATCTTTTTTTAAAACGCTTAAACTACCCAATATTAGCCTGAAAATCTTCTGCTTAATCGTCTCTGGCACGTGATTTTAAACTCTGAAACAAACTTCTAGCCTTTGCTTGCACTGTGTGAAGGCTCAGGAGTGTATTTTTTTGTATTAAATCTTCCATCCACATAAACAGCAATTTCTCCATTTCATGGATGGGTTCCTGTCATCGTTTGGTTAAAATTGTAGATTAATAGGTGCAGAACCCTTCACAGCTTCCCGAATTCTTTCTTTGTCCTTAAGTATCGTCGATACCGTGGAATGTGATAACTTCAAGTCACGTGCTATCGTATTCACTTTCTTTCCGCCTTCATATTGCTCGATAATTTTCATTTTAAACTCTAAAATCAATAGTTTTCCTTGACTTCTTAGCTGGCGTATATGTAGTTGAAGGCATTTTCCTTTTACTAAACATTTTATGGATATTTTAGTAGAATTTTAATTAATACACCACACGCAACAGATGCTTGAAAGCGACTGGGTGTATGTGCCTGGTGCTGTCTTCAGGCCTCCCGTCATCGATGTACCTCCTCACCTGGGTTATGGGTGTCCTCAGTAGTGACTTCCTGATTTATTATTAATTTATTTATTTATTTTTTTGTGGTCATAAGTCGACAACCAAGTGTATTAAGAGTATACATCTAATAAATGAAAGAGGAAACATTTTAAAATATCACTTTTTCAAAAAAAAAAAAAAAAAAAAAGTATACATAAACATGTAAAAGGAGGAGGTTGTTGTTCAAAAAGTTCAGTCCCTGAACTTTTTTGGCCATTTAGATGGATTTTCCTTTGAACTTTGTCATTCCTTGACAGTATATGCCAATTCCAATTCTTCTGTAACTTCTGGGAATATTCAATTCTTTTGGAATTGATAATAGTTTCTATGTCATGTTCTGAATAATTTTCTTGGTTGTTGCAAATCTGTGACCTTTTAAGGGGGCTTTAAGTTTGCGAGTAGAAGGGAAAAAAAAAAAAAAAAAAAATCAGAGCTAAATCCAGTGAATATGGCAGATGGGAAATTGCAGTGATGGAGTGCTTTGCAAGCGATTCTTGGATGGAAAGCACTGAGCATTATCATGATGTGAGCACCAATTCTCCACAGCCCACTTTTTCGGACATTTTCGCTGACCATGCAATTGCTGTACAACTGTTTTGCAAAACATATGGTTGCTGTAATTCCCAACTAATGAAACTTGGCTGGCATGTTAAAACTTTTCTATGTAGTCACTACCCACAGTTATACACATTTCCCCATCAGTGTTTCAACTCGAAAATCCCCTTCTTGTAGAAGTCTGTATTTTGCTCATCAAGCCACTAAGTTACTGCCTGTCTCAATTTCCCAAACAAGTAAAAGTCAGATTGAGTCATATCAGGTGAATAAAGTGGATGTGGCAAAGACTCGAGCTGCAGTTTGGCTACTGTTGTTTCTGTCAGTTCATGTTTGTGAGGCAAGGTGTTGTCAATCAGCAATAGCACTCCTTGGACACATTCCCTGTCTCTGCCACTTGATGTTTCTCGTAACTTGGTATTAATAGATTCACATAGTAACTCTGTCATAGTTTCTCTTTTCGAGAAAATCAATGAGCAGTACTCGTAAACAATCCATTGGCAAATGGCCAATACAAGAATTAAATTTGTAGATTCTCAGGTGGTGCTGGATAATGGATTGCTGGATTTGGGAGGAATGATTGTATATTGAATTTAACAATAGTTGATGCAATGAAACTAAGTACAGTGGTGCCTTGACTTAAGTGATCTTGATTTACGAGGTTTCAGACTAAAGAGATTTTACTCTTGGTTCCAATTAAATTTTGGAAATCCTCTGCCTCAGATTTATGAGGTTTATAACAAGGCTGCCAACTGGCAAAAAAAAAGTTTTGTCAGTTGGTTTCTTCAATTTGTCTACAATGAGGCGTGTTGTTCAGATGCACTTTGTGGATTCTCTTATTTTTTATTTTTTTTAATAGTTTCAATAGATTGTGTTTTTGAAAATTTTTATAAATATGGGACCTGAAGAAAAGTGATCAGTACAGTGATAACAGAAAGCTAAAGTCATCCAGAAACGTGTTATATTGAAAAACTAAATTAAAAATTATTCAGAGCAGACAGTTATTATTGCTAAACATTTAGGTTTAGCAAGCATGGACCACAGTTCATATTGTTGTTAAAAAAATAAAAAAAAAAGTTTGCCAAAGTTATGGAGAAACAAAATAATTTGCAAACACACTGAAGTTGTAAATAAAATGGAATGGAGCCAGAATTATCTTTGTGAATTTGAAGAAAGCAACATGAGAGTTAATTAGTGAGAAAGCCAGAGCCATTTTCTTTAGACTTAAAGAGAAGCAACTAGTGATTAACAAGGAGTTTAATGCTAGCAGTGGTTGGTTTCACATGTATAAAAGGAGGACAGGTGTTAAACTGCAGATACATCATGGTGAAGCTTTTTCAGCTAATAAACAGAAAGCTGATGAGTTTGTGGCAGGTTTAGATTTGGAGGAAAATCATGTACTCATCTCATCAGGTATTTAATTTCAATGAAACTGATTGTTTTGTGAAAAAAATGTTAAAAAAACTTTTCTCATCTCATCTTCTCTTCTTATCTTCAGTAATGTAGGTTCCTCTACATTATTGAAGATGAGAAAAAGTTACAAGGCCATAAAGCTTAAAAATACAAATTTACTTTGATGCTTGGCTCAAATGCTTCTGGGGATTTTAAAATAAAACCACTTTTAGTTTATCAGTCTAAAAATCCTAGAGCATTAAAATACAGTAAACCCCCGCTATTCGCGGTCGCTGATTTAATATAAAATGGAACCTAAAAAAATTTGAATTTTAAAGCGCCGTGAACATTTTCCGCCATAAAAAAACATGGGTGTGGCTAAAATTATCTTTCCCAGTCAAAACAGCACTCATTGGGTGGGGAAGAGAGGGGTGACAAAATCGTGAACGTGGATGTTTCTCGCTAATCCTTGTTCATTATGTGTTATGCGCTTGTCATGGAAGGTTTCGTCATTTGTTTTTGATTTATATGTTTACAAAAGTGATAAATCTACCGTTTTGCAGTGTAAAACAGACTTTCTTTTTCAAGTGTGTTAACGGAAGAAAGTGACTTTATTGTCGACAAGTTCTTTCTAACCCGTACAAAAATATGGCTACGAACAACAAGGGAAATGTGGAAATATCAAAGAAGGTGATGACATTAGCGAATAAAATTGAGTTATTAGACAAAATTTCTAATGGTGAAAGTGTCTCCTTAGTGGCAAAACATAATAAGATCAATGAGTCAACGGTACGATCAATCAAGAAATCGGAAGAAAAAATCCATCGTAGTGACCGTGAAAACATGCTTATTGCTTCAAAAATTTGCTCTGTAACTATGTTAAATTAGAAAAAATGGAAAAAGCTTTAAATCTGTGGATAGAAGACTGAACTCAAAATAAAATTCTGTTAAGTTCACTCATCATTCGTGAAAAGGCAAAATTCCTTTATCAACACTTTACGGGATAAGTTTTTTTAGCTAGCAAGGGCACTGGTTTGAAAGATTTGTTTGAAATTTCTAATAAATATTACATTTAATATTAAATTGTTTCTTATTTTCATTTCGATGCCTTATGCTTGCATTTCACTATGTACTGTCTATGTACATAGTCATATTATGAAGGTACATATAATACATATATAGACAAAATTTTAGACTAGTTTTTCTTATATATTTCATACTTTGGAACAGAACCCCTTTATTACTATGGGAGCCATAACTCAGTATTCGCGTTTTCAGTATTCGTGGCATTTCTCAGGAACGTAATCCCCGCGAATAGCTGGGGTTTACTGTACTTCAACAAGGGGCATCTCCTTGTAATTTTTAAGAGCAATTGAAATGCATGGGTTACGAGTTTATTTCTGATGACTGGTTTAAAAATTATTTTACAGCTGGGAAAGAATCTTAAGGTCAAAAACTTAGCACAAAAAGCAATCTTAGTTCTAGACAATGCACCTGCTCATGGTGAACTTCTTCTCACTCTGCCTGCTTTTATCAAAATTAAGTTCGTTCCAGAAAATACTACCTTGCTGATCCAGCCAGAGATAAGAATGTCATTGCCAACTTGAAGCAAAAATATCACAAGTTAAGTTTTAGGCAATGCTTTCATGCTACTAACGGTGATGACAAACCCACCTTCAAAGAATTCTGGAAATCTTAAAATCAAAGATGGCATAAATAATGTTGCAAAAGCTTGGGAGGATATGAGCACTAAATGTCTGGCAACAGGATGGAAAAATTTGTGGCCTGACATTTCTGCAGATTGAGGAATTTCAGCCAGAGAAAGGGAAGAGAAAAGACAAGAAGAAATAAGAAGCCATTGATGAAATTGTTGTGTTTGAATCAGAGGAAGTTCCTCAGCCCAAATCAAGATTAACAACAGAAAATATTAGAAAAATTATGGTAGCAAAGCAGAAAGAGATTTGCTCCAGGATAGGGTTTAAGTCAACCAATTTTGTGGATACTGTAGTGGAACCTTACAGGGTTATTTTGCATGAGCTTGTAAAACCCAAGCAGGAATAGGAAGCATGTTAGATTCTTATTTCACAAATACCACTACTTCAGATACAGAGGAGCAACAGCCTCAGTCATCAACATCAAAATGATATAATTTATTATTTTAAACATAAATAAACTTCATTACTTTTCACACTGCAAAACCACACTTTTGGAATTTCTGAGCTTCCATGACCTTCAGTGGGTATTAAGGATCCCCGGTTACCTGACTTAAGAGTTTCGAGATAGATGTTTTTCTGGAACCAATTAATGTTTTAAGTTGAGGCATCACTATAACCATGTGGCAGAAGTAAAACTTGTAGAGATCCTTTCTTCTGCATAGTCAAATGGAAGTAATTATGGAACCAAGTTAACTTCTAATAATATAGACATCCTCGACATCCCCTTTTCTCTGTTGTATATAGCAGCTATTCAATAAGAATTCTGCAAGTTTTCTGTGATAGAAATGTGATAAGAAGTCAATAAATTACTTGGGCCTATATATTACAAACATACTATGGCTATCTCTTCAGGAATGGACCACTACTAGAGACTTGCTAAGGGCCTCACATGAATTTGTGGTGTGCTCCTTTAGAATATCTCTAATGGTGGAGGTGTGCATGTTTAGGGGCATACCACAATTAAATGAAGGACTTTAGCAAGTCCTCACTAGACTATTACCATTAGATTTGAAGGCGCAGAGGATTGGCATATATGTACTAGTCATCATTCTTTGCAAGGAATGCTGTAAATGATGCTACTTTGTTGTATAAGAGGGGTTTTTGGTTTTTATACTACATAGTTTTAGCTTATGTTTTGGGGGGGGGGGGGATAAAATACATTATCTGGTGTTATGGACCAAGAGCAGAGCAAAGCATATCACAAAAAAAAAAAAAAAAAAAAAAAATATATATATATATATATATATATATATATATATATATATAATTATGAATAAAAATTAAAATTAAGTAAAGAAAGAAAATGGATTTGAATTTGAATAGAGATAAAATGGAATATCAATAATATGAATTATGGATCAGGGACACTGCAAGAGCAAAGGTACCCTACAACCATAATGTATATATAGAAAATTATTTTAATGTTATGTGCAAATCTTTAATTTAACTTATGCTAATAATGAAAATACCGTGTACCCTGGGAGCGATGTATGTTGAATAAAGGGGGGAAGAACGGAAAAGAGTAACGTTATAAACAAAGTGCGAATTTTGAAAAATGTAAAATTTGAAAAGAACGAAAATAGAAATAGCAGATTATTAAAAAGAACGACCAAAGTAGGAATAGCATTGCAGTATCTTTCATAATTTCTGTGTCTTCTTCAGAGGTCATCCACCTAAATTATGAAAAAGAACAGCAATACTCTTACTTCTGTTTCTGACATGTTCTGTATGTCAAAAAAAAAACACGTGTACGCGGACACGTTGTAAAAAATAATTTAGAATATAAATTTTGAAAAAATAAAATACAAGTTAAGCAAAAATATTATTCCAAAGTATAACATACAGAACATGGATGACCTTACAGAAGTAAGTAACCCGCCAAAAAGAGAAGACAAAGGAAGCGAGTGTCCGATTGACAAGAATGACAAGAATGTCAATAACTTACCGCTACGTGACCGGTCGACAAAAAAGAAAGAGCCGGAGGCTAAACAGTGTATATATGTGAAGAAACGCTAGCGGCACCTAGCGTTAGACGAATTTTGGTGTATGTATATTTTGTAATTTACGTAAGCGGTGGAGCTACGCTAGGTTCAAGTTAAGTACATGATACTCAAACTTTCGGGATAGCAAAGAAATATAATTGCTTACAAAGTAGCAGTAGAGTAGCTAAACTTTGTTAAGGCGAAAAATTATGATTTGGTATAGTAAGAAAAATAGTACTCTGATATTGCTTTCGTTACACTAATCGCTCACAGAGCATAAAATGTAGAATTTAGTAAAGCAAAAAGATGATGAAATTAGGGATATAAAGTTGGGCTAGGGTAGTTCGGGGTTGCAAACCCGTTCCTATAGTTAGGACCCTGAACGACTGTCCGAGAGTAGGTGCACCATGTACTTAAGTCAGTTGTGTTAAAGTGTAAGATATATATAAGTTACAATTAACAAATAAATAGATAAATAAATCAAGATATAATCAAAATTAATTACAAGATAATTACAAGGTAATACACTATGTTAGACCAATCGGTGGGTACAAGTTTTCCAGACCGTAAGACACCAAAGAGGCCTAGTGTATTGTATTTACACTATGTACAAACTTGATGCGTATGGGAGTAATTATTAGTTATAAACTAATAATGCTGTTTATATTGATATCTATTAAGTTTTTGTGCCTTAATATGTTAAGGGCTTTATTGATATGATGACGCAGGTATTTAATAGGAAAAAGATTTCTGGTCAGTTTACTGTACAATGATCTGATGTTATCAATAACTGTTGTTTTGTCGCTGCATATCGTTGCAATTCTGATGCATTGTGCTAAGATAACGTTAGCATGTACCTGTTTGGAAATATTGGAATTCCATTGTGTATAGTTTACTATGCTAAAGTTGAAAGCTTCACGTTTGTTGTACAAATTGATGGAGGCTATACCATTTTTTATATTGATGTCTAGATCCAAAAATTGGGCTGCTGTGTCAGAATTGTTAGTTCTTTCTAGTACAAGTTCGCTAGGGTATAGATGTACATAATCCTGGATGAAATTCGGGCAGTTAATTACTATGAGGTCATCTATATATCTAAATAGTATTAGTTCCTGTGGAAATGAGGTTTCTGACCAGTACAGATATAGGTTGGCTATTATGCATGAGGCTGGGCTGCCCATAGGTGTTCCATTGGTTTGGTGATATACTGTATCGCCATCATATATGAAATTATTGGAAATACATAAATTAAGTATGTTGTTCCAGTAATAGGTGTTGCAGGAAATAAAATTCCTATGTTTATCATAGATATCTTTGAGTACCAATTTGAGATTGGTTTGATTGATACTGGTAAACAGGCTATGGAAATCAAAGGTTTGAATATTATTGACTGTATTACTTTGCAAAAATTTTAATACAGGTTGGTTGTTGCCTATGATTTTGCTGTTATGTATCTTATTCATCAGTGGTTGCAGTAGTCGTTCAAGTGTTTTTCCTGATTTGTGTACATAACTATTTTTGCATGAGGTTATGAATCTGAAGCCTATTGGTTTTTTATGAAATTTAGGAATGAAGTAGATGTAAGGTAAGCTGTAATTATTTAAGTTGAGCTTTAGTTTTTTGTTGAAGGCCATTAGTTTTTTTGTAATGATATTACATGTACTGGAAATAGGTTTGTAGGTATTGCTTGAGTTAAGTTCATTAGTTAAAGTATATGTATAAAAATATTTGCAAATGAATGCAAAATTATTGGCTGCTTTATCTACCGGTGTGATTACGAAGTTTTTGTGAAAATCTAGCAGTTTTTGTTTTAATGCAGTCAAGTTATAGTATGTGTGAATAGGGCGAATGTATGGCTAATCCACATATGGTATGCTTCTATAGGCGTGTTATTTTTGTAGGCTAGATGGAAGCAGTAGTTTTACAGGTCTTGATATAGCTGCTTATTGAAGTTGGTTATGTTTATTTTGGTGGGCGGCCTGAATTTGAATCCTTGTGATAGTACATGTCTTAGCATTGGGTCCGTAACTATGTTTAGATTTCCTGTAATGATGTGTCCATAGTCTGGATCAATATATTGCTGCATGTTGGTTTGTTGACAAACGCAGTTATTGGTGTCTGTTATATGTGATGTTAAACTGGTAGCTATAGATTTGTAGTTGCAAGCTAATAATCCAAAGGGTTTATTATACTTATATCTTACTTTAATATGACTGGGACTAGTATTTGGAAGTAGATGATTATGCTGATTTACAATTTTACTGATATTTATGTTATCCATGATATGGTTGTTGAAGTTCAAAATAATAATAGAATCTTTATCATGTGTTGTCGAGCTTATGTTTTTAAGATTAAATTTACAAATATCATTTATTATATGAAAGAGATGTTTGGATTCGAATTTGAAAGTGCGTATGAATTTGTGCAATGCTTTCAGTATACTGTGTTTAGTACTGAAAAGTAAATTATGTATATCATTTACATTTATAATGTTCTTATCCCAGTTTTTAAGTGTGACTTCGAAATCACCTAAAATATTACTGTGTTTGTTGCTAGTATTTTTAGATTTATGAGTACGTTTGTGAGGGTTCCTATGGAACTTTATTATATTAAATTTGTCATATATACAACAATCTGCTAAGTTATTGGTAATAATTTTATGGTTGAATTTATTATTTAGACCATATGGGTATAATGTTTTTAATTTTAACATAAATATTTCCTCTTGTTTAGTTCTAATATTAGCGTTATTAATCTGTGCTAATATGGATATGTATATATTGTTGAAGTTGTGAGATTGAAAATGCATATATTCTATTTCTTGTTCTATATTGTTAATATTTCTTTTTAAGTAGTTATTGATGTCAGATCTATGCTGATTAATTCTTACGTGTAGCTTATTGCTGGTTTGTCCGACGTATTTTATATTACATGTTTTGCAGGTTATGAGGTATATAACATAACTGACTTAAGTACATGGTGCACCTACTCTCGGACAGTCGTTCAGGGTCCTAACTATAGGAACGGGTTTGCAACCCCGAACTACCCTAGCCCAACTTTATATCCCTAATTTCATCATCTTTTTGCTTTACTAAATTCTACATTTTATGCTCTGTGAGCGATTAGTGTAACGAAAGCAATATCAGAGTACTATTTTTCTTACTATACCAAATCATAATTTTTCGCCTTAACAAAGTTTAGCTACTCTACTACTTTGTAAGCAATTATATTTCTTTGCTATCCCGAAAGTTTGAGTATCATGTACTTAACTTGAACCTAGCGTAGCTCCACCGCTTACGTAAATTACAAAATATACATACACCAAAATTCGTCTAACGCTAGGTGCCGCTAGCGTTTCTTCACATATATACACTGTTTAGCCTCCGGCTCTTTCTTTTTTGTCGACCGGTCACGTAGCGGTAAGTTATTGACATTCTTGTCATTCTTGTCAATCGGACACTCGCTTCCTTTGTCTTCTCTTTTTGGCGGGTTACTTACTTCTGTAAGGTCATCCATGTTCTGTATGTTATACTTTGGAATAATATTTTTGCTTAACTTGTATTTTATTTTTTCAAAATTTATATTCTAAATTATTTTTTACAACGTGTCCGCGTACACGTGTTTTTTTGACATACAGAACATGTCAGAAACAGAAGTAAGAGTATTGCTGTTCTTTTTCATAATTTAGGTGGATGACCTCTGAAGAAGACACAGAAATTATGAAAGATACTGCAATGCTATTCCTACTTTGGTCGTTCTTTTTAATAATCTGCTATTTCTATTTTCGTTCTTTTCAAATTTTACATTTTTCAAAATTCGCACTTTGTTTATAACGTTACTCTTTTCCGTTCTTCCCCCCTTTATTCAACATACATCGCTCCCAGGGTACACGGTATTTTCATTATTAGCATAAGTTAAATTAAAGATTTGCACATAACATTAAAATAATTTTCTATATATACATTATGGTTGTAGGGTACCTTTGCTCTTGCAGTGTCCCTGATCCATATTATTGATATTCCATTTTATCTCTATTCAAATTCAAATCCATTTTCTTTCTTTACTTAATTTTAATTTTTATTCATAATTATTATCCTAAGCTTTATCCAGGTTGAGCTCACGCCGCCTAGAACAGCTTATATACACCTTCACTTACATTTTTTATATTTCTACTCGATTTTCACTTGCAATATATTCACCTTCTTATCCCGATATTGAAAATACAGTTTACTTCTGGTTGCGCATACACTTTATTTATTTTGTTATCCTTTTAATTATTATTGTAACTTAAATTTTAATTTTAATGTAATTTTTATGCAATTTATATGAATGGAATCAGGTAACTTTGACAAAATACTACATGGGCAGAGTAGGATAAACTTGACCCCGGGTACACATGCTCTGTACTGTACTCCGAAACACGGATGTAACTCTGAACATACACATTTAACACACACAAGTCAGAGCACATCAGCATATAATGCTTCTAACTTAGATAAATATGGGATCCATATACTTAAATTTAACACCTGCAAGAATAAACTTTGTTTAACCTGTCCCTGCATACACCCGCAACATATTACAAATGATGCATCAAAACCTACTTTTTGTAAAACTAGTAATGTTATATACCTCATAACCTGCAAAACATGTAATATAAAATACGTCGGACAAACCAGCAATAAGCTACACGTAAGAATTAATCAGCATAGATCTGACATCAATAACTACTTAAAAAGAAATATTAACAATATAGAACAAGAAATAGAATATATGCATTTTCAATCTCACAACTTCAACAATATATACATATCCATATTAGCACAGATTAATAACGCTAATATTAGAACTAAACAAGAGGAAATATTTATGTTAAAATTAAAAACATTATACCCATATGGTCTAAATAATAAATTCAACCATAAAATTATTACCAATAACTTAGCAGATTGTTGTATATATGACAAATTTAATATAATAAAGTTCCATAGGAACCCTCACAAACGTACTCATAAATCTAAAAATACTAGCAACAAACACAGTAATATTTTAGGTGATTTCGAAGTCACACTTAAAAACTGGGATAAGAACATTATAAATGTAAATGATATACATAATTTACTTTTCAGTACTAAACACAGTATACTGAAAGCATTGCACAAATTCATACGCACTTTCAAATTCGAATCCAAACATCTCTTTCATATAATAAATGATATTTGTAAATTTAATCTTAAAAACATAAGCTCGACAACACATGATAAAGATTCTATTATTATTTTGAACTTCAACAACCATATCATGGATAACATAAATATCAGTAAAATTGTAAATCAGCATAATCATCTACTTCCAAATACTAGTCCCAGTCATATTAAAGTAAGATATAAGTATAATAAACCCTTTGGATTATTAGCTTGCAACTACAAATCTATAGCTACCAGTTTAACATCACATATAACAGACACCAATAACTGCGTTTGTCAACAAACCAACATGCAGCAATATATTGATCCAGACTATGGACACATCATTACAGGAAATCTAAACATAGTTACGGACCCAATGCTAAGACATGTACTATCACAAGGATTCAAATTCAGGCCGCCCACCAAAATAAACATAACCAACTTCAATAAGCAGCTATATCAAGACCTGTTAAACTACTGCTTCCATCTAGCCTACAAAAATAACACGCCTATAGAAGCATACCATATGTGGATTAGCCATACATTCGCCCTATTCACACATACTATAACTTGACTGCATTAAAACAAAAACTGCTAGATTTTCACAAAAACTTCGTAATCACACCGGTAGATAAAGCAGCCAATAATTTTGCATTCATTTGCAAATATTTTTATACATATACTTTAACTAATGAACTTAACTCAAGCAATACCTACAAACCTATTTCCAGTACATGTAATATCATTACAAAAAAACTAATGGCCTTCAACAAAAAACTAAAGCTCAACTTAAATAATTACAGCTTACCTTACATCTACTTCATTCCTAAATTTCATAAAAAACCAATAGGCTTCAGATTCATAACCTCATGCAAAAATAGTTATGTACACAAATCAGGAAAAACACTTGAACGACTACTGCAACCACTGATGAATAAGATACATAACAGCAAAATCATAGGCAACAACCAACCTGTATTAAAATTTTTGCAAAGTAATACAGTCAATAATATTCAAACCTTTGATTTCCATAGCCTGTTTACCAGTATCAATCAAACCAATCTCAAATTGGTACTCAAAGATATCTATGATAAACATAAGAATTTTATTTCCTGCAACACCTATTACTGGAACAACATACTTAATTTATGTATTTCCAATAATTTCATATATGATGGCGATACAGTATATCACCAAACCAATGGAACACCTATGGGCAGCCCAGCCTCATGCATAATAGCCAACCTATATCTGTACTGGTCAGAAACCTCATTTCCACAGGAACTAATACTATTTAGATATATAGATGACCTCATAGTAATTAACTGCCCGAATTTCATCCAGGATTATGTACATCTATACCCTAGCGAACTTGTACTAGAAAGAACTAACAATTCTGACACAGCAGCCCAATTTTTGGATCTAGACATCAATATAAAAAATGGTATAGCCTCCATCAATTTGTACAACAAACGTGAAGCTTTCAACTTTAGCATAGTAAACTATACACAATGGAATTCCAATATTTCCAAACAGGTACATGCTAACGTTATCTTAGCACAATGCATCAGAATTGCAACGATATGCAGCGACAAAACAACAGTTATTGATAACATCAGATCATTGTACAGTAAACTGACCAGAAATCTTTTTCCTATTAAATACCTGCGTCATCATATCAATAAAGCCCTTAACATATTAAGGCACAAAAACTTAATAGATATCAATATAAACAGCATTATTAGTTTATAACTAATAATTACTCCCATACGCATCAAGTTTGTACATAGTGTAAATACAATACACTAGGCCTCTTTGGTGTCTTACGGTCTGGAAAACTTGTACCCACCGATTGGTCTAACATAGTGTATTACCTTGTAATTATCTTGTAATTAATTTTGATTATATCTTGATTTATTTATCTATTTATTTGTTAATTGTAACTTATATATATCTTACACTTTAACACAACTGACTTAAGTACATGGTGCACCTACTCTCGGACAGTCGTTCAGGGTCCTAACTATAGGAACGGGTTTGCAACCCCGAACTACCCTAGCCCAACTTTATATCCCTAATTTCATCATCTTTTTGCTTTACTAAATTCTACATTTTATGCTCTGTGAGCGATTAGTGTAACGAAAGCAATATCAGAGTACTATTTTCCTTACTATACCAAATCATAATTTTTCGCCTTAACAAAGTTTAGCTACTTTGTAAGCAATTATATTTCTTTGCTATCCCGAAAGTTTGAGTATCATGTACTTAACTTGAACCTAGCGTAGCTCCACCGCTTACGTAAATTACAAAATATACATACACCAAAATTCGTCTAACGCTAGGTGCCGCTAGCGTTTCTTCACATATATACACTGTTTAGCCTCCGGCTCTTTCTTTTTTGTCGACCGGTCACGTAGCGGTAAGTTATTGACATTCTTGTCATTCTTGTCAATCGGACACTCGCTTCCTTTGTCTTCTCTTTTTGGCGGGTTACTTACTTCTGTAAGGTCATCCATGTTCTGTATGTTATACTTTGGAATAAAATTTTTGCTTAACTTGTATTTTATTTTTTCAAAATTTATATTCTAAATTATTTTTTACAACGTGTCCGCGTACACGTGTTTTTTTGACATACAGAACATGTCAGAAACAGAAGTAAGAGTATTGCTGTTCTTTTTCATAATTTAGGTGGATGACCTCTGAAGAAGACACAGAAATTATGAAAGATACTGCAATGCTATTCCTACTTTGGTCGTTCTTTTTAATAATCTGCTATTTCTATTTTCGTTCTTTTCAAATTTTACATTTTTCAAAATTCGCACTTTGTTTATAACGTTACTCTTTTCCGTTCTTCCCCCCTTTATTCAACATACATCGCTCCCAGGGTACACGGTATTTTCATTATTAGCATAAGTTAAATTAAAGATTTGCACATAACATTAAAATAATTTTCTATATATATATATATATAACATAACTGTTTTGGGATATAACTTAAGGATTTAATTTTTGTTTTAAATTTTATTGAATTAAATTGGAATCATGACTCTGACCAGAGCAGCAAAGCAAAAGGCTCAAGCTAATGGGAGTGCTGTGGTTCAGGGGAGAACTGAGGGGGGCAGTTGCCCTCTGAATCACAGTCTATTAAAATGCACTGTTTGCGGAGCAGTCGGGTACGGGACATGATACTGCCAAGGGGGATGTCTTTGTGTGTGCACGATGTAAGGAGTGCAAGGAAATCAGGCGACAACTCAGCGTTGTTATGGGCCTTTATGAGACCTTGAAGGACAGGGTGGATGCCCTCGAAGGAAATAAATTGAGGGGCCCATCAAGCTCTCAGCTGCCCACATCAACGCCAGAGCTTGCACTTGGTCATCAGGCAACACAGGGGCAGCCCCCTAGGCAGAATGCGCTGGTCCCACAGGAACTAGTAGTTGTTGGTGACTATTGTCAGGGAAACGGGGAACATGCTTTGTAAAAAGGATAGGTGGAATAGGACCAGGGTATGTCTGCCAGGGGCAAAGGTTGATGACGTTGTAGAGCGGATATCATCTTTTAAGGGCACAAAAGGTGATATAGTTGTACACGTTGGCACTAATGATATTAAGAGTAGGAGACCGGCGGAATTACTTAGCAAGTACAGGTCACTGTTGAAAAAAAGCCGTGAATTAGGGTTGAACTTGAAAGTGTCTGCAATTCTGCCCAGACACGATAGGAGGGAGTATATGATGAGAGCCTTGTCGATCAATTCGGCCCTGGAGGGATTGTGCAAGACTCAAGGGGTAGAATTTTTTTCAGCCTGGACTGTACTTGTTAACAGGAGAGATTGCTTCTACAGGGATGGGATACACTTAAATAGAAAGGGTGCAAGAATTTTTGCTGATGCTGTCGAGGCAGTGTTAGGTGGGTCGGAAAACTGCTAGTTGGGGGGATACAAGGACTAATAGATTAACAGTAGCCACTGGCAGAGGTGGAAGTGATTCTTGCACTGCTTCTATTCAAATGAGCAGAAGTCTGAAAAACAAGATGCAGGATATTTCAGAGACTGCTGGTAGTCATTGCGTTACAAGTAAACACATGGGTTGTGTTAGGGTAGCTAAGAATAGAAACAGGTGCATGTATACCTGCACGTACACCAATGCTAGGAGTTTGGTAAATAAATTTGATGAATTTGAGGTATTGCTCAAAACATCAAAGGCAGATATTGTTGGGATATCAGAGACGTGGTGTCACACAGATATAAGTAATGCGGAACTGGAATTTGGGGAATACAATGTATATAGAAAGGATAGACAGGACAGGAGGGGAGGAGGGGTTATGCTATTAATTAAGAAACACAAAGTCAAAGGAAGTGAAGCCAGTTGACATCGATGGACAGGGCAGTGTCGAGTCAGTTTGGTGTGACATAAGCATAGGGAAATCAAAATTGAGAGTAGGAGTGTGCTATAGGCCTAATGACTCTGATGAGTATAATAATATATTGTACAGGGAAATAGAGTGGGCCAGTAAATCAGAGAGTCTTATAATGGGGGATTTTAATTTCCCAGATATTGACTGGAATTTGTGGGTTGGTCACTCGCACACTAGCAAGGCTTTTGTGGATTTATTGGATGATTGTTTTCTACATCAGCATGTTTGTGAGGCAACAAGAGGGAGCAATACTCTTGATCTGATTATCAGTAGTGATTCTTCATGCATTAAGAACCTGCAGATAAATGAACCACTAGGTGGCAGTGATCACAGTGTGTTGAAGTGGGATTTACTCAAGGAGGTAACTACCATCAGAGGTAAAGGGAAGGGTTTTTGTTTTCGTAAAGGCGACTATGACGGTCTGAGACAGTATTTAAATTCTATACAGTGGGACCAACTGATGATGTTACCAACAGCAAACTCAAAATGGGAAGCATTCAAGGAACTAATCTTGGTGGCTACCAGGCTTTACATACCAACTAAGAAATATTGTTCAAGGTTTAGGCCTAAATGGTTGTCAGATGGACTAATGAGACATGTGGCAGAGAAGAAAAATGCATGGGATACATACAAATTAATGGGTGACATGGAAGCCTATGATAGATATAAGTTGGTCTGTAACCAAGTCACAAAGGAGATTAGGCAGGCAAAGGCAGACTACGAAAAATCCTTGGCAAAGGATGCAAAGAAAAACAGAAAGGAGTTCTTTACATACTTGAACTCGAGAAGGAAAGGGATGAATCAGATTGGTCCACTGGATATTGATGGTTCAACAGTTGAGGATCCTGCTCAGGTGGCTAACAATCTAAACGAGTATTTTGCATCTACATTCACGCATGAGGAGTTATTCAGGAAGGAGAATGATGTAGGTAAAGTAAACATTGGCAGTGAGCTGGATGATTTTGTAATAACTGAGAGGAAAGTGGAGGAGAGATTGTTGAGGATAAACATAAAAAAGGCACCTGGGGTGGATGGGATCTATCCAGTTATATTAAAAGGAGGCAGCAAAGGAAGTATGCAAACCCCTAGCCATAATTATGAGAGCTTCTTTGGACTCAGGGGAGGTACCCATAGACTGGAGATGTGCAAATGTAACCCCAATTCACAAAAGAGGATCAAAGGCTGACACAAGTAATTATAGACCTGTTAGTTTAACTTCTGTTCCAGGTAAATTAATGGAGGCACTGGTTAAAGAAGCACTGCAGGATCATCTAGACAAGAATTGAGTTATAGCTCAGACGCAGCATGGTTTTGTTAAGGGCAGGTCTTGCCTGACCAATTTGATTGGATACTATGATGTAGTCACAAAAGAACTGGATGCAGGGAATAACTTTGATATTATATATTTGGATCTTAGAAAGGCTTTTGATACTGTTGCACATAGTAGACTGCTGCACAATTTGGAGCAGTGTGGCATTGGAGGCAAATTGCTGCTATGGATAAGGGGATGGTTGAGTGGCAGAAGACAGAGAGTGGTAATCAATGGACACTGCTCAACGTGGACTAATGTTATTAGTGGAGTTCCTCAAGGTTCAGTGTTGGGTCCATTGTTGTTTCCGGTGTTTATGAATGATATTGATGATGGGATATCAAGTTTAATGTCTAAGTTTGCAGATGATACAAAGGTTGGCAGGGTCGTTAAGGACACTACTGACGCTATGCTGCTGCAACAGGATCTGGAAAGGTTGAACAGATGGGCTGAGAGGTGGCAAATGAAGTTTAACATTGACAAATGTAAAGTACTACATATGGGTAACAGTAACCCCAGAGCAATGTATCAACTCTGCGGTACTACACTGACAGTGGTGGAGAATGAAAAGGACCTGGGGGTAATTGTGCAGGCAGATATGAAGTTCTCTGAGCAGTGCAGACGAGCTGCAAGAGTAGCTCATGGTGTCTTGTCAATGATATACAGGAATTTTTCTAGCAGGGATAAGGAGGTGATTATTCTCTTGTATAAGGCAATGGTTAGGCCACATCTTGAGTACTGTATACAGGTCTGGAGGCCTCATTTCAAGAAGGATGTAGAGCTGCTGGAATGGGTACAGAGAAGGGCAACAAGATTAGTAAATGGAACAAAGGGTTGCTCTTACGAAGAAAGGCTTAAGTTTTGCAAATTACAGAGTCTGGAGACTAGGCACCGGCAAGGTGATCTGATAGAGGTGTATAAGGCTTTGAATGGTTTGAGCATGCTCAATGCCAATGGGATTCTTCATCTTTCTCAGAATAATCACCTCAGAGGGCATAAATTCAAATTGAGGAAGGACGGATGTCGGATAGATGTGCGGAAATTTGCCTTTGGCCAGCGGGTGGTTGGTTGGTGGAACCGACTTCCATCACTTGTTGTTGAAGTTGATAGCCTAAACAAATTTAAAGCTCAACTGGACAGGTATTTCGAACGAACGGAGGGGTGAAATGGGAGAGGGGTTTTTTTTTTTTTTTTTGGCTGATGCTGAATAAGCTTGCTTTCTTGCATCATATGCCTCTACTAATGCTAATGCTAATCACCAAGACATCCAGAGATGTGCCCTGAAAGAAATGTTTTTTTTTTTTTTTTTTTTTTGTAGTTGTTGGCGCATCGGCTTCTGTGGCCATAATGCACCTCCCAAGGTTTTTGCAGTACTTTGATCCAAGCCCGAGGCGGGATTCGAACCCGCCTCGGGCTTGGATCTTTACCCACCTGGCTAGCCCGGTCGGCTGAAAGAAATGTGAATGTCAAGAAGGGAATTCCAAATTCTTCAAATTCAAATAATGCTTTCCTATTGGTGCCTCCGTAGCCAGGTGGGAAGGAGCAGCAGTGCATAGCACATGCTTCTTGATTAGACTAGGGTTCGAGCCAGTCACCACCAAATACGGAGGATGCGGAAAGGTCAGGGAATGACAACCGCATATTCCCGGAGCAATATGGCCTTAGTTGCTAATGCTCCTAAAAACAAAACAAAACCTTTCCTATTGACTACACCCATTATTCTGGCAACTTAGTAATCACACTTCAGTTAAAAGCTAACTGAATCAATAATATAATTAGAATCTATTTTTTACCTCCTTAAGAGAATGAAGCAAAAGATATTGTCGTTTTGGTTGTGCCTCAATTTCCCGAAGTACAAAAGGAAGATATTCCTGTAGATTACCTACTGCTACACTTCCTATGAACAAAATAATGAAATAGTTAAACATGTTTACACAAAACATATTTGAAATTAAGCTCTTTCTTCTTAATTTTTAAATTATGACATCTGAGAATTATAATAATGAATACATATGAAGTAAAAGAATACTTATAATATTGATGCTTCTAGCAATATTATAAGCATTTCTAGTAATATAATAATTAAAATACATTACAATATACACCTAATTCTGTTTTTGCACGAACTTTTTTTAAAAAAAATTTGATTTAACACGAATTCAAAATAAATATTTCATTCTCTTTAACACGATTTCTATGAATTTTTTTTTGCCTAAATTCTAAGAAAAATTTTTTTTTTATTTGTGGCATATTAGTATCATTTCTATATTACACGCACTAATAGATTGGATAACAGCTAGTGTATGCGTTTTGAAATGCGTGCTTTTGCTTACCAATGTGTACGTCTAGGTATCTATGAATCATCAACATTTTTATTGAATTTGGTGCAGATCTACGGTATTCATGCATTGTATCTTTGGAAGACATTTAGTAGTAAGCTCTATTTCAAAGTGAAAGAATCTTTAGTGAAATTTGTGCACATATAAATTTATTAATTTTGCCAATAGTCAATAAATTGTAAGTTTACAAATTTTTCACACCTTCTTTTATTAATTATAACTGAGATATTTTTTGGTAGCCCTTATATAATGTCGAATAATTCGCCTATTACCAAAATGAAAAGGAAAGCGATTTCTTTGGAACTTAAAATTCAAATTTTAGATAGTCTTGCAACTGGACAAGGGGATACACGTCTGTAGGAAAGCATTTTGGTGTACATGAAGCTACCGTAAGAACTATTAAGAAAAATGAAGCTGCAATTAGGAAGTTGGTATGTTCTGGAACAAAAGTAAGTGTTAATTCATCATATACAAGAGATATTGTCAAGGAAAAAAATGGGAAAGGCTCTGTCTCGGTTAAACAGAAAGTATGAATTTTCTGCGAGTACAGGTTGGATGACAGGGTTTCTTAAAAGGAATGCTCTTCATAATATAAAAATTAAAGGTGAAACTGCATCTGCAGATGAATCGGCTGCTAAAGTATTCCCACAGGAACTTGCAAAAATTATTGAAGATGGAGGATACACTCCTGATCAAGTGTGGAATGCAGATGAAACTGGTTTCTTCTGGAAACGAATGCCGAACAGAACGTATGTAGCCAAACCGCAGAAAACTGCTGGTGGTTTTAAGGTAGCTAAGGATCATGTGACCTTATTATTTTCCTCCAACGCTTCAGGAGATCGTATGTTGAAACCACTGCTGGTAAATCGAGCCCTAAAAACCCACGTTCAATGAAAGGTGTAGATATCAATAAACTGCCTGTTCACTGGATGGCAAACAAGAAGGCCTGGGTGACCACTACTATTTTTACAGAATGGTTCGACAAGTGTTTCATCCCAGAAGTTATATGAATTTTAAAGGTCTCGAATTTAAAGTTCTTCTGATTCTTGACAATGCACCCGGCCATCCTGTCTTGGAACACCGAAACGTACAAATTTTATTTCTGCCACCTAATACTACATCTTTGATACAACCGCTAGACCAAGGTATAATTGTGACAATTAAAACATACTACGTAAAATGAACATTCCAACACGTTTTGGACAAACTGAATGGTGAAACATTAACAGTCACTGATGTGTGGAAGAAATTCTCAATTATGGATTGTATCAATCAAGTTGGATTAGCGTTAACTGAATTAAAACCAGCAACTTTAAATGTGTGTTGGAAAGCGGTTTGGCCACAATGTGTAAAAAGCAAAGATCCCATCATCCCTAATACAACCAAATTTCCCAACATCATTACAATGGCACACAAAATTGGTGGAGAAGGATTCGATGATCTATCGTTTGAAGATATTGATGAATTGTTAACCGACAAAGCCCTAAGCGAAGATGAAATATTAGAGATTGCCCTTGGGACTCCTTATCCCACAGAACGTAGTGATAATGAAGAAAATGATCCTGTTCTAAATGCAGATTTAATAAAAGGTCTGGAACTGGCCAGAAAATTAGGTAATCATTTTGTCAAACATGACCCTAATGAGGAACGCGCTGGGAAGTTTCAACATGAACTGAAGTTGTTGACAGCCTCTTACAGAGAATTATATAACGGCATAACCAAAACACGAACACAACGATTAATAACTGAATTCATTCGTAAAACCGGTGAAACATCAGCACCAGAGGAGACTCTTACTGATTTTGCTCAAGAGATCACAGAAAGAATTTCATAAATAGAGGAAGAAGACGATGTCCACAACATTTCTAGTGATATTCCAGTCGTATGCAAACGTATACGCCGTTCATTATCAGAAAGTGAAAATGAATAAAATCTTATGTGTAAAACAGATTTTTTTTTTGTTCATGAATTTTTTTCATTTCATAAGCATACAAATTTACTTTAATACATTTTCATTACATGTGTATTTTGTTGAAATAAAATAATAAGCTTAAAACAAATATTTTTATGTTTTTTTAAAATTATTTTTACTGGTTTTTTAGATCCGGAACCAATCTTCTTTTCTTCCATAAATGCAAATGTCTTTTTTTACATGAATTTTTTTTACACGAATTTTTCAGGAACGTATCTATCGTGTAAAAACAGTATTAGGTGTACACTGAAAAGACAGAATTCATGGGATTCCTGGTTCTTGGGCAATGCAACACTGTCATCCTCTCTCACTAGTGGATGAACCCACCGCTTGGCAAGTATGTAGGTACACTGCATTCACGTAGATGGTAATTTGACGTTAGCGTGGATAAACGTCATGAGTTAACCATTGAAAGAGGGATGATAGTGGGTGCTCAACGTATGGGCCACTCATTGCGGAGGTGGTACAGAAATTACACTATCCCTGTTCGACAGTATCAAAAATGTATCAGGAATACAGCATTCCTGGAATAACATCTCATTGTCGACAGCGCTGTGGGCAGAGAAAGGTGGTGGATGAATGTGGCCGTCAACGCCTGTCTCGCATTGTTTCAGCCAACCAGAGAGCGACAGTAGCATAAATCGCCACCAACTTCAACAAGGGAGGTGTGCCAGAAACTTCTTCACTAACACCATCAGGCAATCAATAGCTGCAAAAGTTATGGGAGCTGCCGACCCACCAGTCCCATTTCAAGTTATTTCGAGCAGATGGGAGAGTACATATCTGATGGAAATTGCACGAAGCTATGCATCCATCATATAGACAAGGAACTGTTCAGGCAGGTGGACGGTTCGTAATGGTCTGGGGCGTGTTCAACTGGCACATGTTGGAACCTCTAGTACATCTAGACGTTTTGTTTGTTGTTTGTTATTTGGTTTTTAGGAGCATTAGCAACTAAGGCCATATTGCTCCGGGAATATGCGGTGGTCATTCCCTGACCTTTCTGCACCCTCCATATTTGGTGGTCACGGGCTCGAACCCCGGTCTAATCAAAAAGCGCATGCTACGCACTGCTGCTCCTACCCACCTGGCTACGGAGGCGCCACATCTAGACGTATCTCTGAATGGTCCAGGTTACGTGTCCATCCTTGCAGACCATTTGCATCACTTCATGGTCATCGTGCACCCACAGGGCAATGGACTCTTCCAGCAGGACACTGTGCCTCCCCATTCACTGGACACGAACCCTATGGAGCATCTCTGGGATGCCTTGGAAGGGTCCGTTCGAGCTTTGAATTCTCCGCCCAGGAATGTGACGGAATTATGGACAGTAGTGCAACAAGCATGGATGGAAACAACTGTGAAACACTTTTGTGAACTAGTGGATTCAATGCCTTGCTGTGTGACTACTCTTATCTGGGCAAAAGGTGGGCCTACCAGTTACTAGGCAGGTATCTCATGATTTCTGTCCACTCAGTGTAGTCACACTTAATACTTTATGTAATACTTACATCCAGATCCTTTGTGACTGCACTGCAACCTTAGATTCCTTAAATTTTTCTGACATAGAAATGAAACTTATAGGTTTACAGTTTCTTAGATCTCTTAGAATCTCCTTTTCTGTATGTGAGAGATTGCAAATTTCCAATCTTCTAGAGTTGAAGGGGTTGAAATCTTCTAGTTTGGGGTTGAAGGATGCCTCCATTATTATACATAAGGGTTTAGTGGCCCCCCCCATAGTCATTTTATTTAGCATAACCAGAAAGATCAGGTTCAAGCTTTCATTTTGAACCATATAATTTTCTCCTCCAAAAATTTTTTTTTTTTTGTGGTATCAGTGGTGGTATCATGGTCTGAAGATACTTTCATAGACACCACTGGGTCCCATCGTTCCCAATGAACACACCCTTACCACCAGATGCTACCGCGGCATTATTTTGTCATTACTACTACTACTACTACCACCACCTACACAGTGGTAGTAGTAGTAATAATGGCAAATGATGCAAGAAAGCAAGCTTTCTTGTATCATTTGCCATTACTACTACTTTTTTTTTTTTTTGCTTATATAGCATAAGCAAAAAAAAAAAAAAAAAAAAAAAAACCCTACACAGTTCACCCATCTGTACCATCCAAAAATTTGTCTAGTTATTCCTTGAATTTATTCAACCCATCCAATTCCACAACAACAGATGGAGGCCTATTCCAACAATTAAACATCTACTAGCTGAACTTCTGCACACCTATCCTGCAACCTTCCTTCATAATGGTGGTCATAATGTTTTGGCTCATGAGTGCATATATTATACCATACATTACTACATAAATTATAATAGCTTAATAACAGAAAAAAAATTAATCAAACAAATTTTGCTTTAACATAAATATAAGATTTTTATATTAATAAAAAGTTAACAGAATGTATTTAGGTATGGGATTCTTAATTTTATTAATACTGTACCTTGTAACAATTTAAAATTACAAAAAAAATCATTTAGGAGTAACAAAATTATTTAATTTTTTGTTGCCATGGGCATCCAGCAAAACAGGCAAACTGACATCCGAAAACACGTGCAATTTACAGACAATAATGCACATGGATGGATGATAGCATTATCACTTTTTACTGATATTAGTGACAGATTTGACATACATCCTTGAAATGTATGATCCACCATCTTAAAAGTTTTTGATAATTTTCAAAAAATTTTTTGTTACTCACATATCAATGATGTGAGGAATTATTATGGACTTTAATCACTCCAGCTGAATTGGTCTGTCTCAGGTGAGGGCAGTAAAGGTTCCCACTATCTGGCAACTCAGGGTTTTCATTCAGCAAAACAGGCCAAGTGACATCAGAGAACACATGCAATTTATGGACAATAATACACATGGATGGATGAAGGCATTCTTTTTTAATGATATTTATTGACACACATCCTTGATATGTGGTAGAACTTAAACAGTTTCTGATAATTTTCAATTTATAAAAACTTTATTCCAAAGCTACATAGGCAGTATTAAATAAATTAATTCAGCCAATAATGTATTTGAAAATGAATTTGTCATATTATTTTTGCAAATAAAATTCAAAATTTTGCAATTTTGCTTGATCTTGTATGAAACATTGCAAAGTTTTAAATTCATTAAACAGAGCTACACTGTGAATATCACTTTCATTTTGATTTTCATTTTTTTTTTTTTTTATCTTCTTTTTGGGACATTACTTACACTGGAAAAATTGGATTGACCTCTGAAATATTTGTCATTTGTTTAGAAGAAAGAATTGATAATATTTTTAAGTCTGACCACAAAAGTACTCTTTAATGTGATTTGTAACATTTTCAAGATGTTCAATAACTGTGTACATCAAATTTAAAGTCCTGCATCATTTTACTTTCTGCATTTAATTAAGTTGCAGATTATCTTGAATAAAGTTTCAACTTACTTTCATTTTATTTTAGCTTATTAATACTTAACTATAATCTAACCCTCTTCAATGAGGGTTTTTTTTTTTTTTTTTGGAGAAACTATCAGGCATGTCTAAATGCTTTGAAATAACTGGTGCAAATTTTCAAAAATCGGAAGTTGCAAATATGTGCAATTGATTGTTGTGTTTTTCCTGAAGGGGTAAACTACTTAATCCTTGTCCTCTCATTCCAATAAACTAATTAAACACTTTGTGTGGAAAAGTATCTTTACTAAAGGTGTAGTAGGTCAGCATGGTACAACAAGGTCTCCCCAGTGACACAGCTTGGTACTTCCCAAAATACAGTTTGGTCAAGATTCAAGCAGTGCAAGATTCTTGCACTGCTTCTATTCAAATGAGCAGAAGTCTGAAAAACAAGATGCAGGATATTTCAGAGACTGCTGGTAGTCACTGCGTTACAAGTAAACACATGGGTTGTGTTAGGGTAGCTAAGAATAGAAACAGGTGCATGTATACCTGCGTGTACACCAATGCTAGGAGTTTGGTAAATAAATTTGATGAATTTGAGGTATTGCTCAAAACATCAAAGGCAGATATTGTTGGGATATCAGAGACGTGGTGTCACACAGATATAAGTAATGCGGAACTGGAATTTGGGGAATACAATGTATATAGAAAGGATAGACAGGACAGGAGGGGAGGAGGGGTTATGCTATTAATTAAGAAACACAAAGTCAAAGGAAGTGAAGCCAGTTGACATCGATGGACAGGGCAGTGTCGAGTCAGTTTGGTGTGACATAAGCATAGGGAAATCAAAATTGAGAGTAGGAGTGTGCTATAGGCCTAACGACTCTGATGAGTATAATAATATATTGTACAGGGAAATAGAGTGGGCCAGTAAATCAGAGAGTCTTATAATGGGGGATTTTAATTTCCCAGATATTGACTGGAATTTGTGGGTTGGTCACTCGCACACTAGCAAGGCTTTTGTGGATTTATTGGATGATTGTTTTCTATATCAGCATGTTCGTGAGGCAACAAGAGGGAGCAATACTCTTGATCTGATTATCAGTAGTGATTCTTCATGCATTAAGAACCTGCAGATAAATGAACCACTAGGTGGCAGTGATCACAGTGTGTTGAAGTGGGATTTACTCAAGGAGGTAACTACCATCAGAGGTAAAGGGAAGGGTTTTTGTTTTCGTAAAGGCGACTATGATGATCTGAGACAGTATTTAAATTCTATACAGTGGGACCAACTGATGATGTTACCAACAGCAAACTCAAAATGGGAAGCATTCAAGGAACTAATCTTGGTGGCTACCAGGCTTTACATACCAACTAAGAAATATTGTTCAAGGTTTAGGCCTAAATGGTTGTCAGATGGACTAATGAGACATGTGGCAGAGAAGAAAAATGCATGGGATACATACAAATTAATGGGTGACATGGAAGCCTATGATAGATATAAGTTGGTCTGTAACCAAGTCACAAAGGAGATTAGGCAGGCAAAGGCAGACTACGAAAAATCCTTGGCAAAGGATGCAAAGAAAAACAGAAAGGAGTTCTTTACATACTTGAACTCGAGAAGGAAAGGGATGAATCAGATTGGTCCACTGGATATTGATGGTTCAACAGTTGAGGATCCTGCTCAGGTGGCTAACAATCTAAACGAGTATTTTGCATCTACATTCACGCATGAGGAGTTATTCAGGAAGGAGAATGATGTAGGTAAAGTAAACATTGGCAGTGAGCTGGATGATTTTGTAATAACTGAGAGGAAAGTGGAGGAGAGATTGTTGAGGATAAACATAAAAAAGGCACCTGGGGTGGATGGGATCTATCCAGTTATATTAAAGGAGGCAGCAAAGGAAGTATGCAAATACCTAGCCATAATTATGAGAGCTTCTTTGGACTCAGGGGAGGTACCCATAGACTGGAGATGTGCAAATGTAACCCCAATTCACAAAGGAGGATCAAAGGCTGACACAAGTAATTATAGACCTGTTAGTTTAACTTCTGTTCCAGGTAAATTAATGGAGGCACTAGTTAAAGAAGCACTGCAGGATCATCTAGACAAGAATTCAGTTATAGCTCAGACGCAGCACGGTTTTGTTAAGGGCCGGTCTTGCCTGACCAATTTGATTGGATACTATGATGTAGTCACAAAAGAACTGGATGCAGGGAATAACTTTGATATTATATATTTGGATCTTAGAAAGGCTTTTGATACTGTTGCACATGGAAGACTGCTGCACAAATTGGAGCAGTGTGGCATTGGAGGCAAATTGCTGCTATGGATAAGGGGATGGTTGAGTGGCAGAAGACAGAGTGGTAATCAATGGACACTGCTCAACGTGGACTAATGTTATTAGTGGAGTTCCTCAGGGTTCAGTGTTGGGTCCGTTGTTGTTTTCGGTGTTTATGAATGATATTGATGATGGGATATCAAGTTTAATGTCTAAGTTTGCAGATGATACAAAGGTTGGCAGGGTCGTTAAGGACACTACTGACGCTATGCTGCTGCAACAGGATCTGGAAAGGTTGAACAGATGGGCTGAGAGGTGGCAAATGAAGTTTAACATTGACAAATGTAAAGTACTACATATGGGTAACAGTAACCCCAGAGCAATGTATCAACTCTGCGGTACTACACTGACAGTGGTGGAGAATGAAAAGGACCTGGGGGTAATTGTGCAGGCAGATATGAAGTTCTCTGAGCAGTGCAGACGAGCTGCAAGAGTAGCTCATGGTGTCTTGTCAATGATATACAGGAATTTTTCTAGCAGGGATAAGGAGGTGATTATTCCCTTGTATAAGGCAATGGTTAGGCCACATCTTGAGTACTGTATACAGGTCTGGAGGCCTCATTTCAAGAAGGATGTAGAGCTGCTGGAACGGGTACAGAGAAGGGCAACAAGATTAGTAAATGGAACAAAGGGTTGCTCTTACGAAGAAAGGCTTAAGTTTTGCAAATTACAGAGTCTGGAGACTAGGCACCGGCGAGGTGATCTGATAGAGGTGTATAAGGCTTTGAATGGTTTGAGCATGCTCAATGCCAATGGGATTCTTCATCTTTCTCAGAATAATCACCTCAGAGGGCATAAATTCAAATTGAGGAAGGACGGATGTCGGATAGATGTGCGGAAATTTGCCTTTGGCCAGCGGGTGGTTGGTTGGTGGAACCGACTTCCATCACTTGTTGTTGAAGTTGATAGCCTAAACAAATTTAAAGCTCAACTGGACAGGTATTTCGAACGAACGGAGGGGTGAAATGGGAGAGGGTTTTTTTTTTTTTTTTTTTTGGCTGATGCTGAATAAGCTTGCTTTCTTGCATCATATGCCTCTACTAATGCTAATGCTAATGGTCTTCAATGTAGAGTTATAAACTTTCCTAAACCAAAAACTAGGCCCAAAAATGGATTTCAACTCAGAAATCCAAAATGCAGCAAACAACAAAATTTATTTAGTTGTTTGGTCTGTTTGTGCCTATCATAATAATTGTCCTCTTGTTCCAATAAACTAATTAAATACCTCATGTGGTAAAGTGTCTTTACTAAATCTACTTGGTAGTAATTCTATGTAATGTCTTTCTGAAGTTTATTTAAATTTTTAAATTTTGTAAACGATTAAACTCCAGATGGTGCCCCTGCTGATTAGGTGCCTTTGTATGGTGCACAACTACACATGGTGGCCCTGCTTCCTTTTACTTATGGTAACTTTAATTTCCTTAGATGTCTCCCATGTTATGGTCAATGCCAGCCAATGGATCCTTAACTCACCTTTTTCTTTTTATTTCCCCCCCAGATGAATCTTTAGTAATGACCAAGCCTAAAATATTGATGTCCATAGTGGTATCGGTAACAAGTTGATGCAGAAAGCAATCATCTAGTTCAGGGCTGGGGAACCTTTTTACTACCGAGGGCAAATCTGTGCTTACAAAAATAATGAATCTTAAATTTTACAAGTTCATAGGTATGCAGCAATGCAACCACACAAAGCAATATTACTTAAAATGTTATAATGCCTTAATTAGCTGTAAAATTGCTATATACTAATTGGCAGTAATAATGATGTACTATTACATCATCAATTTGTTCGGAGTGCTTAAAACAACTATGTTAAATTACTCTTTTGCCCTTAAGGTTTATGCTGTTTTTTCATATGGCATCTTAGAGGACTTCGTCAGGGGACGGTTTCAAATTTGATTGGGGGTGAAATTTCGTCTGCGGACAAGAGGTTTCCCATCCCTGATCTAGTTGGTCCAAGAATAGATGGAGGCAAGTGCCCTGTCCATAAGCACCAAATTATGCCCAGACAGTAAAATTATTCCTATAATAAAGCATTCTGATTTGCATGCCTACTCCAGCTGCACACACACACACACACAGCTGATCATTAAACTGAATTCATTCATTACATCTAGAGCACAATCCCACTGTTTAGTTATTTTACCTTTTATATTGTACCATACTGTTTCAATATTATTCTGATGTTCTCCATCCAATGGGTATACTTTTTCTTGAATCCACGTGCTTTGTGGTCAGAAGAAAAGTACTGCCCCCCACCCCCTAACATGTCTGTCTTTTCAATACAAGTACTTAGATTCAAATTTTACATTTAGAAACATTCTCTACACAAAAATTCACTTCACCATGTGACTTTTACTAATCACACTAATCTGATAAACATTTATAACAAACTTTTAAAAATAAGTTTCTCAAACTCAAGTGTACCTAATGCAAAGGACGCAGCAGTCTTGACTTCTTCACTTAAAGAGATGAAGGCATCTAATAAAATGACTTTTAGATCTGTTATGCTGCTGAGATCTCTAGTTAAAAAAATAATAATAATCAAATACAGATTTATTTATTTCTGAATAAAAAAAAAAAAGGAATTTCAAAGATTATAAGATTTCAAAAATTTTTAAATATGTAAGATAAGAGAAAATTCCTTTAAGGCTTAGCATTAGTAGAGGCATATGATGTAAGAAAGCAAGCTTATACAGCATCAGCAAAAAAAAAAAAAAAAACCCCATTCGCATTTTACCCATCATTCACTCCAAATGTTTGTCTAGCTCTGTCTTGAATTTATTTAAGCTTTCAACTTCTACAACAACAGATGATGTTCCAGCAATCAAGCACACACTAGCTAAAGGCAAATTTCCACACATCTATTCTACAACTGTCTTTCCTCAATTTGAATTTATGTTCCCTCAGGCGATTAATCTGGGCAAGAGGAAGAATCCCATCAGAATTGAGCTTGCTCAAACTGTTCAAGGCCTCATACACCTCAATCAGATCACCTTGCCGGTGCCTAGTCACCAGACACTGTAATTTGAAAATTCTAAGCCTTTCTTCGTAAGAGCAACCCTTTGTTCCATTCACTAATCTTGATGCCCTTCTCTATACTTGTTTCAACAGCTCTACAGCCTTCCTAAAATGAGGCCTCCAGACCTGTATACAGTACTCAAGGTGTGGCCTGACCATTGCCTTACACAAGGGGATAATCAACTCCTTATCCCTGCTAGAAAAATTCCTGTATATCATTGATAAGACACCATGAGCTACTCTTGCTGCCTGTCTGCACTGCTCAGAGAACTTCATATCCAACTGAACAATCACCTCCATGTCTTTTATTCTCCACTAGCCTGAGTGTAACACTACTCAGTTGGTATATTTCTCTGGGGTTAATGCAAATAGATAGCAGTATTGTAAAGTACTGCTACCTATATGCAGTACTTTACATCTGTCAATGTTAAACTTCAGTTGCCACCTCTCAGCCCATCTGCTTAACTTTTCTAGATCTTCTTGCAGTAGTGTACTGTCATTAGTAACCCTGTGAACTTTCATATTGTCTGCAAACTTCCACATTAAGCCTGATATACCTTTATCAATATCATTAATAAATACAGAAAACAATGGACCCAACACTGAACCCTGGAGGACTCCAAAAATAGCATTAGTCCACGAGGAGCAGTGCCCATTGATTACCACTCTGTCTTCTCCCACTCAACCATCCCTTTATCCATAGCAGCATTTTGCCCTTAATGCCATACTGCTTCAATTTGTACAGTAGTCTTCCATTTGCAATAGTATCAAAAGCTTTCCTAAGATATGTATATTCCCAAGTATATGATATCAAAATTATTCTTTGCATCCAGTTCTTTTGTGACCACATCATAGTATCTAATCAAATTGGTCAGACAAGACCAATTAAGAAACCCATGCTGTGTTCGAACTATAACCGAAGTGTTGTCCAAATGATCCTGCAGTGCTTCTTCCAGTAGTGCCTCCATTAATTTCCCCAGAATAAAAGTTAAACTAACAGGTCTGTAATTTCTTTCACCCTTTGATCCTCGATCCTCCTTTGTGAATTGGGGTCACATTTGTATATCTCCCCTGAGTTCACAAAAGCTCTCAATTATGGCTAAGGGTTTGCTTACTTCTTTTGCTGCCTCCTTTAATATAACTGGATAGATCCCATCCGCTCCATGTGTTTATCTTCAACAATTTCTCCTCCACTTTCCTCTCAGTTATTACAAAATCATCTAGCTCACTGCCAGGGTTTAATTCACCTCTGGCATTCCCCCCCCCCATAAAGATATAAAATGTTTTTTATATCTTTATGGACCAGAAAGCCAAATCCACCGTCACTCCTTTCATTGTTACCAATGGCGTACAGCAGATGTCCACTTGATAAATTTATAAGTGATGCATTTCTTCTTCTTTTTTCAGCCGAACCAATGATATTCCAATTCACATTTTCTAATTCCTTTTCCAGCTCTAATATCCTGTCTTCACTGATGAGCAATCTTACGATGTAAAAGGCCAAGTTCAGTTTCCATGCATGGTAACTTGGTCGTACCCAGAGATTCTTAGCACCCTCTGCTTCCACTCTGATCCTCTTGTTGTAAGAGGGAGTGAAAGCTGCTGGGGACTGAGGGCCATTTGTTTCTTCGCGCTGTGATGTGCTGGAGGGTTTGGTGTTTTCCTCTTCACACTGACCAGGTATCTTGAAGAGAACCACTCTACATGTTCGCTACCACCAAAGTGACGTAATAGGGCTTACCAACTGTACTTCTAAATCTTCTGAAATAAAGATATTGGATCCATCAGTGTTTTAGCAAGAGCATCTGATAACACACAGAATGCTTATCCCCCCCCCCATTTATGAAACTGTCATTATTGTAGGATCACAATGAATAATATTTCAGTGGACTCTATTTAATAGACAGTTTCATCCCAACAGATATCCAATAACTTGAAGCTGACTTTTTTGTGACTATCAAAGAGCTGGGATATCAGACAGAGACATCTGGAATCAACTTAAGTTAACAAATACCACTTTTTTCCCCCTTTCTGCTCATTTCAAATAACTGATTTACTGTACCTTTCCCTGACAGCATTGCAATATAAAGCCTCACTAGTTTTCAAGAAACCTCTGTGGCTTTATGTAACTATGTGCTAACTTGAAGAGAATTATAGTTGTCATATATGGAAGACGACTGTGCCTTACAAATATAATAAAAACATTAAAGTGTGCTCTGTCATGATCCTTATGTAACAGAGGGACATATAATAATGATATACAGTCAGTTATACATCCAAGTCTTCATCATGATTCCTAACTACAGTGTGCCTGTCTGCAGAAGCTGGAGTGGAGGGTCTGTACTTCTATAATGTTTATCAAGTGGCACATCATCATGAGCTTGAGCCCTGGTGCATGGTAATTTATGTAACTTTTCCATTTTTCTCTTTTTCTTCTGTTCCCACTCCCAATTTTGAAGCCCAGCTGTGGCCCAACAGCATCATGCCATTGAATTTATCCAAAAGATTGTCCTAAAAGATTTCTGTGGATCAATCAGGGCATTTTAACACGTTACAGACTATTAGCATTTTGCGTGGCTTTTCAATACCACTCGCATTTTAGGTGTCAGCTTTGATATGTTGGCATCTTGAATGTTTTGGTGTCAGGGTTTTGACTAATTCAGTGATTCAATGTATCAGCATTATAATGTTGCTATTTTGAACCATTAAGCATTTTGGTTGTTGGAATTACAATTTGTGGGATTGGCTCCCACATAAATGTAGTTCCATGTGGCACAATGCTGAAAAAAAAAAATGAGAACTGCTGTGTCTCATGGTGATTAATGTGTTAATTAGTACATTGTGAAATTTAATCAAAATCTAAAGTTTAACCTGAATAGAATGTTCTTGTTGGGTTCTAGCTCTGCATGATGCAGCTGTGAAAATTAGTTCTATTATATCCTAGAAGAGATTTTATAATCACTTGATACATGCAGAACTGAAATGCTGTGCAAAGTTAAAAATTAATAAAAGAATACTTCGAAAAAAAGAAAAATGTTTATATTTCTTAACAGCAGTTCAGGAAAGCAAAAACTACATTGTAATTGATTGATACTTACATGTGTTTTCCAATTTCTCCAACAGCAAGAAGAGCAAATAACTGAATAGAGTCCATGCTTCTGTTCATCTGAAAAGTCAAACAGCAAAAGGTATGCATTTCAACAATTTTTAATCAGATGATGGTTAACATCAATTTTAGAATTATTATAAAAAAAAAAATCACAAGATTTTTTTTACCTGTAACTCATGTAAGAACTGATGAACAACAGACAGTGCTTCACTGGGACATGTTACAGTAAGGGCAGCAACACATTTGGCAATTGAGTGGTAAGCTTGTTTATGTATTGCATGAGAAGGAGCACCTTGATTCTGACCATTTACCTGGTAGATAGGAGCAGTTAACCGCTATACAATAAACAAAAGAAAAGAAAAAAAAAAATGAGGTACAAAGACTACAATAGGCTTGCAAAAAAAAAAAAAAAAAAAAAAAAACCCACTCCCTAATAAATACACAATTGTATTAGTAATATAAAATGGTACTGGAATCCAAGTATTAATTTTTCATAGTCTATTTCAGTGAAATAGTAATGAAAATCTTTTGCCTATTTCCAAGATGAAAGTAAATTAAAGTTTATACTTACTGAAACTAAGTTCCAATTCATGTTTCTTTAATTTCAATGTTTCTCAAGTTTAAATTCATATTTCACACCTTATTTTAAATATAAAAAAGTTTGTTCGCCTGCACCAGAATTTCTTAATGGAAAAATTACTGCCTTGAGATTAACATCAGGGTTGGGGAAATCTTAAGTAGCCAATTTTCTTGACTTGGAAATATTAAAGATGTAGTGTCTAGGATGTTTTTACCACAGATTTTACAATTTTTTTTTGTACTCTAAACCATTTATTCATCTCCCTGTAACCTACAATAATTTTTCCCCCCTCAGCATTAAAAATCCTAAATAAAGTTAAAACAACACCAACAGCCTGTGGGGTTTTTGTTTAAATGCTAACAAGGAAAAACCAGCCCCTCAAGGTTCATTATTAAACATGAATAACTGCATTTGCTTTGAAATGCAACATTTCTGGGAATGGGAAAATTTTATAATGAATAATGCACTATCTCATGCATAGGGGAATAATCCTCTGCATGCCTTTCAACCAATGAGCCAATCACATATGTGATGGATGGTAAATATCATGAACTACAGAATTGCTCGTATATTTCTATAGTTCATGACACGAAAAAAAAAAAAAAAAAAAAAAATATATATATATATATTTTTTTGGAAATTACGGATTGGAAATTACACTTTAAATATGGAATTATGGCCAGATGCCACCTCAGTCACCTTTCTGTGCATGCAGTGAGATCTTCCCAAACCTTCCAAAATCCATTGTAGTAGATGTTATTCAATGATAGAAGACAGTACATGAAGCTTCAATGGGGGGGGGGGGGAAGACACGAACAGCCTCAAACTTGCCAAACAAGATTTATAAACATATCCAAAAGGTGTATATGTCAGTACACAAACAAACATCTACAGGGAGCTACATTTCGGCTCAATAGATAAAAAGCGCTTGGGATGGTGTCATATCTGATGTTTACAGACTAGAACAGTGGCAAAAAGGTGCTATGGAGTGATAAATCATGCTACACAATGTTTCATTCCAGCAGATGTGGAGACTGGAGAGTATTTTCTCAACCCCAAACTTGGTGGAGGTGGTCTGATAGTAAGGGGCTGTTTAAACTGGTAGAGATTTGGTCTGTTTATTGCAGTGCAAAAACCTGTTAGTATATTTGAACCCTTTAAAGGGGAAAATGTGAAATTTGCAGTTTTTGGTCCCCCTGGTGAGTTTAAGAATTAGTCAATTTATGGCTGATTTATAGTTAGCCTTCTTTGAAAACCTACAGCTTACACTCCCAACTAAATTTTGGGGCTGCAATTGCAATGATGTTTTCTGTATTACACAAAATATAATCATTAATTTAACCAAAATTTTTAACAGATGTCACCTTTGTGTCCAATTTACTGTTGAGTCTGAGCCTTCGTGTCTATTTTTTTGAAATTTAATGCTCAATAAAATACATGCTAATATCTAGCACTAAATGCAGGAGTCTACATACATTTCAACAGCTATCAACGTTCATAGGCAATGAAATGTGCAGTAGAGGTAGGGGGAGGGGAGAAAGTAATATAACAAAATAAGAAAGTTCAACAAAGGCACATTACTACATACTACACGAAACATGTAATTAGTTTATTGGTTTGAAAGGACAAACTGATACAATTAAACCCAAACAATCTCAATATATCTAATACTTGGCTAAGTTAGGAACTTTTAAATTGAAATCCACCTTTGGGCCTGGATTTCAAGATTAGGAGATGTCTATAACTTGATCACAGGAAAGACAAAACTGTACCACAATAAAAATCTCTAGCTGTTCTCATCATCAGCTAGAGTTCTTTAGTATGGTGTAGTTTTGTCTCTCAATGCAAAATGTAGGCCAAGAGACATTTCAACATAGAAATTCGAAACAGTTAATTTTATTTAGGTTGGTATGGTTTGAATCTAAGTGTATCAATTTATCCTTTGAAACCAATAAACTAATTGCATGGTAAAGTGTCTCTAATTAAACTGTCTTACTTAATGGAATCAAAGTTTAGAGGCACAAGATTAGAGGCATATGTTGTAAAAAAACACATATCCTAACCAAAAATAAAACGAAACAATGGAAAATGAATTAATAAAGCCATTTTTATGACCATTCCAGGGATCAGCAAAATATAACAGGCTATAATTATCTTCCAAAGATACAAAGATTGTTAACCTGCCAGTGGATACATGACCAAACAAACATGGTCCTGAGGCACCTAAGAAATGTCCAACTTTGTTTATTTCTGGAAAATTTTTTGAATTAAGCTTAAAACACACCAATACTCATTAAGTGTGATTTTTTTATAATAAAAAAATTGAAAATTTAAAAACTTGTTTTTATACGCAAATTATTTTAACTGATTAAAAAAAAAAAAAAAACAAACAAACCGAATTACAATCATAAAATATAAACATCAAATTAATAGCCACTTCCATTTCCAGTTCAGAAAACCTTGAAGCGTGCAAAAAATTCAAATTTATGCAGACATGTATTAACAAATTTTTACAAATAAAGAAATGTTATGTTGTTGTTATTTGGTTTTTAGGAGCATTAGCAACTAAGGCCATTCTACTCCGAGAATATGCGGTGGTCATTCCCTGACCTTTCCGCATCCTCCGTATTTGGTGGTCACGGGCTCGAACCCCGGTCTTATCAAGAAGCGTGTGCTATGCACTGTCGCTCCTGCCCACCTGGCTACGGAGGTGCCTAATAAAGAAATAAATGAATAAATAATAACAACTGAAACAAGAACGTATTTTACATCACCAATAATTGAGATTAAAAAAAAAAAAAAAAACACTGTACAATAATTAATTGCAAAGCAGGATTCTAATTTCTGTAGCAGATGCATTTAGTCAACAAGCAATGCAATGTATTGTCTTCATTATGCTGAAACCAAATTGGCATGTTGAAGGGCAAGACAAAAGCAGTAAATAATTGTCCAGCACCTGACAAGCCCGATGTGCACTAATTACAAGTAAACAAGAACTGCTCACTTCCAGAACTGACTATATTTAGAAAGGTGCTGAAACCAACAATTAATGCACAAATTATTTTTGGGAGGGACCTGTCAGGTCCTGTGCAACCAATGCCAGGTTAAACAAAAGAAGCTGTAGAAGATTTAACCAATGAATGATTTAGAATAAATCAATGTCTTACTCTTAATAATTCCCTGTATCCGAGTCCTGGAAGCTTGGACATCACTAATGCCTGAAAAAATTCAAGCATGGCATTCAATGCAGCACCTGTAAAATTATTAAAGTTAATGCAATGATATTTATAAATTAGAACAACTATTATAGCCTTCCACTTAAGTTATACAGAGTATAAACAACGTCTTAATAAATAAATAAATAAATACATTTCCATTTATACTCTGTATGGCCACTACAGACAGGAGTTTAACTGACCAATGTCCACGTATGTTACCCCAGAATCACAGCCAATTTGAAATTCTAACCTCCAAGTCCATTTCCTTCCTTGATCAACTTATGTGGGGATTCTTACCAAAATGAGTTTCTATTAGAGTTTCTAAAAAAAAAAAAAAAAAAAAAAACACCCTTATTTTTTTTTTGCTATTTTGTATTCACACTTTCCATAGCTTAATTGTGCTAGCATCATCTACATTAAATATAGATTACTTTTTTTAGTTTAGATTTACTACTTTCTCTTTTAGACCATTTAGTACAGATTTAGTACACATTTAGAGTCCTCCAAACTGTGCCATCATCTACATTAATATACATTGTTTTTTTTTAGTTTATAATGACTACCTTCTCTTTAAGACCATTTAGTGCTGAGCCCATTTATGGACCTTTTTTAATCTCTATAAATCAAACTGTTTTAATAACTGTCACAAACTGTGAGTAGTGTAGCATTTTTAATTTAAATGTAAACTGAAAGAAAGCCTCAGACTAGCACAGCAATGATTCTAGAGGTCCCAATGAGAATCCCTCAGAATCCAATCTTGTGCAAAAATTAAATATCCTGAACCAACCCATTCAATCTTACACCTGTAATTTTGGGATGATCTAATGTCAATATCTCATTCTTCAATGGCAAACACATACTGACTTCACAAGGTGAGACCATGAAGCCATTTCCTTTAGTGTGGATTTTGTGAAAAATTTAATTCTCCAAGGGATTTCATATGCTTCTCATTACACAACATCTGCTACGAAGCACTTAACAGATCTATTAGTAGAGACTTAATAACAAACAATTTGAATCTTACATATCAGAATAATCTGGAAGAATATGTAATATATGCAAAATTGTTATTCTTGTAGTTGTTTCCAAATCAACCAAGAAGGGAAAAACTAAAAAGTGAATACATCCCTTGGTGGAATAATGATATCCCCAATATATGGTGAAATGTTCATAGGGCTTGTTGCTCTTATTGAAAAAAAAAACTCATATGAACAACGTCCTAACAGGAAGTAAATAGGTTGCATCAAGAATATAAAAATTTCAAGTTTGTATGTCAAGGCTATATGCAACATTAAAATAAAATAATGGCAAATTTTTATTAACACTTTTGCTGATCAAAACCCATGGTGACTAACTCATTGTTAATGATGTTGATTCATTGAACTTGAATGGCCCAGTAAATAAAATTACTGGACACACTATCCTCTGAATAATATGGTCCAATTCTCCACTCCCAATAGAAATTAGAGAATTAATAATACTTATCCACTGGAAGAATCTACTCTGTTGTTGATGTTTGAAGAGTTAAAAGATATTTGCCTGGGCTTGATCTACTGGAAAGCATGTTCATCCAGCATTTCTACTCCATCTGGCAAATCATTTAGTAAGCTTATTTAATTGTCTTCAAACTAGAACTTTCCCTAATATCTGGAAACTTGTTTTGCTGAAAATTATCCTGAATTTAACAAACCTCCTTTGGATCCTAAATCTTACTGGATGATAGCCTTCTTATCACATCGTTGGAAGCGATTCTTTGCAGCTTCATTTCATGCCCAGGAAGAGATGTGACAATTCTTTCTTTGAGCTCAAGAAACTTATTGAAGAATTAACTTAAAAGATTCTCTAATCCTCTTTATAGGATTAGTATACCAGAGGTGACAACACAGGTGTGGGCCAACATAAGCAGGGGTTGAGGCATAGCATCCACACAGAGGAATGCTTCCCCCTCTGTGTTACTAGGCAATAACAAGATGATAGATTACCCTCATTAACTAGTGCAATACCATCATTTTTCTTATCAGAGGCTTGAAGTGGTGAAACCTACGTTTAGTCACCACAGCAAAGCATCAACAACCCTTGTCTCTCCAATCATGGCAAGATCCAATCTTTCTTACATTTTAAGGGTACAGCACACTAAAACCATGTTTGCAGGCAGGCCACTAGATAGTACACTGAACTGAACCTATTGGTAACTCTCTAGGAGGCATCCAGATCAGCTAGTGTATCAGATGGGAGTGTGATATCTGAAGAGAGGTCAAGTAGTTTGTATGTGGGGGGACATTGTTGAGGCCACATTATGTCAAGGAGCTGAGAATATTCTTGCTGTGTGTATGCCACATCCAAAAATTTCATTACTTCATACTACATGTCCTCCCATCTTTTCTTACTACTGAATACATTATGAATAGTCAAACTAATAGAACCTTAGCTAATCTCGTTGCTCTTATTTGCATCCACTCCAATAAATACAAATAAATATATATATACATATACAAATACCTGATCATGTATCAATATTTATTTCAGCTGACATCAGATCAAGCATATCTGCCTTACCCATATTCGACCATTTTATAAATGTTTCCCCCCATATCTGATGGCATACCACTTTCTTTTTTTTTTTTTTATTAGTATTTTGATGTACTAATTTTTCTTAATTCATCATAACTTTTAGGATATTAACATTCTTTCACCTTTCCCAAATCTACTACATTTCTTTTTCTACTTTCCTCACCCTTCTAGTTACTGGCACTTTGTAACTTTCACATTCATTTATGCATACTTTATTCAATATATTAATACAAACTTATGTGTGTGTATATACACACACACAGCAATATTTCGCTTAGCACAGCTTCAAACAGCATGGGTTTCATTATAACATGGTTTTCACTTAAGTTTAAATCTGTGACAAGGCCTTTGGTATTGGGTTCCATAATAGTCAAAGTTTGTTTTATGACTATAATGTTCCATTGCCCCGAAAGCTCCTGTTTGTTTATATTTTTGTGTCTTAACTTATAAATTTATTAGTTTTCAGAGGAAGCAATAAACTTGCTAAGTTTAAGTCGATAATTTACAGTAATAGCCTAGACACGTACTCTACATATATGCTGTGGTGCCAACTCTATTGTCTCACATGCACATGTGCCAATAGCTCTCTCTCCTCAGGTAGTCAGTGGCAGTGTTCCATCCTGACAAGATAAGGTAATAGCTTTTCAAATTTTTTATTTCACAATTTATTTTTTATCCCTTTAAATACGAAACAATGAGTCAAAAAAGAAAAAGTAACGAAAGCGGTGGAGCTACTAAATGTAATGGCTTACATTAGAAAAAAAAAACTTGATATTACCAAGTGCCACAACGATGGTGCATTGTATGCTAAAATCGCGCGTGAAAATGGAATGAATGAAGCAAGCATCTGTGCGAATAATTATTCGAAAGAATTATCAGTATAAAGAGCAGGGAATTTCTACAGCATCTTATGACAAAAGTGATAACTAAGCAAAGAAGTTCGCTATTGATTAATATGGAATGTCTTTTATTAATATGGATAGAAGATTGTAATCAAAAGAGAATTCCTTTGAGTCAAAACATCATTCAAGTGAAAGCCATGAGCCTTTATAACACGTTGAAGGAAAAAGAAGAAAATGAAGAGGTTTCTAAAGAAATATTTACAGCAAGTCGTGGTTGGTTTTCTGATTTAAAAACTGTGTTGGGCTTCACAATGTTCATATCTCAGGTGAAAGTGCAAGTGCAAACAAAGATGCTGCTGCAAGATTTCCCAGTGATTTGAAAGACAATTGAGGAAGATGGCTACGAGGATGAACAAATTTTCAATGTTGACGAAACTGGACTGTTCTGGAAAAAAAATGCCCTCATGAACTTTTTTAGCTGAAAATGAAAAGGCCCAACCTGGATATAAAGCATCAAAAGATCGCTCAACACTTTTGTTGGGTGGAAACTCATCTGGGGATTTTAAATTGAAGCCTCTACTGTGTTCAGAGCAGAAAACCCAAGAGCTCCAAAGGATTGCATAAAAAGGCACATTGCCCATAATTTGGTGATCAAATAAGAAAGCATGGACCATAAGAGAATTGTTTACAGAATGGTTCACAAATTATTTTTGTCCAATGGTTGAACGTTACTGCAAAGATGAAGGGATGGAGTACAAAATTTTGTTGCTTTTAGACAATGCACCAGGCCATCCACTTGAAATTTCTGATCTCAATGAAAATATAAAAATATGCTTTCTTCCACCTAACACAACGTCTGTCTTACAAACTCACGAATCAAAGTGTAATTTCTACATTCAAGGCGTATTTATTTGTGGCAAACTTTTTCTCAAGTGACTGAAGCTTCAACAGGAGTGGGATCATCATCTTTACAAACATTTTGGAAAAATGTTAACATCAGGAATGCGATTGAAAATATATCTGCATCTTGGCTAGAAATCACTGCCAACAACATGCGTTCTGTTTGGCAGCATGTTTTGTCCCATTTGGCAAATAATTTCACTGGTTTTAAATCACAAGTTCAAACAATTGCCGAAGACATTGTGAAGATGGGCAAAAGCTGGGTTAGAAACTTTGGACACTGCCAATGTACATGACTGCATTGACTCACATGCAAATGACTTAGATGATGCAATTACAAATTGATGAGCAAACTGCATATGAAGAAAAGGAAAACAATTCTGAAGTGGATAACACTGAATGTTGAGCATAGCATCAAGATATGGAAAATTTTACAAGATGGGATTCGGTGCTACAAAGACCTGTACGCTGAGAAAAAGAAGAGACAGCTTCACCAGATTTCATTATTGAAATACCTAAATAAACAATAAAGCTTTTTTCTCATCTCTCATGATGTTACCTTTCCATTAATAAAATTTTTGCAATATCCTTTTATTTCAAATCCTTTTAATTGGCTATCAAGCACAAATTGTTTATGGATTTATTATAATTTGTTTATAGACTGTTTCTCTGGTATGCATTCAATTAAAACCCATTATAATTATACCCCAATCAGCACGGTTTCACATAATATGGAACAGTTTCGGTACCAATTATCAGTGCTATGTGGGGTATTGCTGTACACACACGCGCTTTTTTGTTTTGTACAATGAAATTGAAATATTTTTTCTGCCATGTGCTTATATTAATGTTATATAAGAACAAGTTAAGAAATGCAAACTTATTTTCTTTTCCTGTCTTGAAAATATAGAGAAACAGCATAGCAAGTGTTCCTAAACAATCGAAAATAATGCTTCTTGCTTTTACCATCTAGCACTGTTTAATATTTGAAGAAATGCAATGAAACTACAACCTTAAGAACAAAAACACCAATGTTATGCCTGGTATAGTATATAAGCTTCATGAAGACAAATACAACCAGTGCCCCTACCAGCAGCTTTGAATCCCATATTGGTGAAGACACACACATTTATCACAACCTCAGCATGTCTGTATTTGAAAAACATTAAAAATGAAGCACAGCAGAATTCAGTGAAAAAGCTTTTAACAAAATTATAAAAGTTGGCAGCTGTGTTGTCCTGCAGCCCCATACAATTTTTCAGGTGCACAGATCCAACAGTTTTCCAAGCAAACCAGATCTTTTTTTTACTGGATGCCCCATCCTCAATATAGAATTACACCGAAGAAAAGCAATTCTAACTGGGTTCCGTTTCCGTTGTTTGGTTTTTAGGAGCATTAGCAACTAAGGCCATATTGCTCCGGGATATGCGGTGGTCATTCCCTGACCTTTCCACATCCTCCGTATTTGGTGGTGACGGGCTCGAACCCCGGTCTAATCAAGAAGCGTGTGCTACACACTGCTGCTGCTCCTTCCCACCTGGCTACGGAGGTGCCTTCTAACTGGGAAATTCTGTAATGTACTTCATTGTTTCAAATGAAACTATAGCAGGTCTGTTTTGAAAAATATTTACAGAAATGAAGCACAGTAGAATTCAGTTAAAAAGCTTTCAATAAAATTATAAAAGTTGGCAGATATGTAATATACAATTTTAATTCAAGTATCTGTTTCATTCTTTCCTTATTCTTCTGTTGTCCCATACAATTGTTTGGGGCACATATGGGCATAGGTTTATAAGAAAAAATTATCCTTTTCTTTTGGATTCTCTAGTTATCAATGTAGGAAAAAAGTCCAAACTGAGAAATCATTGTGTCCTCCCCTTTTTCAAATGAAATTTACTATCAAAAGTTCATAAAGGCAATGAAATTTTTATAAAATTCAGATTGATCAGGTATGTTCTAGATAAGTGTTTCTCAACCTTCTTATGCCCATTGTTACACAATGCCTTTCAGACATTTTGAGACACTGCACAATATTAAGGGATGGGATGTGCGTGCGTGCGTACACACACACACACACACACACACACACACACACACACACACACACACACACACACACACACACACACACACAGTATCATAACATGTGGGACTCACTTTAGAATCAAAAACCAAAAAAAAAAAAAAAAAAGTATCAAATTACAGCCAATTTTGTGTTCCAGCAACTATCTGCTTTGTTTACAGGAAATGCTCAAAATGACCATTGCACTGAATACAATCCTGCAAATGCCTCATCATAGACCTCTTCACCAGCCCAAAAGTTCCAGATTTCCATTGAATTTGCTGGTAGCATTGTTCAACATGTTTGCAGGACATTTCAATGTTCTCAATTGGTGTGGAATAAACAATGACTTTCAGCTGTCCCCACAAGTAAAAATCAAGTGGAGTATGCAGGCCAGGCAATGGGTCCTGCATGACCCATCCATTTATTAGAGAATCACTCATTCAAAAAACGTTTCTAGTAACACTTCTAAAACGAGGCAGAACACACCATGGTACGTAAACCATATGCGATGGATGATATCACGAATGGGTTGCTGGAAGTAACTTCTTCCAACAACTCATTTCAATGTTCTCTTAAAAATTGCAGTAGGATGCTCCTGCTAATCTCCCAGGCAGAATAGGCCCAATTAAATTGTTGTTGATGTCTTGACTGAACAATGGATAGGGATTCTCTTCACCATAATTTTTTCAATGTAACTGAGGATGATCCATTCTTCCAAATCAACAGTTCTGGTGCTGACGTGCCTATACTATCTGAAACTCATTTTCTACATGAACTAGTTTCTGCAAGGCTTTCATGTATTCTCTGAGAGGTCTTATTTGGCACATGATGATTAAGGAAGTTTTCACCATACAGATGTCTTGCTTCAGCTGCACTGCATCTAGCAAGTCCATACATGAGATTCATGCCGGCTGCTATCTCCTGATTTGAATAAGCCTCCATTATAACAGGAGATGATATGCAGTGCCTTTGTCAGGAGGACTAACTGAAATCACTCAAAGAACACTATGAGATCTTGTTTACATAACTGCAACAAGGTCCCTCTATGATATATTAAGCAATGTTTGTAAACAGTTGAATGGGCCACAACTATGCTAACTCAGTTTGTGGAAAGAATTGCTGGAACACAAAAATTGCTGTAACTTGGAAACAAGGTGAAATCAAACAGATGTTTAAATAAAATTTTTTTTTAAAATTGTTTGTAGGTCCTAAATTCATCCCTGAAGTGGGTCCATTTTATGGTCCATTTTAAAATAGTTTTTGTATCATTTTATGATACAAAAAACTGACTTCTATACATTTTATGTATAGAAGTCAGTTTTTTGCCCTCAATAAAGATATTGTGAAATACCAGCCAAAAACCATTGCTCTAGATTATACATGTAATCTTTATTTGCTCGTTTTGACAAGTAAATTTAAACATATCAATTTAAATTTGCCAAAACTTAAAACTTTTATGCCATTATGATATTATTGGCCTCACTTAGAATTCTGGGATAAGAAATAACTATTATTTACAGTAATATTTAGCCTTATAAATTTAAAAGGGGTCTGGGAAGTCTTCAAGTTACCGACCTTGCAATAATGGAGAACGGATTAGCACCAATATTTCTGGCAAGATGGCATCAGTGACATTGAGCAGTGATTGTTGTCGAATTCTAGATATGGAGGTTAACAGGCTCATTGTAAGCTAGAAGAAAAATGAACCATTAAAAATAAAATCAATGATAAAAAAATTTATATAAAATTGAATACTCATCAGTACTAATAACAAACAATAAGTAAAAATACTCATTAACTTAATGATTTTATTCAATTTCTGCCAGCAAGTATAGTGATTCACTTCAGTGGATAAAAACTTGTAATTTTCTCACTAAGCATTTCCACAATGATGCTTTACTGTTTTAATGCAGAAAGCACCTATCTTTTTATTGTTATACATCTAATGCAATAACAGGCAAACAAATATATTTGCATATATTTTATGCATGCTTGCTGCTACTGCCACAACACTAGTGGTAAGTTTGAAATTATGCCTTTTTCTCTTCTGAATTCTTTTAAACATTGATTCCAACATGTTTAAGAGAATTCAGAAGCAAGTGACTTGCACAACATCTGTCAGATATTATTTTTAAAAAAATTATAAAAATATATTAATTATTACATAGGATTTTGCAGGGGTGGGGGTATATTAGCACAGAAATTAAATACAGACAGATTTACTGCACTGGGCTAATCATAGATAACATTTTGTTCCTTCCAAAGATTGATTAAGACAGATCTTATGTCTATTCAGGAACAAAAACTGTTATCTGTTGTTCAGTGTAAGTTGCTGTTATCATTTTAAATTGCAAGCATTATCCAACAGGCAAATCTGCGACACTGCCAGGATAACTGTTTTGAAGCTTATGGGTTTCTCATCAGCTGGCAGGTGGCCTCTATTAGAGAATCTATGCCAAAACAAGTGAACAATTATTTTTATTCTGTATCAACAGTCAAATAGTATGTGGAAGAAAAAATTCCATTTAAACACACAACTGTTGTGTGTGCATTCCCTGAATAATACACAACCCCGCACAACCTCCAAACTGGTCCTCCAGGTTGGGGGTTGTGCGGGAGGCTGGTTCCCTCCCCACCTAAAAAAAATAAACTCAAAGCTCAAAGAGAAAAACTGGACGGACAAAGGGATACGACTCGGACTGGAAAAAGGAAATGAAAAGGAATAATGGACATTTTAAATATTGCAACATGGAACATAAGAGGATTCGGATATAAAGAAGTCTAACTACCTAAACCAACTCCAAGATCACCCCCCATGATCCTTTGTGCAGAAATTACTAGCTCTATATATCAGATATTATTTGAATAAAATAAAAACAATAAATAATAATAAATAAATAAATAAAAACAAGGAATGCCTTAATATAATTGTTCATTTAAAATAATTTTTAGCAATATTCATTAGAAAGAAATTTTAATACAACAAAATGATTCATGCATCCATAAGAAGTTTGCTGTAATTTAGTAGGCAGTGAGCCTCCCCTTCCCCATCAGAAATGCAGTTTGCCAACAGAGGCAGGGAACAATTAAGCTGCATATAAGCAAACTGCCTGAGTATCAGGACAAGTTTTCTGGTATATATAAAAATTATATAGAGATATCAATTAAACTGAAAGAATTTAGAACTTCATTGTTTTTGCAGGAAAGTGAATTCAAATATGCATGGGGAATTAAATTTCAAAAATAAATACATACCTGAGAAATATGAAGGTCACTTTCACTAATAAGTGGTGGTAGTTCAGCCATAACGATATTGATCATATCCTGAGTAAGGGATTCACCTAACAGTAAAAGGCAGAAAATGTTAATAAGGAAATTTAAAAAGATAAATAAAATATCTATACAAGATTATTTCAAACTTATAGTTCTGAATTTTAGGAAATATGCAAGTACTACACAGAACCATCAAAGTAAGTTTGAATTTTGAGTACAAGTTTGCCACACCTTCACACTATTATAGGAACAACAACAACAACAAAAAAAAAAAATCCAGGCTCTTCAGACCACAAGCTTTTTCCACTGTACCAGTCTAGTTTTGGCATAGGTGACATCAGCATCACTCCAGTTGAATCTTTTTGATTTTGTACAGAAAAAGTGACTCGTATAAGCAGTCTTAATAGCAGTTTAAGTGTATAATAAGTTGGTCCTTGAGGCTGTAGCAAACATTCCCCCAGATATACCAGACAAGCTGCATGCTACCTGGGAGTCTAAAACGCTGATGGAACTGATATTCGGGTGACACTCAAGTCAAGTGGACCCAATTTCGGCGAAGTCCGGATGGTATGTGACAGCCAAATTCTCTGCGTGCACCTTCACGATGGTGGCACTGTCAGTAATCCTGGGTACGCCCACATGCACAAGCACACTGTGGGTGACCACCCACACCACACGGAGGAATGCCGCCCCTCTATGTTAACCAGGTAATACTAGGTAGCTGATGACTCATCAACTGGTGCAATACCACCACTTTGCTTATTGGAGGCTTGAAAGAGCTAAATTTCTGTCAACACTTCCTCATCTCTTCTATCATGCAGTATGATTGATGTCTTTTGAGGTTATGATGAACACCTTGGCAAGATCTAAACTTCCTTACATTTCGAGGGTACTGATTTAAAATGGTGTTCGCAGGCTGGCCACTAGTTAGTACACTGGACCGAACCCATTGGTAACTCTCTAGGAGACTTCTGGATCAACTAGTGTATAACTTGCTACCTTTACTCTGCCAGATAGTGACTGGAGGAGTCCGAGTAGTGTGTTTGCAAGGGGCATTGTTGAGGCCACGTTATATCAAGGATCTGGGTATATTCTTACCACGTGTACGCTATATCCAAAAATTTTATTACTGCATACAGCAACCCCCCCCCACCTTTTCTTACTATTGAATATACCATGAATTGTCAAACTAATAGAGCAAACTTAGCTGCGAAAAGACCTAAACTTCCCAAACACTTCCTAGTTCATTTCACAAATATACGTGGTCTCAGTTCTAATCTCGATGATGTCCATTTCCAGTCTGTCAAACTCCATGTACTTTTTCTGACAGAATCTCAGTTATCGGTTGATTCAACCACTGCTCATCTCAGTTGTCCAAATTATTCGCTGTATGATTCCTTTCAGCACAAAGCTGGTACTTCTGCACGTCTGTTCCGATATTCCCTGTCAGCGACTTAGTAATTTGGAATCTCCTCTTTTTGATCATTCCTGGCTTAAAATCTCTCTACCACATGCTGTCAAATTCGTCTGCTGTCTCTATCGTTCTCCCAACTCAGCTAATCACCTGGAAGTCTTTGACTTCTTCTCTTTGCAACTTGACTTTATCCAGTCCAACTTTCCTGACAGTGAGGTAATTTTCCTTGGTGATTTTAACGTTTACAACTCCAGCTGGCTTTCGTTTTCTAGTCACACAGACCCAGCTGGTTGAGATGCTGAGGCTTTTGAAATTACTAATGACCTCGCACAGATTGTTCATTTACTTACCAGAATACCGGATAATCCTAACCATACAATCAATGCACTTGATATTTTTCTCACAAACAACCCTTCTAAGTACACGGTCAAAGTGAGTGGTCCTTTAGGACCTCAGATCACAACTTGGTGATTGTATCTTCTCCAATGGAACCTTTATCTCCTGGCTATTCCCAACCTTGTATTGTTTAGCATTACAAGAATGCAAATTGGGATGACCTCCAAGATTTCTTTTCTTCTTTTCCTTGGTCGGATTACTGTTTCAAAACTTCTGATGTCAACATTTGCTCAGATCATGTCAGTGAAATTATTCTTGTAGGAATGGAATCCTTTATCCCACACACCACTTCAAAATCTCGTCCTATAAACCTTGGTTTTCCAATAAATGTGCTAAGGCTGTTCAAGAGAAGAACGTTGCATATCGTAATTGGCTTGTTTTCAAATCTTCAGTTTCATTTCCTGCCTACACCAAAGTTGGCAATAATTGTAAAGCAGTTATTAATCAGTCCAAACTAGATTTTGAACATGCTAAGAGTAGAAAACTTGCTTCTTGCCCTAATGGTAGCTGAGCATTCTGGTTTCTCACTAAAGCTATTGGCCACAACTTTTGCCCATCTGTGTTTCCACCTCTGTCCAAACCAGATTGTTCTGTTGTCACTTCAGCCAAGGATAAAGTAGACCTGCCAGTGTCCCATGCTAAGAAAGCCCTAGGTCCTGATGGTATTTCTCCACTTGTTCTCAAAACTTGCACTCCTGAACTTACTCCTGTTCTTTGCTGCCTTTTTTCACTTTCTTATTCCAAAGGTGTTTTTCCTTCTGCTTGGAAATTTGCTCATATCCAGCCAGTTCCTAAAAAGGGTGACAAATCACTCCCATCCAATTATCGTCCCATTGCAATTACTTCCTACTCTTTCGAAAGTAATGGAGAAATCAATTAACTGCCAACTCAAACTATCTAGAAACCTTCCGCCTAATCAATGATTGCCAGTATGGATTGCATCAGTTCGATCCACTGGTGATATTCTGGCTTACATTATCCTCGTTTATGGACAAATTCAATGGAAAAGTCCAATGAAACAAGCAGTTGCTCTTGACATCTCAAAGGCTTTCGATCGTGTTTGGTATAAAGGTCTTCTGAACAAGCTTCCATCTGATGGTTTGCCAACTGTTTTTTGTAATTGGTTATCCAGTTTTCTCTCGGACCCTCACTGAGGGTGATGGTAGATGGCTCTCTATGTTCAAACTTTTCCACTAATGCTGGTGTCCCCCAAGGTTCAGTTCATTCTCCCACCCTTTTCCTCTTGTATATTAATGACCTTCTAGAAATTCTATCCATATTTTGCTGATGATAGCACATTACATTCCACTTTCCAGTTTGAGAAACCTTGCCCTGCTCAAGTTTCAACTTCACAAATATCCGCTACCAAGTCCTTAAATGCCAATCTCCAGGTAATTCTCCAGCCAGTGGGGCAAAGACAACTTAGTTGATTTCAATCCTTCTAAAACTCAGTCCTGTCTTATTTCAAGCAAAAAGGATTCTTCTGTTCCTATGCTTATCTTTGGTAACATTCCGATTTCTAAGCAAGATGATATACAGCAGACTCTCGATTAACCGAGACACCAACTCCAAATTAAAAAAAAAAAAAAAAAACCAACCAGATGTTTGCAAGCCGTAAATAAGCGATATTATAAGTCATCATTGGGAGATTATCTTGCAACCTTCCACCCTACCATTGCTAAAAAAAAAAAAAAAAAAATAAAAATAAAGAGAAACATTTGTTCTCTCTTGTTGATTGTTGTGTTCCATTGCACTGCAAAAGAACAATTTTTGTTTGATTATTTGTCAGGGATGTCGGAATTTTTTTTTTTTTTTTTTTTTTTGTTTGTTTAGAAATCGCAAAAATGATCAAATGCAAGGGTTGTGCTTTCAATTAAACAAAAAATAGAAATTACTCAAAAGTCTGAAAACGGTGAATCCGCTAAATCTAAAGAACAAGCACATTACAAATATTGCTTCCGGCATTACTTTTCTTCCAAACAGCTGTTCACTCTATACAAATCGCAAATCTGCCCATCATGGAATATTGTTCCCACATTTGGGACAGTGCCCCCAACACCTCTCTTCTCAAACTTCTAGATTCCATTCAGAAGAGGGTAGTTAGGTTAATTAATGACTCCTCTCTAACAAAGTCTCTCCACTCGCTGTCTCATAGACATACTGTTACAACCTTCTTTCCTTCGTGTTTCCTGAAAATTACAGTCCACAGAAGTTCAAGTGTAATGTCAACAAATATCTTTAGTTTTCTCAACCTCCAACCCATGCAAGGTTCTAATACCTCTTGTGTTTGGGGTTTTCATAAAAAAAAAAAGCAAAACTACCAAATCCAGGATTCTTCAACTCTATTTGCATAGTTTGGTTTGAAATGGGGCTTGCTTTTCTTAAAATTGAATTTTTCAGTCATTTGCTGCACATACAAACTGTGTGGTACTACACTTAAGGTGGTAGAAAATGAAAAAGACCTGGGAGTAATTGTGCAGTCAGATATGAAGTTTTCTGAGTAATGCAGACAGGCTGCCAGGGCAGGTCATGGGGTTTTGTCAATGATATTTAGGAATTTTGCTAGCAGGGAAAAGGAGGTGATTGTCCCTCTGTATAAGGCAATGGTCAGGCAACGTCTTGAGTACTGCGTACAGGCCTGGAGGGTTCATTTTAGGAAGGACGTAGATTTGCTTGAGCGTGTACAGAGAAGGGCAACAAGATTAGTGAGGGGAATGAAGGGATCCTCTTGCCAAGAGAGGCTTAAGTTCTGCAAATTGCAGTGGCTGGAGACTAGGCACCTACGCGGTGACCTGATTGAGGTGTATAAGGACTTGAATGGGTTGAGCACACTGAATTCTGATGGGATCCTTCCACTTGTTCAGATTACAAACCTAAGGGGGCATAGATTCAAATTAAGAAAAGACATGTAGAATAGATGTGTGGAAATTTGCCTTTAGCCAGCGAGTGGTTAATTGCTGGAACAAACTTCCATCTGTCGTGGAAGTTGATAGGTTAAATAAATTTAAGGAGGAACTGGATAGGCATTTGGAGGGAATGGTGTGATTTTTTTTTTTTTGGCTGATGCTGCATAAGCTCATACACTTGCTTTCTTGCATCACATGCCACTACTACATGATCTATTCTGATGCACAATTTTCTTTAAACTCCTGCAGTTTCATTCTTGGAGTACCAACTTTCTGTTGCATTTCTTCCTTTTAGCACAGCATTATACTTTCATTTTCCACTCATTGCATACTTCTGGGATGGTTTTTTTTCAACATACCGGTGATTTCCTTTGTTTTCTCCACTGTGAAAATTGGAAAGATCACCTGTCTGCAACATGAATGGAATGATTAAGAAGCTTCAGAAAAGTGTACAGTATCTGTTACCAAGTAAACTGTGATCAACTATGCAACAACTTTCATTTTCACACAATGCCTTTGTCTGCTGACACCAATTGCAAAAGGTTTCTAATTTTTTGGCCAGTTGACAACAGCACACGGAAAGAGCATACTTAATGCATTACCATAGTGATTCATGAGAGATGTCTTCAGCAGACAAATATGAGCCACAAATGAAATACAGAGTATCAGTTTCGCTGACCATGACAGCATAATGTCTGCAATCTATGTAACTGGAATGGGCCACAACTACTGTTTACCATTCTACCCCTACCATGACTAATTACAATTTTGAGAGAGAGAGAGAAAATCTATTGCACAACATTTGATTATAACCGGTTACAAGATTAAGTAGTGTTGCAATGTTCCTTCACGGCCAAAAGAAATTTCAGAGCAAAAAAGGAACTGAGGTACACATATGCATGACAAAAATATGCCAGCATGCATCAGACCCTCAGCAGTTTATGTAATGCAGCAGAGTTTGTGTGGTGGTAAATAGAGGTGTCAAACTGCATGGCACTCTGACACATTTTTTGACATACAAAGTGTGATTACAAAGTTCAGGGACTGAACTAATATTTGGGAAATAATGAAATTTACCAACTATTTGGATGGATCTTCTTCAAAGTAATCTCTCTGACATTGTATACACTGATCCAAACATTTCTACAACTTCTGGAAGTATTCCTCATACAATTCTTTTGGAATTGCCAATAGTTTGTGTTAGGTTCTGAATAATTTCCTCAGTTGCAAATCTTTGATACTTCAAGGGAGTTTAGAGGCTAAATCCAATGAGTATGGCAGATGGGAAGGCTACATGGAGTGCGTTACAAGATATTCTCGAATGGAAAGTGCAGAGGTGATGTCACGCCGCAAAAGCTAGCTCTCCTACTCGCACTTTTCTGGCCATTTTCTTCAAATAGCATTGCACAATTACTATAAAACTGTTTTGTAGTATTCTTAGTTCACCATTTCACTATGAGGAACACATTTGTGGGCCTTCAAGAAGACCAAATCTTCCAGTGAAAGGCCTAGTCCTTTGTTTCTGGGCCGCAGTCATCCACAATTTGTTGCAAGTAATGAAAGAATAAGTGGTGTCAACAGCTCCCATCTGTCGTTGTGGACGTTGATAGGTTAAATAAATTTAAGGAGGAACTGGACAGGCAGCTGAGTATCACCACCCCATGAGAAGCTGACTAGGTGTTAGTACTAAACTAAGAACTTTTTTAATTGAAGTATAAGATGAAGTAACTTGTTATGAAGGATTTCATACTATGAGATGTTATAACAACAATGGCAAATATACAAACTTTGGTTTGTCAAAAAATTCATCTATGTAGTAATGATGCATTTGTGCTAAACAAATTCATAGTTTTAGGCTTTCTAAAACTTTATTAGTCAAAAAGAAACTAAATAACAGTAAGAACAGTAAATCCAAAAAATGTCAAAAGTGAGCTATTACTTAATTTTTCTTGTAAACTCTGCAGAAACTATTGGTCAGGAAAATCTGATACTTCTGATAAAGGCAAATTTCCACACATTCGACAACTGTCTTTCCTCAATTTTGGTTTATGCCCCCTCAAGGTTGTAATCTGAGCAAGAATCCCATCAGCATTGAGCCAGCTCAATCCATTCAAGGCCCTATACATCTCAATCAGATCGCTTTGCAGGTGCCTACTCTCCAGATGCTGCAATTTGCAGAATTTAAGACTTTCTTCGCAAGAGTACCTCTTTGTTCCCCCTCACCAGGCTTGTTGCCTTTCTCTGTGCTTGTTCTAGCAACTCTACATCCTTCCTAAAATGTGGCTTCCAGACCTGTATGCAGTACTCAAGGTGTGGCCTAACCATTGCCTTATACAAGGGGATAATCACCTCCTTATTCCTGTATCATCTTATCTCTGTGCTTGCAAAATTCCTATATATCATTGACAAGACCCCATGACCTACTCTGCCAGCTTGTCTGCACTGCTCAGAAAAATTCATATCTGACTGCACAAATACCCCCAGGTCTCTTTCATTCTCTACTACCCCAAAGTGTAACACCACTAAGTTGGTACAATTCTCTGTTGTTACTGCTACCTACATTCAGTACTTTGTATTTGTCAATGTTAAGCTTCAGCTGCCATTTCTCAGCCCATCTGCTCCAGGTCTGGTTTCAGCAGCATACTGTCATTACTGTTATTAACAACCCTACCAGCCTTAGTATCACCTGCAAACTTTGACATTAAGCTTGATATACCGCCATCAATTCTGCCTCTTGCTCGGAATAATCACCTGAGAGGGCATAAATTCAAATTTAGGAAAGACAGATGTAGGATAGATATGTGGAAATTTGCCTTTAGCCAGCGGGTAGTTGGTTGGTGGAACAGATTTCCATCCCTTGTTGTGGAAGTTGATAGTCCAAATAAATTTAAGGCTCAGCTGGACAGGTATTTCGAACAAACGGAGGGGTGAAGTGGAAGTTTTTTTTTTTTTTTTTTTTTTGGCTGATGCTCCATAAGCTTGCTTTCTTGCATCATATGCCTCTACTAATGATAATATCATTGATAAATACACAAAACAACAATGGGCCAGAGTTTCTCCCTTTGCATGCAAAAAGCACTATGGATTCAGATTATTCCTAAAATTTTCCTATGTCTGATGAAATTAATCTGTGCATTGTGCCCCTCCATTAATGACAAATAAAAACCCACAAGTTTCAGACCAGGTGTTCATCCTACTGCTGCTGCAAAAAATGCTGGTCAAGCTACATATGGTTACTCTATCATTCTTGAAAATCATTCATTCTTGCTTTCTCCTCTTCCATAGAAGAGGGTATACTCTAGCTAAGGCTAAACATAACAGGAAATAGGATAACTTGGAAGAAAATAGTGAATGGAGGTAGACATTCAAAAAGGACTGGTTTGTATGTCGAGGGTGACCTGTATAACAATGAGGTATAACATGGTGTTTTGAGAATTATATTTTAATATTACTATGTACCTAACTACAAACTCAAGATACTAGAAGTCAGATTTTTATCATAAATGTTACACACAACTAAGTCACTTTTATCAATTAAGTCACTTTTACATTGGGAGCTTACCAAGCAAAAAGTCCACATGCTCCTTTTATTATAACCTTCAAAATTATCCTTTAAATCATAAATTCAGTAATTTCATATTCAAAATAACTTGGTGTAATTTCATACTATGATCTCAGTCCACTACCTAAAGTGGTTCCCCTTTCTAATCACAAAACTCAAATATATGTTCACTTAAAAATAAACTTCAAATTAAAATTAACTTAATTTCAATTTTGACCATTTGCACCACTCATTCTCAACTGCCTTGTTTCCCTTACCCAATTTGTATGCAAATGTAGCTAAGAGATTACAAACTAGTGGATTATGTCACTGCAAAATGGATATGATTTAATCTCATGGGCATAACATTATCAAATGCATTAGTGCTTTTCTGACCACACATGCAATCATCAAATTATAAAGTTCCAATGATCTTATCCTTAACTAGCCTATGCCAAGACAATAAATATCTAACATTCAAATTGAATGTTAGCCATAGTCTAATTTTATTATTTAGAAAGATAACATTTATTATATATGTGTTGCCCTTTTCAAGAATATATGATTCCACGAAACTTGTTGAATCCTTTGGGCAATCTGACATTTTAACCGGAAAAAGTCTAGTATAATTCAGATCAGGGCTAATGCATAAGACAATTCCAAAGAAGACTAATTTACATTTCATTTTGTATAGTTTGTTTATTTCCCATCTTGTTCATTTCTAAGCCAATGGGAAGCTTTCCATTGACTTAGAAAAACCAAGGTGCCTCTTCCGACATGGTTTGGCAAAATCTTTACATTGTCATAAACATTGAGCAGAAAACAGCTATTTTTGTATTAATGAGATTTAAATTCTTCTGAATTTATCGAGAGAGAGAGAAAAAAAAAAAATTACATGCCATGTCAAGTCACTCCTTTCACTTTCCCAATCAACTTTTACCACTCTCTGAATTCTGAAAAAGTCTAAAATTGTTCTCCAAACAACTAGATAATGAAGAATGTCCTGAAGACCATTTCCAACAAGATGGTGCCACCTCCCACATATCTAAATCTTCAGTGCCAGCAGCAAACCAACTAAAGAATCATCCTGTATATCAAGTATTCTGAACAGCATCATGCCTTTTGAAGAACATAATCACTTCAAATATTCAGATGACTTCAAATATCTTCCTCCAAGAGAAATTTACAAGATCTTCTAAAGGTAAATGTAGAGTTCGATAACAGTAGAGACTTCAGAATAAACTCAAAGAAAATCCAGGTCACAAAACAGCGAATCACATAGATAGATGTTAACTGAACAAGTGGAAAGTTTCAACTACCCGAGTTCCAGTGTAAATCAAATGAATAAAAACTTCATAGAAAGCACTGCAGCTGGTTATTCATCATTTACCAGGCTATGCAGTATGTGGATATGCAATAAACTCTCAAAAAATTCTGAAATTAAATTTTTAAGTAGTTGTTTTAATCAAGTTACTAATAATGCAAAGATATGGACTATTAATAAAAGAAGAAAATGAATTGCTAGTATTCAAGAAAAAATACTTTGGGAAAATAAATAAAACCCACCAGAATGGAAAGGAACACTGTAACAAAAAACAATTAAGCATAAATAAAATCCTAACAGGCATGTGGTCTGTCTTCATGATTATTTTTAGGCAATATGGCAGGTGAATCACTAAAGATGTGTACAACAAGGTGCAAGACAGAAGGGAGTTTTTACTAGAATGCTCTTCATATAAAACAATTTCATTAATGTCTGCTTTATCTAGAGTATTTGCAACTAAATATTAACATATCTATGTAAAAAAAAAAAAACTTCAGTACACCTGGATTACTTACTATAATTCTTGACAAGTGTATCAAGTAATGTTAATGTGCTCAATTTAAGCGCTCTTTGATTTTTACGAAGAAAGGATGCTAAAATAGGCATTGATTCTCCCAAAATTGGCCGCAAATTGATCTTCAGAGGTGAACTATAAAAAATAACAAATTTGTTTCATTCATTAGTTCAATGTGAAAACTAAAAATATTTGCTCCAAAATCAAAATCTTATGCATCAGAGTGAATATTATTCATATAGAATTGCATATAAGATATGCAACACGAAATTGATTTTATCATTTTCAACTAATGACACAGAAATAACTGTTAATTATAAAACTTACAACCTATAAGAAAACACATGGATAGTTTAATTACTTCACTATACAAGATAAGTCAACCTTAGAAATGTGGACTAGCTGAACTTGCTTTGAATTTCTTATCTGAACAAATAAATTGTTTTTTGAGATGAAAATAGCTGGTAGAAAATGAATCATTTTGATCATCTGGACAGCAACAAATAAAAATAGTGAAGTTGGTGTATAACTGTGGTGAGTGTATGAGCAAAATACACTGATGGTTTAATGCATGGTTCAGTTTTATGCCATGCTGTGCAACTGTCTGTGATCTGATAAGAAAATCTGAAGAAACAGGAAATGTTCTCCAAAATTAAGAGAAACAGTAATCAGTGTGGGACAGTCAACAGCCAGTACTGGAATATTTACAAAAAAGTAAAAAAAAAATAAATAAATAAATAAAAATAAATATATCAGTGCATAAGTTTATTTTGAGTTACCTGTTGCTGTCATTATTAAACATGTAGTGGATTTCACAGAAGTTACATTTAAAGACTTTTGCTACATGCAGTTCTTGCTTTATAAGAAGATAAACATGACAGACAAAACTAGTTTTTTACCACTGTGGATTCACAGTTATCAAACAAAACTGTGTGGACTGATGAGGCAAGATTTATTCTAAATGGCAGTGTAACTATTAAACTTAATTTTGACATGTGATAAAAATTCAGTGCCCTGACTGATGAAATAAGTACATCTGATTGAGTAGGAATTTCTTCCAACAGTATTGTAGGAGCCCTTATAAAAAAAAAAAATCCAGAAATGTTGAAAAAGTCTTGCTTATTCTGTCTGAATATGTCCTGTATGTTAATGAAATGTTTTGGCAATAGAATGGTGCCCTCCCACCAATTATTATCATCTAAATGTTTAGAAATTCATTTTCACAACAGTGGACTGGAAAATGTAGTCCACTTGAGATGCTTGCAGGATCATCTGATATCACACCCATGAATTTCTCTCTCTCTTTGGGGCTATGTTAGGAAACAATGTGTACAAGATGAATGATTTCCTGGATCCCCAAGAGAAATCAAGGTGAGATTCATTCCATGTGATTTGTCTAGAAGAGCGCACTGCAGTGTCGAACACTAGATGCAGTTATGCATCAAGGTAGTGGGGCGCAGTGTGAAAATTTATGCATATAATGACAACAACATTCATAATCAATCTTGTAGGGGAGTCAGGGATTCAGACTACACTAGAGTGCCCAAATGACACCAATGTACCTTTACTAAAACATTTTCAAGTATTTCACTTTGCACAGAAATAGGCATCTCATGACCAATCCTATAATTTATGAATTTTGTTTAAATTCTGTATTTGTGTACCTCTAGGTATCACTACCATTATCATTTTCACTTAATATTGTTAACCTAAGATCATACACTTGTTCCTACTTTGTATGGGGTGATGCACATACAAGAATATGCATGAATTATACATAGTTGGGTGACGTGCATGAAAGTACTATGTTCCCTCCAAGTGCAAAAGCAATGTGCATACAATTGTTTTTTTTTTTTAATGTGCCTATACTTGCAGTGGGGGATTTTGTAAGGGTATACATAGATGAATGCAAGTATGTGAGTACTCATGCACATGCAGAAATGTTACTCTTGCTGCCTAACTCAAAATAAAAGGGCATATACCATCCACTCCAGGCATCTTATTTGCCTTCATATTCAAAATTTTTTCTAATAAATATTCTAAAATTCTAACATTGCTAATTTCATGCTTCCCAACTTCACACAGTTTCCCCTCACCACAAAGGGACTTTACTGCACCCATTATCTGATTTATTTTATTTTTTTTTTAATTCACATATATGAAAAACTCCTTGTCCCTGCTCTTTTAGCCAGTGATTTCTAATAATCTGCATTTTCTGCAGTATTATTACAGATTAATTTTTAGCTGTAGGTTTCAGTATATTTTGTCACTAACTGTATTAAGCCATCTTTTTTGCCGATGCTTCGTGTGCTATTTTCGAGTTAATCGAGGCCAAGTAGCACTTTAAGCTGTCATAATCTCCGTTCTTAAAATTAAAACCCATTCTTTTGCCTTTCTGCTCATCCAACTTAAAACAGTGATCATTCCCTGCTAATTGGTCCTGTACTGTCAGCCCTATGATGTCATCTAGTTTATGGGCAATGATCAGGTATAGCATATTCTTGCCCCTAGAAATTGCTATTTGTATCAGTGATGCTGATACAAACAGCAATCATCCAGTTGATGTTATAACAGACATAATACAACTATTATAACGGACACTAATAATTTAACAGTTAGAAAGGATGCAGGGGAGTTCAAAAGCTACCAATGTCTGAAGTATTTATGTTTTCATGCATACTATTAATTTCCAGCTCTAGATTGAATGCACATGTTCCATCAAGTTTATCGGTATTAAAAGGTTCTTAGTCAGCGAGTTTCTAATATAATTGATAGTTTTTGTTAATGAACTCAATAGTAAGGGATAAGTTACTCTTAAATCAAAAACAGCATAATGAGATGCAAACATCTATTCACAGCTGTCAATCTTCCTTCCTAAAATTAAAACCCATTCTTTTGCCTTTAAGAACTGCTACCTCTCTGCTCATCCAACTTAAAACACAGTGATCATTCCCTGCTAATTGGTCCTGTACTGTTAGCCCTATGATGTCATCTAGTACTATATAATGCACATAATACTGTACATTTTTACGTTTCAGGAATCACATTCCTTTTGTGTGAATTATAACGAACTGAGAGAGAGAGAGAGAGAGAGAGAGAGAGATTCAATAAACTTACTTGGGTGTTTTTTTATGACAGAAAAAACTGTAAACTTCTAAATAAGTACCGCTGATTCTTTTGCCTCAATGTAAAAGTTCAAAGAGACTACGTGGCACAACATTGCAATGGTAACTACACACCACTGATACAAGGAATTTTGAGACCTTAAGTATGAAATGATCATGTGTTTATATTTATTGCCTCTTTCCTTTCACCTTTGAATATAATTTCCACTCTTCAAAATACATATCATCTGATTTGCTCTGACCCACAAATATTTGGTTTTTTAAGGAGCAATGTGAAATGGACCAATAAGCCTATCGGTTTACAACTTCTTTAAATTATAATTTTACGAAAATAGTTGTAAACTGAAAGTTAATTTATAAACACAAGCAGTCAATTTAATGTATTAATATTTAGAACTCATAAGATGAATACAATGGCACATATTACTAAAACATTCACAACAGTCATCCGATTAATTTTCACTCTGGAGTTATAAAAGAAGCAAATAACTTACCCAGCAACCTTTGTTAGGGCCTTCACTGTTGTTAGCCTCGTAATTTCATTGCGTAGCCTATCTAAGAAAATTGGAAGACATGTTTGCAATTCGGGCTGCAGGTAGTCTCCAAGGTTGCAGATGATTTGTCCCCTTAAAATGATAAATTCAGAATTATTAAATGGATACAAACCAGCTTTTAACTGCAAGACAAAAGAATTTTGACATTAAATAGAGAGGTATGACAGTTCTATATTTTGCATGACCTTGCTTAATTTAGAAGTTATATGCATACACATAAACAGATTGATATCCAAATTAATGAAATAACCAAATTTAATGCAATGGTAAGTTTTTTTGCGCTTCATGATTGATAGTATTGCTTACCTTAAGTTTCATGAACTGTTGACTTACACTTTTCCAGGTATAGAAGCAACACAAAAGAAAATAATTCAAAGGCAGAAGAGATAGCAGTGATTTCTGTAGCAATAGCAGTGCAACTATTGCAACAATAGGCAAATCACAAGAAGTGTATGTATGTTTCTATTAAATCTCTAAAATGTTGGACAGGTATTTCGAATGAACGGAGGGGTGAAATGGGAGTGATTTTTTTTTTTGGCTGATGCTGCATAAGCTTGCTTTCTTGCATCATATGCCTCTACTAATGCTAATGTAATTAGGAACACATGTTAAGCAGATATTAACATGTGTTTACCCACATCGTGATCTTCTGATTAACCCACTGACAGTTGCATGAAGTCATATACAAGATATTTCAAGTTTGTATTACATTTTAACCCTTCTCATCACAGAATTCCAAAATTTTTAATAGAGAAACTATGGCAAAAAATTCTCAGAGAGTACTACAAATTACTTCAAAATGAAATCAGAACAAAAGTTGTACTGCACTGTGTTAAACAAAGAGTACAGTCAGTCCTCGTACAGCACGATAGTTGTGTTCCTAGAAACCCTCGTGCAATGCAAAATCGTGCAATATAAACAACAGGTCCTATGGAAAAAATAGGGTTAGGTGCCGACCACCCAAGATTGAACACACATTTGTAACCAAAACATTACCAAACACAATAAATAATCGTAATAAAATACGTAATACGTAAGTATTTTAATTACTTAAGTATTTTATTATGACTATTACGTAATAAAATATTGCTAATGCTTTTGCTTCTATTGTAAGCAAACTTTTTTGAGTTTCTATCCAAAACAGATGACAGCCGTTCCATCTCTTCCAATTCTTTGTCTTAATATAATGAATTTTAATTACACTTTGAGTTGTTCCTGCTATGAAAGTTGTTTTTATTTTCTCTGCATTCTTTGTAATTCTCGGCGTTGCCTCATTTAGGTCTAGCACGTGCAATATCACATGGTCTTTCATTTCGCTCAAAGCGTTTCACAATTTCATATTTTTTCTCTATCAACAGAGGCGGATTGGCCATAAGCCTTACCGGGGGAAACCCCGGTGGGCCAGAGGCCAGTGTGATTTTGGCCATAAACACTAGTATGAGGCCACTACAAATTTTCTCGGGTAAGAATTTTTGACCCAGTCTGCCTCTGTTTATCGATATTGCTTTTCTTTTTCTCTCTGAATCTGCAGTGTCTTCACTAGAACGCTTCCTTTTCACACCTTTTAAGTATTTTACTCATTTTTAGGGAATAAAGCACAATTACAAAACGAGGAGGCACGCTTGATACACATAAACAAAGCTGCGCGCGTGTAGCAACTGAATAAACAACACCGTAAAGGCAGAGATACACTATTAACACCTCACATTTTACTAAAGCACATTTCTAGGGATTACTACCATAAAACAATAACAATTTCCAGTTGCGTTTCTGCGAGTGGAATCTGTTATAAACTCTATCTAATTGCATTTGCGATTATACCGATAGCTGGAATTGTTTTGGTTTTTACGTTATTATGGTGAAATGTGTTTCCCCTTCACTGATATAAAAAACAAATATATTTTCAGAATCTTCTCTTCATTTCTATCGTGTTGCGTTCAGTTGGGGTGATTCTGCGTTCGACTGCCATTTCTTGTAAACACAAAGGCGAATCGTGCATAAGCGAATTTGGTTCGTGTTATATAACATATCGTTCCCCTATTTATAAATAGTGTATGATCGAATTTGTGTAGTGTAAACACGTGTTATACGAGGACTGACTGTATATTGGAGTATTTAACACAGTACTCCTGATGTTCAAAATGCATTTTGTTGTCAGTACAAGCTAACACTTTTGCTGCTGACTTTTCTGACAAAGGATTGAGTCATTCTGGATAGAAAAGGGCAGTGACATTTTTCAGCTTTCTCCTCACTATGAATCAATCAGCATCTGGAAGATTGCGTGACAGAAATATCTTTTTTCTTCGATAAAATTGGAAGAAAAAGTTCTAAAAGCAGGGTGGTTTCCCCTCCAAGTAGATTAAAAATCTGAAGCTGCATATTTGCACGAGAAAGCAGTGAATGTGTTAACAATGAATGCCTACTGAAAAATTGTTTTAAATTCTAGGAATGTTTAGCCTGCTGGCATTCATCAGCAGTTTAGATACTTAAAACAAATGTTAGGAACTGGCAGAAAGTAGAAAGAAATGCCATGTACTCAGTGAAGGAAGGACTGGAGTCCATAATGAAAAAGGAGTGGAAGATCATGTATAATTGACATTCTGATTGAGAGAGTTGATGAAAAGTCAGGACAGGAGGTGAACAGTTTTTGATCTTCACCAGTTTTCCTTGATATTCCAAGGTCATTGCTTCAAGATATTGGAAAACAGAATCTAAACCACTGCAAACTGCATGCCACAATGAGTAACAAAAATGTTAACTGATACACACAAAGAGAAACAAGTGGCAAGTCCACTGATGTTTCTACAGCAGTACACAGAGGAAGGAAATTCTTTGGGATGAGATCTTGCTTGACCATCACAACCCAGAGAGTAATCACTACACTGGAAGCTAACAGGCTCACCTTGAACAAAGAAATTCAAACAAACCAATTGTAGTGACAAAAATCATTTCTATTTTCTGGGAGAGAAAAAGTGTTTTGTTGGTTGAATTTATGATGCAAAGAACAACCATAAATGCAGACACACATTATGAGACTTTATAGAAACTATGATATGCAATTTAGAACAAAAGGCATAGTGCACTCTGAGGGCATTATTTATTGCATGATAATGCAACATCTCAACCTACCACTCACATGAAAGAACTATTAACATAATTTTGCTGGGAAATCTTCAACCACTGATAATAGCCTGGATTTGGTGCCTGGTGATTACCATCTTTTTTGCATTTGACGAAGCAAGTCACCAGAAAAAAATTCAATAATGAAGAGGTGAAACTTGAACCACAAACTGGTCCCTAGGTATGATAAATACTTAGATGTCCTTGGCTATCATGTAGATAAATAGTTTGTTTTTCCCCAAGATCTGTGTAATTTGTTTGAACTTATCTGTAAAGAGGTTTGAGTCTTTACTTTCTGGACATGTACTGTGTGCATTTGAAAGCACATGAGCATGTGCACATACAAAAGGTGTTTCAATAAAAAAGGCAGCGGTGTCTATCTTATCACTTATTTTTAGGTTTAGGGTATTTGTCTTCTGGGCTTCATTTCATTATGTTTGAAATTTAATGTTAAAATTGAACAACTGCAATTTTTTTTTTTTTATTCAGAAGATTGTTCTCCATCCTCAGTTTAGTCTAAAAACATTATTGTTGTACTTTAAAACAAATGTAAACTTTATTTTGGGAGGGGGGGGGGTGGGGATGGTTGCAAGCATGTAGATGAGACCATCACATATAACCATTGTGATAAAATCAGTTTGTATGTGTTTGAAGTACACATCAATGAAATTTTACTAAACCAATGGCAAAAACTTTCCCATTGAAAAAGAAAAAAAAAAAAAAAAAAACAACAACGACAATTGATTATAAAGCTTAATGAGTGGTACTCACCTTAGATAATCTGCTATATTATGTGAAGCAGGATGGAAGAATAATTTGAGGCTTAAGGTAGTTTAAATAATTTAGAATAAGTTAAAATTGTGATATTTGTATGAACACGGAATTAAAATATGCTCAAGGAAGTAGAAGTGCACAACTTCGTCCCTGGTTGTCATTGAAGAATTAATTTAAAAACTTTAAAAATATGAGACCGGTGAAGCCAAAAGTCATGAATGACCGACTTTCGTATTAACGTAATCAGTTGGCAATGCCAAAGTGAGAAGAAAACATGTGTTTTAAAGGCTCCTATGTTCCCATCATGCTCTTTGTAACACGTGGGAATCTCAAGTGCATGAGATTCCAGACCGGGGAGAGGTTGGTGAGTAGTTTCGTATTTACGACATTTAGTTTGGTATTACGACGGCACCGGTCTCATATTTTGAAAGTTTAAATTAATTTGTCCGAAATCTTGAATTATTGATGGAAGCATTTGTTGATTTCGAAAACAACAGAAAATTATTTACATTATTTCAGAATCCATTTGATGTAAATGTTTCACAAATAGATAAAGATCTACAATTAGAAATCATAGATCTTCAAAATGAAACATTAACTTTTATAAAACTTTGACATAAAATGAATTTCCAAAATTAAAAAAATTAGCAAGAAGAATAATTTCTATTTTTGGTAGCACTTATCTAGTGAACAAACATATTCAAAAATGAAATATATAAAATCCAACCATCGATCAGGAATGACAGACGAACATTTGCAAGACTTTTTAAGATTGGGAACTTCTACTATTACACCTAACATTCCAATTATTGTTAAATCTAAACAACTACAAACATCTCATTGATTTGCTATTTCTGTAATATCAAATGTGATTATAACAATAAAAATTGTGATTTTTGATATGGCTATGGTTTTAATTATAACAAACACCCCTTGTTTATAATTTTTCTATCTTGTACACCCAGTCTGACCTGAAGTCACTAAAATTGCGTTTTTGGTTGGTTTTTTTTTTTTTTTTTTTTTTTTTTTTGTTAGCGCATCAGCTTCTGTGGCCATAATGTACCTCCCAAAGTTTTTGCATTTTACTGTGATCCAAGCCCGAGGCGGGATTCGAACCCGCGACCTTCAGGTTGCCAGGTTTTTGGTTTGCAGTGTTCTTAGTCGTCAAAATTGCACCGACTCTGGCCCACCATTTGTTATGAATTTTCTATGTGGCTCTCTGATGAAAAAGGTTGGGAAACCCCCTGATTTAGGGAAATATTGGTGAATACTTGGGAATTTTGGAGTCTAGAGAACAGATAGGTTGGTAACACTGAAACAGGAACTGATATGCCATTGATTTTTTTTTTTTTTTTTTTTTTTTTTGGTAGTAGTTGGCGCATCGGCTTCTGTGGCCATAAGGCACCTACCAAGGTTTTTGCAGTACTTTGATCCAAGCCCGAGTCGGGATTCGAACCCGCGACTTTTGGGTTGCCAGGCAGGCACTTTACCCACCCGGCTAGCCCGGTTGGCTTGTATTTCTGTGTATCATTTACCTTGCAAGGGATGTTATGAGTGTTCATTTCTTTTTTTTTTTTTTTTCCTTCAGGTTTATGGACAAAAATTACATAAAAAGCCAGGTGCCATGTTAACAGTATTCACAATTTTTGTTATGTGTGTGGTGATGTGACATTTTCCACTCAGAAATGCCAATTGACTCCACTTGTGAAGACATCCTACTACAATTATTTTGGCTGTAAGGTAGGGGATGAAGCAAATCCTGGGCACCTCATATTTGAGGCAACATGTGCCATAAATCCCCATGGATGGTTGAATAACAAACTACATTCAATGCCTTTTGCCATCCCAATGATTGGGGGGCCTTCAAATCATGTAAATTACTGTTATTTCTGCATGGTGCCACCTCTTCAGCATGGCATGTCAAAAAAAAAAAAAAAAAAAAAAGGACTGTGGAATACCCCAACATCCTGTCAGCTATCTGATCAGTGGCACATGGTTATTTGTTTTTTTTTTTTTTTTTAGGAGCATTAGCAACTAAGGCCATATTGCTCCAGGGATATGTGGTGGTCATTCTCTGACCTTTCTGCATCCTCCGTATTTGGTGGTCACGGGCTCGAACCCCAGTCTAATCAAGAGGCGTGTGCTACACACTGCTGCTCCTGCCTACCGAGATGCCAGTGGCATATGGGGATAGTCTGCCTGTACTTCATCCTCCAGAAGAATACACTTGAGTCTGATAAAGATGGAGACAGTGCAAGGAATGATGGTCAACCTGGGCCTTCAATATCACAGGATCCTGATTCTGTGCCAGAACCTGAGTCGCCGAGTGAGTTACACAGAATCACTCAAGGTGAATTAAGTAATCTAATTCGAGACCTAGATCTATTGAAAGATAAAGTAGAGCTTCTGGGATCAAGGCTGTAACAGTGGAATCTTCTGCAACCAAATGTCATGGTGTCTGTGTACAGGAGCAGGCAGAATGCTTTGATTCCATATTTTAAAAGTGAAAACAACCTTGTTGCCTGCTGTGATGTCAATGGTTTGATGACAGCTTTGAATGTGGAGCACAACCCACAGGACTGGAGGCTATTCATAGACTCATCAAAGCTAAGTTTAAAGGCTGTTTCGCTCCACAATGGCAATGCTCTTTCTTCAATTCTTCTAGGCCATGCTGTCCAGACGAAGATTGTTTGAATTATTGAGTTGCTAGTGACATCATAAGCTGTGTTAGATTGAGTAAAGTTAGCTCCAAGATTTGCATTTTAATTTTGTGATTTCAAGCCATCCCTTGAGTTATAATTATGTGTGCCATCACCATGAATATTAGGCGAGTTGATTGACACTTTTTTGTAGATGACAGCTGGAGTTTTGGAAATATGATTATTTCTAAAGCTGTTGTTAGCGTTGTTACAGTGGAAAATGCTATAATGGCTGACATTGATTAACTCCTGCTTTAACTGTCAGCTAATTCTTATTTTCTGAAAACATGTGTCCTGCTCAAGTTCTGAGTTGGACATTTATTTTATTGTAAATTTTAGACTGCTGGGAGGCTTCTGGTGGATAAGGACTTCTTTTTTATGTGGTTCCACCAATTGATGACCTGGAATTTATTTTTAACCTTTTGGTTCTAGCACAGCAAACTGCTTAAGCAAAATGAATGTCTGCCACCTTGTCTTCTTGGTTTCTATTTTCTAATATGGAGTTTAAGCAGGAAATTTTGGAGGGAAAAGGTTTATAGGAAACCACCATCATAGTTGTGATGATGTCAAGCCTCCTGCATGGTATTGGTTGAAGATAGCAAATATAGTGTTGTTTAAATTATTGATGACAAGTGTGTGTGTGTACAGCTAAAATAGGATATTTGCCAGCAGCATGGCAAACCAGTAGAGTGAGAAAAGAACTCAACCAAATAAAAACGGAAAAATATATTGGGGGGGGATAAAGAAGAAGAGGGTAGTGTTGAAGCAACATTCCTAAAATAATTTAGAAAATTAAGCCAATTAAAAGAAATTTAGCGGCACCCCCTTGTAGGCACCCATTTCCGAATTATGTGACATCTCACTAAGGTGAAACATGGACTAACAACATTACGTGACCAAATAAATTGAAAATAATAATTAATAAAATGAAATGAAATAAAATAGACATTATGCCCCATCTCGACAGAGGACCACAAGGCCAATAACAGTCAGGGAATCACTGCTTTTCGAATGCTAATCAAATCCATGCAATGACGAAATGATACTAAGATCAAACCGCCGATGCAATAGATTTGCATAGCAGTGGTCCTTATGCAGCGAAAAATAAAATAAAGCCTAAAACAAAGTACTCACATGGCCAAACCACACCACTCACAAAATAAGTTGAACTGAAAATATATAGAAACAAATTAGGCTATAGATGGCAGTATGAACACAGCGTTAGCACATTGTCATGCTACCCCCATGTAAATATAATCCAATTAATTCAAAATTAAATAGAGATAAAAAAGTAAACAAAATATATATTAAAAATAAGAAAAAAAAATTAAAATAAATAAGAAAAAAATAGTAGAAAAGCTAACATCAGTGGCAGCAGAAGAGCACAATCCATTACATGTTGCTTATAATAAGCTAAAACAGGATACTTGCCAGCAGCATGGCAAACCAGTAGAGTGAAAAAGAACTCAACCAAATAAAATATAATAAAATAACAATAACGGAAAAATATATAGGGGGGATTTTGAATTATATTTTACATGGTGGTAGCATGACGATGTGCTAATGCTGCGTTCGTACCGCCATCTATATCCTAATTTGTTTCTATATATTTTCAGTTCAACTATTGTTTTGGCAGTGGTTTGATATGTGAGTACTAGGCTTTGTTTTATTATTTTTTGCTGCATAAGGACCATTGCTATGCAAATCTATTGCATCAGTGGTTTGATTTTAATATCATTCTGTTGTTGCATGGATTTGTTTAGCATTCGAAATGCAGCGATTCCCTGACTATTATTGGCCTCGTGGTCTTCTGTCGAGATGGAGCATAATGGTCAGTATTTTATTTTATTAATTATTATTTTCCATTTATTTGGTCATGTAATGTTGTTAGTCCACGTTTCCACCTTAGTGAGATTTCACATAATTGGGAAACAGGTGCCTACGAGGGGGTGCCGCTAAATTTCTTTTAATTGGCTTAATTTTGTAAATTATTTTAGGACCGTTGCTTCAACACTACCCTCTTCTTCTTTATCCCCCTATATATTTTTCTGTTATTGTTATTTCATATTTTATTTGGTTGAGTTCTTTTTCACTCTACTTGTTTGCCATGCTGCTGGCAAATATCCTATTTTAGCTTATTATAAGCAACATGTAGTGGATTGTGCTTTTCTGCTGCCGCTGCTGTTAGCTTTCCTATTTTTTCTTATTTATTTTAATATATATTTTGATTACTTTTTATCTCTTTATTTAATTTTGAATTATGTATATGTGATGTCTTCCATTTTTTAAGTGGGAAAATATGCCGGGAACTTGCTGATGGCAGCTGCCATCTTGTTTTGTTGTTGTAATGAATTATATAATTTGGTGCAAAATATTAGATGTGTAAAAATTCTAACTATTGATGTTAAATGTTAAAATATTATATATGTGTATAGATAGCCCTACAGGGCTTGGTAAGGGTCCTAGGACTCATTTGCATTAATATTTTTGGATTTTCTTCCTGAACGTGTCGGTCCTGGTTGAAGCTACTGTTTTTCACCCAGGTTGTAGAGAGAGTAGTTATTGTCCTATACTTCAGTTTACATTTCTCTATACTGTAGTATTGATTTAAATTGTTATAACATGTCAGATGAAAGTTCTTCTACTGTTATGCCCAATGACCTCACTCTGGCACAAGAAATTGTAGATACTTGTAAAGAGGAACCTCTGACGGTACTGGAGAACATGTCGAAGGAACAGTTTCCTCCTTTGGATCGGGGTCAGGATGGGACACTATTTGTAAATAGTTCTCATGAATCAGAGCAGTCTGGCAGTGTTGCGGTTCTAGATCATATGTATGCAATTAAGTTAAATATGTTAGATACTCTTAGGACAGGAGTAAATGTAACTCCTCTGATGGTTGTCGAAGTTGTCAAAAGCTTGGAACAGCATGGAGCGGTTGGTTATTGATCTCACTATAGATAATGAAAAACTTAGAACTAAGTTAGATGCTGTACAAAAAAGTGAGGATTGAGAATAGCAATGTGCCTGTAAAGTCTCAGGCACCTACTTATGCAAGTACAGTTGCCTCAAATGTAGGTGTACACGCAAAGAGTGACTTAGGTATTAAAGGAAATTTGCCTAAACATATTATTACTGTTAAAGCCGACAAAAATAGCTCATATAAGACAAGTGAGTAGGTTAAGGCAGAGGTGTCAAAGAGTTTTAAACCAGAACTCAAAAAACTTAAAATTAAGTCAATAAGAAGAATATGTGATAAAGGTATTTTTGATTGAAACAGCTACACAGAATGACCTAGAAAAACTTAAATCTTGTAGTAAATTCAAAGAAATGAATTTATCGGTGGGTTTGCCAAAGAAACTTAACCCCACATTAATAGTCTATGATATTCATAAAGATGAAAGTGATTCAGATTTCTTAAGAGAATATATGATATAAATTTGGCAGAGCATGGTATTTCAGAGGAAGAATTTAACAGTTTGGTCAAAATTTGGTTTAAAATTAAATCACAAAATAAAAATTACATGCATTGGATTTTGGAGATCCAAACCAAATCAGGAAGATTTTTTATGGGACTTGGGGGTAAGGTTTATGTTGGTTGGTCCATCCACAGTGTTAAGGATTTCTTAATAGCATCTCACTGTTTTAATTATGGACACTCATCAAAAAACTGTCAACTGAAGAACACTTGTGGTCACTGTGGTGATCTGGGCCACCAGTTTGAAGATTCCCCTGTTGTATGTCCAAATTGCAAGTCCAGAAAGAAAAAATCAGATCATTCCTATAGGGTTGTTAAATGCCTTGAGTTTGTGAGAGCTCAATAAGCTACTAAAGTTCAGACCAACTACTCATAATTATGTTATAGAGCAAGAATCAAAACCCTGCAGCTGAATTGCCAATGTGCTATTTCAGTTATGGGGGATCTTTCTAAAATAATTGCACAACATTAAAGTTTTGGGTTTACAAGAATTATACTCCTTTAATGGCATTGTGAAGGGGCTTCTGTTTGGATGTAATGCTATTACTAGGGTGTGGGCTGCCTTGGTAGTAGCCGACTGATACTAAAATTACAGTTACAAGAATCGTTGGTTTATGCACAACTCCGTGTCTGTGCCTGTTTAGAGGGTGCTTTTGGAAAACTTTTATTTTGTCTCAATTTATGCTCAGTGCAGTCAGTGGAGTCAAAGTATTGAGCCGTTTCTCAATTACATAGAAAATGTGATGTTTAGATTGGCTGGTTATGCAATTGTTTTTATGATGGGTGCAAATGCTAAGTCTCCTTTTTGGAACAGTCCTGTCCTGTACCCTAAGGGTGAACTACTTGAAGATGTTATTCAGTCAAAGAATCTTATTTTGTGGAATTCTCCAGGTCATCCAGCCACCTTTGCCTCAGCACAGGGTCAATCTTTTATTGACACCACCTTTTCAAATTCAACTTTTGGGAGCTGTGTCTCTAATTGGTTGGTGATACCTCGTAGTGCTCTAGTGATCACTTTTGATATTGACCCTGTGTCTAACCCACATACCATTAGATGTTCTTATGACTTGTCATAATACAGGACCAAAGTGACAGATAGGGATGCCTTTGACAATAAGTTATGGAAACTTGCCTCTCCTGAGAATATTGATCGTATTAGTTGTTTGGCTGCTAATGCTCAGGAGGGCACAGTTCATAAGTTAAGTGTCTATGACTTTACCCTAAAAAAAAAAGAAAAAGAGGGAACAAAACTTTGTCCCATGGTGGAAACAAAACCTCACAAGGCTGAGAGACAACCTTAAAACTGCTCAACGGAACTATCAGCGAGCTAAGAGAGCTAGCAGACCTAGGATCGAAATTGATAGGTTGGAGGAGGTGTACAAAGCAGATTGGAGGCTATACTTCAATGCTATTTACAAAGAAAAAAAGGACCGCTTGGGATAGTGTTTGTTCATTCCTCCTTAAAGGATGATCCTTGGGGATTACCTTATAAACTTGTCACTGATAAGATTCATCCCAGCCCTGAAATGGTGCCGTCTGGGTGGTGGTATCCATCTGAGAATAAGTAACATTAGTCTTCTCCTCAGGTGAAGCGTTACTTATTCGAAGTAGTGCAACATCATGACAACTCTTTGTGAAGTTATTCACAATACGAGATAACTTCAAACGATGCCGTTTTGCTAACATTCTGTTAATTCAGATTTGGCTATGTTTTATTGATGCTTTTGCACTATACTTATACATAGTTTCAACTGTACCTTAAATGAGCTCTGAGCAATAAAATATTAAAATTGCAAAGATAATTTATAGATACCCTGAATATCAATTAATTTTACTGATACGCACATTATACTAACTAATAAATTTTTCTGTTTACATCTCATTTTCACATGTAGTTCTTTGTAAAGCATATAAAAATAACTACAATTACTATCATGCTTACATGCAAGATATTGCCCTTTCTTTTACTTCCTGATCAATATCTGCTGCTTTAAGCCTGACTAGAGTACACTGATAAAGATTTGTGACAAATGGTGAAAAATTGAATGATGTTGGATGATCTAAATCAAGAAAAGAATAATCAGAATATATGCAATAATACAATAACAAGTAAATAATTAAGATAAACACAATGCAATTTAAAAAATATTTTATTTAGCAGCACAGCTGTAGAGAGGCAGATTACATGGCTAAATATTACTATCTATAATAACCAGATTATCAGTGCAGCTGGCCAACAGGCACTAATATCAGGTATATTCTGCTAGAGATATAGAATTTAGCATTAGTAGAGGAATATGATGCAAGAAAGCAAGCTTATGCAGCATCAGCCAAAAAATAAAAATAAAATAAATAAATAATAATAATAAAAAAAAAAGCCACTCCCATTTCACCCATCCGTTCGTTTGAAATACCTGTCCAGCTGAGCCTTAAATTTATTTAGGCTATCAGCTTCCACAACAAAGGATGGAAGTCTGTTCCACCAACCAACTACCTGCTGGCTAAAGGCAAATTTCCGCAAATCTATCCTACATCTGTCTTTCCTCAATTTGAATTTATGCCCACTCAGGTGATTATTCTGAGCAAGAGGAAGAATTCCATTGAGCATGCTCAAACCATTCAAGGTTTTATACACCTCTATCAGTTCACCTCGCCGGTGCCTAGTCTCCAGACACTAATTTGCAAAACTTAAGTCTTTCTTCGTAAGAGCAACCCTTTGTTCCATTCACTAATCTTGTTACCCCTCTCTATACTTGTTCCAGTAGCTCTACATCCTTCTTGAAATGAGGCCTCCAGACCTGTATACAGTACTCAAGGTGTGGCCTGATCATTGCCTTATACAAGAGAATAATCACCTCCTTACCCCTGCTAGAAAAATTCCTGTATATCATTGACAAGACACCATGAGCTACTCTTGCAGCCCATATGCAGTGCTCAGAAAACTTCATATCTGCCTGCAAAATTAACCCCAGGTTCTTTTCATTCTCTACCACTGTCAGTGTAGTACCACAGAGTTGATACGTTGCTCTGGGGTTACTGTTTCCATATGTAGTACTTTACATTCGTCAATGTTTAACTTCATTTGCCACATCTCAGCCCAACCTTTTCAGATCCTGTTGCAGCAGCATACTGTTAATAGTGTCCTTAACAACCCTGCCAACCTTTGTAACGACTGCAAGCTTGGACATCATAAATATCATTTATAAATAAAGAAAACACAATGGACCCAACACTGAACCCTGAGGGACTCCACTAATAACATTAGTCCACGATGAGCAGTGTCCATTGATTACCACTCTGTCTTCTCCCCCTCAACCACCCCTTTATCCATAGCAGCAATTTGCATCCAATGCCACACTGCTCCAATTTGTGCAGCAGTCTTCCATGTGCAACATTATCAAAAGCCTTTCTAAGATCCAAATATATAATATCAAAGTTATTCCCTGCATCCAGTTCTTTTGTGACTGCATCATAGTATCCAATCAAGTTGGTCAGGCAAGACTTTCCATTAACAAAACCATGCTGGTCCGAGTTATAATTTAAGTCTTGTCTAGATGATCCTGCAGTGCTTCTTTAACCAGTGCCTCCATTAATTTTCCTGGAACAGAAGTTAAACTCACAGGTCTATAATTACTTGTGTCAGCCTTTGATCCTCCTTTGTGAATTGGGGTCACATTTGCACATCTCCAGTCTATGGGTACCTCCCCTGAGGCTAAGGGTTTGTTTACTACCATTGCTGCCTCCTTTAATATAACTGGATAGATCCCATCCACCCCGGTGCCTTTTTTATGTTTATCCTCAACAATTTCTCCTCCACTTTCCTCTCAGTTATTACAAAATTATCTAGCTCACTGCCAGAGTTTACTTCGCCTCTGGCATTCCCCTTCCTGAATAGCTCATGTGTGAATGTAGATGCAAAATACCCATTTAGTTTGTTAGCCACCTGAGCAGGATCATCAACAGTTGAACCATCAATATCCAGGGGACCAATCTGATTCATCCCTTTCCTTCTAAAGTTTACATAGGTAAAGAACTATTTTCTGTTTTTCTTTGCATCCTTTGCCAAGGATTTCTCGTATTCTTCCTTTGCCTGCCTAATCTCCTTTTTGACTTGGTCACAGACGACCTTATATCTATCATAGGCTTCCATGTCGCCCATTAATTTATATGTACCCCATGCATTCTCAGTTATTACAAAATCATCTAGCTCACTTCCGGAGTTTAATTCACCTCTGGCATTCAACCTCCCTGAATAACTCCTTATGTGTGAATGCAGATGCAAAATACCCATTTAATTTGTTAGTCACCTGAGCAGAATCACCAACAGGTGAACCATCAATATGCAGTGGACCAATCTGAACCAAAAACAACAAAGAGTTCTAGAGAACTCTTTGTTTTTCTTTGCATCCTTTGCCAAGTATTTCTCATAATCTGCCTTTGCCTGCCTAATTTCCTTTGTGACTTGGTTACAGACCATCTTATATCTATCATAGGCTTCCATATCACCCATTAATTTATATGTATTCCGTGCATTTTTCTTCTCTGCCATATGTCTCATTAGTTCATCTGACATCCATTTAGGGCTAAACCTTGAACAATATTTCTTAGTATGTAAAGCCTAGTAGCTTCCAATATAAATTCTTTGAATGCCTCCCATTTTGAATTCGCTGTTGGTAACATCATCAGTTGGTCCCACCGTATAGAATTTAAAGTGTCTCAGACCACAGTAGTCGCCTTTACAAAAGCAAAAACCCTTCCCTTTACCCCGATGGTCGTTACCGCTTTGAGTAAATCCCACTTCAGCACACTGTGATCACTGCCACCTAGTGGTTCCTTTATCTGTAATTCTTAATGCACGAAGAATCAATACTGATAATCAGATCAAGAGTATTACTCCCTCTAATTGCCTCCCGAACATGTTGATGTAGAAAACAATCATCCAATAAATCCACAAAAGCCTTGCTAATGTGTGAGTGACCAACCCACAAATTCTAGTCAATCTCTGGGAAATTAAAATCCCCCATTATAAGACTCTCTGATTTACTGGCCCACTCTATTTCCCTGTACAGTTTCTTATTATACTCATCAGAGTCATTAGGCCTATAGCACACTCCTACTCTCAATTTTGATCTCCCAATGCTTATGTCACACCAAACTGACTCGACACTGCACTGTCCAGCGATGTCGACTAGCTTCACTTCCTTGGATTTTATGTGTTTCTTAACTAATAGCACAACCCCTCCTCCCTTCCTATCCTGTCTATCCTTTCTGTATACCTAATACTCCCCAAATTCCAGTTCTGCATTCCTTATATCTGTGTGACACCATGTCTCTGATATCCCAACAATATCTGCCTTTGATGTTTTGAGAAATACTATAAAATTCATCAAATTTATTTACCAAACTCCTAGCATTGATGTACACGCAAGCATACATGCACCTGTTCCTATCTTAGCAACCCTAACACAATCCATGCATTTACTTGTACCGCAATGACTCCCAGCAGTCTCTGAAATACCCTGCATCTTGTTTTCCAGGCTGCTGCTCATTCCAATAGAAGCAGTGCAAGAATCACTTTCACCTCTGCAAGTGGCTACTGGCAATCTATTAGTCCTTGTATCTCCCCAAGCTAGCAGTTTTCCGACCCACCTAACACTGCCTCGATAGCATCAGCAAATACCCTTTCTATTTAAGTGTATCCCATCTCTGTAAAAGCAGTCTCTCCTGTTAACAAGCACAGACCAGGCTGAAAAAATTCTATCCCTTGAGCCTTGCACAATCTTTCCAGGGCCAAATTGATCGACAAGGCTCTCATCATATACTCCCTCCTATCGTGTCTGGGCAGAATTGCAGACACTTTCAAATTCAACTCTAATTCACGTCTTTTTCAGCAGTGACCTGTACTTTATTAAGTAATTCTGCCGGTCTGCTACTCTTAATATCATTAGTGTTCAACGTGTACAACAATATCACCTTTTGTGCCCTTAAAAGATGATATCCGCTCTACAACGTCATCAACCATTGCCCCTAGCAGACATACCTGGTCCTGTTCCACCTATCGATTTAGTTATTTTTTAGAATTAGTTACAAAAGCTGCCTATTTACTTTATCCAACTAAACAAAGTCACATTCTTTCTTGAACACAGTGCTTATGCCCATACTTACCTACTATTAGTGAATTAAAAAAATGGTTATGCATAATTAGGATAATTATGCAAGCATCACTAGACTCTGGGGAGACTCCGTTGGATTGGAAAAGTACCAATGTATCTGCCATACATAAGGGTGGTTCTAAGAGTAAAGTTGGAAATTATTGACCTGTCAGTCTGACTTCAGTGGTAGGGAAAATCATGGAGGCAATGATCAAGGGTGGAATTCAGGATCATTTGGATAGAATTGAAATTCTCAAGGATACTTAGCATGGTTTTGTAAAGGGAAAATCATGTTTAACGAATCTGGTTCGCTATTTTGAAAGGGTCACTCATGAGCTGAATTTAGGGAATAATTTAGACATTGTTTATTTAGATTTCAGCAAAGCTTTTGACTCAGTCCCACATGAGAGGTTGCTTTATAAGCTGGAACTGGTTGGAATCACTGGGAAAATCCTTAGATGGATATCAGGATGGCTTCAGGGCAGGAGGCAGAGGGTTGTGATAAATGGCTATTCCTCAGATTGGGTTGATGTAAGAAGTGGGGTTCCCCAAGGATCAGCATTAGGACCATTGTTGTTTTTAATTTTCATAAATGACACTGATGAAGGGATAGAGGGCGTAATGTCTAAATTTGCAAATGATGTTAAAATTGGCAGAGTAGTTAATGATCACTGTCAAGCTGAGCTTCTTCAGAGAGACCTAGATAGACTTCAGGAATGGTCAGAAAAATGGCAGCGATGCTTTAATCCAACAGAGTGTAAGGTATTACACCTGGAAAACAGTAATCCCAAAATAACTTATTCACTTGGAGTTCAACTAAACCCAGTACTGGAAGAAAGGGACTTGGGTGTTACGATACGGTCAGACATGAAATTCTCTGAGCATTGTAAACAGGTTGCAAGGAAGGCCCATGGTATCCTATCGATGATCTATCGAACTTTTGCAAGTAGAGATAGGGATGTGATAATCCCATTATATAAGGCTTTTGTTAGACCACACTTGGAATACTGTGTTGAAGTATGGAGACTGCACCTAAAGAAAGACATCGAGCTTCTTGAAAGGGTGCAAAGATGGGTATAACTCACCTGGTGAGATCGGCAAAAGGGTGTTCTTATGAAGAAAGATTTCGAATATGTGGGTTGCAGAGTTTGGAAACTAGACACTTTAGAGGAGATTTGACTGAGGGGTTTAAGGCTTTGAGAGGCATCAGTAAAATGAATGAGGATGAAATTTTAAAGATTATAAATGATGCTAAAACTAGAGGCCATAAATACAAGTTACGAGGGGAGATGTTTAGATTGGACTGCAGGAAGTTTTATTTTATCCAGCGAGTTATAAATTACTGGAATAAGTTGTCTACATGGGTGGTAGAGGCTGACAGTTTTGGGAAATTCAAAGGTCATCTGGATAGTACCTTCTGGTGAGGGAAACGCATAGGATGATAGGTTTAATTTCCTTTTCTTTTATTAATTATTAGGTTTTTTTTACCACTGTTTTATTTATTTATTTTTTTGGCTGGTACAGCATAAGCCATAGGCTTTCTTGCACCATGTGGCCATTACTAATACTAATACTAAAAATAACATATGCAATTGAAATATGACCTTTGAACTCATGTCAAAAATTTCGCACAACCTATTTCAACAATTTTAAGAGTACAGAAAAAAAATTACCTAACTATGATGTTTCAGGTAAGATCAAATAAAAGTGGGCTAAGACAATTAGTAGTTGAACCATATTACATTTGAAAATGGTCACCAGATATATATATACAGTTCTCACTGTGTCATCTATCTCTTTATGCAGTAGAGAGAGAGAGATTCTGAAAATTTCAGCAGTTTTTGTGACTGTATCCTTCATCTCATCAAAGCTAAAACTACAGCAGGAAACCCTTCAGGCTTTTGCTTAAATTTTCCATATACTTGAAAGTTAATGATATAGACCTGATCTGTGTAGTGGGTATTCCATCAAATCACACATGAATTTGATGAAGTGTAATTAGCAAAGAGAACCTTGTGCTTGCAGTTGTTTTATGATCATTCTGTGCAAACAGATTTGGGAGCAAAGTTGCATGTTTATTAATTCTTCATGTTCCAGAAAACTAGGCACCACCAGTGCACACTGATTCCATTTGTTAAACAACATCAGGCTGAACTAGGCAGACATTTGGAGTGGGTTAAATGGGAAGGTTTTGTTTTTTCTTTCCCTCTTTTCTTTCTTTCTATCCCCCCCTTTATGGAAGTATAAGCTTGCTTTTTTGCATCATATATCTCAACCAATGTTAATGACCGTTGGCACTATAATAAAACTGATGTGTCAGTGCCACATTCCAGGTTCTGTTTCTTTAGTGAAGCATTTCGAAAACCACTGGTAACAGAACAACCAGGAATACAAAATAGTCAAAATGCTGGTGGACACCTTGACTATATTTTAACAAGGCATCCGGATCAAAAATTTTCAGATGGAATGGCACAATGTAGCTGGAATGGACATTTGATATCTATGGGGGGGGGGACATTATCTTCATTGTCTCATTGCATTCATGGACAAACAATATTCTTTATATAGTGCAAGCAACCTACTTGGGAATTTTTTGTTGATTCTATCTTTAGGAACTGAATTATAGTACATTTTTCTTTTGTGGGAATGCTCACAATTACTGTTTGTTAACAGGAGAGACTGCTTCTACAGGGATGGGATACACTTAAATAGAAAGAGTGCAAGAATATTTGCTGATGCGATTGAGGCAGAGTTAGATGGATGGGAAAACTGCTAGCTTGGGGGGATACGCAGATTAATAGATTAACAGTAGTCACTGGCAGAGGTGAAAGTGATTCTTGCACAGAAATTGAGCAACAGCCTGGAAAGCAAGGCAATGGGGATTTCCAGGACTGCTAGGAGTCATAGTGGAACAAATAAATACATGGGCTGTGTTAGGGTAACTAAAGAGTAGAAACAGGTGCATGTATACTTGCATGTACACCAATGCTAGGAGTACAGTTAATAAATTCGATGAGCATGAAGTGCTAGTCAAGACATCAAAGGCAGATATTGTTGGGATATCAGAGACATGGTGTCATACAGATATAAGGAATGCAGAACTGGAATTTGGGGAGTATTAGGTATACAGAAAGGATAGACAGGATAGGAAGGGAGGAGGGGTTATGCTATTAGTTAAGAAACACATAAAATCCAAGGAAGTGAAGCTAGTCAACATCGCTGCCAGTGTCGAGTCAGTTTGGTGTAACATAAGCATTGGGAAATCAAAATTGAGAGTAGGAGTGTGCTATAGGCCTAATGACTCTGATGAGTCTAATGAGCAATTGTGCAGCGAAATAGAGTGGGTCAGTAAATCAGAGTGTCTTATAATGGGGGATTTTAATTTCCCAGAGATTGACTAGAATTTGTGGGTTGGTCACTCACACATTAGCAAGGCTTTTGTGGATTTATTGGATGATTGTTTTCTACAGCAGAATGTTCGGGAGGCAACTAGAGGGAGTAATACTCTTGATCTAATTATCAGTAGTGATTCTTCATGCATTAAGAATTTGCAGATAAAGGAACCACTAGGTGGCAGTGATCACATTGTGCTGAAGTTGGATTTACTCAAAGAGGTAACTACCATCAAGGGTAAAGGGAAGGGTTTTTGTTTTCATAAAGGTGACTATGGTGGTCTGAGACAGTATTTAAATTCTACACGGTGGGACCAACTCATGTTATCAAAAGCAAATTCAAAATGGGAAGTGTTCAAAGAATTAATCTTGGAAGCTACTATGCTTTTCATACCAACAAAGAAATATTGTTCAAGGTTTAGGCCTAAATGGATGTCAGATGAACTAATTAGACATGTGACAGAGAAGAAAAATACATAGGATACATATAAAATAACAGGTGACACAGAAGCCTATGATAGATATAAGCTGGTCTGTAACCAAGTCACAAAGGAGGTTAGGCAGGCGAAGGCAGATTACGAGAAATACTTGGCAAAGGATACAAAGAAAAACAGCAGAGTTCTTTACTTACGTAAACTCTAGAAGGAAGGAGATGAATAAGATTGGCACACTTGATATCGATGGTTCAATTGTTGATGTTTCTGCTCAGGTGGCTGACAAACTAAATGAATATTTTGAATCAACATTTACACATGAGGAGTTATTGAGGAAGGGGAATGCCAGAGATGCATTAAACTCTGGCCTTAAGCTATATAATCTTGTAATAACTGAGAGTAAAGTGGAGGAGAAATTGTTGAAGATAAACATAAGTACATGGGGTGGATGGAATCTATCCAGTTATATTAGAGGCAGCAAAGGTAGTAAGCAAACCCTTAGCCATAATTATGAGAGCTTCTTTGGACTCAGGGGAGGTACCCATAGACTGGAGATGTGCAAATGTGACCCCAATTCACAAAGGAGGATCAAAGGCTGACACAAGTAATTATAGACTGAGTTTATCTTCTGTTCCAGGGAAATGAATGGAGGCACCGGTTAAAAAAGCATTGCAGGATCATCTAGACAAGACTTCAGTTATAGCTCGGACACAGCATGGGTTTGTTAAGGGGAAGTCTTGTCTGACCAATTTGATTGGATACTATCATGTAGTCACAAAGGAACTGGATGCAAAGAATAACTCTGATATCATATATCTGGATCTTAGGAAGGCCTTTGATCTGTTGCACATGGAAGACTGCTACACAAATTAGAGCAGTGTGGCATTGGGGGCAAATTGCTGCTATGGATAAAGGGATGGTTGAGTGGAAGAAGACAGTGGTAATCAATTGACACTGCTCTTCGTGGACTAATGTTATTAGTGGAGTTCCTCAGGATTCAGTGTTGGGTCCATTGTTGTTTTCTGTATTTATAAATGATACTGATGACAGTATATCAGGCTTATTGTCCAAGTCTGCAGACGATATGAAGTTTGGCAGGGTTGTTAATGACACTAATGACAGTATGCTGCTGCAACAGGATCTAAAAAATTTGAGCAGATGGGCTGAGAGGTGGCAAATGAAGTTTAACACTGACAAATGTAAACTACTACATATGGGAAGCAGTAACCCCAGAGTAATGCATCAACTCTGTGGTACTACACTAACACAGTGGTAGAGAATGAAGAGGACCTGGGGGTAATTGTGCAGGCAGATATGAAGTTTTCTGAGCAGTGCAGCCGGTCTGCAAGAGTAGCTCATGGTGTCTTGTCAATGATATACAGGAATTTTTCTAGCAGGGATAAGGAGGTGATTATCCCTTTGTATAAGGCAATGGTCAGGCCATACCTTGTTGGAATGAGTACAGAGAAGGGCAACAAAATTAGTGAATGGAACAAAGGGTAGCTCTTACGAAGAAAGGGCTTAAATTTTGCAAATGACAGTGTCTGGAGACTAGGCACCCGCGAGGCGATCTGACTGAGGTGTATAAAGCCTTGAATGGTTTGAGCATGCTCAATGCTGATGGGATTCTTCCTCTTGCTCAGAATAATTTCTTGAGAGGAATAAATTCAAATTGAGGAAAGACGGTTGAAGGATAGATGTACAGAAGTTTGCCTTTAGGCATCAGATGGTTGATTGCTGGAACAAACTTCCATCTGTCGTTGTAGAAGTTGATAGCTTAAATGGATTCAAGGCAGAACTTTACAAACGCTTGGAATGAGTGGATGGGTGAAATAAGGGTTTTTTTTTTTTGGCTGATGCTATATAAGCTTGCTTTCTTGCATCATGTGCCAATGCCAATGCTGTATAAGCTTGCTTTTTTTGCATCATATGCCTCAACTAATGCTAATGACTGTTGGCACTATAATAAAACTGATGTGTCAGTGCCACATTCCAGGTTCTGTTTCTTTAGTGAAGCATTTCGAAAACCACTGGTAACAGCACAACCTTGAAAACAAAATGAAAAATACTAAGCACCGAGTCATAGCCAAGTGCATTAGCCATGTCATTGGTGGGCACCTTGACTATATTTTAACAAGGAATACAGATCAAAAATTTTTAGATAGAATGGCACAATGTAGCTGGACTGGTCAATTGATATCTATGGGGGCACATTACCTTCATTGTCTCATTTGGCCTAATTGTTTCATTGCATTCATGGACAAACAATATTCTTTATATATTGCAAGCAACCTACTTGTGAATTGTGTTGATTCTATCTTTAGGAACTGGATTATAGTATGTTTTTCTTTTGTAGGAATGCTCAATTACTAGCAGTTGACTTTGCAATTACTGTGCATGTGTGTGTGTGCACACACGCACACAATTCTCTACAAGTCTGTTTATGAAGGTAAGGGGAGGGCTCTTTTTTTTTGATTTGTCATTACACTATTATAAAGCATTATGAAAATGATGCATAAAGAAAAGTGAAATAAATTTATATATGGATTAAAAAGAACATATCAAATCTTTTCTCTGATAATGAGTTAACTATAAAAAGAATTTGACACTTACCTAATGGCCTTATAACTTTGACAAGCTGTTGTAAAACTAATAGTGCCTCTGAGGTTATCTTGTAGAACACATCTCCAACTGCATGAATGATGGGCTAAAAAAAAAAATTTTTTTTTTTTTTTTTTTTGATATAAGTGAATTATTCAGACCATGAACATTCTTAAAATAAATTAACATTATCATTTAAGTTTATTTATATAGACATATATCTGAAAGAAAATGCAATCAAATAACATTGAGGAATATATATTTTTAAATGACTACCACACAAATTACATGGTAGGGAAGGTGTATTATGACTTCATCCACTCTTTCTAATTTATCCAATCCTCTAAATTTATTCAAACTACCCACTTCCAGAACACCAAGCGGAACTTAATTTCAACAATTACCCTGTCTGAAATAAAATTTTCATACATCTATTCCTCATCCATCTTATTCCAAATGGAATTTATAGCATAAAGCTTCTATCTATGGAAATCTACAGCTAAAGTAAAGGTAGTGTATAAATTTTTTTTTTTTCTTTTTAATATAATCATTATATCTCATATTTTGAATATATTCACAACAATACTTACCTGACTCTTGCACCTTCAAGTTCTAAGTAACACTTCACCAAAGGACAAAGATACCATTAGATACCCTCAGATGAGGTATGTAGGGGTATCCATTACCCAGACACCATTGTTTCAAAGACAGTTGTCTCCTCACTTAGTGGGGAGGCACCCTGAGTTTGCACAGAATTTAAGCTGTATACATCTCTCACATTATATAATCCAGTCACAATTGGCTGCCAGCTGTTATAATCAAGGTGTATCCACCCAACAAAGAAAAGACAACTATCCCCAAAAATGGTGCCATCCGAGTGGTGCTACTCACTTGAGGATTAGAAGAAATATACTTCTCTTGGGGAAAGCGTTACTTATTTTGGGGGCAAGATCAGGTTGTGAAAGGATCTGAAATATGAAATGTGATACAATGATGTTACCTAAAAAGTATGAAATTATAAGTGGTCTAATCAACTGATAATTATCAAATAAAATTAACACTTTTTTTAATATATGAAGTTTGTACATTCACCTTCAGACAAAGAGTAATTAATTTTAAGAATAAAAGAATAAACTTCCATCCAAGTGTTGTGGATGCAAGAAGTTTGAATAACAAAGAAGGGCTTGACAAATTATTAGAAGGAATCAGCACATAAATTGAGTAAATGTTTTCAAATAAAATTTGTGACCATCTGATTTTGATCATGGAAATCTTTCCTTTCTCCCCAAAGACCAAAAGGAGTAGAAAGGTCCCCACAACGAAATCTAAATCACACATGCATTTTATGTGAAAAACTTTTACCACTTAATATACATATCCTTCCTAATAATTTGTCTAATTCTTTACAGATATAATGTACATTACAGCATATACATTGATCACTAAAGGACTAAAAAATCATTTAAAATTAAGACTGACCCTGCATTTGTCAATGTTAAACTTCAACTGCCATTTCTCAGCCCATCGACCCAATTATCCTATATCTTGTTGAAGTATCTCACCCTGATTACTGTCGTTAACCATATTGCCAACCTCTATAACCATCTGCAAATTTTGATATTAAGCCTGAATATACTAACATCAATATTATTAATACTGAAAACAACAATGTTTTTTTTTTTTTTTTTGATTTGGTATTTGTTGGCGCATCGGCTTCTGTGGCCATATTGCACCTCCCAAGGTTTTTGCAGTACTTTGATCCAAGCCCGAGGCGGGAATCGAACCCGCGACCTTTGGGTTGCCGGGCAGGTACTTTACCACTCGGCTAACAACAATGGGTCCAGCACTGAACCCAGAAGGACTCCACTGATAACATTAGTCCATGAAGAGCAGTAACCACTAATAACTACTGTCTTTTACCACTTAACCATCCCTTCATCCATAGAAGTATCTGCTATGGATAAAAGGATGGGTGCTCATAATGTCACATTGCTCCTCTTTATGCAGATGTCTTTTATGTGCAACAGTATCAAAAGCCTTCCAGAAATCCAAGTATATGATATCAAAATTATTTTTTGTATCCAGTTCTTCAGTCACGACATCATAGTAACCTATCAGATTGGTTCGAAAAGATGGTCCCTTAATAAATCGAAGCGGTGACTGTAGTAAAATTGCATTACTTCTTTAACTAGTGACTTCATTATTCCAGGGAGAATAATGAAATCACTGGCACATCTCCAGTCCAAAGGGACCTCCCATGAACCCAAGGATGCTGTCATAATTATGCTAAAAGGTTTGCTTAATGCCTTTGCTGCCCCCTTAACGATTGGATAGATCCCAATCACCCCAGGTGCCTTTTTTATGTTTAGCTTCAACAATCACCCTAACTTTCTTTTCAGATATCACAGTCATTTAGCTCCCAATTGTAGTTTGATAAACTTCTGGCATCCCCTCCTCTAAAGAATTCCTCATGTAAGAATGTAGATGCAAAATACCTATTCAATTTTTCAGCAACCTGAGCAGGGTCACCACAACAATTAATCCACTGATATCAAGTGGCCCAATGTGATTAAACCCTTTCCTTCTTTCGTTAATATAAGCATAGAAATCTTTGCATTCTTTGCCAGAAACTTCTCATAATTTACCTTAGCTTGCCTAATCTCCTTTGTGACTTCATTACAAACATCTACCACAGGCTTCTATATCACATGATAATCGATATGCATCCAATGCATTTTTCTTCTCTGCTAATTGTCACAATAATTCACCTGACATCCATTTAGGTCTAAGCCTTGAACAGTATTTCTTCGATGGTATGAAAAGTCTAGTAGTTTTGATGATTACTTCTCTGAATGCTTCCCATTTAGAACTTGCTGTTGGTAATATCATCAGTTGGTCCCACTGCATAGAATTTAAAATCTGTCTGAGACTATGTAGTCACCTTTATGAAAGCCAATGCCTTTCCCCATACCCTTGACAGTAGTTATGTCTTTAATTAAATTCCACATTAGTAAACTGTGATGGCTGCCACTCAGTGGGTCTTTTACCTGCAGAATCACTGCTGATAACCAGATCAAGAGTATTGTTTCTTCTTGTTGCCTCTCTAACATACTGCTGTAGAAAACAGTCATCCATCCAAGAAATCTAAAAAAAACCCTTGTTAGTGTGTGTGTGTGACCAACCCACAAATTCCGATCAACACCTGGAAAGTTAAAACCCTCCATTAGACATTCTGATTTACTGGCCCACCATTTCTCTACATAGCTGTCTGGTATACTCATCACAGTCATTAGGCCTATAACACACTCATGCTTTAAATTTTGTTTTCTCAGTGCTTACATCACACCACACTGACTCAACACTGTACTGGTCACTCATATTGAATGGATGCAATTGCCCTAGATTTAATTTGCTTCTTAACAAAGAGTATAACTCTTCCACCCCTCCTGTCCTGTCTACACTGTATTCCCCATATTCAAATTCAGCATCATTTATGTTTGAGTGACATGTCTCTTCTATCCCTACAATGATGACATTTAATGACTTAATCAGTAGTTCAAATTTATCAAATTTCTTTACAATGCTCCTAGCATCAGCGTGCATGCAAGATGCATGTGTTCTTACCCTTAGTTAACCTTACACAGCCCATGGATTCACTTGTTCCATGATGACCTAAAGCAGGGCCAGAAATCCATTACACCTTGCTTTCCAGGCTGCTGCATTTTCCAATAGAAGCAGTGCAAGAATCACCTTCACCTCTGCCTATGGCTCCAGTTAATTAGTATGTGTAGCACCCAAGCTAGCAGTTTTCTGACACGCCTACATTGCCTCGATAGCATCAGCAAATATTCTTGCATTCCTTCTATTTAAGTGTATCCCACCCCTGTAAAAACCTCTCTTGTTAATAAGCACAGACCATGCTGAGAAAAATTCTATTCTATGAGCCTTGCTCATTCTCTCCAGGGCCGAACTGACTGACAAGGCTTTCAACATGTACTGCCTCCTTATCATGTCTGGGCAGAATTGCACACACTTTCAAATGCAATCCTAACTCGCAACTTTTTCCTAACATTACTGCTCAGACACGATAGGAGGGAGTATATGATGAGAGCCCTGTCAATCAATTCGGCCCTGGAAAGATTGTGCAAGGCTCAAGGGGTAGAATTTTTTTCAGCCTGGTCTGTGCTTGTTAAGAGGAGAGACTGCTTCTACAGGGATGGGATACACTTAAATAGAAAGGGTGCAAGAATGTTTGCTGATGCTATCGAGGCAGTGTTAGGTGGGTCAGAAAACTGCTAGATGGGGGGGATACAAGGACATAGATTAACAGTAGCCACTGGCAGAGGTGAAAGTGATTCTTGCACTGCTTCCATTGGAATGAGCAGCAGCCTGGAAAATAAGATGCAGGATATTTCAGAGACTGCTGGAAATCACTGGGGTACAAGTAAACACATGGGTTGTGTTAGGGTAGCTAAGAAAAAGAACAGGTGCATGTATACTTGCGTGTACACCAATGCTAGGAGTTTAGTAAATAAATTTGAGGTATTGCTCAAAACATCAAAGGCAGATATTGTTGGGATTTCAGAGACGTGGTGTCACACAGATATAAGGAATGCAGAACTGGAATTTGGGGAGCACAATTTTTACAGAAAGGATAGACAGGATAGGAAGGGTTATGCTATTAGTTAAGAAATACATAAAATCCAAGGAAGTGAAGCCAGTCGACATTGCTGGACAGTGCAGTGTCGAGTCAGTTTGGTGTGACATAAGCATTGGGAGATCAAAATTGAGAGTAGGAGTGTGCTATAGGCCTAATGACTCTGATGAGTATAATAAGAAACTGTACAGGGAAATAGAGTGGGCCAGTAAATCAGAGAGTCTTATAATGGGGGATTTTAATTTCCCAGATATTGACTGGAATTTGGGGGCTGGTCACTCACAAACTAGCAAGGCTTTTGTGGATTTAGTGGATGATTGTTTTCTACATCAGCATGTTTGGGAGGCAACTAGAGGGAGTAATACTCTTGATCTAATTATCATTACTGATTCTTCATGCATTAAGAATTACAGATAAAGGAACCACTAGGTGGCAGTGATCACAGTGTGCTGAAGTGGGATTTACTCAAAGAGGTAACTACCATTAGGGGTAAAGGGAAGGGTTATTGCTTTCGTAAAGGCGACTACGATGGACTGAGACAGTATTTAAATTCTATACAGTGGGACCAACTGATGATGTTACCAACAGCAAATTCAAAATGGGAAGCATTCAAAGAACTTATCTTGGAAGCTACTAGGCTTTACATACCAACTAAGAAATATTGTTCAAGGTTTAGGCCTAAATGGATTTGTAAGGTAAATGTAATGTCAACTAGAGAAGTGAAACACAGGAGTAACTGACAGACTTGTGAGGTGATGTTAAAAGTGGTTCAGGATGAATAGGTTTAGGGGAGTTACAATACACTAAAATCTGGCCACCTGTTTTATAATTCAGTAAAATAAGTGGTAATGATTTGGACCTTTGTAAGAAGAAAAAAAAAACAATGTTATTATGTTGTTTATTCTCTAAGAACTAACCATTGTTCTTAAGAGGAATGACCTTGAAGACACAAAGTGTAGCAATTAAAAACATCTTAAGGGAGACCTGATTAAGTGTTAGGCTTTGAAGAGGACTAGTAAAATGGATAAGGAAGGTATATTTTTAGTGTTAGATGGAATAAGAACCAAGGGGAATTAATATAAAATCTAGGGAGCAGAGGTTGGATCTCATGAAGATCACTTCAATTTAATGCAATCAAGGTGGAACTGTGTGTTTGCATGTTAGTGGTAGCGAAAGTATTTTTAAGCATTCAGAAAACATCCACTTTTTCCATAATTTGGCCATTCTAACAGGAAAAAATAATTTGCTGAAGGACTAAATGTATCAGCATAAGGAAAATTGACAACCAGGAAGAAGAGGAAGATTCAATGACCTCTATACTAGTGGAAGCGTCATGAAGAAAAAAGCAGCTGTGTGCCCAGTATGAACCAAAGATGTTTTATTTTATGTGAAAATGTCTATGGTGGCACTAGGGTAAAACTGTTTAAGTTTTTGAAAAATTTGATCAAAACTTATTTATGCTACTTAGAAGGTTGAGCAAAATCTTGAGAAGCAGATTTTATTAAAGTCTGCATTTTATTTTTGCATAATATTTTGTTTTTATTCTTGCATAATATTATTACTCGCTGTTTACTCTACTGAATCAACATTTCCATTTAGGAAGTGATGTCATTTAAAATCTAACAGCCATTCTATATACAGGGTGATTCACTACCAGTGCGACAAACTTGCAGGAGGTGTAGGGGGCACAAATACGAATCGGAATCACATAGCATTGCAGGGTCCGAAATGCCTTCGTCATGCGGTAGAGGATGTTGAACGGGAGGTCGAGTGAACAGCGATCCCGCTGGAAGTCAGCATTTGCGAACTGTTTCTGTTGAAGAAATCAAGTAGCAAAAGTCCTCCAGAGTGGATAATCCGCAGGCTCCAATGATTGGACGTGTTGCAGATGGTATGAACTCATTTGGTTTGTTGACAGTATCCTCCATACAGTGGACTGGAAAATACCCAATCGTTGGCCTATCGCTTGAGTACTCTTACTCGGATTGCCTTCTGCAAGACGTAGGACATTCTCCTCATTGTCGGGTGTCCTTGTTGTTCGCTCTCGATTCATGGTACCTCTCATGAAACAACCCGTCTCACGTAACCTTCTGTGCACACATGCGAAAATCGTATGATGAGGAGCATGCCTGTGCAGGTAACATTCCTGGTACAAGCGCAGAGTGGCACGCCTGTTACAGTCCGCAGCTCCATACGCGAGGTGCATGTCGGCCAGTTCAACGTTTGAATACTTGTCCATCTTACTGCCTCGGGAACCAGTTCGCAAATGCTGACTTCCAGTGGGATCGCTGTTCACGCGACCTCCCGTTCAACGCCCTCTACCGCATGATGAAGGCATTTCGGACCCTGATGCTATGTGATTCCGATTCGTCTTTGTGCCCCCTACACCTCCTGCAAGTTTGTCGCACTGGTAGTGAATCACCCTGTATTTATATATAGAATGACTGTTATATAATAAGAAGTGACGTAAATTGTATCATTTCTGTGTAAGAAAATTGTTACCAATCGATTTTACTCTAGTGCCGCCATAATGTTTTCACATCAAAAACTGTTTTCTCCCATTGCTTTAGAATGTCAAAAAAGATTTAGAAGCATGTTAAAATCATGTCTAAATGTGCATTCTGAGCTGCAAATAACAGGTGTAATTGATAATTCAATTTCATATCACTACTGTTTGTTATGGGCTCATTAAATCATGTTCTTACCATATGACATTCAAAAGAAAGACATCTGATGATGTAATAACTGGTGTTAATGGTGATTAGCAATGAACTGATCATGAACCAGACCTTCCATATATTCACTGTTGGTCTGTTTCATATGTGTTTCTTATTAGTTAACTATGGACCATGTGATATACTACTATGAACTGTCATAACACTGGCCAAAAGCAAGCTCTCATTTCAATTCTATTTCCCATACTAGTTTTCATTTTTTCAGTACTGTGGGTCTGTATTGTGCTGCAGTGAGAGAAAATACAGGTTTTTATTATGATTTTAGGGGAAAAAAAAAAAAAAAAATGAAGTGTTCTACTTTTTTTTCTAGTTATATTTAAAGGTAAATACAATTTAGCAAATCTACTAATTAAGGAAAAACAATTTTTCTGTTTCTCAAAGTTGAAATTGCAAAATCCAAATTAATAACAAGTTGAGGTCACTTAGTAGCTTCCACAAGATAAGAAATGCAGCAAATTAACCAACTAATCTCTGAGTCTGATACCTTTTAATCTTCAGTAATCTGCTGAAATTAGTAAAATATTTACACTAGTTATAACAACACACTTATGCATAGTGTTTCCCCATTGATTGCCAATATAGAGATCTTGTGTATCAAAGCAGCAACCTTATTTCAAAGAATATTAAGTTATTTGAGAATGTTTTTTCATGTAGACTAAGATTAATCTACTACATTATTAGATGTTGTGCCACATTCAAGCAGGAAATTTAAGCATAAAGATAATTTTAATCTAACCATATTGCACTATGAATGAGTTAGTATTAGTCATATGGTGCAAGGAAGCCACAGGCTTCTGCTGCACTGGCAAAAAAAAAAAAGTTTTAAAGAAATATAATAAGCATCCTTTTCCCAATCATAGTATAGAAAAGCCAGTGTATCAATTTTCATGTTATAACCTTAACACTTTCTAAAAATTCAGGACAAACGCCTCAGGTTGCAGGGAATTTACAGATACATAAGTCAGCATAAATGCATCATGTCTATATATAGTAAATTAATCAAAGTTATTATAGTGGCATTGTTTCATCACATCTCATATTGTGAATACTTCACACATGTTGCTTATACTTTGAATAAGTAATGCTTCCCCAATAGAGAAGACAAATTTTCTCACAGTCCGAGACTTTTGTCCTGAACTTTTATTAAGCATTAAACCAGTATATTTCACAACTGGATTGTACCCACAGAGTACCAATCTACCTACTCACCAATGAAGGACCAAACAGCAGTCTGGGTGGTGGTACCAACTGAGAGTAAGTAACATTAGTCTTTTCTATTGCCGAAGCCATACTTATTCTAAGTACAACCAAATAGGCAAGTTGTTGTGAAGGTATTCAACAATATGGGAAGTAATGAAACTATGTCATTATAATAACTTTTGTTAATTCACAGCATATAGACATGATGCATTTGCACTAATTTATATGCCTTAACACTTTCATAAACCAATATAAAAAATTTCATTATATATATATATATATATATATATATATATGAATGTCACACACACACACTATATGAAGCTTCAAGCAAATAAAAGGTAACTAAATAAAACAATAAAGGAATTATATAAGACTTCAATCCATCACCTCCAAAAAAAAAAAAAAAAAAAAGTCTGAATTCAGTCTTGGCTAATAAATCTAATCACTAGTAGGAAGCATTACTTACAGGAACAAGAGCTGCTATATGTGGATGGAATACTTCGGGATTGTGATAACTTAAAAGGCAATTTAGAAAAGCCAGTGTATCAATTTTCATGTTAGAACTTGAATTTTTATCGCTGAAAAAATAAAAAAAATAGGAAATAAACAAATTTTATTATCTGCTATGGCTAATCCCAAATTAAATTGCTCATATACACTTTATTGCCAAAAGTGACTAGACAACTGCATGTTTCAAAGAACCTTTTACTGATATGGTATTTAAAAAGGTGTTGGCTCACCATTTGCTTTAATTACACAATGCATCCTCATTGGTATTTTGGTCCATTCCTCCAACACATTGGTCCATTCAGCTACTGATTGTAGGTGTGCTGCTGGCTTAAATTGAAGCATTCCTAGGTTTTTTTTTTTTTTTTGTTATTTTTGATTTTTAGAAGCATTAGCAACTAAAGCCATATTGTTCTGGGAATATGCGGTGGTCATTCCCTGACCTTTTCAGATCCTCCGTATTTGGTGGTCACGGGCTTGAACCCCGGTCTAATCAAGAAGTGTGTGCTATGCACTGCTGCTCCTGCCCACCTGGCTACGAAGGCACCTGCATTTCTAGTTCATTCCAAACATGTTTAATGGGATTAAGGTCATGGTCAGGCCAATGAAGCTTTTGCACACAAGTCTTCAAATCAAATCACTACAAGTTGTGATATATGACAGGGGTGAACAGAAAATGCCATTCCAATATACAACAGCTACAATGTTGGAAGAGAAAAATTGTCCAGAATGTCGATATACAATGGCACTGATTGTTCCAGGAATGATTACCAAGAATCCAAGCCCAAACCATACAATCCCATAAGGTGACAGCATCAGACTTCATGGCTGGGATGACACACTCTTGTAGATGTTTTCTGGGCATTTCCCATACCAGACACAAATATGGCAATCAGATTGGAAACCATGTAATGTGACTGGTCACTCCATAATGCCATTTGCCAATGTTCCAGAAACCAATTAAAATGGAATGTGTACTGCATGCTGTGATGTTTGTTTAATGTTTACTGCAGCTCTTCTGTAAAATCTGATGTTATGCAGCTTCCTGGGTATCATCCTTATGTTAATATCAGTTCAAGTGGTCACTCTGAATTCCCCATTGATTGCCAATATTCAATAAAGACTGGTGGTCTCTACATACTACTCTTCTGTATGTTCTTTCTGTTTCTTTCTGTCAATTTCTGCAGTTTCCACCCAAAAGTTTCCCAGCTGTAAGGTACCATGATATTTCTATTTGGTGATTATGTTAGCAACCACTGATCTGGAATGTTGCAATACAATGGCATGAACAGATTGATTCTAATATCACATTCTGTGATTACTTCCCACTGGAAGTTGCTATGTTTATCACTTCAACTCATCTACTGTATTTCAGTGATGGGCTTACTTTAGGATGAATAAATGACATGTCGATGGTTGGCATGGTTTATTTTTCTCAAATACGAAGGAAGTCTGGATACTATTGGGAATATTGTGTATATAAGATATCAAAATTTCAAATAAAAAAAGTTAATCAAAAAGCATAAATAGTTTCAACAATACAGTTTATTACATTTGATTTGCAATAATGGGGAAAAAATACTTTTTACACAACACTATAATTAAGCTGATTCTCCTCAATGTTCCTGCACTAACTGGCTATCTAATAAGAAAGTTGTTTGAACTTACTGAATGTGCACAGTGGAACACCTGAAATCTAGCACTCTTCGTGCACGATCCATGGAATTTGCTGGATTTCAGGCAGTCATATCATAATCATGCAAAAAAAGGAGTGCTGAATTTCTGCATGCAACTTACTGTACATTAGTACTGTATCAATGTAACTGTATCTGATGGAATGAAGGAATTAAGTTTTTTGTAATGCTATCCAAATTATTTATTATTATCATCATTAGCAGATGTACTACAAAATAAACGTTTGGTTTAATAGTAAAATATCTATTTGAATTTATTTCAAATATAAAATAAAATAAGTTTAAAGTAGTTCCACCTGTATTTGAAACAATGTTTTAAAATAATGATTTTGGGAAGTTACTCTATGTACACAATCCTATGAATATGTGCATGGGTAGCATATTCATCCACTCCCCAAGAATACATTACGGAGAAATTTACATACCCTAAAGAGTACTGAATGCCAGGGATAAGGGCAGGGATATGGTCCGATAAAGCTCCAGGAAGCACATTTACTAATTCTGTCAATACAGCAAAACATCCTTGACGAGTTTTGATGCTCTTCTCTTTTAATTGCCTGTGAAGGGCTTTTACTATGGCTGGCACTTGGTTTTGTAGCATCCTGACTGGACTATTTAAAATAATAATAAAAAATAATAATAAATAAACAAAAAAAAAGCTAACTAATAACACTGTAAAATGAAAATTACATCTCAAGTTTACTGGAGATTCAGTTTGATAAGTAGAACTATTACTTTAATGGAAAAATTTACTGCATTCAACTCAGTAATTATTATAAATGCCCTGCTGATTATATCAATCAATCAACCAATTCAGATAACTTGTTCAAATAAAAATGGACTTTTTTTTTTTTAAACATATAAAAGTAGTCAATTTCATATATGTTAAAGGCTGGAAAAATACACAGGTTAACTTATAATTAAATGTGATACTGTGCTGCACAGAGCAAAAACATTTCATTGATTTTTCCCTACTCAATATTCAGTTGCCAAACTAATATGCTAAGTCCTTCAAAATTTTAATGCTATTAGTTTTGTCAAGATAGAGCAGTAAATTTACATAAGACATGCCTTTCAATAAACATATCAGAGGAAGGCATCTTTATGATAAAATGGATAATTGACAATATTTTTGAAACAGAGAGAGCAATAAAACTAAACAAGAATATGTATGTAGTTATCTTTCATCATAGTGCTGAATGCCTTTAATTCAATGCTACTAGAGCAAAATTTCAAGATTTTCATACAAAATTCCAAAAATCAAACAGTTTTCTTTTCAAAAAAGTTATAAAAGTAAGTTATTATCTTAAAAGGAATATATACATAAATGAGAGGATTGAGGATGAGTGCAGGATATAAATTACAAACAGCAATTGGAAATATGGAAAACATGGGAAAAAATTAAGAAAGTACTTATTGTTGTATAACTGGTAATTTCAATGTTGTCTTTAGGGGGCCAACCATTGAAATCACAAGAAAGACAGAAATAAGTGGGCCACTGTTTCTGATATGAAATATACACACAGAATACAGCAGAAGAGGTATAAAAATTTTGAAACTGGTGATTGAAGAGATTAAGCCTAAAGGACAATATAATGCACTGAAATGGCTATTATATATTTTATGGCTGACCCAACAGAGGCAGAAAGCAAAAATGAAAAGTTAAATACCAAAAACAAAGATAACTCACCGAATCTGACAAAGTATGCAGCCAAAAGAACCCTGAAGCCATGTGAATGTATATATAGGCTGTATACCGTAGTGACCCCATGTGTTGAAAGTTGGAGACAGTGAGTTACAAAAATGTGGGTTGAAAAGTTGAATTAAATATACAAAGAACTGCCCAGGATAGAAAAGAAAATTAATTGGCTTTCAAAGTAGCGGTTACTAGGCGCTAAACTTTGCAGAGGCGGAAAAAAGTTTGGTAAAGCAGGAAAACAGCATCACAGTATTGCATTCAGCAAACTAATGACTCACAAGAAATAAAAAAAATAGGGTAGTAGGAAAGTAAAAAGTATACGGAATATGAGGAAAATAGGTGGGCAGTTCGGGGTTGCAAATCCTGTTCCTTTAGTTAGGAACCTGAACATAGTTCTGGAAGTGTACTTCACATATTTAAGTCAGTTATGTAGTAATGCTGGTTAAAATTATGCTGAAAGGTATATACAATGCTGTTATACAAAACTTATACCCCATAGTAGCCAATTGGTGGGTAAAAGTTTTATTTAATTTCTTATATATTCAATTTTATATATATATTATTAAGGATAATATAAAGAACCATTAGAATAAGCAAATCAATCCAATAATAATACCATCAGGGACCTAAGAAAACGCAAAAAAAAAAAAAAAAAAAAAAAAAAAAAAAAATTAAATCGCTTTTTACCGACAATCTAGATGACTTCAACTGGGGCCAACCACCCAGAATGAAGGCAAAAAACGACAAGAGGTTCTCTGTTTCTGTGATGATCAATATATGCTAAGTAATTTAAATCTAAACCAAATATAAACCATAACAGGCCGAATGTAAATCGAAAGATGATAATAAAAGTTAAGAAAATTTAGAAATATTAGAATCGATGGTAAGAAATATAAGTAAAATATAAATGTAAGCATATATTAATCATCGTTGACCCGACAGAGAACGTAATTTAATGATTAAAATAAGATTAAATATATAATACATACTACATATTGACCGTATCTAGGACATAATGTAATAGTCGTCAAAATAATGTGGTGCCCCCTATGTGATGGATACGGTAAAAATAAATAATTAAATTAATGCATAGAGAAACATGCAGATTGTAAGAAGAAAAACTAAAGGAGTAGGAATAATAGAACCTGAACTCCACCACAAAGGCAAAAAATAGTGGTATAGATAAGAAATAGTTTCTCCTACGTCCTCGGATTGCCCTAATAATTTCGGAGAAATAAAAATAAAGAGTGTAGGACAGTTTAAAGACATTACAAGATATAAGTTGTGACTCTGGTATGCCCGGGATCGCAAACCCGTTCCTATAGTAGGACCCTGAGCTGAATTTGCATGTTATCTCAGCGTGAACTTAAGTAAATTTAAATGAATTTAACTATATATTAAAAAAAAAAAATGATACACTGTAATTTGCAAGCCGGTGGGTACAAGTTTTCTGTGCTGTAAGACACCAAGAATGCAAAGTGTATCCTATTTACATATATATGGCACTAAATATAACGATTATATTGAAAATTATATTAAAACAATAGGTTCAGAAAACAAATTTTTGAAATTGTTTATCGCTTTCCTGAAATGATATTTCAGGTAAGCGATAGGGAAATTATTATTGATCAACCTGCCGTACAACGCTGTTAAGCCCGCTGAACATATATATAGATACGTAGATGATATATGTGTTTTTAATTGTCCACATTTTTTCCAGGATTACAGTAAATTATATCCAGTAGAACTTGTATTGGAAAAAACTAATAGTTCTGATACTATAGCAAATTATCTGGATCTTCATATAGAAATATTCCATAATAATAATATAGACGTAAACATATATAATAAAAGAGATGCATTTAATTTTAACGTAGTCAGCCTTACAAATTGGAGATCTAATATCAAAATCAGTGCATGCTAATATAATTTTATCGCAATGTCTAAGGATTGCTTATATCTGCAATAGTAATAAAAATTGTTTAGCGGGCTTAACAGCATTGTACGGCAGGTTGATCAATAATAATTTCCCTATCGCTTACCTGAAATATCATTTCAGGAAAGCGATAAACAATTTCAAAAATTTGTTTTCTGAACCTATTGTTTTAATATAATTTTCAATATAATCATTATATTTAGTGCCATGTATATATGTAAATAGGATACACTTTGCATTCTTGGTGTCTTACGGCACAGAAAACTTGTACCCACCGGCTTGCAAATTACAGTGTATCATTTTTTTTTTTTTAATATATAGTTAAATCATTTAAATTTACTTAAGTTCACGCTGAGATAACATGCAAATTCAGCTCAGGGTCCTACTATAGGAACGGGTTTGTGATCCCGGGAATACCCGAGTCACAACTTATATCTTGTAATGTCTTTAAACTGTCCTACACTATTTTTATTTCTCCGAAATTATTAGGGCAATCCGAGGACGTAGGAGAAACTATTTCTTATTTATACCACTATTTTTCGCCTTTGTGGTGGAGTTCAGGTTCTATTATTCCTACTCCTTTAGTTTTTCTTCTTACAATCTGCATGTTTCTCTATGCATTAATTTAATTATTTATTTTTACCGTATCCATCACATAGGGGGCACCACATTATTTTGACGACTATTACATTATGTCCTAGATATGGTCAATATGTAGTATGTATTATATATTTAATCTTATTTTAATCATTAAATTACGTTCTCTGTCGGGTCAACGATGATTAATATATGCTTACATTTATATTTTACTTATATTTCTTACCATCGATTCTAATATTTCTAAATTTTCTTAACTTTTATTATCATCTTTCGATTTATATTCGATTTACATTCGGCCTATTCTGGTTTATATTTGGTTTAGATTTAAATTACTTAGCATATATTGATCATCACAGAAACAGAGAACCTCTTGTCGTTTTTTGCCTTCATTCTGGGTGGTTGGCCCCAGTTGAAGTCATCTAGATTGTCGGTAAAAAGCGATAATAAATTTTTTTTTTTTTTTTTTTTTTGCGTTTTCTTTGGTCCCTGATGGTATTATTGGATTGATTTGCTTATTCTAATGGTTCTTTATATTATCCTTAATATTATAGACATTATGGGTGTATTGCATGATTGCTTGCAACTGCATTGACTCATAAATATTATTTACATATTAGTTACAGTTATTGTTGTTTTAACTTTCTTTCTTTATTTTTTATCAATAATTATAAATATATATATATATATATATATATATATATATATATATATATATAAAAAATCAGTGGATGACCTCTGATGATGATACTGAGACTGTGAAAGACACCGCAATGTTATCTTATTTTGGTCGCTTTTCACTTATCTTTATTTTAATTTCCTGTCTATTTCTTCTTTTTCATACTATATATCACTCACAGTGTATACTGTATATTCATTAGGTTTAAATCAAAATCTTCTTCACACTTTCTACTTACAATATATATATATACATACACACAGCAGACTCAATTTACTGGGAAGCAGATTAACTGGGCCACTTCAAGAGTTCAAATTAAAAAAAAACAAAAAAAACACAAAATCATAAAATTCAAGTAATAACTAGAATAGGTATAAACAGATATTTTACAAGTTGTAAATAAGCGACAAGAAGCAGCAGCGTTATAAGTCGTCATTGGGAGATTAGTGTACCTATTATCTTGCAACCCCTGCTGTCTTAACATTCCACCACTCTAAATAAAAAAGAGACCAAATGTTTAGTTTGTTTTAGTGAGTCATGTTGATTGTTGTTCAATCAGCACACAACAAAAGGCAAATTTTGCTTCGTTATTTATGTCAGGGATATTGGAATTTTCATTATTATTATTTTTGTATTATTTTTTTTTTGTTCAGAAATTGCGAAAATGATGGGCAAACGAAAGAATTCTTTCAATTAAACAAAAACTTTATATTATTCAAAAGTTTGGAAATGGTGCATCCGTTAAATCTCTAATGAACCATTATAAAAAATAAAGGGAAGCATCGTATCGGACACGCGAGTAGTGTGTGGTAAGTTTTTTCGTCTATCGCCATAATTTTTACGTAGGTTGCTGAACATTTTTCGATACAGTAAGTCCCCGACTTACATAACGTTATTTATATGACTGAAGGTTTCAGTGAAGGGGACACACATTTCACTATAATACTGTAACTAAAAAAACCCACAGAATTCCAGCTATCGGTATTATTGCAAATGCAATAAAATCTAGTTTACTACCCATTTATAATGAATTGCAGTAACAGAAAAGCCCAATAACCTGGAAAGTGCAAATTGTTTTTGTTTAATGGTAGTCTTCTTCAAGAGGAGTGGTTCCATTTACAGTGGGTTTCCTCAGCCTACAAGTTATTTTTTGGTAGGAATTTTTTCCCGCCATAAAGTGCAGTTCAAGGTGTCTTGGTCGGTTAAGCCTCGAGCTGTCATGCACTCCCGTACTCCATCCATCCATGTCTTCCTCTTCTCCTCCTTCCAGGAGGTATCCATTCCAGGAAAGCTTTTGGATGGTAGTGACCTCCAGAAATGTGCTTTAGTAAAATGTGAGCTCGCATGGGATGATAGTGAATTTTCGCCTTAACCCTGTGAAGTTCTTTTCAGAAAATTAATTTTGACTGTTATCATGGTGCCGACTAAGAGAATAAGTGACAGCAGTACTAGTAAATCTATCAAGAAAAGGAAAGCAATAGAGCTGGATCAGAAAATTAAAATAAGGATGTATGAAAATGGCCAAACATTAATAAGTGTCGCAAGGAATTCAGATTTGTCAGTGGCAATGGTGAACATGATAATAAAGAAGAAAAGCAGAATACGAGAAGTGGTGAAGGGATCGGTACCAATGAAGTCAACTATAACAACCAAAGCTACGAAACACATCAGTTTTTACAGTACTAGCATGCGTTTTTTCTTCCTTTTATGTTTTCTTTTCTTATGTGCCACTCTGGCTACTTCACTGCTGTTCCCAGATAAAGTTTTTAATTGAACTAATTAAAAATATAACTATTTTCCTTCATTCTTCTGGGGATACGTGGTTTTTGTAATTTTGGCATATCAGGGATATAGTAGCAATATTTTATTAGTCATTCCCGAGTTACGTAAGAAGTCCTGGAAAGTATCTCCTACGTATGTCGGGGACTTGCTGTATTTTTGGATTAACTGGGAATTTTATTTTACCATCTATCCTGGAAAATCGAGAGTCTATTGTATATAAAATGTAATATAAAATCAAAGTTTCAGTTGATGGATAAAAATATAAAAGCAAGGCATGACAGATGCAGTGTGTACACACACACACAGGGTGATTCACTACCAGTGCGACAAACTTGCAGGAGGTGTAGGAGGCACAAAGACGAATCGGAATCACATAGCATTGCAGGGTCCGGAAATGCCTTCATCATGCGGTAGAGGACGTTGAATGGGAGGTCGCGTGAACAGCGATCCCGTTGGAAGTCAGCATTTGCGAACTGGTTCCCGAGGCAGTAGGATGGATGAGTATTCAAATGTTGAACTGGCCGACATGCACCTCGCGTATGGAGCTGCGGAATGTAACGGGCACGCCTCTCTGCGCTTGTACCAGGAACGTTTCCCACACAGGAGTGCTCCTCATCATACGATTTTTGCACGTGTGCACAGAAGGTTATGTGAGACTGGTTGTTTCATGAGGTACCATGAATTGAGAGCGAACAACAAGGACACCAGATAATGAGGAGAATGTCCTACGTCTTGCAGAAGGCAATCCGAGTAAAAGTACTCAAGCGATAGGCCAACGATTGGGTATTTTCCAGTCCACTGTATGGAGGATACTGTCAACAAACCAAATGAGTTCATACCATCTGCAACACGTCCAATCATTGGAGCCTGCGGATTATCCACTCTGGAGGACTTTTGCTACTTGATTTCTTCAACAGAAACAGTTCGCAAATGCTGACTTCCAGCGGGATCGCTGTTCACGCGACCTCCCATTCAACGTCCTCTACCACATGACGAAGGCATTTCGGACCCTGCAATGCTATGTGATTCCGATTCGTCTTTGTGCCCACTACACCTCCTGCAAGTTTGTCACACTGGTAGTGAATCACCCTATATATATATATATATATATATATATGAAATATGTAGAAGAATATGGAATATGAGGAATTGAAATAGAAAAAGAGTATCAGAACAGATTAATGCCATCAAAATAATGATTGAACATTACATCAGTCTGTATATAACCTTTTTTTTTATTTTTTAAACTTAATACCAACTGGATAAATTGCATACAACTGGAGCAATTTAATAAGAATTTAAAATATAAGTATTAGGGGTAAAAACTATACCAATGAAACCAAAGAGCCAAATATTTAGGTAACCTAAGTTCGACTTTTGTTATACCCTATAAATAAACACTTATATTATAATAAAATAGTAAAATTAAAATGATAATGTAGCTAATTATTGATATTAGGATACATTGAATGGAATGTTAACTAGGGCTAACTCCACTCAATATATTCCATCAATAAATTAGCTGAGGCTATCTGTTTCTGTTTGTCATTTGCCAGTTTTTCTAGGTTCAAATATACTGAGAATTTTCTGTGAATATTCTATCAATTTAGTTTAATTTCTTTAATATACATTAAATTTAGCAGAAAACTGGTAGAATAACTGCTAGCCAGACAGATAGCAGTGAAAATTATTAATAAAAAATAATGGAAGTGAATCAAGAATAATAAAAGTGAGTACCAACTATTAATTAGTGCAATTTATTTATGTAGTGAAAAGTATAGCAGCTATAGTGAAAAGGAAAGGCTTATGGCAAAATTAAGGCGAATAGGACGTGGAAAAAGGATAGTAATAGACCTCAATCTCCCTCAAATTACTCTTAATAGATTTTGGGGTATAAAAATTTAGAGTTAGCAAGCAGAAAGCAAAAGCATATTATATAGATACTTGGGATTTACCGGGAGCGTAACTGCTGACCTTTTAGTAAGGATCCTAGTATTACAGTATGTAGTGATATTTGTTGTAAATTAGAAGAAATTTTAGAATGCCCAATGTTTCATAAATCAAGTTATGAATAGAAAATACCTGATATAATAGAAGTTTTATGGATAAGACAAAATTAATAAAAATCTGCCTTAATTTTCATATTATATTTTGTACCATTTTTTTATTTACTTCATTATGTTAATATATGTAAATAAAATGGTAGTAGTGGGTTTGATGTGCTTATGCTATGCCTGTACCACCAGCTATAGTATTTTATTTGTCTATATAAGCTGGTTAAGCTTACATTGTCAGTGGTGTGGCTCTGTGCTGGAGTGTTAGTCTGTTCTATATTTTTATTTTTCACTGCATAAGGACCACCACTATTCAAATCCTCTGCATTGGCGATTCGATTGGGGGGATCGGGTGGCGTCTGATCTTTTGATCGGTTCGCCTTTGCAACGACTTGTCTAGCGATTGAAATGCAGCGATTCCATAACCATTATTGGCCTTGCTATTGATATAAGGCATAATGGTCAGTCTATTTTTGCTATTTTTGTTTTATTTTATTTTAGTTAGTCTAGTTGCTATTTGTGATATTTCATGTAATTCGGAACTGGAACTTTACGAGGGAGGGGTGCCTCTAAATTCTTATGTAATTGGCTCTAAATTTTAAAATTGATTTATTATTTTGATTTGGATTTTCTAAATTTATTTGGAGATTTCCAGCTACAATTTTTAGTCTTACCTTTTCTTCTCTCACCCTGTTGATTAATTATGTTTAATTTATTATTTTTCGCTCAACAGTTTTGCCATGCAACTGGCATTAATTTTGATTTATATTTAATATTAGTTATACATTGGGCATCATGTGGAGGAATGTGCATTTTGCTGCCTCTAATGATAGCTTTATTTTCGTATTATATTTTGTACCATTTTTTATTTTTTTAATTACTTCATTATGTTAATATATATATATATATATATATATATATATGTGAATTTTTAATGTAACTCTTTAAAAGAAAAGTTCACACAGAAAAGAGGTAAAACAGCAGATGAAATGAATTGGTTTCGGTGAAAGCAAGATTAATAAATTAGGTATGACAGATGCACCTAAAACCACAAAGCAGCATTAAAGGATGTAAGAGTATATGTAATTTGTATTAATATTAAATTAAGTAAGTATAAATGGATGTGAAAGTTACACAAGGTGCCCGTAACTATAAGGGTGAGGAAAGTAGAAAAAGAAGAGTAGAGACTAGTGAAAGAATGTTAATATCCTAGTGGCTATGATGAATTAAGTAAATTATGGGCTGAATTGCCAAGTCAATATAAAGTGGGGGAAACTGTAAATTAAAATTAGTACAACAAAATATTAATAAAATGCAAATAAAAATGAAAATAAAAACAAAATGAAAATGGTATAGTTGTCATCAGATAATGGGAAAGAACAATTTTAGTAAAAGGTCTAAAATAGACAATGCAAAAATGCTTGATCTGATGTCAGCAGAAATAAATATTGATACACGATCAGGTATTTCATCAGGGGACTACACCTCATCAGGAACTGTTTCTATACTTGACTATAGTAGTAGAAGAAAAGTGAAAGGCCAAAAAGGAATGAAATGAAATTAGCACTTTTTAATACAGTAGGGACAAGGCAGTCCCAATGCAGTGTCTAGGTAAAAATATAAATTATATATATATATATATATAAAATTTTACTTATGGTCTATTACTTTATTAATCATAGTCCACTACTTTATTAATTCCTAACTGCAATGTGACTCATACAGATAAATGCTTTAATGTAGTGGAAACTTCTTAGATCCTTTTAAAAATAACACTAATAGTATCACTAATCTTGTTGCAAACCAATGAAATGTACTACATCAAAGCACAAGGAGCACTTCCAGTTTACCAGGAAATAATATTTTTCAGAAAAGTTTAAATTAATTTTTGCAAGATTAAATTACAAAACAAAAACTGCATAAATGCACTTGCTTTGTAAAATAATGTTAAGCTTTAATTTTATGACATCACATTTAGAGAAATGCATAAAGAGGTGGGCTCAGTTCTAAACATCAAGATTGGTACATTACCAGTAAATTTTGTTGCCTTCATGACTTCAATATTTTCAATGAATAATTTCCAAAATTAATTAAAAGTTTGAAGTAAAATGAACTAAGATTAATGCAGTTGCATTTAGGCAAAATCTTGGTTATGTGAACAAAACTTTCTTGCTGGGTCTAATCAGTCTTAATGCATCTAATCAGTACCCAATCTACTATACTCATTCTTACACTGAAATAAATACACTACTCAAGCAGGACAGAGTTAAATATGTTTATCAATTACCCTTCTTCATGGTCCATTAAATTTGGATCCATCCCTACGACAGGAACAGAAGGTCTAGTCTGCTTCAATAAGGCCATATAAGCATGAAAAATATCCACTTTAACATTTTCTTCTCGTTCTGAGGTAGAAACAGAAATAAGTTCATAATTAATGGCTTATTTAATCAATTTCAGCAAAGAAAATCATGAATAACTCTTTAAAGGTGCTTAAATACTTTCACAGAATTTAAATGTAACACAATTTAAGAACTATACCAAGAAATGGATGTTTTTGATTTAACATACAATGCATTTAACTAATCATTTTTTTTTTTTATAAAGACAAATATCAGATTTAAACATGGGTCCCCTTACCACCACATCACAGTTGTTGAATACAAAATAACTGGAACAGTGCCCTAAAGACTTCTGTGAAACAGATTTCATGAAAAAATATAAATTGCTAACAAAAAAAAAAAATAAAATAAAATAAATAAATAAAAACAACACACTTTTACAATCACAAAACCTGCATAACAAAACTGCTGTAGTCATATATAACTTCAAAAGTAAAGCATGTTATGCTATAACAAATACCCGCAGTAACAGATTCCTCAACTTGAAGCTGTAGCTGTCTGCATTCACATTTGGCACCTCTGTCTTTACTGTTGTGGCATATTGTGTCACCCCCCCCCCTCCCCGGAGTCCATCAGTCAATTTGATGAACTCAGTCCTGGCAAATTTACACTGTTAAACCATCTGATATTGTAATATTTTTGGTGACTTTAATCTGTGATTCAATTGCCACCAACATTACCACTTGCTTGTCTAGCCTGCTTCTAATTCTTATGAAAGCAACTTACTTACCTATTACTGCTGCCCAGCTAGACAGAATCCTTTAATACCCAAGTTGATAATTTTACCAAAAATCTACCAATCTGCTTTGACTCAGACCACCTTCCCCTATAAACTATATTCACAGTTGCTTGTCACCTTGCAACCAAGACCTAGATCTACAGAAATTGAGCAGATGGGGTGAGAGAGGTGGCAACTGAAGTTTAACACTGACAACTGTAAAGTACTGCATGTGGGTAGCAGTAATCCCACAGTAACATATCAAACTGTGTGGAACTACACTCAGCATAGAGGAGAATGAAGACATGGGGTTAATTGTCCAACCAGGCAAATGCTGGTAGATGGTGAAGACCCATAAGTGCCAATGTTGAAGAGGGTATTTCTCCATTCTGTGGAACAATCTTCTCATGCCTCATGATGAGAAGACACCAGGTGGGTGGTTTCTTGTTAATGTTTCTCAGTCTACAGTATGGAGGGTGTAGCAGGACAGTTGTTATATTCATACCATGTGCAACCTGTTGAACCTCTAGAGTAGCAGGTACTCAGTTTCATAGAGCATTTTCCCAACGGGTGTTGTGGCAGGACACAGCCAGTCCAAGTTGTCTCTGCAGAATCCTATCATTGATGAGGGATACTTCATAAGGAATGGTATTTTCAACAGAATAACACGTGCACTTGGGCTTATGAAAGCAGAGTGCATCCAAAGCAGAAAACATGCTTTCAGTTTTAAGTTTAGAACATTCTGGTGGGAGTAATTGATGACTTCCTCACAGGATCTTATAAATTACCATCTCAACTCTCAGGGTCCTCCTATTTACATTTTCGATGGAAGATTTATCTCAGCTACTGGAAGAACAATTGGGAACATAAACCATGTGGTTTATGAATGATTGAGCCCTGATCACTTTACCTGCTAAGCAAAGCAGGGTTTGTATGATTCATTTATAAGATGAAACAGACTAATTTTGTGGCTTCCACAATTGTATGATCTCATGCCTACAGCTTTCACCTGTATTGTCACATAAAGAGCATAGGTTAATTGCACAAAGCCAGCAAGCAGAATGAGCTTTGGAATTTGACTGAAGTGGCTGCAAAAAAATATGAAACAGCCTAGAGTTTTGAGCAGATTACGAATAATTCCTGGTTCCACAGGGCTCAGCTATATACTGAAACAAATGGAAACAGTTTGAACATCCTTTGTAAATACAGCGACTCCCCGATTAACGTAAGGGTTGCATTCTGCAGAACTCTATGTAAGTCGGAATTTCCCCATGCTTGTGTAGCAATCGCAACTGTGCTCGCTGAATTCACTGAATCAAAAAGAAATGTTCGACGAACATGTAAATAGAGTTATTTATTGTATTTATTCAACTTTTTATCTCACGTGCAGAAAAAATTACAAAAGCATGCAATTTAAAAAAAAATTCAAAATTATAAAATTACAAAAAAAAAAAAAAGAGGAGACAGGCATAATGTCAGTAAGTTTTACCTCTCGAGCATCATTGCCAGAATCTACGTCTTCAGTTGACAAATACGCTGCTACGGAAGTTGAGGGCTGTGGAGATTTAGAAGGGGTGTCGGCTGCTCAAAATTACAAAAGAGCATATTAAAGGATGACCGGACGGTGGCTTTTTTTCTTTTCATCGCAGATTTCTTTGTAGCAAGAAAGTATATCACCCCTCTGTTAATTCCTTCTCTTATTTCTGTATTAACATTTATTCATACGGGATACAAAATACCTTCCATATTTTTTTCAGTTTGCACCAGCTGGCAAAAACTTGCGTAATGTTGAATTTGCGTAAGTTGGATATTACGCAAGTCGGGGAGTTCCTGTATTTAGTCAACATATATTGAAAGACAATAAGTGTGCTCCTAGCATTACTGCACTTGTCTAATTTGATCCTATTGTAATACAACATAACCAAATACATATCTAACCAGAAACGTGTTTGCAACCATATGCTCATGGAATCTTTTTTGTTTGGATTTTAGAAGTTAGAACACACAACCCTTATACTTATTGTATGTAATTAAGAATCATCTTGTAATGTTTTTGGCATAACTATTATGCCTTAATACTCAGTTTAAATTAAATTCTTGAAATTGTGCCGTGAGTTACTCAGTGGAAATGTGGCGTTTCTGATGTAAACAATGCAAAGACAGCTTACAACTCTGAATACCCCAAGTTACAGTGAGGGTGCAAACATAATTAATTCAAAACCATCAGATAATAAACCTTTGCTTTATCAACAGTGTTGTGCAATTTGTATTATTTCCTATTAACTTATAGTTTTATTTATTTTTTTAAATAATCAGCTTGTTTGAATTATAATGCTCCTTAACATGATTTAATTTGATTTTCCAGTGTTCCTCTAATTACTTTGTCATATACCTTTCAGTGCTGCAATACACACATACAACTTTAATAGTAAAACTTTTAGTATGGTGGTTGTATGACAGTTTCCCAAAAAACTGTACACAGTTGTGAATATTCCACTGATTGTATTTTTGTATTAAAACTATTTTATTTTATTATTGTTATCATTATGTTTTTGGTAATGGCATACATGCCTGATGTAGCTGAGTGGTCAGGAGCATGAGTGCAGTAGTACGTACTCTTTGAGTGGACCAGGATTCAAGCCCATGACTGCTAAATATGATTAACATTTGTATCGATGACTTATTATAAACTCCACTGACTTGGTGATCGTGCCGGAGTATAAAAAAGAAACAAGAACATTTGTCATATGAAAGAACTCTTCAGCTTTACAAGTTGGCTGTTCATATGGTACTATAAAATACACAATGAAAAGTTGACCAATTAGAAGGTTTCCTTTTGGTGGATTCTTATCAACAGGAAACTTTCCAGTCATTGGGAAGTTCTTGACTAAATAAATTGGCAAGAGCTGATTAATTTATTAAGGGTCAAGAAATAAATGCTGCCCTTCAGGTAACAAGCAGATATTCATAATTTTAAGGATTCCTAAACCATCTGAGGAGACTTACAAAAAAGAATGGAGGCAAAACACAATTTGACTATATAATAGCAAACAACTCTGCACACTGAAGTACATGTGTAAATTGATGAACTTTCTTTAATAAACTGACTTACCTTTGAATCTAGATATAAGTGAGGGTGAAATTGTTTTATAAAATTCTATAAGCATTTCATGTCTGGTTGCAATAACTGCTTCTAAACATTTTGCAGATGCTCTTCTTACTTTCCAACTCATGTCATCATCATCACTATATTCATCTTCACTTTCCCTAGAGATTTAGATATTATTAGAAAAAAAGAACAAGCTTATATTTAACTTTAATATAAACTAAGTCTATTCACAAAAAATAAATAGCTAAAAATATTATCTTTTACTTTGATGATCTAAATAAAGGAACTGAAGACATCAATGAAGGAGCAAAAAATTGAGATTAGGGGTGGGGGTTCAGCATACTGTATCTATTAATGAGGTAGAAAAGGTCACGGAATGTATCAAGTATGAAAATGCAGCAGGCACACATGAAATAAGACATGAACTGCTGTAAGCTAGAGAGAGAGAGAAAATAGTGTCATGGTGTTTATATCAGATTATCAAGAGGTACTGATATAATTTTCATGGACTAATTGTACTAATATGTAAAAATAAAAATACAGCTGAATGTGAATAATATGCACAGGAATTTCACTCCTTGGTGTACAGGTAAAATATATGCAAGTTTATTGGAGAAGAGGGTATTGGTAAATATAATCTTGGGGAAGAATAGTCAGGTTTTAGGCCAAACAACGGATGATAAGGTCAAATATCTGTGATAATACAAAATATAGAAATATCATAGGAACATAACAAGAATCTAGTTTGGATCTGTTGATCTTGAAAAAAAAATATATAAAAAAGGTACCTAGAAATCTGTTTCAAAATTTTAGAAAAATATGGCATCAAGGATAATTTTTTAAGAAGAAATGAAAATTTTGAATAGCAAGTTAGCAAATTAACAATAGTTAGCAAAATTAGCTGTGGTGAGGAATGAAAGCAGCATCAAACATGGTTTAAAGTTAAATTTGGAGCAAGGCAGGGCTATACCATATTGCAACTACTTTTTATAATTTTCATGGCCTATTTACTAAAAGAATGTAACTTAAGTTTAGAATGGAAAATGCACAAATTGGATCATTACTGTATGTGAATAGTACTGTGTTTTTAAAACAGTAGTTTTTCAAGATCAAGAATATATGAATAAAAGTAGATACAGGGGTTGTAAATTAGATATAAAGGTTGTAGACAATTTGGTTTAAAAATTAGCAAGTATATTTTAACCAAAAATTGAAATAAGTTAGTAATTTTTTTGTATATAAAATCAGTCTTCAATGAAGATTGAAGACTGATTTTATATACATATTAGACATGGCATAGACAAAAGAATAATAAAATAAGTAAAGCAGAGAGCCAGTTAAATCAGTAATTTATTTGGAGCAAAAGAGAAATTAACCATCAGAATCAGATGGTATCTAAATTGCTATCTAAAGATCATGTCCCAGCAAATCTCTAACCCTCATGACCAGAAACACTACAGGCAACTCCTGTCCCTAAAAGTGCAAGCTCACAAGAGCTAAGACTTCAAAGGCCCATCTCAATTTGCTTCTTCCCCTACTAAAACTGTTAGACAAAAGTCTTCTTGGAACCAGTTTCCAAGCAAATATTTGCAACTAGGCTAACAATATTCACTATGGCAGACCAATGTGTTTAACCGAAATAAGTCTTAGATTCATTTCTTTCATTTATGCAATATGATAGAAAAGGAGACTTTTCACCATTTCACCCTTGGTATCACTGCTGCCTTCAATTCAAGTGCTGGAAATCCTTTGATATTTCTACTTCAGACCTATCAACATCTCAGGATTCCTGTTAAACCTGGTGCAACAGTTAATTTGTGATCATGCTGATATTATCTATCAAATCCACAACTTGCATTCAAAACATAAGCTTATGCCTGCCTCAAGAAAGAGCACCTTCAGCCTTATTGTTCTTGGCTACATTCTTCCCTTTTCTGTCATTATCAGCCCCCATTTGTGTATAGACAGTAAGAGTCGACAGTGGAATGTTTTTTTTTTTTTTTTCTTTTCAAAATACATACTGATGTTCAGTCATGATGCCTTCCTGGGTTATATTGAATCTTTTGGTATGTTAACCCAAAGAGACATTATCAGATCAGCTGGGACCAGAAGGAACATGTACCTATGCATAAACTGCTCAAAGACCTATTTACATCTTGCACAACCTCCTCTTTCCTGTAAGTTTGAATCTATTCCCCCACCCCATAAATCACATTAAATTTTAGGTGTACATCCAGATTCCAAACTTACCTCTTTTTGGTTAACGGCATAAAACTCCCTTATGCTTTACTAATCTGATCTTTCATCTCAAAATCCACTCTTTGTAACTTATCAAGTCAGTTGAATATTTTCTCAAAAGACATTCAAATAGGAAGGTTACATTTAATGTAGTGTGATCAGCTTCATATTTACACACTGAAATAACGTGTTACTACTTGCTGACAATACAAAGCTATTTGATATTTTGTGTCCCTGATCACCAGCAAATAAACTTACTTATTTTTATTTTGTCTTTTAGAATTCCAAGTGTTCATTTTATATGTTGTTGTTATAATTATATCATCCCCTCTAGTTTGTCCTAACCAAGATGCTGCACCAATCATGTTTGGCTGGCAATAAATAATATTATATATATAAGGTGTCCCAATAATCACACTGGAAGTAAATGTAAAAACTTAAATCTAAGGACTTAATGCCTGAATCCTCAATAATGTATCTTCACTTATCTTTGTAAATTCAACATGATTTTCTGCTGTAATTCTAAAATTGTTTTTGGATGATTGTGATACAAAGAGACTGAATAAGCCCTCAGAGGAAGAAACAGAGTGGCATCAGATTTGGTTGTTATTTTTGGGTTTTTTTTTTTTTTAAGGAGCATTAGCAACTAAGGCCATATTGCTCCTGGGGTATGCAGTGGTCATTCCCTGACCTTTCCACATCCTCCGTATTTGGTGGTCACGGGCTCGAACCCCAGTCTACTCAAGAAGCGTGTGCTATGCACTGCTGCTCCTGCCCACGGAGGCACCATCAGATTTGGTGATCGTGGTGGCATTCAACAATCCAATTTAACTCGGGAAGTTAAAGGTTGAGGACTGTCCAAAGAGCACTGTGGTAAATAGTGTTAAGAAGTTGCAAAATGCTTTTCCTGGCCAAGGCACATACTGGAACCTATAATCCAACGACAACCTGAATAGTGCTTTATACAAATGAAGTAGCGAATTTCTGTCTGCACCTGAAGATGTAGCAGAAAATGACCAGAGGATTCGGTTTCTATAGGCATGTGGTTCAGAGACATGTTACATGTTCCTTTCCTTTTTGGTTAACTGCATAAAACTCCCTTATGCTCTACTAATCTGATATTTCACCTCAAAAACAAAATGAAAGTTTAACACTAGATATCACTAGATTTCAGACCTGGAATTCTGAATCCATTTCGAAAAGTCCAGCATTCTAGTTTATTTATAGGCAGTTGGAGCTGTCTTTATATGGTATTCATGCTCTGTGAGCGACAGGAAATAGTCAGTTCATCCACATACGTGTATGCTTCTACTGTAGTTAGGATGTCTCCTGTCATGTTATTTATTCCAATGGTTAATGATGCTGCAATGGGAATGGACCCTTGTGGTACATTCTATTCCTGAATGTGATGGAGGATAATGAAGATTAGTAATAAATCGGAAAAGTTTTGAAATAGTTGCCGTAAGTATCCTCTTAGGCCTAGATTCTGCAACTCTTGAATGCTATTTTGCCACATGGTATTGAAAGCTTTCTCAACATCTAAAGGTAACATGGCCAAATATTGTTGCTCTACAAGTACATTTTGTACATTTGGATTTTTTTTTAAAATCCATCTGATTTATCAACCTTTCTAGAATTCTGTCTAAGCAACTAGGAAGTGAGATTGTTCCATAATTATTTAACAATGCAGAATCTTTCCCTGGCTTTGGAAATGCTAACACTGTTGAGACTTTAAAAAAGCAATTCAGAAATTGTTTTAAAGTGCATAGCAATTCATATGATTGACCGTTAGGCCAGAAGAAAACATTAAAAGTGGGATAGCAAGAGTTATAATAGGAGTTTACTGTATACATATAAAAAATCTTACCCATCTTCATCTTCACAGCCATCTAAATCCATGCTGTCATCTCCATCATCATAGTTATAGTTAGGATCGTAACACAAATATTCTAAACATATTTTCATTATCTAGTGAAATGAACAATAAACATACATTTAATTTTAATTTTCACATAAAACATAATACTGCCAATCATATCAGTTTTTGCATTTTTCAAAATGCTTATTTTTAAGAACAAAAACATTTTACTAAGCAACGAATGTTTTACAGAGAACCAACATGTTATTAAAAACCATAATCTATATCAATAATAAAAAAGATAAAAATGCATTTTTTTTATTCCATAAAGTTATCCAATTAAATGCAACACAGTTTAAGATTATTACTATATTTCCCTAAGTTAGTCCTTCCATAACTATATTACAATCCAGTTTGCAATACATGTTATTAAAGCAAATACATAATTTTATTATTTTCATTATTTAATTTTGCATCCAAATCATTTTCAGTGTCAAGAGACAGTCAGCAATAAAGATCTAGACAGACCTGCAAGAGATAAATAATTGAATTGAACTGCATTTTGTATCATCGATGAACACATTTTTCAATGTGTTGTACCATTTTCTTAGTGTACTTGGTACAACTGTATGAAGAATACTGCGAAGCAAAGACAAATGCTGTTCAGTCTTATGTGGTACAGGTCTGTTTAGACCTTTATTACTGAATGTTTCTCAGCAGTGTAAATATTATTTTGATGCAAAGTAACATTCCTAAATAAACACACCAGATAAAAAAAAAAAAAAAAATCTTGCACTGCTCCTCTAATACTACTCTTGCAATAAAACTGCCTTCTGTCACTGTGTAAAAATCCCATCCCATATCCATAACATCATGTGCTCTGTTGTCCCAATTCCTTGTACCTCAAATTGCAAAACCCTATATAATTCATAACATAATTTGTCACTGAGCGGGAGAGAAAAACTATCACTGTATATAGAAAAAAGACACTACAGAAAAAAAAAAAAAAAAAATGTATTAATACTGTTGGTGATACTGTTCAAACACTAAAGTACTTAAAGAAAAAATCAGTATCCTTCAATTCAGTATTTACACATACCATTAGCAAAGTTATTCCACGCAGTCTATATAAATTATTTTAGTATGTGCAACAACACAGATATTTAATTTTTATACTGCTAAAATGTAATAAAGTAATGGCAAAGCCTTCAAAGAATGGCATTATTTAAAATCTAACACAGAAATTTCAGCAAACAACTCAGTGGTATATTTCCTGAACTGCAGTCCACTGACAACTTACTGGCATGGTAGCAAGAAGAGGAAAGGGGAGGTATAAGGATTATTACAAACAACATCCTGTATAAAATGACTAATGGACAAACAAGAATAAATGTGTGGGTCTGTCAAATACTATCCCAGTCACTAAGACAGCTCCAACTGCCTATAAATAAACTAGAATGCTGGACTTTTCGAAATGGATTCAGAATTTCAGGTCTGAAATCTAGTGATATCTAGCTATATGCACACACCAGTAACTAATTCAGCCATAGCTTATCAAAGCAGTACTTTATAGAAATTTTTGTACTTTCAGTCATTTTGGTCATGAGAATCCATATTATGATTCTTGAAATGTCAACGTATTAAATTTCATCTTAGTTTAGTAGTTACCAGTTCCTACTCTTAAAATTTTGTATCAATTTAAGGTCCTTTAATTTTTTTTGCTGTTTCCACAAGGCTTGCAATTACCTTACTTGTTACAAATGTGAAATTTTGGTATTAAAATACTGGTTTGACAAACTCTTATTTAAGACCCAAATTCACATGCATTACTGACGTTTGATTTTGATCCTGAAGAGACTTGCTGTTCTCAACGGAGACCAAGTGCTGTGTTATCACTAAGGCTTGGGCTCATGTTCAACTCGAGACAAAGACAATCAAACCCACACTTCTGCCTTCATTGCTAATATCTTTTTAAATTGTACACTAACGCTTGAATAGTGTGAATATGCTATAAATGCAGAAATTTGAAACAATGCCAAGACAGCTGTTTTGAAATGCACTGGCTTCTCACCAGCTGGCATGTGATCTGAGAAGCCAATAAGCTTTGAAACAGCTTTCTTGGCACTGTCTTGGATTTTTAAATGTATAAAGGATTCACCTATTTGGGTGATGCATTACAATTTAAAAATATATTAGCAAGCTTACGCAAAATCATGAATGACTAAGTTTGCAGTTCCCTTTCATATCTACTTGGTTGGTGTTTTTTTTTTTTTTTTTTTTTTTTTGCCAGTGCAACAGAAGCACTGTGGCTTCTTTGCACTCTATGGAAAATACTATTACTATACTATATTACTATGATGGTGTTTGTCTCAAGCCAAACGTAAGCCCAAGCTCGAGTGGTGAGAATGCAGCACTTTTTCTCTAGTAAGAGCAGAAAGTCTCTCCAAGATCAAAATCAAAACACAGGTAACAAGAAAAATTTTAATTTTTCTTCAACCACTGCACTGAAAATCCTCCTGCAATTACAGTATTTATTTGTAGCACTTATTTGCTCACTACAGCATGTCATATCCATGCTTATTATAACAGAGTTCAACTGCAACCTATGTGGCTTGCAGACTTTTCTGTTAGTTTATTAAAATAACCACTAATAAGACTGTCATGAAAGTGGTAAAAGCCAAATACCTTTCATATTCCTGTATTCTTCATAACAGTACAGTAGTTTTGCCACTCATTTGGATCCTGAAGAGTGGCTGACTCAGGAGGAAGGAGAAGGGTTCACCCCCAACAGAACATGTAAATCAGCTCAAACTCATTTGTAAATATATATTGGCACAATACAGCCTAAGTCGCCAATGTGTCTAAAATCAATCCCACAATGTGCAATGAAATCCAACAACATACAATGGCACAATATAGCTTAAGTCATTGATGTGCCTAAAATCCAATGATTTCACTTAGTGTTGCCTTTTATACATGAGGTAAAAATTCTGGCTTATGCTGAAGCATTTTAACCTATGATATCTGGTCCATATAAAATTTGCCATGAAGCTAATTTTGAAAAGTGTCCTGAGCAATACTTTCTTGGCCATATCTTGTTATCTTAACATGTTTGTTAAGATAACAAGATATACAAACATTTGTATTAAAACTTATTCCTAACAACCTCAGGACCACATGGATAACGTCAAAATTTCAAGTAACTATTACAAAAAAAATACAGAGTATAAAAAAAACGAATAAATAAAAACATACCTATAGGTAATCATGTATGCTTGTGTCGGCCACCAAAGGCTGCTGACAGGGATGCACAGTAATTTTCACAATATTTTTTAAAAAGTTTTGTTTTTAAAAAATAAAACAAAACTTTTTAATATCTTTAAAACATGTTTTGTTTTAAACATAAGTCTATATTTTAATTTTATGAAAAATAGGAGAGAGAAGTGAAAATCAATTCACTTAGAATACAAAAGTATAGAATATTGTTTTTTTCTTTTTGCAACTTTGACGAACAGTGCTTTGAATATTTCTTAAAACCATTTTTCTTGACAGAACACTATCATCTTGCTGCTCCTGGTAGTCAAGATTGCTTCTGCATGGTTAAAAGCAACACTGTGGCTAATTTTTTGTGACAATATCAACTCTTCTTCAGGTTCACCATCATTATTTAGTGGTGGTGTAGTAGTCGTTACATGATGCAAAATTTCATCATTTAGTACTCATGGCCAGCTAAATCTTTGTCAGAATTAAGCCAATCATGAATTGATTGCTCATTGACGTCCCTGCATCCACCCAATTTGTTGCAAATTTTGTAACATTTCTGGTACCAGACCTTTGCGTTTTCTTCAAATACTAGGAATCCTTCGTTTCCTGGTAAAATTTTTCACCAAGACTTCTTTAAGGTTATGCTTTTTATTGATGCTGCTGAAACTTTGTAAATCGCATCCAACACAGTCAGGTTTTCCCAAAATGTCAATAAATCACAATCATTTTCTTCTGCTAATTTGAGAGAAATTTCCATGATAAATTGCTTTCATTTGTTGGATGATCCATAGGTTGTATTAAAGATGTCACATTGGGAGGTAAATATCTGACGAAAATATTTCCATTGTGTGATTTTAGAATTTCCTCATTAGGATGACTTTGTGCACTGTCTAATAGCAGGACAGCTTTCTGTGGGCTCAATGATGCTAACAGATGTTGCACTGATGGGACAAATTTAGTTCTAAACCAACTGGAAAATATCTCCCCGTCTATTCAGGCTAACTTATTATTGTAATAATCAACAGGTCAATTTGAAATTGAAATACTTGAGAAAGCTGTGGAATTTTTGCTGTTCCAATTACGCAGAATGTCAACGAATGAGACCCAGCAGCAAAGAACTGTCAATCTTTGCTTTTGCATTTTATGTCCTGGAGCTTTTAACTCAGTTTCATAAGACAGTTTTTGATGGAAGGCATTTCCAGTACAGTCCTGTTTCATTGGCATTGTAAATTTGCTCCGGCACAAGTTCATTGGTTTCACTAAATTTTTGAAACTCACTGGTGAATTCTTAGGTGGCCGGTGCATCATTCAGTTTATCACCTTGAATGACAATTGGATGAATGCTGTGCTTCTGTTTAAACTATGTCAACCACACAGAAGATGCGAAACCGTGCCCTGCTCAATCAGCTTCAACTTCTCGAATATACATTACCAATTCCTTAAATTCCCATCTCCAGGTAATTCTCCAGTGGAGCAAAGACAACTTAGTTGATTTCAATCCTTCTAAAACTCAGTCTTGTCTTTCATAATTAGTGTCAGTCTCTCATAATAATGGCTAAGGGTTTAAACTTTCAGTTAAAATGAATTGGTATGTACCATACAATAGGCCTAGACTGTCACAAATATCATTAGACTGTGTCTGTCCTCATGGATGACTTGATGCACTTTTTCAAGATTTTCTTCACTCCAACTTGATGGATGACTCGAGTGCTCAAAATACTCATCTGAAGTTTGGCAACCTAGGAAATGCAAAAACCATTGAAAAGTTTGTTCTACCAACAGCATCATCACCAAACATTTGTTTAAACATAACCAAGTCACTGAAGCTGTTTTCCAAAGTTTGACAAAATGATGCAAATCCACTGTTCCTTAATGTTTGCCCTCTTACTCAGCTACAAAAATTGAAAGATACACTAAACAGAAACAAACTTAAACACCGACAGTACAAAAGCTCAACTTCCTATTGACGCAAAATGTACCACACTAACTCACAATGAATTTGTTCAGTGTTATCTAATCTAATGGCACACTGCTATACTACATGTGGTTAGCACTCCATGCAGGCAGTCCAGAAACTTTTGACTTGCATAGCATATGTGGATAATGACAAGCACATTGCAATATCCAGACCATACATGCAACACTAAAATTTTTTTTTTAACTATATCTGTTAAACTGTTGTGCTTGTATATTTGCCACAAAAAAAAAAAAAAAGTTACAATGATGTAAACTCCTCTGGCTGCGGTGTTCATACAAAATATAAACAGAATTTATTCCACTTATCTTGTTATGTTTTAATCAGTATTAAATTGTATCACCAGGCTGAGAATTTTCTTGCACAACTGCTACCTCTATTTAAGGATGCACACAGCAAATAAAATGATTATATCTAAATATAGAAGAGGGATATCCACCCAGCCTAAAAATATTTGTGCACATGAATCCAGTCTATTACCAGTGTCATACTGATACCAATGTCACTCACTGTGACACTGGTAAACGTTCCTGTCTGTCAAAAAAAATGTTCATTGCACTTTTCTTTATAATAGTTGTATACAATGATATGTATACGGAAAGCAATGGCATAAGCATGTGTACACACTCTTGTAGCCCCCTTCAGTCACTCCCTAAATGGTTTACATTTGATGACAACGACATAATAATCAATACCTTCATTCAATTTTTACAAGCTTATCACACTTGGGCTTAAACAACTAGAGACTATCACAAAATTCAACCAAGTAGTCACAGATTACTTGGTTGAATTGTGAATAGTGATGAATTTTGTGATTAAAAAAAAAATTTAATTTAAAATTTAAAATGGAAATTGGTGAAATGAGCACTTCAACCTGTGTGGAGTGCAATCTGTCTTTAATTTCTTAAAGAATTACAGTTTATTCAGAGGTTTCATGGTACTTCCGGTAGAGAAAAGTACCAACTGTGTGGTATTACACTTAAAGTGGTAGAAAATGAAAAAGACCTGGGGGTAATTGTGCAGTCAGATATGAAGTTTTCTGAGCAATGCAGACAGGCTAGGGCAGGTCATGGGGTTTTGCCAATGATATATAGGAATTTTGCTAGCAGGGAAAAGGAGGTGATTGTCCCTCTGTATAAGGCAATGGTCAGGCCACACCTTGAGTACTGCATACAGGTCTGGAGGCCTCATTTTAGGAAGGATGTCGATTTGCTTGAGCGTGTACAGAGAAGGGCAACAAGATTGGTGAGGGGAATGAAGGGATCCTCTTACCAAGAGAGGCTTAAATTCTGCAAATTGCAGTGGCTGGAGACTAGGCACCTGTGCAGTGATCTGATTGAGGTGTATAAGGCCTTGAATGGGTTGAGCACGCTGAATTCTGATGGGATCCTTCCACTTGTTCAGATTACGAACCTAAGGTAATAAATTCAAATTAAGAAAAGACAGATGTAGAATAGATGTGCGGAAATTTGCCTTTGGCCAGCGGGTGGTTAATTGCTGGAACAAACTTCCATCTGTCGTTGTGGAAGTTAATAGGTTTAAGGAGGAGCTGGACAGGCATTTGGAGGGAATGGTGTGATTTTTTTTTTTTTTTTGGCTGATGCTGCATAAGCTCATACACTTGCTTTCTTGCATCACATGCCACTACTACTACTACTATTACTTATGGAATGGGAAGTGTAGATTCACCATAAGCCTCTTAACATTTCATATGCTTCAGCTGTTGTTCTTGAGATGGAAACAAAATCTGAGAGCAGCATACTGTTCCTTGCATATCCCATCCATTGTTATGTAGGTGAAACTGAACAGGCATAAACATGACTGACTGCCAAAGTTACAACATTTGCACAAGTCAACTGCACAGTTGCTATCTGATGCAGCTTGGTTTGTTCTTAAATTCTGCAGCTCAGAAAGAAATAGCAAAAATTACGATCATTCTTTATTGAACAGCCCTCATATTTAGGTGTTCTATACAGTACTTTCAAAATAAGAATTTTTTAAACAAAACTCACGGTCTCCTGGGGTCAATCATAATTTGTACCTGAGGGTGAAGAGAGAGAGAGAGAACAAGAATGAGGGTTTGGATGTTGTAGGATTAGACATCTGCTCAATGGCTAATCTTTGTGACCATCTTAATTGTGTGGGTGGGTTCAAGATTACATTAGGGAGGGGGCATAGGAGTTCTTTCTGAGGTGTAATTATTATGGTTTGTTTTTCATCTGTTCAATACTCTGCTCTTGAAAACATGCATGTGGTTAATGTCTATCTGCATGCCTTTGTTTTGGTTAATATTGTTGTTATGCCAATAATGAAGGATTCTTTGTATGGTCTCCAGTCCCTGTACCTATTTGTGGGTATAACAGAGGCGGTCTATGTCACATGTCATAGCTATATCACATATGTTCTTTAATTCTTTTGAATAATATTCTACCAGCTTGCCCAATATATGATTTTTGGCAATATTTGCATTGAAATTATACATTAGGCATTCAGTGGAAAGGGTCTTCTTCAGCAGGTGAGCTGGCTTTACCATATTTTTTGGCTATGTTTTTGATTCGTTCACTAATTTGGAGGACAGTGGATGGTAACGTATTCTTTTTCTTGTTCTTTGTCAGATGAGTGTGCATTAAAACATCTCTTTTGTTGTTTTAATTGATTGTTTTCATTAGGAGTTTCTGGTGTGGGTATCCACTGTTTCTAAATATTTGGAAGATTCAGTTGATCAAGCACGTAAAAAAAAAAAAAAAAAAAAAGTGAATTTCCAAAATATTAAAGAACGGATACCACGAAAAACTCAAAGAAAACAAAACAACAAAAAAATACATATTTCAAAGAAACATCAACTTACACTTACACCCATCTGCCAAAGAACCAGAAAAAGAATACATTATCATCTCCCATATTACTGAACAGATCAAAAATAGCCAAAAAATATGGGTTGTACACTAGATTTACAAAAACTAACATCATTAAAAATAAAGTGTAACCCCACCCGACAAAGACCCTTTTCCACTAAATATGCAGTGTATAATTTACAATGCAAAGATTGCCAAAAATTGTATATTGAGCAAATTGGTAGGTAATTCAAAAGAAATAAAGAACATACTGTAATACTTTGTATAATGAGGTTAATTGGTTCCAAGGAAATACCACTCTAATCAATACATTTATATACAATGGATTATTGGGTGTTTTTTTTTTATTTTGTCAAATGTACGCATTGCTGGCCTTTAATTACACTGTAATGCCTTACTGGCAATCAATTATTTATTATTTGGTACCAAAAAATTAAAAACGTATTTTTAGAAATATTTATTACTGAAAGCCAGAAACAATTCTGGCTAAGGTAGAGAAAGCCCACACGAGGAGCACGCAAAAGTTTGATGAAATTTACAGTTAAAAGTACTTTGCCGTAAAGGCATTTGTATTGTTGGCTCGGTAAACAGATGGTGGGTGTTATCGGTCTGGAGTAGAAGTTGAATCCCATGGGAGCTTGAAACCCTCCCGAAGTGGGTGGGCTGACCTTTTTTCTTTAAAATCACTAATTGGATCACAAACAGTCATATCGGAAGTTCTGGCATCGTAAAAAATGTTCGTAACGTAGTTTCACTGGTAAACTTTTTCGAAGTTTGCGTGCTTCTTGTGTGGGCTTCCTTTACCTTTGCCTTTTTTTAATTAATAAAAAATTTATTCACTAGTCCACCAGTGATTCTAAAGAAAAAAGGTCAGGTTACCCCCTCCACTTTCTACTCCTTACCGATAACACCCACTGTATATTTACCGAGCGAGCAACAATACAGATGCGGTCATGGCAAAGTACTTTTACTGGTAAATTTATCGAACTTTTGCATGCTTCTCGTGTGGGCTTTCTTTACCTTCGCCACAACTGTTTGTTTTGAAAAAAAAGTTCAACAATGAAGTTTGCATACACTTTTTTTCTTGTTTCTCACTAAGCACGTCTCTATAGCAATGAACTGCATTTTCTATAGCATGTCGAACTGTAGAGCTTCACTCAATGTTAGGATCAGCATTCATAAGAAAATCAGAAACATCTTCAACCTTCCTGAGCAACGTCGAAAGATTGTTTAATCAAAATTCCCTTGTAGGCACCTGGACATTTTTTTCTTCTTCATCTTCGTATGCTCTCTGGCCCTCACAATTTGTAGAGTTTCATCATCAAGCTCTTGTGAATGCGATTCCATGTACTGGTGTATATCTGTGGCATTTAAATTCTCAAATCTGAGATCATCAAGCTGAGCGACATTTTTGGAAATGCTATTAATTTGCATTTCAAATTCTGTAGAATCTTTAGCAGTGTGGTAAAACACGGTGCCATATAGCCCACATATTTCTTGCTGTTACTTCAAGCCACGAGTCATCAATATTTTCAATAGCCTTTTTGATACTGTAATTCTTCCAAAATTCTGTCAAGGTTATTGCACCATTTCCTGTCGTAGCCGTTATAGCTTGAGAAAAGGTTCATTTAAAATAATAGCCCTTAAACGGAGCAATGACTCCTTGGTCCATTGGCTGCAATAATGATATCATGTTGGGTGGTAGCAAAACAATTTTAACATTTTCATTCAAGTCGCCAATGAAACTGGAATGAGAAGGGGCATTGTCTAATAAGATTAAAATTTTAAAATCAGTCGTTAGTCTGGCAATAACGTTTGACGGTTGGACAAAAATAAGTTGTGAACCAATCTTAAAACAATGCATGCATTACCCACACTTTTTTGTTTGAATGCCATATAACAGGTGGAGTGCTTTTTGCATATCCCCTGAGAGCTTATGGATTTTCAGCACAGGCTTTAATTTACAATCACTGCATGCATTTCTTCCTAATAAAAGTGTCGGCCGGTCTTTTGAAGGTTTATATCCTTTCTGCGACATCTCATTTGATGCTAAATAAGTTCTCGAATAACCCCTTTTTGTTTACACTGAATATTTGCTCATCCTTTTAGCCACCTTTTTCAACAATTTCTATTAACTCACTGGGGAATTATGCAGCAGTGTCATTGTCTGTACTTGCACTTTTGCGTGCAATTCGAACATTCTGAAGCCTCATTTTTTGAAGTTATAAAACCATCCGTGACTTGCAAGAAAAATTTCAGTAGTACAATCTCCATCTTTTTTGTTTTCTTTTATCACTTTCCATAGGCTTGCTGCTTTGGCTTGAATGGTCATTTGACTTAAAGGGATCCTATTTTGGTTGCAGTCTTCGATCCAAATCATTAAAAGACATTCCATATGATCCATAGTAGAAGTCCTTTGTTTAAAAGTCAGTTTTGTCATATATCATGAAGTGGCTATTCCATGTTCTTTAATTTTCGTTTTGTTTTTAATTATAGTTCTAACCGACGACTCGTTCATTTTATTTTTTTTCATGTGCTATTTTAGAAAATTATGCACCATCTTCGTGACACTTTATAACAGCATTGTTGCATGCGGCAAAGTAGTGGATACGGCCGACAACTGATTCTGACATTCAGATTTGTTTTAAAATCATAAACCACTTTGTTTTTGTTTTAAAATTAAAAATCACATTGTAGAAAAACCCGTGCTGATCAAAACCACATTACACAAGGTATTACAGTATATATATATAGATGGCATAGCCCACAGCCTAATAACAAAATTGGAAATTGGATCCTGCATTCCACACCTAACAATTAAGATCAACACTGAGATTTCAAGAACTGTTCTAACCACTGACATGTATAGGAAATGCAGACTATACAAAGAATCCTTCATTATTGGCATAACCAACAACATTAACCAAAATAAAAGCATTTTCAGGAGCAGGCAGAATATTAAAACAAAAAAATGGAAACCATAACAATTACACCTCAAAGAAAGAACCCCATCTCCTCCCCCCCCTAACAAAATCCAAACTCCTACCCTCTCTCTCTCAATTTTCTCAACCCTCAGGTACAAACTACGATTGGGTTTTGATTAAAAAAAGTCTCAATTTGAGAGTATTGTATACAACGTATAAATATAATTAATTGTAAACCAGTCTTAGTACATGAGGCTGACGGTGTCATAAAGACAGCATTACAGGAATGCAAGTACTCGTGGCTATCTATTTACTTAAGTTTAATAAATTGCTAAAATTAATCTTTCTTTACCTGATGTTTATTGATAGCTATCTGTTGACTAACTCAGGATCTATTACACAAAATTACTAAAGGCCAAATTTAACAAGTAAGAAATTTGTAATCAATTTAACATCTCTATGTAAATGAAGTTACCATAATTTAACATGTTTATTGATAGCTATCTGTTGACTAACTCAGGATCTATTACACAAAATTACTAAAGGCCAAATTTAACAAGTAAGAAATTTGTAATCAATTTAACATCTCTATGTAAATGAAGTTACCATAATTTAACAGTTATGCCTTTACAGTCATTAAATACTTGGTACAGGAAGTATCAAGAAATATCTGAGAATAACCTGTAATTCTTTAAGAAACTAAAGGCAGATTACTCCACACAGATTGAAGAGCTCATTATTTCATCAATTTTCATTTCTTGATATACTTCACACCATGCTGCTAAAAAAAGTTAAGATCCATATATAGAAACTACAAACAACCAAATCACTGTACCTAGTTAACAAACATGGTGAAATAACAGGCATTTACTCATACACTCTCTCCTCAAAGTATCAGTATATAATCAGCAGTGTTCAAGTGAAAATTTCATGATGTATCGGTACATTACTGGTTAAGAAGTGGTTGACTGACTTACCGTGGGCACATGTGGTGATATTTCTTTTGGACAACGACGAACAAATGATTCAAATGCTTGTAGGCAGTATTCTCGTAACTCATCATCATCAACTCTACAGTATTCTACAACCAAAGGCATGACCCTTTCTAAATGTTCTCCAAACCTATGACCTGCTTGCCTACTACAAAAAAGAAATTAACAAAAAATAAATATTTGTACACATTTAATTTATGTCAGTAGTAATAGTATTCACCATATAGTGAAAGGAAGCCACAGGCTTCTGCTACCCTGGAGAAAAAAAAAAGAAAAAAAAAGTAGGTAAGAAAATACAAATTATATGCTTCTCTCCTCAATGCAGGTAACTATCCAAGTTGACCTTTGAATTTATTCAGTCAGCCTCTACCTGCAAGGGAAACTTGTTCCAGCAATAAATGACTCTGTAGCTAAAAGAAAACTTCCTACAATCTAATCCTCAACCCCTGTAATTTGAATTTATAACCTCTATTCTAGTTCTGGAATTCTTTATAACAGTGAGGATTTCACCTTCATTTATTTTACTAATTCCTCTCAGAGCCTTTTAAACCTCGATCATGTCACCTCTGAGGTGCATGGTTGACAAACTCTGTAGCCCACAAAATTGGAGTCTTTCTTTATATGGTTGTCCATTTACCAATCTCACCATTCGAGTTGCCCATCTTTGGACCTTTTCAAGAAGCTCAGTCTGTTTTTTCAGATGAGGTCTCCATACCTGAACACAGTATTGGAATATTGTGTTCAAGTATGGAGAGAATCATACATCATCAGGAGATAAAGCAAATACATTATAGAATAATCAACTATTTGTAAAATATTCTAAAATACCTCCTTAACTTACTTAATTTTGCATAATGCCCCCCTGAAGTACTCCTTAATATACTAAGCTCTGCAAATATGGGATATATATTTGCTGAGATTGGTATGTTTCATTGTGCATTCGCAATGTCCCACATTTAGATGTTTTTGCCCAGAGGAAATGTTTGACTAGTTTAAATGGTTTGCAGAAGTGGGATAAATGTCAGTGTTCATGCATCAAGTGAATATCCAAAAATTCACAAGACTGATGAAAAGGTTATAAGTAAGAGATTTGGTTCATTCAGATAAAGAGCTATTGAGTTTAAAAGATGGCAACCATTAAAGATCACCCATAGTAGCACATATGTTTGCTGGAACGCATGCTGTATGTTGAAATGAGGATCAAGTCACTTTGCCAATGTCAGCACTTCCCTGAGTGTGTATTTTACTTTCTGTTTGCTTATTTTTATTTAACTTCATTTTTGTGATTAAAAATTAACATTTCTTTCTATAGTATGCCACTGTTCAATCCATTAAAATGAGTTACATTTATTAATAATCATATATATCACTCTAAATATTCAATGGCATTTGTTGGTGTCTCCCATCACCTATCATGGATAACAATAGTCTAAATAATTGCTGGTCCTTTCCCATCATGTACAGTTAAATCCATTTTGATTATATGCCCAGTAACATGATTGTTTACTTTCATAATACCAGAATGTTTCATGGCATCATTACTCAGACAATGGTGAAAATGGCAAACCTTCCAATTCTAGGAATCTGAGGACAGACGTCTAAATTGTTCCCTACATCCAGCTCATGAGCAACTGTATCAAAATAGCTTTTGTTAAGTGAAAATCACGTTTAACCAAGTTAGTTGAAAATGATTTTCCTTTAACAAAACCAAGTTGTGTGTCCTCCAGAATGCCATATATATCTAAATGTCCCTGGATTGCACTCTTAAATACTGCCTCTAAGATTCTCCCTACCACTGAATCCAGACCAACCAGTCTGATGTTACTCTGACTTCAGTTACCAAACTTCACTCTTAGAATGGCCTTTATGTACTGGCAATACGTTGGCACCTCTCAAATTCAAAGGAATTCCCCCCCCCCCACGAGTCCAAAGATGCCCTCATAATTAACCCTCAATGGTTTAATACACTCCCTGGCAGTCTCCCTCAAAATTACCAGGTACTCCTCTACTTACGCCGTTATTGTTAATTTGGTTTTTAGGAGCATTAGCAACTAAGGCCATATTGCTCCGGGGATATGCGGAGGTCATTCCCTGACCTTTCCGCACCCTCCGTATTTGGTGGTCACGGGCTCGAACCCTGGTCTAATCAAGAAGCGTGTGCTATGCACTGCTGCTCCTGCCCACCTGGCTACGGAGGCGCCCTTCTACTTACGCACAACTCACAGATAGGTACAAAGCACAAAGCTGTTGCTGTTTGGTTATAAGAATCAATTTTGAACACCTTTGTGATATTTTTCTAAAAACACATTTCTGAAGGTCACTAAAAACAATGTGCACTTTTCGGTTTGTTTGGCTTTTCTGTTAGTGCAATCTATTATGAACGGGTAGTAAACTTGATCTTATTGCATTTGCGATGATACCGATAGCTGGAATTGAGTGGGTTTTTAAGTTATTATGGTAAAATTAGTTCCCCTTCACTGAAATCTTCAATCATATAAAAAACAAATTTTCAGAACCTTCTCCTCATTCCTATTTTTTGAGCTTCGTAAGGATTGTTACTCCGCATCTCACTTGTGCATATCGTGTTAGTTGCAATTTGTGCGTTCCGTGTTCTTTGTTGATTGTTTTTCTTACTGTTTTAAATTTTACGACAAAAAAAAAAAAAAAAACTCAGTGAACAGAAATATCAATTAGTTACACTATTAATTAAGCTATGTACTTGAGCATAAATTTATTTTTATTTTGCTAACCTGTGGGAAATATTCTTCCGATTTTCATGCATGATTTAATTTTCTTAATTGGGTAAGATAATAAAGTGTAAATCTGTGCTTTATACCTTTACTTTTATAGCCTGTAGATAATATTCCTCCCATTTTCGCTTTTCTTACTGCCATTTAATATGTAGAATTAAAATTCAATTTGCAAATGTGATCACGACTGGCACTTACTATATAGTGAATGGTACTTTATTTTGGAGAGTCCATCGTAAAGTGATTTGATTGTAGATTAAATTAGTTTTGAATAAATACTGAACTCTACGTTATTATTCATTGTACGTTTTTTTAGCCTCATTTAACTCGGTTACAAATCGTAAAATGTTGTACATGAAGAAGTTAAGATTAAGGCTGAACTAGACAAACATTTGGAGTGACCGGATGGGTGAAATGGGAAGGTGTGTTTTTTTTGGCTGATGCTCCTATAAGCTTGCTTTCTTGCATCACATGCATCAACTAATGCTAATTTCCCAAAGTTTGCTGGGAGTTATAATCACGGTGTGTTGTACTGTACATGTATTTTGTATCTACAAGACCAAAGTTGGACTTATGTACATGGGGGGGGGGAACCCGATTAAGTACGTAAGTCGAGGAGTGCCTGTATATGCCACCAATTCTGGGAGCCTTAATTGCCTCGACGCTCAAGTTTTTCTAATAAGCAATCATCTGTATTCACAAAATCACCAATTACAGATGGCTCAGCTTCTCAGCATGACAGGACTTTCATCTGTAAACACTGATGCAAAGTACCCATTCAATTCATTTGCAACATCCGTCAGGTTATCTAAGACTTTCATCACACCCAGTGCACAAGGTCAAATCTGATTAGCTTTCTTCTACATTGTATTCACACACATGAAAAATTCCTTGTCTCCATCCTTTGCTCTCTTAGCTAGTTCTTTCTCATAAGCAGCTTTGGCCTCCCTAATCTTATCTGTGGTACTATTACAAATCAACTTGTACCTGTTATAGGCTTCAGTACTTTTCTCTCTCATCATCTCTTTTCATCTTTTCAACTATCCCATGCTATCTTTTTCTGTTCTTTTGACCAGTCAGCTCCACAATCAATTTTGGCATCCTCCTCCATATTTTCTTAATATATATGTGTTCATGGTTTCTGTGATTTTTGCTTTTAAAAGTATTCCATAATTGAAATGCATTTGCCCTCACTAGGCAATCTGTCCAATAAACAGATGCCACATAGAAACCTTACATTGACAGTCTCCTCTTCTGAAGTTAAAACCTTCAACTACCGTAACATCTCTCATCATATTTCATCTTCCAACTGATGATTGTGTGATCACTTCCTCACAATGGTTCCTGTACTTTAAGCCCTGTGATGTCAATTTATTTGTTAGTAATGATGAGGTCAAGAATATTCTCGCCCCTAGTACATTCTCTAACATGTTGGTACAAATAATAATCATCATCTAGTTTATTTTTCCCCGTGGCAAACTCCCCCTCCACACACTTATTCCAATCAATATGGGGCAGATTAAAGCCCACAAGATATTCACACTTTCTTGCCCATTCCATCTTGTCATACTCTTCACAATCTTCCAGGCTGTAGATTACTTCCACTCTCATATCTTCACTTCCAACTAAACTCATCCAGATGGCACCACATTTCTGTTAGCCATACTATGCCAGCATTAGTTGTCCTAATCAGGAGTTCAAATTCAGTCATTTTATTAACAACACACCTGACATTACTGTAGACACAGCTGAGACTAAGTAATCTTCTATAGTTTACAACCCTGACACCCCTTGAAGTTATTTAGGTTTGTTTCCCTAGCTTTACTTTTCCCCTCATTTGAAATATTGCTACCATCAGAACATCTTACCAACAGCAGCTGTTGAGGCAACAAAGAACACTTCTTGTGGTGAGTGTGAGCATTACTTTGACCCGTATCATCAGATAGACACAGATATAAATTACCCTTCTTCCCCCTAACTAGCAGTTTCCCTGAACCCTTAAGTTATCCTCAATGATACTGGCAAAAATCCTTGCACCACATATGTTCAAATGAATACCAATCTTTTCAAAACAGATTCCTTCTACCTAAAAATGCAGGCCACATTGATAAAAATTTCTCACCTAGAGTCCTGCAGATTCCCTCAAGTGTTGAGTTAACCCAGAAGGCTTTCAGCATATAATCCCTCCTCTCATGTTTGGGCAGAATTGCAGACATATACACATTCTGACCTAACTCTTAGCATTCTTGCAGCATAGTCCTATATTTATCTAACAGATGGTCAAGTCCTGTACATTTAATATCATTGGTCCCCACAAGAATAATAATGCTCTCTTACCTTCTATAAAAATTGACAATTTGTTGGTAACATCATTAATTGTTGCTCCTGGCAAACTCTGGTTCTGGACCACCCATCTTTATTACAAAAAATGTTACCCATTTCTCTGAAAATAGTCTTCCAATAAAACTAGATCACCTTCATCCAGAGCAGTCGTGGATCTCTGTATATAAGATGTACATAGGTTATGTACAAAATGCTACAGGAACAGCAGATGAAGCAGTATGATGAATAGGCACTAACCAATTTAAGACACTTAATAGCTGAGGAAAGCATAATCTAATTTAGATCTTATCACAGCATGATAAACATGCATTAGTGAATAATGATCAGCTCCCCATGTCATGGGGGTATTGCTCAGAGAATGTTTAATTTATTTAGGCTGTATGTAGATATTTTATGTGTTCTAGGACATTTTATTTGTTTTCCACAATTAATCTGAAAAGTCTGTTACTATGTTTGAGTGGGATCTGTTGTTTGCTTAATCTTAGTTCTGGCTCAGGATGCATCTTTTGTCTTCTGCAAAAGTGTATTGCTGCTGTATTTTGTTTCAAGATTTGATATCTGTTATAGATGATCCAGGACTATTTTATTTATAGCACACTAGAGCTGTCTCTACATTGTGAACACATTCTATGAGTGACATGAAATGGTGAAGTCACTGGCACACAGATACATTTAAAAACTGTTTCTGGAATAACTTCTATGATTCTACACAATTCTTGATAAGATTTTTGCAACTTTGGACAAGACACAGATCTACTGCCACCAGCCTGGGTCAAAGCAGTAGACCAGATAACTGAAACATTCACCACCTCCAAAGGAAGCAAAAACAGTTTTCATTTGCTGGAAAGGCGATGGTGGCAATCTTTAGGATTTCCAAAGGAACAATAATGGTGGACCATGTTCTAACAAGTCAAACTGTAATAGGAGTGAACATGCTAATCTATTACATCAATTACAAGGTGTTAGCATTAGCATTAGCATCAGTAGAGGCATACGAAGCTTATACGGCATCAGCCAAAAAAAAAACTTCCCATTTCACCCTACTATTCACTCCAAAGGTTTGTCCAGTTCTTCCTTGAATTCATTTAAGCTGTCAATGTCCACAATGACACGTGGAAATTTGTTCCAGCAATCAAATGCCCACTGGTGTAATCTGAGCAAAAGGAAGAATTCCATCAACATTGAGCTTGCTCAAACCATTCAAGGCTTTATACACCTCAATTAGATCACCTCGCAGGTGCCTACCTAGCCTTAAGACACTGCAATTTGCAGAACTTAAGCCTTTCTTGGTAAGAGCAACCCTTTGTTCTGCTCACCAATCTTGTTGCCCTTCTCTGTACTCGTTACAGCAGCTCCACATCTTTCCTAAAATGAGGCCTCCAGACCTGTATGCAGTACTCAAGGTGTGGCCTGACCAGTGCCTTATACAAGGGGATAATCACGTTCTTATCCGTGCTAGCAAAATTCCTATATATCACTGCCAAGAACCAATGAGCTACTCTTTTAGCCCATCTGCACTGCTGAGAAAACTTCCTATCTAACTAAACAATTACCCCAATGTCATCAAGTTTAAGAGAAACACTGAGTCAATGTAACTAAACTACAGGTGAAAAGTGGTTTATCAGAAGACTAAGGGCATAGTTAAATAATTTGTAAAGTTGTAATAATAATTATAATAATAAAAATTACTCCCATTTCAATTTATGCTGTCATGTCCACATTGCAATTTACATAATTTTCAATTTCACAAATTAAAAATCATACCTGATAGCACCAATACATTGTATACAGGTTCTAGTTGTGGAAGTAGAGGTATTTTTGCCAAGTTCCTCCAAAAGCGTGTCAATTAACTTATTAAATAATAGTTGGCTGCAGCTCATTACAAGATAACCTGAAAGAACAGTAATTTATTAAAACACTTTATTATTAAAATATAATTTCTTTAAAAACATTTTTATAATTTTCTTCAATTTCCCATTAAATAAAATCTATTTCTAAATTAGTTCATGGAAAATTTAATATTTACTACATAACAGGTGCCTGTTGCAAAAAAGTTGGGCTTGAATCACTTCAGTTCAATATATTCAGATATTGGGATGTCTCAAGCTGTGCATCAAATAAATGTTTTTAACAAGATGTCACAAAAATAAACAATATTATAAGCATAGGTGATGACTATAGGGCTGATAAAAGTTCTTATACATTGTTACCAAAACATCAAAAGCTGTTTTAGAAGCCTTATACATAACTGTTCAGAGAACAGTCATATCAGACTGGTCACTCTCAAGAGATGTTTTCAATATCAACTACCTTGAGTTTTATACTACCAAATGGAATGTTACTCTGCAACTTGGATGCAGTCTTGCATGAAACCAGCAGGTTGTGTTAAACCTGTGGTGTGCCATTTCTTCCAAACAATTTATGTAGGTCTTATTGAAGTAGCATACCTGATTACTGTTATTAGCCTGTCTGCCTTTATAAAGTTGGCAAAATTAAAACATTAAATCTGAAATACATACTTCAGCGATGGCCAACCCTTTCCTACAGCATGAACATAGTCAGGGGCAGACTGCCATAAGACTTACCGAGGAAAACCTGGTGGGCCGGAGGCCAGTGTGATTTTCAATATTACACCCTGAGCTTCGATACGTTCTATTTATTTTCCCCAGTAAGAATTTTTGACCCAGTCCGTCTCTGAACACATTATACCATAATATTTCTCGTATGCCAGTTAGGAATGGTTTCAGAGACAACCCAGGTCAAATTTTATTTGGGGATGGGAAAACTGCTGCAAACTACATTTGCGGATGTAGTTACCACTTAGCATTAGCATTAGTAGAGGCATATGATGCAAGAAAGCAAGCTTATTCAGCATCAGCCAAAAAAAAAAAAGCAAAAAAAAAAAAAAAACACACCACTCCCATTTCACCCCTCCGTTCGTTCGAAATACCTGTCCAGTTGAGCCTTAAATTTGTTTAGGTTATCAACTTCAACAACAAATGATGGAAGTTGGTTCCACCAACCATCCACCCGCTGGCCAAAGGCAAATTTCGGCACATCTATCCGACATCCGTCCTTCCTCAATTTGAATTTATGCCCTCTGAGGTGATTATTCTGAGCAAGAGGAAGAATCCCATTGGCATTGAGCATGCTCAAACCATTCAAAGCCTTATACACCTCTATCAGATCACCTCGCCGGTGCCTAGTCTCCAGACTCTGTAATTTGCAAAACTTAAGCCTTTCTTCGTAAGAACAACCCTTTGTTCCATTCACTAATCTTGTTGCCCTTCTCTGTACCCGTTCCAGCAGTTCTACATCCTTCTTGAAATGAGGCTTCCAGACCTGTATACAGTACTCAAGATGTGGCCTAACCATTGCCTTATACAAGGGAATAATCACCTCCTTATCCCTGCTAGAAAAATTCCTGTATATCATTGACAAGACACCATGAGCTACTCTTGCAGCTCGTCTGCACTGCTCAGAGAACTTCATATCTGCCTGCACAATTACCCCCAGGTCCTTTTCATTCTCCACCACTGTCAGTGTAGTACCGCAGAGTTGATACGTTGCTCTGGGGTTACTGTTTCCCATATGTAGTACTTTACATTTGTCAATGTTAAACTTCATTTGCCACCTCTCAGCCCATCTGTTCAACCTTTCCAGATCCTGTTGCAGCAGCATAGCGTCAGTAGTGTCCTTAACGACCCTGCCAACCTTTGTATCATCTGCAAACTTGGACATTAAACTTGATATACCATCATCAATATCATTCATAAACACCGAAAACAACAACGGACCCAACACTGAACCCTGAGGAACTCCACTAATAACATTAATCCACATTGAGCAGTGTCCATTGATTACCACTCTCTGTCTTCTGCCACTCAACCATCCCCTTATCCATAGCAGCAATTTGCCTCCAATGTCACACTGCTCCAAATTGTGCAGCAGTCTTCCATGTGCAACAGTATCAAAAGCCTTTCTAAGATCCAAATATATAATATCAAAGTTATTCCCTGCATCCAGTTCTTTTGTGACTACATCATAGTATCCAATCAAATTGGTCAGGCAAGACCTGCCCTTACAAAACCATGCTGCATCTGAGCTATAACTGAATTCTTGTCTAGATGATCCTGCAGTGCTTCTTTAACCAGTGCCTCCATTAATTTTCCTGGAACAGAAGTTAAACTAACAGGTCTATAATTACTTGTGTCAGCCTTTGATCCTCCTTTGTGAATTGGGGTTACATTTGCACATCTCCAGTCTATGGGTATCTCCCCTGAGTCCAAAGAAGCTCTCATAATTATGGCTAGGGGTTTGCTTACTTCCTTTGCTGCCTCCTTTAATATAACTGGATAGATCCCATCCACCCCAGGTGCCTTTTTTATGTTTATCCTCAACAACCTCTCCTCCACTTTCCTCTCAGTTATTACAAAATCATCTAGCTCACTGCCAATGTCTACTTTACCTACGTCATTTTCCTTCCTGAATAACTCCTCATGCATGAATGTAGATGCAAAATACTTGTTTAGATTGTTAGCCACCTGAGCAGGATCCTCAACTGTTGAACCATCAATATCCAGTGGACCAATCTGATTCATCCCTTTCCTTCTTGAGCTTAAATAGGTAAAGAACTCTTTTCTGTTTTTCTTTGCATCCTTTGCCAAAGATTTTTCGTAGTCTGCCTTTGCCTGCCTAATCTCCTTTGTGACTTGGTTACAGACCAACTTATATCTATCATAGGCTTCCATGTCGCCCATTTTAGAAAAAAGCTAAAACATTCCATACAAAAATTTTTAAGACTGGGCTATTAAAGGGAAGCAATCTCCAAACCCCACTTACTCATATACACCTGGAACCACTTAATATTTTTGCTGTATAAAGAGCAATTTTAAGTTTATAAAATAAATTCATATAGGTTAACACCACAATTATTTCATACTTTCTAACAACAAAAGTGGAATTTAAACTGTACATGCTTATCTTCATTTCTAATTATTCGGTTTTTTTTTCATTTTTTAAGTTACTTTTTCCATATTAGTTGCCAAATTAAATCTGCAATTTACTAAATTTATTTATAAGACTTCTGCTATGAGTGTAATAAATATCTGAAATTGTAACACTTCACTGGATCATATTAGCACACATCACTTCAACAGCAGAACTATTTTTTGTAAAAAGAAAGTGTAAAAAAAAAACTGTTTAGGCAAAAAGAGGAAAAAACACTAAGGTATCAAATATATTACAATGGTGAGAAGGAATAAAATTGATTAAGAAAGGATTTTCCATCACAAATATATATATTTACATATAAAGCTTGTCCTGCTATTGCATGCCATTTTACAATGCACGTTTCAAGTTACACACACTTATTTGACACCCTGTCTGCCATTATGTACATGAAACCCACACACAACCATGTTTTTGTTAACATCATTTCAATTTTTATTGAAATGAGTGGTGTCAGTGTGGTACTACACTGACATCACTCATTTGTGCAGTTGGATACGAGGTTCCCAGAGCAATGCAGACAGGTTGCTAGGACAGCTCATGGGGGTTTTGTCAATGATACACAGCAATTTTGCTAGTAGGGATAAGGAGGTGATTATCTCATTGTATAAGACAATGGTCAGGCACATCTTGAGTACAACACACAGGTCTGGTTGTTGTTGTTATTTTGGTTTTTAGGAGCATTAGCAACTAAGGCCATATTGCTCCGGTGCGGTGGTCATTCCCTGACCTTTCCGCATGCTCCGTATTTACACAGGTCTGGAGGCCTCATTTTAGGAAGGACATGGAGCTGCTGGAACGAGTACAGAGAAGGGCAACAAGAAAGGGTTCAGTTCTGCAAATTGCAGCATCTGGAGATTAGGTACCTGCAAGGTGATCTGACTGAGGTGTTTAAGGCTTTGAATGGACTGAGCAAGCTCAGTGATGAGATTCTTCCCCCTCTTGCTCAGACCACACACGAGAAGACACAAATTCAAACTGAAGTGGGTGGTTGATTGTTGGAACAAACTTCTGTTGTTGTGGAAGTTGATAGCTTAAATAAATTCAAGGAAGAATCAGACAAACCACTGGAGGGAATGAATAGGCGAAATGGTGGATGAGTTTTTTTTTTTTTTTTGGCTGATTCCGTATAAGCTTGCTTTCTTGCATTATTTGACATGGCTAATGCTAATTTAAGGTGGTCTACATAATACATAACAAATATATTTATTTGTTATGTATTATGTAGCACATAACAAAAATATTTATTATGTTCCATAAAAGGAACATAATACATAACAACTCAACTGTTTTAAGAAAATTTAATGCTACATTGCACATTTTTATTACACTGCATTTTTCCAGAATGTATGTCGCTTGTTATAGCAGGTAGAGCTATATTTGTGTATGTTTTTTTTTAATCTCAACTATTCAGCATTAAGGAAAGATTTTTTTACTATAATTATTTAAGTGAATTCTAGAGAACTGCACACTATGAGAAATCCTTTAGATCAGTTTCCATAGTTCCAATAACAAAATAAAATAACAAGATGTTCTTGAATAAGTAATCAAGAACAACTTGTTAGTGAGAAGAATGTTTTATATAAAAAGATAATTCTTGCATATTACAATCATCCCTCGATTTGCACAGTTTTTTATTGCATGGTTTCGCTACCTGCACGATTTTTGTTTATGAAGCTTCAAAAATAGAAATGAAAAGTTATTTGTGAAATGTGTTTCTACTTATTGAAGTAGAAACACATTTCACCATAATAACGTAAAATCCCACAGAATTCCAGCTGTTGGTATTATTGCAAATGCAATATTGAGTTTACCACACGTTTATAATTAGATTGTACTAACAGAAAAGCCCAATAAATCGGAAAGTGCAAATTGTTTTTATTGTTTTATGGTCATGATGACCTCCAGAAATGTGCTTTAGAAAAATATCACAAAGTCATTCAAAAATTGATTCTTATAACCAAACATAGCAATAAATGGTGGTGTGGTTGTCCAGTTATTTTCGAAACAACTTCCTCATTCAGGAACCCCCTTCATCAGTTATCCTACGTTAGCTGTTCAGACAATCTTTTTCTGGTTCAAGCAATGTAGTTTTTTAATAATTAAGCATTGCTTTTGCTGATTTAATATTTCTTGTCTATATTTTTGTGTTTAATTAGTGTCTAAAATGAAGAAAGCTACAACAAAAAAAAAAAAATTTTAATTTAGAAAAAATTAAATCATTACGGAGTTAGAAAATGGTGAAAAGGTTGTGACATTGGTCAAGAAATAACAGCATAAATGAATCCAGCATTTGATGAATCAGAGAAAATGCTGAGAAAATTAAAAGTTCAGTTATCTGTTCCACATCATTGGCTGCAAAAAGCACTAAAAAAGCGAGAAATTTGTTAATAGAGAAAACTGAAAAATTACTTTCTTTCTAGATAAAAGATCTTAATCAAAAGAGAATGCCTCTTAGTGCAGGTATTATTCATGCCAAAGCTCTGCAAATTTATAATCGCTCACAAGAAGCTGGCCCATCCAATGCAGACGTCTTTCATCGGTAAGGGTTGGTTTGAAAATTTTAAAAAAACGTCAGTCTTCACAATCTAAAATTAACGGGCAAAGCAGCCAGTGCAGATATAGAAGCTGCTTCTTTGTATCCGAAAACTTTAAAGGATGTTATTGCGACCTTGACTTGCTAGATAGCAAGTCAAGCGTTTAAATGCTGATGAGACCGGTTTATTTTGGAAGCACATGCCAAGCCGAACATTCAATTCAAAAGAAGAGAAAACCACCTCAGGTTTCAAAAGATAGGCCAACGCTTTCTGTTATGTGGCAATGCAAATGGTGACTAAGTGTAAACTGCTTCTGATTTATACATCAGAAAATTCTTGTGCTTTTAAAGGAATATCAAAAAGCTCCTTACCAGTTCGTTGGAAATCGAGCAAAAAAGCCTGGATGATAGCCAAAATTTTTGAGGAGTGGTTTTTAAATTTCTTTTATGTCGAAACAAAAAGATATTGCCTGAAGAAGAACATAGCATTCAAAATCTTGCTCATTCTTGACAATGTGCCCAGTCATTCTGCACATTTGTCTGATCTGCATCCAAATGTGAAAGTTACCTTTCTTCCAGCAAATACAAGTTTGTTAATTCAGCCGATGGACCAAGGTGTTATAGATTCCTTTAAATTTTATTACTTAAGATCTTTTTTACGATTGGTAGAAGCTACTGATGGAATAGGCAGTCTTTCAATTCGAGATTATTGGTGAAATGATAACATTCTTGATGCTGTAAAAAGTATTGAATTCACATGGGGTGAAGTTAAGAATTCAACAATGGATGCAGCGTGGAAAAAGCTGTGGCCATGCACTAAAGAAGCCATGGTCAAAATGCCAGAGGTAGTTGAGATTTTGAGAATTGGCAAAATGATTAGTGGAGAGGGATTTGAAGAACTGGAACCAGCAGATATCACAGAAGTCCTCGAATTTCAAGAACAATTATCAGTGGACGATATTTTTTCACAATGTGAAGAAGACAACAAAAATGATAAAAACGAAGAAGATGCACACAAAAATTTGACTGTGAAGAGACTAGCCGAGTTTTTAAGACTTGCAAATCAGCTTAGCCAAGAAGCTCTGGATATGGATTCTAATTTGGAGAGAAGTTTAATAAATTTTTCAGAACTTTATTATTAGCTTTAGTTCCTTATGAAGAAATTTATAGAGAAAAACAGTGACGAAGAAGCAATGAATTTAGATTAAAAATCTAGAGGTAAGTATTAGCAAGATTAATTTTATGGACGTGTTTCTTACCGAATGAAGACAGTTTTTTTCGCACTGTTTTTTTTTTTTTTTTTCTGTGTACAGGTATGGAACCCCATTATGCCATATAAACTATGTTTTGCATTGTACGGATTTGAACTGCGCTGTGTTTTCATGGAATGTAACCCCCACACAAATTGGGGGATGACTGTATTTTTATCATTTAATTCCAATCAAAAATGTCTATAAAAATCTTTACTTCTAGTAAAGTATTTAAAAAAAAAATAAATCAACTCATACCTTCCCCATTGCTGAATAGCAAATATCCAATTCTGCTTTGAACCTTACAAAACTTTCCACCTCAACTACCATGGCAGGCAATTTATTCTAATAATCTACAACATGCTGTCTGGAAAAAAACTTCAGGATATCCAGCCTTCTGTTACTACTCAAAATTGTCTGTGTCCTTTGGTTCTTTTCTCTTCTACTAGAGAAAATATATTTTTCCTGTTCATTCTACTAATTCCCTTCAGGACCTTATATATATATATATATATATATATATATATATATATATATATATATATAAAAGGCTCATTTCCCAAGCTGTCTAGTTGCCAAACAGGGCAGTCTGCACCTTCTAAGCCCTTTTTTCATATGGCCATTGATTAGCACCCTCATCAATCTGGTTCCCTCATCGATCTGAAAACAATATTCTAAATGTGGTCTCATTATTGTCTTATACAGAGAGACAATGAGATCCTTTTTTCTGCTTGTGAAGGTTCTACATATCATATACAGGATACTATGTGCCTTTCTAGGCATGTGATTTTACTATTATATATTACAATGCAATTAACAATTGCATCTCTATTTCAGTTATATTCTGCAATAAAGAGTTATTATGAGAGAAAAGAAGGCCTCCGTAGCCAAGTGGGCAGGAGCGGGAGTGCAGTAGCATACGCTCTTTGAGTAGACCGGGGTTCAAGCCCCTGACTGCTGAATACGGTCGATCTGCCAACCCGCACTGGACCAGCATGGCAGATTATGGTCCATTTCCCTCAACATGAATTGTTGAGGAGGCTTCCATCCTGCAGTGGGTTGATAGCGGCTGCACTTTACTTTTACTTATGAGAGAAAACACATGAAAATCAACTTGGCACTCTAAGCAACAATGAAGTGGATAAAAATTTAGTCTGCTAATAAGTTAAGTAAAAAGAGAACTTATTCAGTTTGGTATCTGCCTGTGCAATTATGGAGAACAGTGGGAAAATGGGAGAAACATGGCGTTCCAAAATAGGAATTTCACTCACATTTAGGATGACAACAGTAAGATGCCAATTAGTGTGCTAAAGGACTATTTAAATTCTTCTAAATAATGTGGATAACAAAAAATATTTAAAATGTTAAAAAAAAACAAACACTTCACTAACAGGAAGTAATTTGTCAAGAATACTAACCAATTGCAGTTATTGAGCGTTTTCTGACAGCTAACCTTGGACTAGCTAGCTGGGGAAGAAGAGCCTCTTGTATTGATGGATGAAAACTAATAAGCAATCCTGAATAAAAATAAAATAAAAATAAATCATATAAAAATGAAATTATATTACTGGTAATAATATAATTTTTTTTCAGTAATAATATTTGTATTTAGAAGAAAAATTATTACTTTGAATACATAAACATGCTTGTTTTTTGGGAGGATTTTTTTGGAGCACAACCACTGAGATCAGATTGCACTGTTTCTATTATGTTATTTTTTGTTGTGAACTCTGCCTGTATATACGAGTGTTTAAAAGCCAATTTGTATGCTGTGGGGGATGAAACTCTCCCTTATTTGATTAACTAACAAGGGAGAGTTTGAATTGGAGAGGTCTGATTCAAATCAGACCTCTCCAAAGAGTGATAAGTAAAGTGGCTATAGTGTGACAGAAGACAATAAATATATTTACAAAACTCCTCACCACAAGGCTTTTGTAATTAAGGAAACTTTTATTAAGTATTAATTAGAAATCATTTACAGAACTCTAATAACTTATAGTAGTTATTAGGAGTACACACTGGAATTTTTGGAACTGCAAATAACATTTTAGGTATCAACACAAATACTGGATTGATGTATTAACACATCAATGTTTTGCAAGTTGCATGCGCTTTTCTTTTTTTTTATAAGAAAAATTTCCTAGTCCTTTGGTGTGCATACTGTCCAACTTTTAACATGGTAGGACATTTAATGATGAAATTATACCAAAGAAATATTTAAAAAGGAATATGGTTCAAAATTTATAAATGATAATTCATTATAAACGTTGTATTCAATATACATTGAATCTCATACCATATTCATACCAAATGAATATGGTATGACATACAATGAAGTGAATTTCTCCATTTCAAGGGAATCATCCTGAAATGTAGCAAGATCTCATTCACATTCTTAATGGCTTGATGGGCTTACATGCCACTTTTACTTTTTTTTTTTACACAACTGGGTGTGCACAGTATGTCCCTGGGGTTTCATAATCTCCCAGTCTCAGCAGCTTTTTCAACAGATGCTTCTCACAGTTCACCTTACCACTTATTTTTCATAAATCTGATCCTTTTCACTGTTTCCTCCTTTGTTCAAACTTGCATTTAACTGTAAAGTTTATGATGAAATATCTGTTGAACTCATCTGCCATTTCATCTAGTTGGTCTATAAAAATAGTCATTCCATCTTATAAGGCACCTATCTAATTTATTCTTCTTCCTTGTATTTGCATACAAGTAGAACAGAACGTCTTAGCTCTCCTTAACAGTGATTTCACACACACTCAGCTTTCAACTGTTTTAGTTGACATATAAATCAATGTCTTGCAATAATCTGCAACTATTCTCATGCTATTTTCTTTTGGTCAATTAAATCTGTCAACTGTCTTGTCTTTTCACCCATTTTGAAGTCTCCCTTTTGTGGCATTTCCCCCAATAAGAATGAACATGCTTTATTTTTTTGCTTCCATAATAAATACCTAAAATATCTCCTATAATGCATTGATATAACACATGTTGAAATGTAGCATGTAACAGTACTGCTTCATTAGAGTATCCTTATAGACACAATCTGATCACAGGCAACTTTTTTCCCCCCATTAATAAAAGTTCTGATTTATTATAAAAGTTCAATGTACATTCAGCAATTGTGTACATCATAATGCAATAACAATACATTAATGACAAGTACAATAAAACATTTATATGAAAAGACTTAAAAATATCATTATAATATAAAGTGAAATTAGTGAAAATTTGAAAACAAAATTGCAAATGATTGTATTACTGTAAAATTCCACAACTGTCTCTTGAGTAGAAAGAGAGATGCATAAAAAGGCAATGACAAACTTAAGTTGTCTGAAATCTGATTTAACTAAAACAATTCTAACACTTAATATAAGTGGTTTTACCATGCCAGACTAAAAACAACTTGGAAACTGCACTTAATGTGTACATACCACCAAACCTACTCAGCAGATCACCTAAGATATCTAGAGCCTCCAACTGAACTGAAACATCTTCTTGCTACAAATATAAACTTTCTGTTACATGTCATAGTGAAATCTTTCACAAATTGTAATTTATATTTTTAAAATGTTTAATAAATAGGGCCAGGATGTTTATAATACCGTGGATTCTGGTTATTTGGGCCAAATCTTAAAGAACAGAACCTAATCAAGAAAATAAGCAGGGTTTTCTTTGTTTAATTAGAGCAACATGCCGTTTAATTTGGGCAGGAGACCGGCAGCACTCTAGATTACCCTACGATTGTCTTCGACCATACCACATGGTCCAGTCAGATTTCTGGAGGTCATAACCATAAAACAATTAGCAGTTTCTGGTTTATTGGGCTTTTCTGTTAGTGAAACCTATTATAAATGGATAGTAAACTCGATCTTATCGAATTTGTGATAATACCGACACCTAGAATTCTGTGGATTTTTACGTTATTATGGTGAAATGTTTCCCCCTCCATGAAATCTTCAATCATATAAAAAACAAATAAATTTTCAAAATCTTCTCTTCATTCCTATTTTTTAAGCTTCATAACTCGTTACTCTGTTCTCACTTGTGTGTATCATGTTAGTTGGAATTTGTGCATGCCGTGTTTTGTCGTTGACTGCTTATCTTTTTTTACTGTTTTAAATTGTAACCCCCCCTCCCCCCAATGTCAGTGAACAGAAATATCAACTAGTTAGTATGTGCATATTAAGTTATGCACGTAAGCATAAATGTATTTTTATTTTGCTAATGTGTGGAAAATATTCTTCCAATTTTTACGTATCATTCAATTTTTTAATTGGTAAGGTAATAAAGTGTAAATTTGTGCTTAATATATCTTTAATTTTATAGCCTATGGATAATATTCCTCCTATTTTTGCTTATTAGAATTGCTGTTTAATAGAATTAAATTTCAATTCAAACATGATCACAATGATCAGCACTTACTACATATTATATAGCGAACATACTTTATTATGGTAAGTTTATTGTAACGTGATTTGATCGTACAGAAAAGCAATCGTAAAGCTCAGGTCCACTGCATTTTTAACTATCGACGTGAAACTTTGCATAGTTGGGGCAGCTGCTTAATTGGGCCAAAATACACTATTCCAATGTTTCCCAAATAACCAAAATCCACAGTAATATTAAATATTTATAACTGTATTTAATAAAAGTTATACAATATGTAGATACAGGTGCAACAACTGAAATCGGGTAACCTGTAAATTGCTGGGTTTTGGACATTAAATCCAAACCAATAACAAAATGTCAAAATTCAAGCACAGATAAAGGGAGCCCACATATGGCAGTGCAACTATCTTCTTTTTGATAATTTTTTTATGTGATTAATATTACTGAAGTGACCAATAAAATAGTTTCAGTAATGTTTCATTTTTATCAAGAGCCAAAGATACCACCTGTATATAGGAATAAAAGTAAAGGCTTTTAAATAGCCCCCCCCACCATAACTGATACAAAAAATCCTTGTTGCTTTGGTGGCCTTGAGAAAGTGTTATATGACTATGGAATACCATCAACTGTCCAACAATCAATGCAAAAAGAAAAAAAATCCAGAGAGGAGAAACACATTACTGAAATGTAAACTACAGCTTTGTCTGCTGAAGAGCAATGACTGTTAATTAACCAAAAAACTCATTGTAGCACACTTTGAATTCACTAAGAATCACAAGCTAATCAACCAAAGAATAAAAAAGCATAATTATCAACCAAAGCTTTTAGGTTTTGTTTTCTTTAATAAATTTCCATACACACTCTGGAGAGTTAAAACCAGAAGAGTTTATGCCATTCTGTTTTATTACAGATCCATGTTAGGTCCTTGAGGTTGTCGCAGACATTCTCTCATATATGCCACACAATCTGTGCTTGCTGCCTGGGAGCCTAAAACGCTGATGGAACTGATATTCGGGTGATACTCAAGTCAAGTGGACCAAATTTCAGCGAAGTCTGGATGGTCTGAGACAGCCAAATCCTCTGCTTGCACCTTCACGATGATGGGACTGATAGTAATCCGGCATATACCCCCATGCACAAGCACACCTGGGTAACCGGCCAGGTGTGAACCAATGTAAGTAGGGGTCGAGGTGTGGCACCCACACCATATGGAGGAATGCCACCCCCCTGTGTTACCAGGCAATACTAGGTGGTATTGACTCTCATCAACCGGTGCAATACCACCACTTTGATTATTGGAGGCTTCAAGTGGCAGAACCCATGTTTAGTCTATAGAGCCGAGTTCCGGAAAATCCTTCCCCATCTCTTCCATCATGCAGTATGATGGATGTCTTTTGATGTTAGGATGAACACCATGGCAAGATCCAAATTTCATTACATTTCAAGGGTACATCTCTAAAATGCTGTTCACAGGCCAGCTGCTAGTTAGTACACTGGACTGAACCTATTTGTAACTTTCTGAGAGGCTCCTGGATCAGCTAGTGTATAATCTCGCTACCTCTACTCTGCCAGATAATGACTGGAGGGAGTCCGAGTAGTGTGCATGTGCGGGGGGGGGGGGCGCTTGTTGAGGCCATGTTATGTCAAGAATCTGGATTTATTCTCACCATGAGTAGTAACACCATATACAAAAATTTTATTACTCCACACACCATGTCCCCTTTCCACACTTTTTCTTATTGAATACACCATGAACTGTCAAACTAATAGAGCAAGCTTATCTAGAAAAAGATCTAAACCTCCCAAACATTTCCTAGTTCATTTCACAAATATACATGGTCTCAGTTCTAATCTCAACAATGTTCATTTCCACTTACAGTCTGCCAAACCACATGTACTTTTTCTGACAGAACCTTAGTTATTGGTTGATTAAACTACTGCTCATCTCAGATGCCCAAATTATTCGCTGTATGATTCCTTTTGTCTCAAAGGTGGTACTTGTACATATGTCCGTTCCAATATTTTCTGTCAGAGACATGGTAATTTGGAATCTCCTCTTTTCGATCTTCTCTGGCTTAAAATCTCTCTACCTCATTCTGTCAAATTCATCTGTTGTCTCTACCGTTCTCCCAACTCCACTAATCACTCGGAGCTCTTTGACTTCCTTTCTTTGCAACTTGACCTTCTACAGTCCAACTTTCCTAACAGTGAGGTAATTTTCTTTGGTGATTTTGATGTTCATAACTCCAGCTGGCTTCTGTTCTCTAGTCACACAGACCCAGCTGGTCGAGATGCTGAGGCTTTTGCAATTACTAACGACCTCGCACAGATTATTCATTTACCTACCAGAACACTGCCAATGCACTTGATCTTTTTCTCACAAACAACCCTTCTAAGTACTCTGTCGAAGTGAGTGGTCCTTTAGCATTAGCAGAGGCATTTGATGCAAGAAAGCAAGCTTATGCAGCATTGGCCCAAAAAAAAAAAAAAAAAACCACTTCCACTTCACCCCTCTGTTCGTTCAAAATACCTGTCCAGCTGAGCCTTAAACTTATTTAGGCTATCAACTTCCACGACAAGGGATGGAAGTCTGTTCCACCAACCAACCACCCGCTGGCCAAGGCAAATTTCCGCACGTCTATCCTACATCTGTCTTTCCTCAATTTGAATTTATGCCCTCTCAGGTGATTATTCTGAGCGAGAGGAAGAATCCCATCAGCATTGAGCATGCTCAAACCATTCAAGGCTTCATACACCTCTATCAGATCACTTCGCTCGTGGCTAGTCTCCAGACACTGTAATTTGCAAAACTTAAGCCTTTCTTCGTAAGAGCACCCCTTTGTTCCATTCACTAATCTTCTTGCCCTTCTCTGTACTCGTTCCAGCAGCTCTACATCCTTCTTGAAATGAGGCCTCCAGACCTGTATACAGTACTCTAGGTGTGGCCTGACCATTGCCTTATACAAGGGAATAATCACCTCCTTATCCCTGCTAGAAAAATTCCTATATATCATTGACAATACACCATGAGCTACTCTTGCAGCCAGTCTGCACAGCTCAGAGAACTTCATATCTGCCTGCACAACCACCCCCAGGTCTCTTTCATTTTCTACCACTGTCAGTGCAGTACCATAGAGTTGATACGTTGCTCTGGGGTTGCTGTTTCCCATGTGTAGTACTTTACATTTGTCAATGTTTCACACCCCAATTCACAAAGGAGGATCAAAGGCTGACACAAGTAATTATAGACCTGTTAGTTTAACTTCTGTTCCAGGTAAATTAATGGAGGCACTGGTTAAAGAAGCACTGCAGGATCATCTAGACAAGAATTCAGTTATAGCTCAGACGCAGCATGGTTTTGTTAAGGGCAGGTCTTGCCTGACCAATTTGATTGGATACTATGATGTAGTCACAAAAGAACTGGATGCAGGGAATAACTTTGATATTATATATTTGGATCTTAGAAAGGCTTTTGATACTGTTGCACATGGAAGACTGCTGCACAAATTGGAGCAGTGTGGCATTGGAGGCAAATTGCTGCTATGAATAAGGGGATGGTTGAGTGGCAGAAGACAGAGAGTGGTAATCAATGGACACTGCTCAACGTGGACTAATGTTATTAGTGGAGTTCCTCTAGGTTCAGTGTTGGGTCCGTTGTTGTTTTCGGTGTTTATGAATGATATTGATGATGGGATATCAAGTTTAATGTCCAAGTTTGCAGATGATACAAAGGTTGGCAGGGTCGTTAAGGACAATACTGACGCTATGCTGCTGCAACAGGATCTGGAAAGGTTGAACAGATGGGCTGAGAGGTGGCAAATGAGGTTTAACATCGACAAATGTAAAGTGCTGCATATGGGAAACAGTAACCCCAGAGCAACGTATCAACTCTGCGGTATTACACTGACAGTGGTGGAGAATGAAAAGGACCTGGGGGTAATTGTGCAGGCAGATATGAAGTTCTCTGAGCAGTGCAGACGAGCTGCAAGAGTAGCTCATGGTGTCTTGTCAATGATATACAGGAATTTTTCTAGCAGGGATAAGGAGGTGATTATTCCCTTGTATAAGGCAATGGTAAGGCCACATCTTGAGTACTGTATACAGGTCTGGAGGCCTCATTTCAAGGAGGATGTAGAGCTGCTGGAACGGGTACAGAGAAGGGCAACAAGATTAGTAAATGGAACAAAGGGTTGCTCTTACGAAGAAAGGCTTAAGTTTTGCAAATTACAGAGTCTGGAGACTAGGCACCGGCGAGGTGATCTGATAGGTGTATAAGGCTTTGAATGGTTTGAGCATGCTCAATGCCAATGGGATTCTTCATCTTTCTCAGAATAATCACCTCAGAGGGCATAAATTCAAATTGAGGAAGGACGGATGTCGGATAGATGTGCGGAAATTTGCCTTTGGCCAGCGGGTGGTTGGTTGGTGGAACCGACTTCCATCACTTGTTGTTGAAGTTGATAGCCTAAACAAATTTAAAGCTCAACTGGACAGGTATTTCGAACGAACGTAGGGGTGAAATGGGAGTGGGGTTTTTTTTTTTTTTTTGGCTGATGCTGAATAAGCTTGCTTTCTTGCATCATATGCATCTGCTAATGCTAATGTTAAACTTCATTTGCCACCTGTCAGCCCATCTGCTCAACCTTTCCAGATCCTGTTGCAGTAGCATAGTGTCAATAGTGTCCTTGACAACCCTGCCAACCTTTGTATCGTCTGCAAACTTGGACATTAAACTTGATATACCATCATCAATATCACTTATAAATACAGAAAACAATAATGGACCCAACACTGAGCCCTGAGGGACTCCACTAATAACATTAGTCCTGATGAGCAGTGTCCATTGTTTACCACTCTCTGTCTTCTCCCCCTCAACCACCCCTTTATCCACAGCAGCAATTTGCCTCCAATGCCACACTGCTCCAATTTGTGCAGCAGTCTTCCATGTGCTACAGTACCAAAAGCCTTTCTAAGATCCAAGTATATAATATCAAAGTTATTCCCTGCATCCAGTTCCTTTGTGACTGCATCACAGTATCCAATCAAATTGGTCAGGCAAGACTTCCCCTTAACAAAACCATGCTGTGTCCGAGCTATAACTGAAGTCTTGTCTAAATGATCCTGCAGTGCTTCTTTAACTAGTGCCTCCATTAATTTTCCTGGAACAGAAGTTAAACTCACAGGTCTATAATTACTTGTGTCAGCCTTTGATCCTCCTTTGTGAATTGGGATCACATTTGCACATCTCCAGTCTGTGGGTACCTTCCCCTGAGTCCAGGAAGCTCTCATAATTATGGCTAAGGGTTTGCTTACTTCCTCTGCTGCCTCCTTTAATATAACTGGATAGATCCCATCCACCCCGGGTGCCTTTCTTGTGTTTATCTTCAACAATTTCTCCTCCACTTTACTCTCAGTTATTACAAGATTGTCTAACTTACTGCTAGAGTTGAATACACCTCTGGCTTTCCCTTTCGCTAAATAACTCCTCATGTGTGAATGTCGATGCAAAATATTCATTTAGTTTGTTAGCTACCTGAGCAGGATCATCAACAGTTGACCCATTGATATCAAGTGGACCAATCTGATTCATCCCCTTCCTTCTAGAGTTTACATAAGTAAAGAACTCTTTGCTGTTTTTCTTTGCATCCCTTGCCAAAGATTTCTCATAATCTGCCTTCGCCTGCCTAACCTCCTTGGTAACTTGGTTACAGATCAACTTGTATCTATCATAGGCTTTGTGTCATGTGTTAATTTGTATGTATCCCATGCATGTTTCTTCTCTGCCATATGCCTCATTAGTTCATCTGACATCCATTTTGGCCTAAACCTTGAACAATATTTCTTAGTTGGTATGTAAAGCCTAGTAGCTTCCAAGATAAGTTCTTTGAATGCTTCCCATTTTGCATTTGCTGTTGGTAACATCATCAGTTGGTCCCACTGTATAGAATTTAAATACTGTCTCAGTCCATCGTAGTCGCCTTTACGAAAGCAATAACCCTTTCCTTTATCCCTAATGGTAGTTACCTCTGAGTAAATCCCACTTTAGCACACTGTGATCACTGCCACCTAGTGGTTCATTTATCTGCAGATTCTTAATGCATGAAGAATCACTGCTGATAATCAAATCAAGAGTATTCCTCCCTCTAGTTGCCTCCCGAACATGCTGATGTAGAAAACAATCATCCAATAAATCCACAAAAGCCTTGCTAGTGTGTGAGTGACCAGCCCCCAAATTCCAGTCAATATCTGGGAAATTAAAATCTCCAATTATAAGACTCTCTGATTTACTGGCCCACTATTTCCCTGTACAGTTTCTTATTATACTCATCAGAGTCATTAGGCCTATAGCACACTCCTACTCTCAATTTTGATCTCCCAATGCTTACGTCACACCAAACTGACTCGACACTGCACTGTCCAGCGATGTCCACTGGCTTCACTTCCTTGGATTTTATGTATTTCTTAACTAATAGCATAACCCCTCCTCCCTTCCTATCCAGTCTATCCTTTCTGTAGACGTTGTACTCCCAAATTCCAGTTCTGCATTCCTTATATCTGTGTGACACCACGTCTCTGATATCCCAACAATATCTGCCTTTGATGTTTTGAGCAATACCTCAAATTTATTTACTAAACTCCTAGCATTGGTGTACACGCAAATATACATGCACCTATTTCTATTCTTAGCTACCCTAACACAAATCATGTGTTTACTTGTACCACAATGACTCCCAGCAGTCTCTGAAATATCCTGCATCTTGTTTTTCAGGCTTCTGCTCATTCCAATAGAAGCAGTGCAAGAATCTTTCACCTCTGCCAGTGGCTACTGTTAATCTATTCGTCTTTGTCTCCCCCCAAGCTAGCAGTTTTCCGACCCACCTAACACTGCCTCGATAGCATCAGCAAATATTCTTGCACCCTTTCTATTTAAGTGTATCCCATCCCTGTAGAAGCAATCTCTCCTGTTAACAAGTACAGTCCAGGCTGAAAAAAATTCTATCCCTTGAGCCTTGCACAATCTTTCCAGGGCCAAATTGATCGACACGGCTCTCATCATATACTCCCTCCTATCGTGTCTGGGCAGAATTGCAGACACTTTCAAATTCAACCCTATTTCATGGCTTTTTTTCAACAGTGACCTGTACTTGTTAAGCAATTCTACTCTTGATATCATTAGTGCCAACGTGTACAACTATATCACCTTTTGTGCCCTTAAAAGATGATATCTGCTCTGCAACGTCATCAACCTTTGCCCCTGGCAGACATACCCTGGTCCTGTTCCACCTATCCTTTTTACAAAGGATGTTCCCCGTTTCCCTGATAATAGAGTCACCAACAACTACTAGTTCCTTTGGGACCAGCGCATTCTGCCTTGGAGGTTGCCGCTGTGTTGCACGATGACCAAGTGCAAGCTCTGGCATTGATGTGGGCAGCTGAGAGCTTGATGGACCCCTCAATTTAGTTCCTTCGAGGGCATCCACCTTTAGGCACACTAGATCACAACTTGGTGATTGTTTCTTCTTCAAATTACCCATTATCTCGTGGCTATTCCCAACCTCATGTTGTTTGCATTACAAGAATGGAAAATGGGATGACCTGCGAGTTTTATTTTCTTATTTTCCTTGGACAGATTACTGTTCCAAACTTCTGATGTCAACATTTGCTCAGATCGTGTCAGTGAAATTATTCTTGTAGGAACGGAATCCTTTATTCCATACTCCACGTTAAAATCGACCTTTATCTAATGTGCTAAAGCTGTTCAACACAAGAATGTTGCATATCATAATTGGCTCGTTTCCAATTCTTCAGTTTCATTTTCTGCCTACCCCAAAGCTCACAACAATTCTAAAGCAGTTATTAATCAGTCCAAACTAGATTTTGAACAGGCTAAAAGTAGAAAACTTGCTTCTTGCCCTAATGGTAGCCGAACAGTCTGGTCTCTTGCCACAGCTACTAGCCGCAACTTTTGCCCATCACTGCTTCCACCTCTGTTAAAACCAGATGGTTCTATTGTCACTTCAGCCAAGGATAAGGCCCACCTGCTAGCATCCCATTTTTCTTCAAACTCATGTATTAATGATCTTGGTAAAACACCTCCCGAAATTCCCAACACGCTCCATTCAATGCCTCCTGTGGTCTTCCATCAAAAGGATGTCAGAAGGATTTTTACAAATCTTGATGCTAAGAAAGCTCCAGGTCCTAATGGTATTTCTCCACTTAGTCTCAAAACCTGTTCTCCTGAACCTACTCCTGTTCTTTGTCACCTTTTTTTTTCACTTGCTTATTCAAAAGGTGTTTTCCTTCTACTTGGAAATTTGCTCATATCCAACCAGTTGCTATAAAGGGTGACAAATCCCTCCCATCCAATTACTTCTACTCTTTCTAAAGTAATGGAGAAATCAATTTATTATTATTTTTTTTTTTTGTTAGTTGTTGCTGCACCGGCTTCTGTGGCCATGATGCACCTCCCAAAGGCTTTACATTTTCTTCTGATCCAAGCCCAAGGCAGGATTCGAACCAGCGACCTTTGGGTTCCAAGGCAGGCACTTTGCCCACCTGGCTAACCCTGGTCGGCGAGAAATCATTTAACCGGCAACTTTTAAACCACACAGAAACCTTCCGTCTGATCAACGATTGACAGTATGGATTCCGTCAGTGTCGATCCACTGGTGATATCCTGGCTTATTTTACCCATTTATGGACAAATTCAATGGAAAAATGAAGCACAAGCAGTTGCTCTTAACATCTTAAAGGCTTTTGATCATGTCTGGCATAAAGGTCCTCTAAAGAAGCTTCTGTCTTATAGTTTGCCAACTGTTTTTTGCAATTGGTTATCCAGTTTTATCTATGACCGCCCACTGAGGGTGATGGTAGATAGCTCTTTCCTCTAACTTCTCTACTAATGCTGGTGTCTCCCAAGGTTCAGATCTTTCCCACACTTTTCCTCTTGTATATTAATGACCTTCTTCCACTGACTGGAAATCCTATCCATAGTTTTGCTGATGATAGCACATTGCATTCCACCTTCCAGTTTGAGAAACCGAAACCTTGCCCTGCTCAATCAGCTTCAACTTCTCAAATATCTGCTACCAATTCCTTAAATGCTGATCTCCAAGTAATTCTCCAGTGGGCCAAAGACAAATTAGTTAATTTCAATCCTTCTAAAACTCAGTCCTGCCTTATATCTCACAAAAAGGATTCTTCAGCTCCTATGCTTATCTTTGGTGACACTCCGATTTCTAGGCAAGATGATATATTTCTTTTAAGGATTATCCTCACTTCTAATCTCTCATGGCACAAGCACATCACAAATATTGCTTCCTCTGCATCTAAAAACTTGGTTTTCTCTTTCACTCTCAGCGTTACTTTTCTTCCAAACAGCCGTTCACTCTGTACAAATCACAAATCCATCCTACCATGGAATATTGTTCCCACATCTCTCAGGCTTCTAGAGTCCATTCAGAAGAGGGCAGTTAGGTTAATTAATGACTGCTCTAACAGAGTCTCTCCACTCGCTGTCTCATAGACGTACTGTTCCTGCTGCATGCCTTTTCTACAGATACTTCCACGGGCACTGTTGTTCTTAATTGGCTTCTATAATTCCCACTGTCTCTTTCAAAACAGTTCGAACATGAGCCACCACCAGTCAACATCCATTTACTCTCCAACTTCAAACTCGCAGAACCAGCTTTTCACCTTCCTTCATACATACTTCCCGAAAATTATAGTGTACAGATGTTCAAGTCTAATGTTAAGAAATATCTTCTTTTGTCTTCTTAACCTTCAACCCCAGCAGGGTACTAAGTACTATAGGTTCTAATACCTCTCGTGTTTGGGGTTTTCATATATATAAAAAAAGAGATTCACCAACAAAATATCTAACAACCGGCAGTGCACTTTCTTTTGTCAGCACATAAGAGTTGATCTTACAATGTGTGAATTTGTGTTGACATGTTACCCAAGGCATGACAATCTGATCCAATCAAAGTTTTAGAAATAAATTTGGTAAAATTTATGAGTCAGGACGACAGATTTTATTCATGGCAGTTGAAAGTCTGCTGGCTGCCAAACACTCAATGTATATATACAAAGCTGCCAACAGTTTATGGAAGTTTTAAATTAAATATTATTTAACCTTGATCTAATATAATTGAATTTGCCATCCAGTAGCATCATACCGAATGAATTTTGCATGAAAGTGAAATGACTGCTTCAGAAGAGGGCAGGGGTTTTAAAAATGTTCAGATTTCAGATCTTCTACCTGTATCAAAAGTTTTAATCTAACTAAATTTTGATCAAAGTTATTACAAAAAGAAAAATTTGCTTATATTTTATCTTAAAATTATAGCTGGCAGAAATGAAACAAGGGGGAAAGAATTAAGTATACATGGAATATTATATAAGTAACATTTGTAACGGCATCTTACTTTTTCTAATGACTATTAAGGGAAATACAACTATACCAATACACTTTCATTAAATTCTCTGATGACAATTTCTTTATGGGAACTGTTATTTGTATGTTTTCTCTATATTTCTAACATCAAAACTATGTGATGAACTTTGCCATGGAAGTCAAATAAACAATTAGTTTCTGTTCTGGATTCATTATTGTCTATTTAGCAAATCTAAGTAATGTTATGTTTAGATATTATCATTGATGAAATTATTTTTTACTTGTTCTTATTTCTTCTCATTATTTGCATTACATTACTTCATGTACGTTTTTACTGCAAAGGAATAAGACTGGAGGAGGGTTACAAATTAAATTTATGGTCTAGGAAAGTGTTTATTCATATACTGAAGTACAGGTCTTTATTTATTTATAAAAATTATACACAAAAATGAAAAGTTGCCTATCTATTCATGCTGCTTTGCCTAACTGTCTGAAAAAAATAAAGTTCATTAAGGATGGAACCAAAGGCCTCATCTACAAATTTTCTTGGATAAAAGAGGGAAATCAAGCAACAAATGTTATTTAACAACATTCATTCATTCTTACTGATTATTACAGTTGAAGCAAAAGCAGGCCACTGTACTTCAGCATTTTAAATGCTGGACTACTTCAGTCATTATATTTGCACATTTGAACTGCTTTATTTTTGGAATAGTACTACATATGGGAAGCAGTAACACCAGAGTAATGTATCAACTCTGTGGTACTACACTGACAGTGGTAGAGAACGAAAAGGACCTGGGGGTAATTGTGCAGGCAGATATGAAGTTTTCTGAGCAGTGCAGATGGCCCGCAAGAGTAGCTCATGGTGTCTTGTCAATGATATACAGGAATTTTACTAGCAGGGATAAGGTGATTATCCCCTTGTATAAGGCAATGGTCAGGCCATACCTTGAGTACTGTATACAGGTCTAGAAGCCTCATTTTAAGAAGGATGTAGAGCTGTTTAAACGAGTACAGAGAAGGGCAACAAGGTTAGTGAATGGAACAAAGGGCTGCTGTTACGAAGAAAGGCTTAAGTTTTGCAAATTACAGTGTCTGGAGACTAGGCACCTGCAAGGTGATCTGATTGATGTGTATAAAGCCTTGAATGGTTTGAGCATGCTCAATGCTGATGGGATTCTTCCTTTTGCTCAGAATAATCACCTGAGAGGACATAAATTCAAATTGAGGAAAGACAGATGTAGGATAGATGTGCAGAAGTTTGCCATTAGCCAGCGGGTACTTGGTTGGTGGAACAGACTTCCATCCTTTGTTGTGGAAGTTGATAGCCTAAATAAATTTAAGGCTGAGCTGGACAGGTATTTGGATTGAACGGAGGGGTGAATTTTTTTTTTTTTTTTGGCTGATGCTGCATAAGCTTGCTTTCTCGCATCATATGCCTCTACTAAGGCTAATGAATATAAAAAAGGCAAAAATGTCTTTTGTTCAAAATTTATAGAGCATATTATTTAATTATATGTATTACCATTTAATGTTAATAATGAATTTAAGTGTGCATGTCTTTAGCTGCATCTTTAAAATATCTAAGACTGAAAAGTAATTGCAAATTATTTTGAACTGGAACTATGATATATGTTGAAAGGAATAGGTTTTATAGGTCCTATACCCCACTTCAGAAAATGAATTTAGGTCACTTATCCTAGAATTCCATGCAAGAGACTAGGAGTCTCCAGACTGTACAATTTAGGTAATAGTAGAGAACAGCAGTTTAATTTAGTATTAGTTATCCCATAAATATTTATATGGACTTTTTAGTAAACAAAGGGGCACAACTGCTTGTAGTGAACCTATTTTGACCTTGCTGTTCACTGAAGACACTGCCCTACCTAACTCATGATTAAACAAATTCTCAGTCTTTTTTTCTGTAGATGTTGTTTGAGGTATCATGAGTGCATTTATTATATGTCCCTCAGTGAACATGGTAAGTAGCAGTAATAGAGGCATGCGATGCAAGCTTATGTAGCATCAGCCAAAAAAAAAAAAAAAAAAACATTTCCCACATCCATCCCCTCTAAAAGTTTGTCCAGTTCCTACCTTGAATTTAGTTAAGCTATCAACTTCCACGACAGATGGAAGTTTGTTCCAGCAATCAACTGTCCACTGGCTAAAGGCAAATTTACACACACTATTCTACAACTGTCTTTGCTCAATTTGAATCTATGCCCAGTCAGGTTTATAATCTGAGCAAGAGGAAGAATCCATCAGAATTGAGCCTGCTCAACCCATTAAAGGCCTTGTACACCTCAAGACCTTCTTGGTAAGAGGATCCCTTTGCCCCCCTCACCAACCTTGTTGCCCTTCTCTGTACTTTCTCAAGTAACTCTACATCCTTCCTAAAATGAGGGGCCTCCAGACCTGTACACAGTACACAAGGTGTGGCTTATGTTTTACCCAAACATAAGTCAACTGTTTGGTAAAAGTTACACCTCTCAACATTTGAAATGCATAATTTTGTTACAGAATTAGTCAGCTGAATGAGAAATATGCATACTGATTCAGGGCCTTTACTTACATAATTACAAAAAAGATTAAAGCAGTCTTTTCTGTAAATTTAAAAATTTACAAACTGAAAGTTAAATAGATTCTAACCAAAAATTGGAATGTTATCTAAATAGGAAAAAAATTATATACAAAAAGGAAGAAATTATATTATAAATGTAAATTTATTACTATTTAAACAGCAAAATCAGCCTTATTAAATGTGCATACAAAATTATATTGCAAATAATATTAAAAATTAAAAAGTATAAGAAACTTACCTTGGCAATTGCATTACTTAAACGACCTGTAATTTTTTTACAAATACTAGCCACTAATCCTGTAGAGGAAGGGGGCAATTCACTGATAACTGTTTTCAAACCTGGAATATCAAATAAAGAAAAAAAAAAAAAGTTCCTGTGTGCAAATAATGTAAGATGACACTACACTCTCTAAGAAAATAAAGAAATTTAAAATGCCTTATTACATGAACATACATACAATTACACTCTGCAGACTTCTAATAATCTAAATATTGTAATTTTATTGGTATAACATATCACTCACCAAATAAAGGAATGTTTCTTGTGGGGGTTGGAGGTCATGTGTGAGCTGGAAGAAAAGTTGGACCGGTCTTTATCAACTAGAGCAGTCAAAGTCCAACTGCTGGATGTTGGAAATTGAGCAAACTAAACCTGTGAATGAAGCAGAGCTTCTGGATTAAGCTGTGCTTGTGGAATGAGTTAAACTGGTTGTCATCTGTTGGAAATATCCTCTCCTCAGATCTTTTCTGCCATAATGATATTAGGGCTTTTCATGTTGGAACAGCCTTCTGAGATGGAGTGAAAGGCCACACTCTCCTTGAGATATCTAGCCCGCTATTATCAAAATGTTCTCCAATTCAGTCCTTTAGTATCCTCTATAAGACTGTGCTACATTAGTCTTCCAATATTTGTATGTATTGTTTGGCTTCCATACTATAGTATATCAAGTAACAATTAGCATAAGTTAACCCTAATGAAGTGTGCAATCATATTTGTATTATTTTCAGTGAAAAATGAGGGTTAAATAATAGTTTAAAACTATACTCATCTCACTAAAGTTGCACTCTTGATCTATAAGATACAGGCAGTCCCTGACTTACATAATAAAGATTGTTTCCAGAGAACTTATGTAAGTTGGGATCTCATACCAAAAACACACATTTGCACCATTTTTCACTTCTATATCTTGCTAATATTGTTTTGGTGCTTTACACTCTTCTAAACAAGAAATATTAATTCATTTATTATGAATTTTTTGTCCACTGTTATACCCACACCTTTGTTTCACAAAGAATAAAAAATTAATAAAAAAATCCATAAAATATTTACATATTATATACAGTAAACCCCCGCTATTCGCGGTATCTGTATTCGCGGTTTCGCGATCGCCGATTTAATATAAAATGAAACCTAAAAAATGTGAATTTTAAAGCGCCGTGGATATTTTCCGCCATAAAAAAACATGAGCATGGCTAAAATTATCTTTCCCGGTCAGAACAGCGCTCAGTGGGTGGGGGGAGAGGGGTGACAAAATCGCGAGCGTGAATGTTTCTCGCTAATCCTTGTTCAATATGTGTTATGCGCTTGTTATGGAAGGTTTCGTCGTTTGCTTTTAATTTATATGCTTATAAATTGAATAAATTTATAAATTCATATGCTTACAAAAGTGATAAATCTACCGTTTTGCAGTGTAAAACAGACTTTTTCGAGTGTGTTAACGGAAGAAAGTGACTTTATTGTGGACAAGTTCTTTCTAACCCCTACAAAAATATAACTACGAATAACAAGAGAAATGTGAAAATATCAAAGAAGGTGATGACATTAGCGAATAAAATTTAGTTATTAGACAAAATTTCTAATGGTGAAAGTGTCTCCTCAGTGGCAAAACATTATAAAATCAACGAGTCAACGGTACGATCAATCAAAAAATCGGAAGAAAAAATCCGCCGTAGCCAAAAATTTGCTCTGTAACTCGTGATGTTAAATTAGAAAAAACGGAAAAGGCTTTAAATCTGTGGATAAAAGATCGAACTCAAAATAAAATTCCGTTAAATTCACTCATCATTCGTGAAAACGCAAAACTCCTTATCAACACTTTAGCGAAACTGGTGATAGCACTGGCGGGATAGGTTTTTTAGTTAGCAAAGACGCTGGTTTGAAAGATTTGTTTGAAATTTCTAATAAATATTACACTTAATATTAAATTGTTTCTTATTTTCATTTCGATGCCATATGCTTGCATTTCACTAGGTACTGTCTATATACATAGTCATATTATGAAGGTACATATAATACATACATAGACAAAATTTTAGACTAGTTTTTCTTATATATTTCATACTTTGGAACGGAACCCCTTTATTACTATGGGAGCCATAACTCAGTATTCGCGTTTTCAGTATTCGCGGCATTTCTCAGGAACGTAACCCCCGCGAATAGCGGGGGTTTGCTGTATTTTGTTATGATACCATATGTATTTCAAAATTTATATAAAGTTAAATTGAAAAAGCAAAAGTATAAAAATTAATTCAGCAGCTTTACTCTACAGATGGGATGGTTGGATTTTACTTGAGTCAACATCTTTTTCTTTTGTAACGTCTGCTAGACATTGTTGCCATTAATAACACAATGCAAGTATTAAAGAAAATTTCACTGTACACACACAAACAATGCATAAAGTTTACAGAGAAATACCATGGAAATACTATACTGGGTTGGGTGAGACACTGCCTTGCACATGTACAACCTGCAACTACCACAAACAAGTTGATTTTTTTTTTTTTTTGACACCACAAACATTATGTAAATTAGAGATTTACATAAGCTGAGGACTACCTGTATGCAGACAAAATTACCACTGAAGTAAAGTACTTATTGGTGCTGCAAAACAGCAGAACAGTGTGAATGACTAGTCACGAAGACGTTACAATTTTCATAATAATGAAATAACAATACAATATCAATCAGCTATGAAGTGCAATGCTAAAAATGGAAATCTAGGAAAGGAAGGAAGACGTTAGTTTTCATAATACTGAAATAACAATACAATATCTGTTCACAATTCCTAAGCAGGCTGCATAACAATTTCAGGTGTACTGCCAAGTTATAAAGTTGCAGAAATGGGTGAACAGTAAATTTAGCAAAAATAAGTCAGGAGTTTGACAAAAATGGAAGTGGATTTTACTATACAAAAATCTTCCTAGTCTTGGCATAGAGAATGAAGTTACAGAATAGTACTATTATTATGCATTACTCGCAGTCAGGCATTCCCTTTTCGTTATTAGATTTTATAGTTCAAGCTTTGGTTTCATACTAATTTTGATTGTTGGTTTTTTAATTTAATGTTTTCTTTTTGATTTATATTTGGTTTTGTTAAGCCAAATAAAAGGGAAAGTCCATAAAGTAGTTTTATCTCTTACTGTTACAATTTAAGATTAAGAAAAGATGGTTACAATTTACACCAGAAAATTTAATATACTGAAAATGTATATAAATAATTGAAAGGTGCATGGTGTGCAGAACTCCAGAGCAGTTTGTTGTCGCTTCATAGTTTTATGGCGCATCAGCATTTAAGGCCATATTGCAACAGTGTGAGTGTGTGATTTGCAGGCTAAAAAAAATCCTAGAAAAGCATATGGCAATGCTGATTCACTTAATATTTTAAATTCTCCTTTTTTAAGAAACTTTAAAAATATAGACTATATCAATTATGTGCTCAGTACATGGTCTCCTGTCATATGCTTTGTTTTTAACAATGTTGAAGCAAGAACTAAACTGAGAAATTATGAATGTTGTTCAACAACACTGACTTTATAAATCTTTACTGTAATCTAAAGAAAAAGCAAAAGAGCTAAAATGGTGTAAGAGGCAGAAGAAAAAAAAATTTAAGGAATGACTTGGAAAACAAGTATCATGAAGGTGGGAAAATGTTTTGGTGTTTAATAATTTCAGAATTTTGGGAAAGGGGGAAGAAATAACTAAAGCAATCAAAAAGGGCAATGTCAAAATGGAAGTGAAGGATATTTTAAAAGTATGAATTAAATATTTTTATGAATCAGTAAATAGAGTAACTAAAATTATCCTCTCAAATTTTATGGAAAATAAGTCATTAAAAGTCAATTACATAAGTGGAATAAAATGTTTGTATAAAACCGGGAATTTGCAATTAAAAATGATGGAAGCATTGGAAAATGGGATAAGGTTAAACTTGGAGTGAGGTGGCATTGGTATCTTATCGCCATTTTATTTTCATGGACCATCTAATAAAAGAATGCAAATTACCAACAAAGTGTAGCATGGGACATTTAAAATTGGATCTTTATTGTATGCTGATCACTTTCTGTATTAAATGGTAACTCACAAAAACTTCGATAAATTAGACAAAGGTTGTAAATTGAACAGTTTGGAATGAAATTTGGCTACACAAAAAACAAGTTATGAAAGTTGGTAAGAAAAATTTAGAGTGGAGATTAAATAATCAAATATTGAATCAAGTTAGTAATCTTGTATATTTAGAAATAGTCTTTAATGAAGGCAAGACAGGGAAACAAACAACAGAATAAGTAAAGCAGAAACTTATAGGTAATATTTATATCTTTCTCACACAGCAAATGCAGGAAGCAAATTGTGAACAAATTCATTTGGAGAAAAAGGGAACTTATCTAAAAAGACAAAGTTCATTGTTTGTAAAGCATATTTTAAACCAATTTCATCTATTAACTGTAAGTTGGATAAGAAATAAAGACTAATAGATGAATACAACAGCCAGACCATATTATAAATGACAAAATATGAAAAAAGTCATTGTGGTCAGAGGCAAACCAAGAGGTAAGTAGTTCAGTCAAGAATTAGAGGAGTGGGCTTAATCCAGCTGGGGATGAAGGTCTAATATGGAATGAATAACATGGAGGGAAAACAGTAAACTGAAGTTTGATAGAACAGATGGCCTATCAGGCTTTCGGTTGTAATAAAAACTGAAATTAGCATATTTTATGCTTCTGCTGTGATTAATATAATAATCAAATAGTAATATTTCATGTAATAATTGCCTGCATTGCCCGGCCATACGGTTTGAAGATCAATGCTGGTAAGACAAAGGCCCTGACAACAGATGGGTCGCAAGCCACCATCTATCTCGAAGGCGTCCAGATCGAGCAAGTGCAGGACTTTAAATACCTTGGGTCGCTGGTCCAGGAGAAGAAAGTTGCATCCACCATGGAAATCCACAGCAGAATTGGACAGGCGGCCACTGTGTTCGCCTCGCTCAAATGGGGTCTGTGGAAGAGGACCAACATTTCCACAAAGACTAAAATCCGACTCTTCCGGACTTTGATTCTGCCCATTCTTCTTTACGGATCGGAAACATGGATTTGTCTCAAGTTAGATTTGAACAAACTTGAGGTATTCCAAATGCGATGCCTGCGGCAGATCTTGGGCATCTCTCTTCGCGACCGCATCACTAATGATACCATCCGCGCCAGATGCCAACAGCAACCAACTATTGCCGACCAAATCCAGAAGCGAAGGCTTAGATGGTTTGGCCACGTATGTAGAATGGGCACGAACAGAATACCATCCAGACTCCTTTGGAGACAACGACCCACCCAATGGAGCATCCAACAGACCGCACCTAGGAAAACGTGGGCCAAGCAAATGGAAAATGACTTGAAGAGCCGACGTCTCGACCTTAACCAGGCCAGGACTGACGCCATTGATCGTAAGGTATGGAAGAACATCACAGAGCAAGTCCGAAACCTTGCGGCACCTACAGCAGCATACTGGTTGCGTGGCCAACCGCCTCCCCCAGCTGCCAGCTAAGGACCAAAGAAGAAGAGAATATTTCATGATATACAGGTAGTTCTCTACTTTACGAGTTAATTCGTTCCTAGCGCACGCTTGTAAAGTGAAAACTCGTAAAGCGGGAATTTATTTCCCATAGATATAAGGTTAAAAATAGGGGTTACGTTCTCAACAATGAAATTAGTTAACTAATTAGTTTATGTTTAAACAATGATTGATTTATCGAAAGAAATCAAAATGTAGCCTGTAAAATCAAGCAAATTATAATAATAGAGAAATTATTTACGACTTGCAAATGTCAAAGGATGTTTATTCTTCACCATCAACTAAATGCACACTCGTTGATCACTCATTATTGGCTCGGCACTCGTTGGTTTGTGGCACAAGGAGTTGTCTTCTTCAGAAATGTTTCAAGAGGCATTTGTTTCCAAGATAATCTTCTCTTTTAATTATAAATTTCACGATTGCATGCATAAGTATTTTTAATGGCACACACAAATTGCAACTAACACAATTCGTGTGGAGTAACAAGTTTACAAAGCTTAAAAAAAAAAGGAATGAAGAGAAGATTCTGAAAATTTGTTTTTTATATGATTGAAGATTTCAGTAAAGGGGAAACACATTTCACCATAATAACGTAAAAAAAACCACACAATTCCAGCTATCGGTATTTTCCCAAATGCAAGAACCTCCAGAAATATGCTTTAGAAAAATATCACAAAGGCGTTTAAAATTGATTCTTATAACAGAACATATGATAACGATGAAATTGTAGTGCATTTTAATGATTTGAATTGGTAACTAATACAATTTGCAAACCATGCTCACGACCTTTTTATATGGCCTTAAGGTCACGCTCATGACCTTAAAAATGATATTTTAGAGAGATAAATAGCTTAGTTATACAGCGAAAATTTCAACTTCCGAGATCTTGAAACAAATTACCAAAAAACAAATGTGTTATTGGGTTGGTTCATATTACGATATTTTAATGATATGATGGTGTCTCTGGAACTGATTAATATCGTAAAGCGGGGTACACTGTATTGTATAGCTACACGTGGTTTGAAATTCAGTATTTATGAATGTTTAACATTCATTTTTTTGCAATTAATGTTCATATTTTCGATTTTGTTGATACTTGGGGGGGGGGGGGAGACTCTTAAACCCGGGAACTTGTAAAGCGAAAACTGCCTGTATATATTTAGTAAACTGATAAAAAAAAACCTCATCAGAAAACAAACTTTCATATTTGCACATCTGCCAATTCATTCCCCCAATTAGTGCAAAGCAACAAATATATAATATACAAGTTATATCCGTATACCCTGTGATATATATATTGGTGGAGAAATATGGGGGGGGGGGAGAAAAACCACTGCTCAACAAATCTTTCTTAAAGAGCTAAATATAAAATTCCATGAAAATCCATCCACCGGGAGCATAGTTGTTAGACAAAGATGGATGGACAGACATAGTCAAGACAGTAGGTGGTTTATGCATCATCATCAGCCATTTTCAATCTGCTGCAGGATGAAGGCCTCTCCAGCAACTTTCTAGTTACTTCTGTTTTGTGCAATGGCCATCCATTTAATACCCATGAACTTCATCTGTCCATCTCTGTTGTTGTCTTCCGGGTTTTCTTTCATCTCCTCATGGATACCATTCTGTTATTTTCTTAGTCCATCTGTCATCATCTTCGAGCTGTGTGTCCTGCCCAAGTTCATTTCAGTTACCAATAGCAACCAACACCTTTCATGGGGTCTCATGAGCGTCTCTCATCGGGCGCCGTAACCTAGCTTTTGGTTCATCCCACAGCGCCAGTTCTGCTTACCAAAAGAGGCCCACTGGGCACTCATCCTTTCGTCCGGGCTTCAGGTCAAGCAAGCCGGACTTCTCACCCATTTAAAGTTTGAGAATAGGTTTTGGTCGTTTCAGCCCCAAGGGCTCTAATCATTCGCTTTACCAGATGAGACTGATTCCCTCAAGCGCCAGCTATCCTGAGGGAAACTTCGGAGGGAACCAGCTACTAGATGGTTCGATTAGTCTTTCGCCCCTATACCCGGGTCTGACGATCGATTTGCATGTCAGAACCGCTGCGGACCTCCACCAGAGTTTCCTCTGGCTTCGTCCTGCCCAGGCATAGTTCATCTTTATAACAATAACAACAATCAAATCAAGATTTGATTTTGATTGTTATTTTCTTAGTCCATCTGTCATCATCTTCAAGCTGTGTGTCCTGCCCAAGTTCATTTCAATTGTTTAGTTTTGATAAGAATGGCCTTTGTGTTTGCTGCCTAATCCAGGTGTTTATTTTCTTATCTAACAGTCTGAGTCCTAATATAATTTGTTCCATTCTTCACTGTGTAGTTTTCAGCTTCTCTTCCATTTTTTCAGTGAGTGCCCAAGTTTCACTTCCATAAGTCATGGTACACTGGTTCATTGTTTTACATTTCGGACAAATTGGGATATTACTCCTCAGTATGTGACTATATTTCCTGAATGCTATCCATCCAAAATTTATTCTTCTCTTGATTTACAGCCATTATCATTATTACAGCTAATGACTTGTCCCAGATAGGTATATGAATCCACCTTTTCAATTACTGCTTGTTCAGTGATTATATTCCATTCTGTGCCATGACTTATTCATCATTACTTTTGTTTTAGCCATATCCATCTTTAGTCCAAAATCCTTACTAACTCTGCATAACAGATTTTCCTCTAATTCTTTGAGATCGTGGCTTATGACCACAATGTCATCTGCAAATCTTAAATGGTTTAGATACTCTCCATTCAGATAGACTCCTTTCTTCCAGTCTAATCTTCTGAAAGTTTCTTCAAGGGCAGCAGTAAACAACTTCGGAGATATTGTCTCCTTGTCTAGTCTAATAAAGGAGGTAGCATTCTAATATATTTTCTTCAAAATCATAATGTATGGGGTGTCTATGCCTTGTCTTTCCAGTGCTTGAAACATTGCCTTATGCTGTATGGAGCCAAATGCCTTTTCATAATCCACAATTCATTTGTTTTCACCATTAGCTGCAATGCAATACTATGTGAAGGTGATCCATAGTTGAGAATTCTGTTCTAAAGTCAGCTTCTCTTTTGGTTGATTCTCAAGTATTCTTTCTAATCTGTTAGAAACGACCCTTGTGAACAACTTGTAGATGTGGGACAAGCTAATTAGTCTAAACTTTCCAATTTATCTCCTGTCTTGCCAGTTTCTGTGCAATGTCTCCTCCTCCATATTTTAACAACTCTACAGTAACTTCACCTTCACCCAAGGCTTTTTGATTCTTCATTTTCTTCAATGAAAATTGAAGAAAATGAAGAATCAAACCCGATATTCTTCCTGATGAAGAATAAGAATATTGGGTATGTTGAATGTGTTGCTAATTTGTAATCCATCTCCCCCACTGCTAGCATCATTTCCTCGCCCCTTATATAATTTTTATAGGGGTCTTCTGCTATTTGAATTATGCTTTCTCTACTATTTATAAGTACAACGTCAGTATTCTTCAGTTTCAGTATCATTTGTCCTTCTGTATTACTACTCATGACTGCTGATTTAAGTCCTTTGTTTTCCCTTAATGCTTGTTCTACTTTTCTTATGTTTAATCTTCTTATGTCCTCTCTGAGTCTCTTTCTAATGGCTTTGCATAACTCAGTACACTAAATTTTGTCCTTGTCAGTGCTTATCTTCATTTGTCATCTTCAGTTCATCATGACAAGTGTTTCTTGACTAATTTTTTTTCCTTCGGATTTTTTACCTATAAGTTTCTCAGGCTTTATCACTTTCAGAAAATTGTTGTATTCCTCATCAATATCTTGGTCCTGAAAGGTTTTCAGAAGCTCAAAGTTGCAGTACATACTGCTTTTTCCCCCTCTTTTGTTATCTCAAAGACCTTTGTATTATTTACTCAAGTCAATTTTTTCCTTTCTTTTCTTACATCTATATCAAGTGTGGATCTTGCCATTCTGTGATCACTTCCAACATTTATCTTGTTCGGGACAGTAACATCATTCACAATACATCTTCTGTTAGGATGAAGTCTATTTCATTGGTTGTTAATCCATTTGGGCTCTTCTATGTCCACTTGAAAACTTGAAGTGTTCATTACTGACATTCCTCGAGATTTTGCAAATGTCTGAAGTCTCACCTTTTTCATTTCTTTCACCAATTCCAAAATTTCTTGTAGTTTACCTTTCTGCACTGTTTTGTCTCTTTCCAATCTTAACATTGAATTCCCCCAAAATAATGGTGTAGTGAGTTTTCTGTTCATCTAGAAGTCTCTCAAATTTCAGAGTACATTTCTTCAACCCCTTCATCATCATGGCTCGATGTTGGTGCATATATCATTATAACCTTTAGTTTGTACCTCTTAGAAATCCTGAGTAGTAGTCTTGAAACCCTTGGAGATGTACTTTTGAATTCAAAAATGTTGCTTTTTATATCTTTATGGACCAGAAGGCCAACTCCAGCTTCACTCTTTTCACTGTTTCCATGGTGTACAGAAGATTTCCCCTTGATAAACTTATAAGTGATTCATTTCTTCTTCTTGTTTCAGCCAAGCCGATGATATTCCAAATTTTTAATTCCTTTTCCAGGAATGCATTGTTTTCATACAAGGCATCATAGTTCTAATATCCTATCTTCATCGATGAGCGATCTTACATCGTAACAGGCCAAGTTCAGTTTCGTGCACGGCAGCCTGGTTGTACCCAGAGATTCTTAGAACCCTCTGCTTCCACTCTGATCCTCTCTGCATTGTAAGAGGGGGAGTGAAATCTGCTGGGGACTGAGGGCCATTTGTTTTGTCGTGTTGTCATGTGTTGGAGGGTTTAGTCTTTTCCTCTTCATGCTGACCAGGCATCTTGAAGAGAACCACTCTACACATTCGTTGCCACCAAAGTGATGTAACACTGCTTACTATCGAGGTGTGCATGAGTGGATTTTAGGGAGGCAGGTCAACCGGACTTCTCCTAAATCTTCTGAAATAGAAAGATATTGGATCCATCAGTGTTTTAGACAAAGCATCTGATAACACACAGAATGCCTGCTGCCTCTAAGGTCTATAACTAAAAAGTCGGTGAAAAGAACTAATGTGTTTCTGAATAGCTAATAACAATTTCAGGGTTACTTCTAATAACCCAAGGTCGAAAGTAGCGTAGGCAAGTATTAAAACCTAGACTTTGTGATTTTATATGGCATACTGCCAGGTTACATTTAAAACAATATGCTGCATATGGATTTTTTTTTTTTTTAAAGAATACTAGACTCATAATTGCAGTACTAACTTCTAACATTTTCCAATAACACATTCTAAAATATCTTTCATTAAAGTAAAATCTTAAAAAATATTTTATAATTAAATTATAGATGTAACTACTGCTAATTGATTAAAGAAAAACACTTATTTAAAAATAAGAATTAGCAATACCATATGTACCTGTACAATGCTTGAATCTAATTTTAGTTCAGTTATTAGCAACATCTTTTGCTAATTGCATTACTTCTCTTTATGAACAATATTTTTGGTGCAGACTTTCCTTGATGGAAGTCTCAGTCTGATTTGTAATACATATTTGTATCTTCACAGTTCATATTCTTCAACTGATCAATAATATTTAGTCATATCTTCTTTTAATTTTGGTAGTATGATCAATTTGGTAGTTTTGGAAAAGTAGACTGTATTTAAAGATCTTTGGGAATTCATGCTATAAATGCTACTGGTTAGCACTGTGATTACACATTTAGTATATTTCCACAACATGTATGTAAAGTAATCATTTGTTTTACCTAGATGTATGATCAATTTTGTCTGTGATATTTGGTATTCTGCAATCAAGTGGATTACAGAATACCAAATATGGAGGTTGTTTTTTTTTTTTTTTTTTTATGAAAACCCCAAACACGAAAGGTATCAAAACCTATAGTACTTAGTACCGTGCATGGGTTGAAGGAGAAGTATGGGGGGGGAGGGGGATGCCGGAAACTTTGCTCTAGAGACAGGAACGCATTAAGGTCAGTTGAGGCCCCGGGCGCAGAAGAAAATATTGGGCCCCCCTTAAAAAAAAGGAGAGACAGGGAAAATAAAAATACATGTTAATCATTTTTTTAAATAAATAAAAAATATTATGTACTATTAATGTTTTATTTCCAATAAAATTTGAATATAATATATGTATAATATAATTAATAACAGCATAATAATAATCACAAAGTTTAAGAACTAATAGTTGAACATATTATTATAATTGAACTAATATGTTCAACTAATTTGTTGGGGTTTTGTGTGGGCCCTTCAGAAGTCGGGGCCCAGGGCGGGCGCCTGGTGCGCCCGCCGTTAAATCCGCCTCTGTCTAGAGACTAAACATGGGTTTCACCACTTCAAGTCTCCAATAAGCAAAGTGGTGGTATTTCACCGGGTGATGAAAGTCATCTACCACCTACTTTTTTTTAAATAAAAATAAAAATTCCAGTTTAATGTTCAGCAGTTAGTTAATTTAATCAGTAAATTCCCTTCCTAGTGGCATGATTATATTGCTTTTATTTATATCTTTCAATTTATATCACTTGGTCCAATTTTTCTGTCAAAAGAATCAAGAAATAGTTGGAGGTGATGCCCATGTCTGGATTTGATCACGTATACCCGAAGTAATGAAATATTCACATGATGCATCCACTGAGCTACTCACACTTATGATATCCTGATTTACAGTGCCAATTAGTAATTTGTGCAAATTCATCTTTACATAATTGTGTATTTAAAATCAACTCATTAAATTTTTGTTAATATCACAAACTAACTCCTGAGAGACCTTTTGAACAATATAAGACTTACCTTTATTGATGAAAAACTGATGCTGATGTTGTGAGCAAACATATTCAAGAGTTTTTAATAATGCATAATAATTTTGTTATAAATTTGTGTTTAACATTTAAAATTATTAAAATATTTTTGTATTCTTCTTCTTAAATTAAATTTATAAAAAAATTAATGCAAATTTAATGAAAGCAAAGTGAAAAAGAATTTCAACCTTGATATGCAATTTCAGCCAGTCATGTAAACTAAAGAAAACAAGCAAATAAAAAAATAATTTTTTTTTTTGGTCTTCCCTTCAGACCGAAAATCATAATAGAATGCTGTAACTATTTTTAAAAATTCTTTTTTTTTTTTGGAAGGGTGGGGGAAGGTAAGGAAAGATACTTTAATATGCAAAAAAAAAAAAAAAAGTAATAGCATGGCACACCTCTTTTGTGCTAAAATGGATAAGAATGTGAATAGTCACACACTCATATAGTCAGCCAACTTACTACTGTTTCTAAAACTAAAATTGAAACAAGTAGGGTTGTACTTTTAATGGTTTGTTAGCAGGTTCAAACCTTCAATTAACTTTATAAGTATAATAAGCAAGATGAAATGTGTATCCCAGGTAGTCTCTGAACATTTAACATTGCTCTCATCCTCTTTTATATATTACAGAGACCCAAAAAAATATTACAGTAAGAATGCACAAATGAGAAATTTTTCAACATGTATGCTTCTGGAAATTAAAGTAAAATCTCAGTGAATTTTGATATAATAAACAAATTGTAACAGAATACAGAGCAGGTACAATTAAAGTCATTTTCAAATTCCAAATTAATGTTCTTTTGAATTAGGACCAATGCAACTCAGAGCATAATATACCACACATGTCTGTGGGAAGAGAGACTACTAAGACTGGTTACCCCAGCTCCCACTTGAAAGGCTCATAGGTTCATCACAATCATTGCTTGAATTAAACAACAAGGATTTTTCCTACAGGTTGCATTTATCATTAGTCCTGCCTCCACATTAAACAACACAAACATTCATGTCTGATACCTAGTATTCAAAAGATGCAGAAGAGAATCATGAGAGCGATCCCATGTGAAAGACCCTTGTGACTTGGAGTGGCATTCATAACGAAAATGGTGTAACAGCAGTATAAATATGGTAATAAGGCAAGTTTCTTAATATATGAAAAATCTATCATGATAGTTGTGTATGAAGATTTCAGCATATGTTCTTATATGCTGATATCTTCAGAAGTTTCATTTGAAAATGTCTCTTCTGTGAGATTTAGTAAGCCATCACAAAATGGATTACAAAAGAATTAATGAAACACCAGTGAACTGTTCTTTGGAGTAGATCATGGTAAGCCTTAGGACAAAAGAAATAATTCTGGATGAATTCAAAAAATGTTTAACAAACAGATGAAGGAAAAATCAATGAAACAAACCATGATTTCTGCAACTATCCCAAGTATTATGGCACAGCAGCTGAACAAATTGGATTAGGTATTGTTAAAAAATAAGCCATTTAGATGTTAAAACATTTGAGGACCTCCTTAGATATGTTTTTAGTTTGTGCACTGTTTTCATTTGGTTATATTTTTTTTAGGAGCATTAGCAACTAAGGCCATATTGCTCCGGGAATATGCGGTGGTCATTTCCTGACCTTTCCGCATCCTCAGTATTTAGTGGTGACGGGCTCGAACCCTGGTCTAATCAAGAAGTGTGTGCTACGCACTGCTGCTCCTTCCCACCTGGCTACGGAAGCGCCACTGTTTTCATACAAGGCACCATACTGTAAATAACTTTCTCTGGAATCCAAGAGAAATTTTTAAAAAAAATCAAACAAATATGACCTTGTGTGTGTTGAATATTTCTGAACACAGAAAAACAAAATACATATTGGTTTGGGGGAATGATACAAGCTGCAACAAGAATATTCTAAAAACCAGTCATAAGCAAGCCAGAAATCTAAAAATATCAGTGACAGCCACATTTAGTGGCTGTCACTGATATTTAATTACATTTACACATAATATTTCTACAATTAAAATAAATTTCATTTCATATTTTTTTTTACAAAACACTGAGGCACAAGTAAAATAAAACATAATTTACTTTGTAGCATGTCTTCTCAATGAAGCTGAGCTCTGATTATTATTATTTTTTTGATATTACTTGCTATTTACACAAAGATTGTTTTAAAACTGAAAGTTTATCTAATTAGTTTGCCATACTTATTTGAGCTTTAATATCATTACTTTACAACAATCTATTTGCTATGTGAATCACTCAATAAATAAGGCAACAAGTTTCCTATTCAACTTAACAAATAACTTTCTTGAATTTCATTAAAATCACATTTAGCTGCAACTTTTTTTTTTTCCATTTAATTTTTGTATCCTTCAGTATTTTGCCATTATAAAACGTGGATAGTAGATTTTTAAGAAGCATCCATTAAGAATGAATGCCAGACATGCTGGTGCACATGTGTAGAGTGTTTGCAAGTCAATTTGCATGTTGTGCAGGCTGAAAAACACAATAATTCTTGGAAAACCTCTCCCTCTCTCTCAGACTGAGTTCAGCTAATTACATCTCCAACTGAAGAGGATTTCAGAAATTCATCCAGTCATTGATGGGAATCAAAAAAAAAAATCCCAAATGTGCAAAGTGTAAAGTGTGTTAGTTGTCTAACGGCAACAGGGTTTCCCCCCATCTCTGCGTTGTATTCTTTGTGAGTGACACAGAACTCTGTCGAGGACAGATTTAAAAAGTGTGTGGGGAGTGGTCTGTTGTGTAGCATTATGTTCTGTTGTTTCTCTGACCATTTAGCTATTGGGCCCCTATTGGGACCCACCATTGCCCACACTTTGCCATGAGGAGGCAGGTCAGGCACCCAGTAGATTTAAGTACTCTGGAAGGCTCCACCACCTAATTTCTAAGGATTTCAGTGGCAAAACCTTGGGGGAAAGGTGGGTGTACGCTAGAATTTAGCCGAAAGAGATTTACAAGAAAGTGGTAGAATTTAGACCTTGATTAGAATTTGGTGGTATTGTTAAGGGGTGTACTCAGTCGGTTTAGTGAGGGGGGAGACTGAAGACTGGGGGAAAACAGAAGGATAGTGACAGAGTAGGCATCTCCAAAGAGGTTAGTGGAGACGAGCCTCACCAGGCAAAGTGTGGGGGAGGCAGGGAGGGGAGAAGACAGACCTGTCCCCTCTCTCCCCGGGGATAGGATTTTAAAGGGAACTGAGTTCCCAGTTCAGATTGCCGATGGCGTGTCGGCAGCAAAGCCGCAGAATGTCTTCGTTGGTGATGGTTGTCATGTCCAAGTAGTGTTGAATCTGGTAGGAAGGTCAAGCTGCCCATCCCACTCCAGGGGTGGGATATGTTAGGTGGCAGTGGGGAACCCACCAGGCGAAGGGGGTGGGAGAGAGAGACAATTACTTCATTCATAATCTGCATTCTCACCCTACTTGCATTTATTTATTATTTTTTTTTATGTGCAGTAACTCATGCTAACTAAGCTTTTATGGAGGACTTTATGTTAGTAACATGGTGAAAACAGCCTGCTAATGTGAATGGCTGATGTAGAAAGATAAGCTGTAAAAAAAAAAAAAACAACACACACACTACTGTTTGTTTGTTATTTGGTTTTTAGGAGCATTAGCATTCAAGGCCATATTGCTAAGGGAATATGCGGTGGTCATTCCCTTGACCTTTCCGCATCCTCCGTATTTGGTGGTGACGGGCTCGAGCCCCGGTCTAATCAAGAAGTGTGTGCTACACACTGCTGCTCCTTCCCACCTAGCTACGGAGATGCTACACACACTACTACCTATCAATTGCCTTTCACGGATACCTATCCAGCTGACCTTTAAATTTCTCACAACCACTCATGGAAGCAACTTATTCCAGTAGTAGTAAGGGGAAATGACGCATGAAAGCAAGCTTATACAGCATTGGCAAAAAAAAAAAAAAAAAAAAACCCCTACACAGTTCACCCATCCATACCCTAGAAGAATGTTTAGTTCTTCCTTGAATTTATTCAATCCATCCAATTCCACAACAACAGATGGAAGTCTGTTCCAACAATCAATCACCTGCTGGCAAACTTCTGCACATGTATTCTACAACCATCATTCCTCAACTTGAATTTATGCCTCTTCATGTGTGTGTAGACTCTGCAATGAAAGAATGCCATTAACATTCAGCTTACTCAATCCATTCAAGGCTTTAAACATCTCAGATCTCCCTGCAGGTGCCTAGTTCTGCAATTTTCAGAACTAAGGCCTTTCTAGGTAAGAGCACTCTTTTGTTCCCTTCAGTCTGGTTGTCCTTCGCACTTGTGCCATCAATCTACCTCCTTCCTAAAGAGAGGCCTATAGACTTGTATACATTATTCAAGATGCAGCCTAACCATGGCCTTATATAAAGGGATAATCACCTCCTTATCCCTGCTAGCAAAGTTTCTGTATATCATTAACAAAACCCCATGAGCTGTCCTTGTAGCATGTCTGCACTGCAGAAATACTCCCAGGTCATTTTCATTCTCCGCTACTGCAAGTATAGTACCACACAGTTGATAAGTTACTCTGGGGTTAATGTTAAACTTTGACTGCCATTTCTCAGTACATTGACCCAGTTTTTCTAGATCTTATTGCGGTAGCTCACCCTGATGACTGTCGTTAACCACTCTGCCAACCTTTGTATCATCTGCAAACTTAGACATTAAGCCTGATATTAGCATTAGTAGAGGCATATGATACAAGAAAGCAAGCTTATGCAGCATCAGCAAAAAAAAAAAAAAAAAAACTGCTCCCATTTCACCCCTCCATTCGTTCCAAATACTTGTCTAGCTCAGCCTTAAATTTATTTAGGCTATCAACTTCCACAACAAAAGATGGAAGTCTGTTCCACCAATCACCTACCCGCTGGGAATATACTGTCATCAATACCATTGATAAGTATTGCAAACAACAATGGGCACAGCACTGAACCTTGGAAACTCCACTAATAACATTAGTCCACAAAGAGCAGTGCTCACTGATAAGGACTCTGCCTTCTTTCATTTAACCATTCCTTTATCCATAGCAGTAACCAGTCCTTAATGCCATAATGCTCCAGTTTTTACAGAAGTCTTATGTGCAACAGTATTATGAGCCTTCCTGAAATCTGGGTATTTTTTGCATTAAGTTTATTGGTAACTGCATCATAATAACCTCTCACATTGGTTAGAGAAGACCACCCTTTAACAATTCCATGCTCTGATTGCAGTATAATTGCATGCCTCTCCAGATGGTCTTATATTACTTTTTTTAACCAGTGATTTCATTAATTTTCCTGGAACAGACATTAAGCTATCAGGGTCTGTAATTACTCATGTCACCTTTTAATCCATCTTTATCAACTTGGGATACATTTGCACATCTGCAGTCCATAGGAACCTCCCCCAAATCCAAGGATGCTCTCATAATTATGGCTAAGGGTTTTTGCTTACCTCCTTTAATATAATTGGATAGATTCCATCCACCACAGGTGCCTTTTCACATCCATCTTCAACAATTTCTCCTCCACTTTTCTTTCAGTTATTACAAAGTATAAACAGAAGTCTTCACTCTTTTACTTTGCATTTTTTGCCAGAGATTTTCCATAATCTGCCTTAGCTTGCGTAACCTCCTTTGTGACTTGATTACAGACTAATTTATATCTGCCATAGGCTTCAATATCACCTGATAATTTATATGCATCCCATGCACTTTTCTTCTCTGCCATGTGTCTCAATAGTTCATCCGACATCCATTTAGATCCAAGCCTTGAACAGTATTTCTTTTTGGTATGAAAAGCCAACAAAGAAACTATATAGTAATCAAAGAAGCTATATAGTAGCTTCTTTGATTACTTCCCATTTAGAATTTGCTGTTGGTACATCATCAGTTGGTCCCACTGCACAGTATTTAAAAACTGTCTGAGACCCCCTGTAGTCACCCTTACAAAAGCAAAGCCTTTCCCTTTATCCTTGACAGCACTTATGCCTTTAATTAAATTCCACATTAGTACATTGTGATAATTGTCACCCACTGGGTCTTTTACCTGCAGATTCTTAATGCATGAAGAATCACTGCTGATAGCCAGATCAAGAGTACTGCTCCCTTTTGTTGCCTCTCTAACATGCTGCTGTAGAAAATAATTACAACAATTAAACAGTAAATAACTCACCAGCTACCAGAAAAATTCCTACAATTCAGTCCAAATCTCTTACCCTACATTTTGGATTTATGGTTCTTATTTCTGGATTGATTTATAATAGTGAAAATTTCTCCTTCATTCATTTTACTTTCCCCTCAGAGCATTAAAGGCTTCAATTAGGAAGCTTCTACGGTGCCCGGTTATCAAGATGTATAGCCAACGTATTTGATGTCTCGTCATATGGATGCCCTTTTGTTGATATCTGTCTACACTCTGACCTAACACTTTCATAGTATCAGCAAACATTCTTGCAGCCCTTCTATTTAAGTGTACCCCATCCCTGTAAAAACAGTCTCTCCTGTTAAAAAACAGAGATTTCATTCAATTTTCATATCCAATTTCCATTTTTATGTAAAGCTTTTCTTTAGAGTTTAAAGGGCAATAAACATTAGCAGAAAAATTAACTTCATATAGTCAATTAAATCTGGGCTTTATATGACAAAATTAGAGAATGTCAATAATTAGTGAGGAATAGTTTAAACATAGATAAGGAATTTGACATTTTGCACCACAAATTTCAAACAAGCACTGCACAATGAGGTGAAGTGGCCTGGTATTAAGGTAAAGAATTTCATTTACACAAAAGCAGCCATTTATACTTACAACTAAATATACATATCTTTATTTGTTGAAGTTAAATGGGAAACACGGGCAACTTGTATTCTCTGATATGCCGTAAAATATTATGATGAATTAAAAATCTACTAATTCAATATTTTAAAGAATATCAACTTAAACTAGTCATAATTATTTAAATGCTTTATTTTATTATTACCATTGTGATTGTTTTACAAAAATAGAAGCTTCCGTTTTTAATAATTATCTGTGCCCACATGAAAAATACATGCATGCAAAATTATGAATAATATGAAAAATATGCCATCTTTGCTAAGTATCAAAGGGGGGAAAGCAAGCATTTGAATATGCATACATACATACATGAAAATAGCTTTTTTTTTTTATTAGTATGTAAATGGTGATCAATTCGTTAAGGTAAATTGGTTGTGAAATGCACATGCAGAGGGAAATTTGCAGAATTTTGCATTATGAATAGATACAATATTAAGTCATTTTTTTAAAATAAGTATTATGATAACAGTTAAACTCACTAATTTAACTGTTACTTTTAATTATTAATTTTTTTTGCTAAAGCTACATGAAAACTTCTTTGCAGAGGCATTTAACTGATCAAACTAACTTTTTCCTTTAGATCTGGATAAATACAGTACTCAGCTCAATTGGTAACCTTTATTCATTTTTTTTAAATATAAAAAAGTTTCTAATTCCAATATAAAATCAAAACTTGATTACCAATGCTAGAGATATCTCTTAGTTGTTCCTTTTCTGAAACCATATTATTACAAAGTGTGTCCACTATTGTTTCTACTTGATACTCCTTGACTTTATTTACTAGTGGTCCAAGGCTACACATTAAAAAAAAAAAAAAAAAAAAAAGCATCCAGTATTAGTGTGAGTACATAAAAATAGTGCATGAGCACTTAAATTACCAATAATACTATCATTAACTTGGAAAATTAAATCACCAAATCACTGCTTGTATTAAAAGAAATAAATTCACTATGCTAATCTAAAGAAAAAAATTCCATTAACTAGATAACTAGTTAAGTCTAGTTACATAGTCTATTCACTTTGATACACTTTGTTGGTTAGGATTTGGTTAGATTGTTTTTTTCCTTCTTGTTCATTTATGTTTGCTTGGAGTAAAAGAGGTATAGGTTAATTTGTCCTATGCATTATTTTCAGAATGCCTATTCTTGCACTGCATGAATTCTGTTAATCCATTTGGCCAGTTTTGGATACAGTTTAAATAAAAGTCATAGTAGTTGAAGAGGTATAATAGAAAATATGGTAACAGGTGAAGAGGTAATGATTTGGCAGACAAGTTGCAGACCTTAGTTGACACCCTTGGAATGACTTGTGAAAGGGTTAATGTTTGAATAAGGGAGCTTCTGTGAGAATCACGTTACTGCATGTCAGATGTTGTAGATTAACGTACTGTTTGTTAATGACCACAATGGATACTGTGAACCCAATTTAATGCTAAATCCACATGCCAGCCTGCCTCATCTTTTTATTTATGGGATATATTCGGTAAGTGATATTTTTCGAACCATCGAAAATCATTTTTGTAAATAGGATAATGGACTTTGAATTCCACCACCACTCAGATACGCATTATTTTTGTGTTTTGAAGCATTCCTTGTGTTTGTCTAACGCTGTGAGATTGGGGTTTCTAATACAAAAGAAAGAGCGTTTTACTTTTGTGCTTCAAGTACCTTCCTCCATTTGCTAGATACAGGCCGTTCCCGCTTCATGAGTTTTTTTTTTTTTTTCCATCATCATCAGCCATTTTCAATCCACTACAGGATGAAGGCCTCTCCAGCAACTTTCCAGTTCCTTCTGTTTTGAGCACTGGCCATCCATTTACTACCCAAAAACTCATGAATTTCATCTATCCATCTCCGCCTTTGTCTTCCAGGTTTTCTTCTAGCTCCTCTTGGGTACCATTCTGTTATTTTCTTAGTCCATCTGTCATCATGTCTTCGAGCTATGTGTCCTGCCCAAGACCATTTTAGTTCTTTAGTTTTGATAAGAATATCCTTTACTTGAGTTTGCTTCCTAATCCATGTGTTTCTCTTCTTATCTAACAGTCTGATTCCCAATATAATTCGTTCCATTCTTCGCTGTGTAGTTCTCAGCTTCTCTTCCATTCTTTTGGTGAGTGCCCAAGTTTCACTTCCATAAGTCATGGTGGGGAGTATACATTGATTCATTATTTTACGTTTCAGACAAACTGGGATATTGCTCTTCAGTATGTGACTATATTTCCTGAATGCTATCCATCCAAAATTTATTCTTCTCTTGACTTCCAGCCATTTATCATTATTACAGCTAATAACTTGTCCCAGATAAGTATGACACCACCTTTTCAATTACAGCTCCTTCGATCATTATTTCCCTTTCCGTGGCATACTTGTTCATCATTACTTTTGTTTAGCCATATTCATCTTTAGTCCAAAATCCTTACTAACTGTGCATAACTGATTAAGATTTTCCTCTAATTCTTTGGGATCGTGGCTTATAACCACAATGTCATCTGCAAATCGTAAATGGTTTAGGTACTCTCCATTCACATTGACTCCTTTCTGCGACCAGTCTAATCTTCTGAAAGCTTCCTCAAGGGCAGCAGTAAACAGCTTCGGAGATATTGTGTCTCCATGTCGAACTCCTTTCTCGATTTTAAATTTGCTACTGTCTTTGTCTAGTCTAATAAAGGAGGTAGCACTCTCATATTTTCTTCAAAATCATATGGGGTATCTATGCCTTGTCTTTCCAGTGCCCGAAACATTGCCTTATGCTGTATGGAGTCAAATGCCTTTTCATAATCCACAAATGCCAGGCATAATGGTGTTTTGCTTTCTCCATTAGCTGTGATATTACGTGAAGGTGATCCATAGTTGAGAATCCTGTCCTAAAGCCAGCTTGCTATTTCGGTTGATTCTCATCAAGTATTCTTTCTAATCTCTTAGTAATGACCCTTGTGAACAACTTGTAGATGTGGGATAACAAGCTAATTGGTCTATAATTTCCAATTTATGATTTATCTCCTTTCTTATGCAGCAAAACTATGATTGTATTATTCCACTGCTTAGGCGTCACATCTTTTCTAATGCACTTTGTAAAGAGCCTTGCCAGTTTTTGTGTTATGTCTCTTCCTCCCAATTTTAACAACTCTACAGTAACTTCATCTTCCCCCGGGGCTTTCTGATTCTTCATTTTTTTCAATGCATGTTCTACCTCATCAGGAAGAATATCGGGTATGTTGTATGTGTTGCTACTTTGCAATCCATCTTCCCCACTGCTGGTATCATTCCCTTGCTCCTTGTATAATTCTCTATAGTAGTCTTCTGCTATTTGAATTATGCCTTCTCTGCTGTTTATAAGTACACCATCACTTTTCTTCAGTTTCAGTATCATTTGTCTTTCTGTATTACTGCTCATGGCTGCTGATTTAAATCCTTTGTTTTCCCTTAATGCTTGTTCTACTTTTCTTGTGTTAAATCTTCTTATGTCCTCTCTGAGTCTCTTTCTAATGGCTTTGCATAACTCAGTATACTCAATTTTCTCCCTGTCAGTGTTTTTCTTGCTCTTCTTTTGTCGTCTTCGGTTCATCATGACAAGTGTTTCATGACTAATTTTTTCTTCTTTGGATTTCTGTTTCCCTATAGGTTTCTTGGGCTTTATCACTTTCAGAAAGTTGTAATTTTCCTTGTCGATATCTTGATCCTGAGCAGTCTGCAGAAGCTCAACTTGTTCTTAAGTTCCAGTACATACTGCTTTTTCTCCTCCTCCTGTTATCTCAAAGACCTTTGTATTATTTACTCGAGTCAGTTTTTTTCCTTTTCTTTCCTACATCTATATCAAGTGTACATCTTACCATTCTGTGACCACTTCCAACATTTACCTTATTCAGGACGGTAACATCATTCACAATATATCTTCTGTTAGTGAGGATGAAGTCGATTTCATTAGTTGTTAATCCATTTGGACTCTTCCATGTCCACTTTCTGTTCACCCTTTTCTTGAAAAAAAAGGGTTCATTACTGACAGATCTTGAGATTCTGCAAATTCCACAAGTCTTTCACCTCTTATTTCTTTCACCAATTTCAAAATTTCCTATAGTTCCTCTTTCTGTGCTGTTTTGCCTTTTTTCAACCTTAGCATTGAAGTCCCCTATAATAATAATGTAGTGGGTTTTCTGCTCATCTAGAAGACTCAATTTCGGTGTACATTTCTTCAACCTCTTCATCATCATGGCTTGATGTTGGTGCATAAATCATTATAATCTTTAGCTTGTACCTCTTAGAAATCTTGAGTATTAGTCTTGACACCCTTAGTGATGTACTTTTGAATTCCAAAATGTTGTTTTTAAAATCTTTATGGACTAGAAACCCAACTCCACCTTCACTCCTTTCACTGTTTCCATTGGTGTACAGCAGATTTCCACTTGATAAACTTATAAGTGATTCATTTCTTCTTCTTGTTTCAGCCAAACCGATGATATTCCAATTCACATTTTCTAATTCCTTTTCCAGCTCTAATATCCTGTCTTCACCGATGAGTGATCGTACGTTATAACAGGCCAAGTTCAGTTTCCGTGCATGGCAGCCTGGTCGTACCCAGAGATTCTTAGCACCCTCTGCTTCCACTCTGATCTTCTCGCTGCCGTAAGAGGGAGAGTGAAAGCTGCTGGGGACTGAGGGCCATTTGTATTGTTGTGCTCTCATATGCTGGAGGGTTTGGTCTTTTCACGCTGACCAGGCGTCTTGAAGAGAACCACTCTACACATTCGTTGCCACCTAAGTGACATAACAGGGCTCACCATCGAGAAGGTGTGCATGAGTGGATTTTAGGGAGGGAGGCCAACCGGACTTCTCCTAAATCTTCTGTAATAGAGAGATATTGGATCCATCAGTGTTTTAGGCTGAGTGTCTGATAACACACAGGATACCTGTTCCCCTCTAAGCCCCCCCCCTTTTTTTACCAAGTATCAACAAAATTGAAAATATGAACATTAATTGCAAAAAATGATGTTAAACATTCAAAAATACCACACTTCAAACCATGCACGTAGCTATACAATACAGTGTACCCCACTTTATGATATTAACCCGTTCCAGAGACACCATTGTATTGTGAAAATATTGTAATAAGAACCCAATAACATATTGTTTTTTGGTAATTCATTCCACGACCTTGGAAGTTGAAATTTTCACTATATAACTCTAAGAGATCATTTTTATTAGTTACTAACTCAAATAATTAAAATGCACTATACTTTCATTGTTATCATATGTTCTGTTATAAGAACCAATTTTGAACGACTTTGTGATATTTTTCTAAAGCACATTTCTAGAGGTCGTTACCATAAAACAAAAACAATTTGCACTTTCCAGTTTATTGGGCTTTTCTGTTACTGCAAGCAATTATAAGAAATTATAAACTCCATGTTGCATTTGTGAAAATACTGATAGCTGGAATTGTGTGGTGTTTTTGCATTATTATGGTTGAAATGTGTTTCCCCTTTACTGAAATCTTCAATCATATATAAAAAAAAAAAATTTTCAGAATCTTCCTTCTTCATTCTTTTTTTTTTTGCTTCATAAGCTTGTTACTCCAGCAAATCCTGTTAGTTGAAATTTGTGCGTTCTGTTAAAAAATGCTTATGCATGCTATTGAAATTTATAAAGAAAAGAGAAGACTGATTATCTTGGAAACAAATGCCTCTTGAAGCATTTCTGAAGAAGACAACTCCTTGTGCAATAAAACCAACGAGTGGCGAGCTAATAATGAGTGATCAACGAGTGTGCATTTAGTCGATGATGATGAAGAATAAACATTCTTTAACATTTATAAATAATTTCTTAAATTATAATTTGCTTGATTTTACAGGCTATGTTTTCATTTCTTTGGATATTCAATCATTGTTTAAACATATTCACTGTTGAGAACCTAACCCATATTTTTAACATTATATCGATGGGAAATAAATTCCCGCTTTACAAGTGTACACTAGGAATGAATTAATTTGTAAAGTCAGGAACTACCTGATTTTTGGATAATTTTTGAAAATTATTATTGAATGTATTTTGGCATCATTACCATTAAATATCATTTTAGAGAGTAACTTTTATATTTATTTTCATTATTTTATTATTAGCTACGTGGTGCAAGGAAGCCTGAGGCTTATGCTGTACCAGCCAAAAAAAAAAAAAAAAATTTCCCGAGTTACCCTGAGAGTGAGAGAGAGAGTGTGTGAGAGAGAGAGAGAGAGAGAGAGAGAGAGAGAGAGAGAGAGAGAGAGAGAGAGAGAGAGACAAAAGTAGAAGGGAATCACCAAAAAAGAGAAGAATGACTATATCCAGCTCAGGACCCTGGGTGTGCCAAGTCCATACTCACCAGATGTGAGCCCCTGGTTTAAAGTTAATTCAGGAGTACTGATCTCAAAATGAGTAATAGGGCAGTACTGAACGGTACTGAAAAGAAAGAGATGTACAGTTATAAAGAAAAATACACTGGTAATAGCCAGCAGATGACTGTAAGTAATCAGTGGAACAATATTGTCAAAAAATTAGATATTTTTAAAAAATACGATCAACAAGACATTTATATGAATGAAACAGCTCTTTTATAGAATGCAACCAGACAAAACAATACCGAGTGGTACTGTAAAAGGGTCTAAAAAAATAAAAGCAATGGTCACCTTTGCATTCTGTACAAATGCTGATGGCAAAGGGGCTGTTTGGTACTTTAAGAATTCCAACCCATCAATTTATGTGAAATATACACATTATAGTAAAGTATGGATGACTGCTGTAAGATTTTGTGAGTGACTGCAAAACTGCAATAAACAAATGAGAATTAAAAATCACAATGTGCTTTTTTGATTTTAGATAATGTTTCTTGCAGCAAAGTAGTGGATCTTAGTAATGTGGTGATTGAGTTCCTACCTCCCAATTGCACAGGTTTCCTACAGCCACTTGATGCTGGAATTAAGAGTTTTAAGGAACATTATAGATGACATCAGGTGAAGACAGTAGAGAGCAACAACAACTGTTTGCCTGATTTGTCCTTGAAAGAGATTTTATTTGATCACACTTTCATGGGATGAAACTTCACTGAGAAGAATAAGTAACTTTTGGACTCACAATGAGTGTATCAAAAAAAGTTAATTTAGATGAAATAGAAGATAATCCTATCCAGGAGTTTCAAATAGCCATGGATGATCTTCCGATTGTGGGTGCATCCATGTCTCTTAAAAAAAAAATTTCTTGCAGTTCACCAAAAACCTGCTTTTGGAGAATTAACAACAGAGGAAACTTTAATACAAAGAAATGAGCTTTCATTTGGCAGTGATAGTGAAGGTGATGAGATGGAAGTTTGTAAAAAGTGACAGCTAAGGAGGCTAAGGTAAGCTTCAAAAATTGTTAATTCCTTGAAGGGAACTCTGACATCAAAGAACTAAAAAAACATATTGTAGCTCTGGACATTTCTATAAGTAAAATTGATGATAAAAAGAAAAGTCAGACAAAATTGGATGAGTACAGTCTGTCCTCGTATAGCACGATAGTTGTGTTCCTAGAAACCCTCGTGCAATGCAAAATCGTGCAATATAAACAATAGGCCCTATGGGAAAAGTGGGGTTAGGTGCCGACCACCCAAGATTGAACACACATTTGGAACCAAAACATTACCAAACACAATAAATAACCGGGTAATTTTAATCGTTATAAAATACATAAGTATTTTATAACGATTAAAATACGTAATAAAAAATATAATATTTTTTATTATAATATAATAAAAAATAAATATTTTTTATTATTTATTATATTATAATAAAGTATTTAGTATTTTTAATACTAAAAGTATTTTTTACGAATAAAATACGTATTTTATTCGTAAAAAATTTATTATATTAAATAAAATAGTAATAAAATGCTTACGTATTTTATTACCACTATTACGTAATAAAATATTGCTAATGCTTTGCTTCTATCGTAAGCAAACTTGTTTTTTGTTTGATTTTGTTCCATCTCTTCCAATTCTTGTCTTAATCTAATGGATTTTAATTACACTTTGAGTTGTTCCCGCTATGAAAGTTGTTTTTATTTTCTCCGCATTCTTTGTAATTCTCGGCGTTGCTTCATTTAGGTCTGTAGCACGTGCAATATTACATGGTCTTTCATTTCGCTCAAAGCGTTTCACAATTTCATATTTTTTTCTCTATCGACAGAGGCGGGCTGGCCATAAGCCTTACTCGGGAAATCCCGGTGGGCCGGAGGCCGGTGTGATTTTGGCCATAAACCGTTGTATGAGGCCACTATAAATTCTCTGTTTATCGATATTGCTTTTCTTTTTTCTCTCTCTCTGAATCTGCAGTGTCTTCGCCAGGACGCTTCCTTTTCACACCTTTTAAGTATTTTACTCATTTTTAGGAAATAATGCACAATTACAAAACGAGGAGGCACGCTTAATATACATAAACAAAGCTGCGCGCGTATAGCAACTGAATAAACAACACCGTAAAGGCCGAGATACATTATAACACCCCACATTTTACTAAATCACATTTCCGGGGGTTACTACCATAAAACAATAAAAACAATCTCCATTTTCGTTTCCGCTAGTGGAATCTGTTATAAACTAGTAGTAAACTCCATCTAATTGCATTTGCGATTATATCGATAGATGGAATTGTTGGTTTTTACGTTATTATGGTGAAATGCGTTTCCCCTTCACTGATATAAAACACATAAATACATTTTCAGAATCTTCTTCATTCCTATTGTGATGCGTTCGGCTGGGGTGATTCCGTGTTCGACTGCCATTTCTTGTAAACACAAAGGCGAATCGTGCATAAGCGAATTCGGTTCGTGTTATATAAGATAACGTTCCCCTATTTATAAATCATGTATGATCGAATTCGTGTAATGTAAACGTGTTATACGAGGACCGACTGTACTTTGTCAAAAAGGGAGCTTTACTATATTTTTATTTACATTGTAAAATCCTGTAATGCATAACTCTTTTTTCAATATCATCTTCACCCGTTGTCAATCCACTGCACGATGAAGGCATCCTAAACACGTTTCAGCAACTACGGTCTCATGCTTTTTGTTGCCATTTAGTTACCAGCAAGTTTCATAATTTCATCAATCCACCTCATCTTTGGTCTTTTTTTGGGCATTTAGAGTCAAGCAGTATCCATTCCAAAATTCATTTGGTCCATCTATTGTCATTTCCATTTTAAGAACTTTGTTCTTGCAGAGAACTTTAGTCCTTGAGGTTGTCACAGACATTCTCTCAGACATGCCAGACAAGCTGTACTTGCTACATGGGAGTCTAAAACGCTGATGGAACTGATATTCGGGTGACATTCAAGTCAAGTGGACACAATTTCAGCAAAGTCCGGACGGCCTGTGGCAGCCAAATCCTCTGCTTGCACCTTCACGATGGTGGGACTGTTAGTAATCCTAGGTATAACCTCCATGCACAAGTACATGGTGGGTGACCACCCACGTGTGAACCAACGTAAGCAGGGGTTGAGGTGTGGCACCCACACCACATGGAGCAACGCCGCCCCTCTGTGTTACCAGGCAGTACTAGGTGGTGGATGACTCTCATCAACCAGTGCAATACCACCACTTTGCTTATTGGAGGCTAGAAGTGGTGGAACCCATGTTTAGTCTCTAAAGCTAAGTTCCGGTCAATCCTTCCCTATCTCTTCCATCATGCAGTATGATTGATGACTTTTGAGGTTATGATGAACATCGTGGCGAGATCCAATATTCCTTACATTTCGAGGGTAAAGCTCTAAAACGGTGTTCACAGGCCTGCCGCTAGTTAGTACACCAGACCGAGCCTATTGGTAACTCTCTAGGAGGCTTCCGGATCAGCTAGTGTATAATCTTGCTACCTCTACTCTGCCCGATAGCGACTAGACTGAGTCAGAGTAGTGTGTATGCGGGGGGCATTGTCGAGGCCACGTTATGTCAAGGATCTGAGTATATTCTTACCATGTGTACGCCATATCCAAAAATTTCATTACTTCATACAGCATGTCCCACCCACTCTTTCTTACTATTGAATACACCATGAATTGTCAAACTAATAGAGCAAGCTTATCTGCGAAAAGATCTAAACCTCCCAAGCACTTCCTAATTCATTTCACAAATATACGTGGTCTCAATTCTAATCTCAACAATGTCCATTTCCACTTGCAGTCTGCCAAACCCCATGTACTTTTTCTGACAGAATTTCAGTTATCGGTTGATTCAACTACTGCTCATCTCAGATGCCCAAATTATTTGCTGCATGATTCCTTTTGCCTCAAAGGTGGTACTTGTGCATATGTCCGTTCTGATATTCCCTGTCAGAGACTTGGCAATTTGGAATCTCCTCTGGCTTAAAATCTCTCTACCTCATTGTGTCAAATTCATCTGTTGTCTCTACCGTTCTCCCAACTCCACTAATCACTTGGAGCTCTGACTTCCTCTCTTTGCAACTTGACTTTCTCCAGTCCAACCTTCCTAACAGTGAGGTAATTTTCCTTGGTGATTTTAATGTTCACAACTCCAGCTGGCTTCCGTTTTCTAGTCACAAGAACCCAGCTGGTCGAGATGCTGAGGCTTTTGCAATTACTAATGACCTTGCACAGATTGTTCATTTACCTACAAGAATAGCGGACAATCCTAATCATACAGCCAATACGCTTGATCTTTTTCTCACAAACAACCCTTCTAAGTACATGGTCGAAGTGAGAGGTCCTTTAGGCACTTCAGATCACGACTTGGTGATTGTCTCTTCTCCAATGGAACCTTTATCTCATGGCTATTCCCAACCTCGTGTTGTTTGGCATTGCAAGAATGCAGACTTCTTTTCTTCTTTTCCTTGGTCGGATTACTGTTTCAGAACTTCTGATGTCAACGTTTGCTCAGATCGTGTCAGTAAAATTATTCTTGCAGGAATGGAATCCTTTATCCCACACTCCACTTTAAAATCTCTTCCTTTATCTAAACCTTGGTTTTCCAATAAATGTGCTAAAGCTGTTCAAGAGAAAAGAAGAGGAATGTTGCATATCATAATTGGTTTATTTCTAATTCTCCAGTTTCATTTTCTGCCTACACCAAAACTCGCAACAATTGTAAAGCAGTTATTAATCAGTCCAAACTAGAGTTTGAATAGGCTAAGAGTAGAAAACTTGCTTCTTGCCCTAATGGTAGCCGAGCATTCTGCCCAACTTCTGCCCATCTCTGCTCCAACTCTGTCCAAACCAGATGGTTCTGTTGTCACTTCAACCAAGGATAAAGCTGACCTTCTAGCATCCCATTTTTATTCCAACTCATGTATTAATGACCTTGGTAAAACACCTCCCACCATTCCCAACCACTCCATTCAATGCCTCCTGTGGTCTTCCGTCAAAAGGATGCCAGAAGGATTTTGAGGAATCTTGATGCTAAGAAAGCTCCAGGTCCCGATGGTATTTCCCCACTTGTTCTCAACCTGTGCTCCTGAACTTACCCCTATTATTTGCTGCCTTTTTTCACTTTCTTATTCCAAATGTGTATTTCCTTCTGCTTGGAAATTTGCTCATATCCAGCCAGTTCCTAAAAAGGGTGACAAATCCCTCCTATCCAATTATCATTCCATTGCAATTACTTCTACTCTTTCTAAAGTAATGGAGAAATCAATTAACTGCCAACTCTTAAACTACCTAGAAATCTTCCATCTGATCAACGATCGCCAGTATGGATCCCGTCAGTGTCGATCCACAGGTGATACTCTGGCTTATGGACTAAACTTACCCATTTATGGACTAATTCAATGGAAAGGTTCGGGGAAACACAAGTAGTTGCTCTTGACTTCTCAAAGGCTTTCGATCGTGTTTGGCATAAAGGTCTTCTAAACAAGCTTCCATCTTATGGTTTGCCAACTGTTTTTAGTAATTGGTTATCCAGTTCTCTCTCTGATTGCTCACTGAGGGTGATGGTAGATGGCTCTGTCTTCCTACTTCTCAACTAATGCCGGTGTCCCGCAAGGTTGAGTTCTTTCCCCCACTCTTTTCCTCTTGTATATTTATGACCTTCTTCCATTGACTGGAAATCCTATCCATAGTTTTGCCGATGATAGCACATTGCGTTCCACTTTCCATTTTGAGAAACCTTGTCCTACTCAATCAGCTTCAATTTCTCGAAAATCTGCTACCAATTCCTTAAATGCCAATCTTCAGGTAATTCTCCAGTGGGGCAAAGGCAACTTAGTTGATTTCAACACTTCTAAAACTCAGTCTTGTCTTATCTCTCTCAAAAAGCATTCTTCTGCTCCTATGCTTATCTTTAGTGACACTCCGATTTCTAGGCAAAATGATATATCTCTTTTGGGGATTACCCTGACTTCTAATCTCTCTTGGCACAAGCACATTACAAATATTGCTTCCTCTGCATCTAAAAAACTTGGTTTTCTCTTTCGCTCTCGGCGTTACTTTTCTTCCAAACAGCTTCTCACTCTGTATAAATCGCAAATCCACCCTGCCATGGAATATTGTTCCCACATCTGGGGTGGGGCCCCCAAAACCTCTCTCAGGCTTCTTGATTCCATTCAGAAGAGGGCAGTTAGGTTAATTAATGATTCATCTCTAACAGAGTCTCTCCACTCGCTCTCTCATAGACGTACTATTTCTGCTGCATGCCTCTTCTACAGATATTTCCATGGGCACTGTTCTTCTGAATTGGCTTCTATAATTTCCGCTCTCTCTTTCAAAACAGTCCAAACACGTGCCGCCACCAGCCAACATCCATTTACTGTTCAACCTCAAACTCACAGAACCAACTTTTCATCTTCCTCGTTTATTCATTCAACTGCCGTTTTCTGGAACAACCTTCCTTCATACGTATTTCCTGAAAATTACAGTCTACAGAAGTTCAAGTCCAATGTCAACAATTATCTTCTTTCGTCTTCTCAACCTCCAACCCAAGCACGGTACTAAGTACTATAGGTTATAATACTTCTCGTGTTTGGGGTTTACTTGGAAAAAAAAAAAAAAAAAAAAAAAAAAACACACACTTTGGTTTGTTGTCAAATCCATGCATGTTTTTTGGTCTCTTTTTGGTTGTGTTCAAAATTTGAAGCTCCATACTTCTTTGTGTAATCCTCAGTCTTTGTAAAGACTTGGCATTCGATGTCTGTTTCATATCCATATGTTAGGATAGGGAGGATACACGGAGCAAAAACTTTTTGTTTGAGGGAGTTTGGCAAGTTTGTCTTGAAGACTATATTAAGCTTTCCAAACACTTGCCATCACAATTTTACACACCATTCAATTTCCATAATGATGTTTCCATCTGTTGAAATTTGTTGTCCAAGGTAAACTCAACTTTTCACCTCTTCTAGTTCTTATGCATCGACCATGATTTTCTTTGGTCTGGTAAATTTGTTGAACATAAAACTGTTTTCTTGATATTCATCTTCAAACTGAATTTCTTGCTTTCATGCTTCAATATTTAGCTGCAATTCTTCAGGATCAATGGCAAAGAGAAGAATATCACCTGCAAATCATAAATGATTCAGGTAATTTATTTATCTTAAATCCTTTATTATCCAAATTTAGCTTGCAAAAAGTTTCTTCTAAACAGGCAGAAAATAATTTTGGGAAGATTGTCTCTCCTTCTCGGATGCCCTTTTCTAAGTTGCTCTGAACTTCATCATTGCTGAACCATATTGATGCAGTCGCCTTTTTATATATTGATTGGAAAATACTAACATCAGCTCAATCTACACCGTGGTTGATTGCTTGTTTTGTGACAGAGTCGAATGATTTTTTCAATATACTAGATAACTGTAAATGAAGCAAATTTTATTTCTTGTAATTATTATCAACCTTTGCTTTGTGTATCTGGGTAAATCACTAAATATTTTCTATCTGCATTATATTTCTTTATATCATTCATATACATAAATATATTTTGATGTTCCCTTTTTCCTTTAGAGAAAATAATGTCAATGTTCTTCAATTTCTTAATGCTAAAATAATTACTATATATGTAGTTCTTATTGTTTGAAGTACCTTAATTTAGCATCACCTCTGACTTAGTGTCAATGCCAGAGGCAAACAAATGGTGGTGTTAAATTGAGGTGTGATTGTACTTGATCTTTGATCAACTGGATGAGAAATGTGACCCCTCCCAGTTTTCATTTCTGCTTGCATGAATTTAGCATGTAACAGCTGTATCCGTGCATGTGTGTACCAAAATCAGGGTTTTTGTTTTGTTAATAGTCTACTGTTTATCTACAAGAATAGTATTAGGAAGTACACTTTTTCAAATAATGATTTTTTAACAATGGTTTATTTTCAAAAGGGACCCCCTTCCCTGTCCTATGTACTCGGGTAAATAGTTTGCTAAAAGTTTTATAGTAAAGTAATAGCCATATAGCACAAGGAAACTACAGACTTTTGCTGCAAAAAAAAAAAAAGTTGATAAGAAAATACAAATTATTTGCTTTTTTTTTTCAGATGAGATCTCCACACATGGGTGGAGGGAAGCAAACTGCCAGCCTCAACTACCTGTGAAGGAAATCTGTTCCATTCAACAACTCACTGGCTAAAAGAAAACTTCCTGCAATCAAGTCTAAACCTCTTCCATAATTTAAATTTATGGCCCCCGAGTTTGGCATTAGCATTAGTAGAGGCATTTGATGCAAGAAAGCAGGCTTATGCAGCATCAGCCAAAAAAAAAAAAAAAACCCCACTTCTACTTCACCCCTCTGTTCGTTCAAAATACCTGTCCAGCTGAGCCTTAAACTTATTTAGGCTATCAACCTCCACCACAAAGGATGGAAGTCTGTTCCACCAACCAACCACCCGCTGGCTAAAGGCAAATTTCTGCACGTCTATCCTACATCTGTCTTTCCTCAATTTGAATTTATGCCCTCTCAGGTGATTTTTCTGAGATAGAGGAAGAATCCCATCAGCATTCTCTCAGGTGATTTTTCTGAGATAGAGGAAGAATCCCATCAGCATTGAGCATGCTTAAACCATTCAAGGCTTTATACACCTCTATCAGATCACCTCACTGGTGCCTAGTCTCCAAACAGTAATTTCCAAAACTTAAGCCTTTCTTCGTAAGAGCACCCCTTTGTTCCATTCACTAATCTTGTTGCCCTTCTCTGTACTCGTTCCAGCAGCTCTACATCCTTCTTGAAATGAGGCCTCCAGACCTGTATACAGTACTCTAGGTGTGGCCTGACCATTGCCTTATACAATGGAATAATCACCTCCTTATCCCTGCTGGAAAAATTCCTGTATATCATTGACAATACTCCATGAGCTACTCTTGCAGCCCGTCTGCACTGTCAGAGAACTTCATATCTGCCTGCACAACCACCCCCAAGTCCCTTTCATTCTCTACCACTGTCAGTGTAGTACCACAGAGTTGATACATTGCTCTGGGGTTGCTGTTTCCCATGTGTAGTACTTTACATTTGTCAATGTTAAACTTCATTTGCCACATCTCAGCCCATCTGCTCAACCTTTCCAGATCCTGTTGCAGCAGCATAGTGTCAGTAGTGTCCTTGACAACCCTGCCAACCTTTGTATCATCTGCAAACTTGGACATTAAGCTTGATATACCATCATCAATATCATTTATAAATACAGAAAACAATAATGGACCCAACACTGAGCCCTGAGGGACTCCACTAATAACATTAGTCCACGATGAGCAGTGTCCATTGATTACCACCCTGTCTTCTCCCCCTCAACCACCCCTTTATCCATAGCAGCAATTTGCCTCCAATGTCACACTGCTCCAATTTGTGTAGCAGTCTTCCATGTGCAACAGTATCAATTTGCCTCCAATGTCACACTGCTCCAATTTGTGTAGCAGTCTTCCATGTGCAACAGTATCAAAAGCCTTTCTAAGATCCAAGTATATAATATCAAAGTTATTCCCTGCATCCAGTTCTTTTGTGACTGCATCATAGTATCCAATCAAGTTGGTCAGGCAAGACTTCCCCTTAACAAAACCATGCTGTGTCTGAGCTATAACTGAAGTCTTGTCTAAATGATCCTGCAGTGCTTCTTTAACCAGTGCCTCCATTAATTTTCCTGGAACAGAAGTTAAGCTCACAGGTCTATAATTACTTGTGTCAGCCTTTGATCCTCCTTTGTGAATTGGGGTCACATTTGCACATTTCCAGTCTATGGGTACCTCCCCTGAGTCCAAGGAAGCTCTCATAATTATGGCTAAGGGTTTGCTTACTTCCTTTGCTGCCTCCTTTAATATAACTGGATAGATCCCATCCACCCCGGGTGCCTTTCTTGTGTTTATCTTCAACAGTTTCTCCTCCACTTTACTCCCAGTTATTTCAAGATTCTGTAGCTTACTGCTAGAGTTGAATTTTCTTGAGTTCTGGAATTTTCTAGTGAAAATGCCACCTTCACTCATTTTACTAACCCTTCTCAGAACTTTATAAACCTCAATCAGGCCAACTCTGAGGTACCTGGTTGCCAAGCTCTGTAGCCCACATAAATGGAGTCTTTTCTCACATGATGTCCTTTTACCAATCTCATCATGCGAGTTGCCCGTGTTTGGAATCTTTCAAGAAGCTCAATGTCTTTTTTCAGATGAGATCTCCATATTTGAACCACAGTAATCCAAATGTGGTCTTACAATTGCTTTATACAGTGGATGTAGCCACATGGTCAGGAGCGCGAGTGCAGTAGTGCATGCTTTTTGAGTGGACCGGGATTCGAGCCCATTACTATCAACATTATTCGAGCCCAAATACGATCAACATTTGTATTGATTGAGTACATCTACAATTTGTTAATACTGTACTGAAAGAACCTTCAAGGCATAGATATACAGGTGACCCCCGCTTAACGCTGATAATTCGTTCCGGAAAAACAGAGCGCTAAGTGAATCCACGCTAAGCGAGCGCCGCATTCCCATAAGGTAACATATGTATTTGTGAGTTGCGATCGGTGCCATATTATATTTCTTAATCAATAATAAACGGTGGTGTAAAGATGCACAAATGTTGGTCAAAATATTTAATATTCAAATATTTGTACATATAAATATTCTGCATTACATATGTATATAATTATGTGGTAACTACATAAGTATCAAAATTAAACTTAAAATTGCAATTAAAATCATGAATTTAATTGATCTAAATTGATTTAATTTAATTGATGAATTTAATCATTAAAATATATCAATTTTGGGTTGTACTTTGGCCCTCTTCCTGGTAAATTAAAAGGTGTTTTAATTTAAAATCCCCCACAGCATTACCACACATCAATAAAGTCAACCGATCCTTCACCGCTTTGAAACCTGGCATGTTTTTTTTTCTTCTTTAAATATGAAACTTCTTTTAGGCATTTGTTTCCAAAAAAGTCCTGCTTAGTCTATATTAAAAACTTGAAGTATAACACATAATACCCCTCTTCAATAATTTTAACAAGTTATTTTTTGAAAGTTTCGGCTCCTTGATCTGCACTTGTGGCTTCTTCCTGGATTTTAAATCTATTCAACCAGCCCTTATTAGTTCTAAATGATTCCACTTTTTTTTTTTTTTTTTAGGCGAGTTTTCTTCAGATCGTAATAGGCTAATCTCTCTCTCTTTTAATATTTAACTTAACTGAATTCTGTATTGAATATTATCTTCAATAAAATTAGTTAAAGTCTCTCCATTTCAATCCTAATAGCCGGCCTAGCCCTAGTTGCTTGCAGTGGAACAGCAGTCTTTCCTGCTGCTAAAATTAATTCTTTTTTTTAAATAATTGTTCTTACAGTTAAACTTGCCAGTCCTAAATTATGGCACACATCCACTTGTCGCTGACCAGAATCGATTCGTTTCAAAACATCTAATTTAATTTTCAAATTCAGTCTTTTTCTTACATTTATAGTCTTCATACTAAGTCCAGACATTGTTGCTTTTTCATTCTTATCCACTATTATTAATTATCTCTTTGAAAATGTAACTGTGTTGACTGCATTAATTATGATATAACATTCGAGTAAGCTGTCCGTTACGCACGATGTCTAACACTGTGCTGAGTGATGACTAGACTTCGGATAAATGCATATAACACAGATATTACATTTTTTAAAATGTTGATCTCGGAATACGTAACAAGTCACTGTACTGTAATTAAATTAGCGTGCAAGAAAGTTTCTCAAGTCGGCGTGGAAAACGTTTTAATGCTGTTTTGCTATTCATTTTCAAGCTGTCGACTCCATCAAATGAAACGGTTTCATTAAATATGCTAAAAATGCAATCTGTAAAAGAGCGTTATAGTGATTTGTGACAGCGTTATAGCGAATCAACGTAAAGCAAACTGCATTATAATGAGGGCTTGCTGTATATATATATATATATATATATATAGTAAAGTTAATTAGCACTGCTGACAGTAATAGCGACTGATCTACAAGCAAAACTGTGGTTCAACATGATAAACTATAACAAGCTGGGAACAGATGAGCACTTTTATAAATTACAAAATGCAGATTATAATCTACAATATAAACACGCATATAAAACCATTTTCTAAATTAATTTAGTAACATCCATCATGCCTATCATGTAATATTTTAATTAGCACATTTTAAAAATAGCTATTTTTCATTCTTTGCATTTTCTAAATTCCCCTTCCTAATACATTATATCAAACTATAAGTCCTCTGTATGCCACTATCATTCTTGTATTATATGCCCTTGTTCCAATTTACAGGAGCCACCACAGTGGTTGCACAAATTTTATTTGCTTGACATGCAGGCAGGGATTGTGTATAATGCCAATAAAATAACGATGTTCATAAGCTGGTTTGTTTGTTTAAGATATGGAAAACCCAAAATAAATCTGAGAGAAAAAACCCCACACCTGTTTGAGATTACTAACTCATTCCTGAGTGATAAATCCATTAGGAGATCCCAAACTGCAATAGGAATTAAAACCCAAATCTTTCCAAAAGAGTAGCAAGGAAATCAATCACTTTACTATCATGGTGAACTCACTGTAAGTGTACAGTCAGTTCTGCTATAACATGCATTTTTGCAACATGAATTTGCTCTAATGCGACTGATATATTAGGGAACAATGTAAGTATAATGCAATGTTTGTGTTGGCTCATGCGAAATTTCATCTGCGAGTAACACCAGGTGAATGCAAAACCCGGCACCAAGCTGAATGTAGCGACCTGTGCTACATTCATGATACATATAAGTTTACGAAGCTTAAAAATCGTCAAATGTGTGAGAGATATATTTCCTGTTTACTGTAGTTGTATTGGTCAGAGACTGTTGTCATTCACTGTAGTCACATGATATTGTAGGCCAACTCATGTTTTCAGGAACTCAAATTTTTTGTTCGAACAGAAATTGTGAGGCGTGAGCAGAGGAGCACATTTCTGGAGATCACTACTATACAACAATAAAAACAATTTGCAGTTCCCGGTTTATTGGGATTTCAGTTAGTGCAATCTAATTATAAATAGGTAGTAAACTATCATATTGCATTTGCGATAATACCAATAGCTGATATTCTATGGGTTTTTATGTTATTATGGTGAAATGTATTTCCCCTTCCATGAAATCTTCAATCATAAAAAACAAATACATTTTCTGAATCTTCTCTTCATTCCTATTTTTTAAGCTTCATAAACTTGTCTCACTTGTGCGTCTTGTGTTTGTTATTGATTGCTTATCTTTTTTATTGTTTTAAATTTTACAATCCAAAAATTACAGAAAAGAAATAAAAACTGAAAATATCAAATTTTCATTAAATATCATTAAGTAAGCTATCCATAATATATATAACATCAAATATATATATATCAAACTTCATATCTTGTCAAGGAAAAGTGCTATATTTACTGAAATATTTATTTATTTATTAGAAATTTAAGATGTTTAAACCTGTGTTAGCAATTTTATTGGGTTTCTAACTTTTTTTTAGTGTTTTACTTATTAGACTTAACAATTTTTTGAGTGCTCTGCCCCATCCCTATCTTTCCCATAAGCCCTGTTGTTTTTAATGTGCAAAATATCATAATGCAGAGATTTTTAGAAACACATGTATTGAGTTATAGCAGAACTGACTGTATTTATTGAAATTCTGTTTAGTAATTTACTCTGCAACAAAACAAATAATGCCAATTTAACATATCATTATAATCCAGTTAGCAAACTACATTTAACATACCATTTAACTGCAAGGTTTTGAACTTCTCCATTTTTGTCTTCTAACAATTTAAGTAGCATTTTAACGACCTATGGCATGAAGGGGAAAAAACTATTTAGCTGATTCCATTAGCACTCCAACAAGGATAAAAAAACGTATCTGCTTACACCAAAATTCATATTTAACATTTGTGTATGGGAACAAACATACTTCTTATACCATTTACCATGAAAAACTTTTAACTGGAGTGGGGAGGGGTACAATTAAAGATTTATGCCATCTACTTTAAGATTAAAGAGGACAAACTTTGAATGTCTACAATAATATCAGTATTTTTCACATTAATTATGATATTAGAGATAGCTTAGCCATATAAATTAAAGAACAGTAAATGAGGTTTCAACTTGCATTTATAATACAAATTTCACCAACAAGTGCACAACACACAAATGATAAATTTACTGTAGTCACCACCAATTAATGATGTTTGTGTGCACAGACAAAAATAAAAATGTACATGCTTACTACAGAAATGTAATGTTAGCAGAATAGTAACATACAATAACAATTCCATCAGGGAAACTCAACACTGCATGCCTCTTAAGATTGTGTGTCTGTTGTTGGGGGTTACAGAAATGCATTAACAGAAGCCCCTGTGCAATCATGAAACCAAAAATATTGGATGAAATTACTGACTGTGTATAACTCCTGCCTTTAAACAAAAGTTAATTTTTGTGTTAATTACTAGCAACAGACTGGTTTGAACAAGTGCATTATTATTATTATTAGCCATATGGTGCAAGGAAGCCTGAGGCTTATGCTGCACCAGCCAAAAAAAATTCCCAAGTTACCCTGTGTGTGTGTGTGTGTGTGTGTGTGTGTGTGTGTGTGTGTGTGTGTGTGTGTGTGTGTGTGTGTGTGTGTGTGTGAGGAATCACTACGAAAGAGAAGAATGATATCCAGCTCAGGACCCTGGGTGTGCCAAGCCCAAACTCACTAGATGTGAGCCCCTGTGGTGATATAGAAATAACTCAGAGAAAATGTAACTTAGATCTTTTCAATTAATTTTATTTATGTTGCATATTTGAACCTGTTCAGATCTGTCAGCTGCTGATAGTCAACACAATTTTTTTCCCCTTTTTATAGAGAGCAGTATTTCTTGCTATTAAAATACTATCAGCCTCCCACTTCTCTTTCAGGTTACACGATTCCTATTTAATTGTATTCTGATGGTCTGTTTAATAATAGCATAGCAGCACCCATTAATGATTTGCTAAATAACCTTCAAAGGTAGAAATACAATCTGTTAGAAGAAAGTGACTGCCTATTTGCAATTTAAACTGTATGGTAAACAGGTAGCTGTTTCCCTAAGGATGTGACTGCTTCTGCACCTTGCAAGTCTCATTAGAACGAAATACTTCCCAAGAAAAATTCTGTACAATGAATTATTTTCAAAGTGCACCTGTGCATAAAATTTATTGTAAAAAAAAATGAAAAAAAAGAAAAAAGTGACCCATGAATGTATAAGGTAGGGACAAAATGGTTTCATCATTTGTGTCCAAAACTGATCTAGAACAGTGCTCCTCAATCAGTGATACACCTACTCTTAGGGTGTACACCACAAATATTTGCTTTTGTAGTGCTTTATTATTTTTGTACTTCTGAAAACAATGTTCACAGGAGGAGGAAAAATAATGAAAGGTTTAATTTTTTTTGTTAGTAATGTAAATTGATTGAACGCTCAGAAGATACTTTTTGACATCACACTTGAATTTATACAGAATAATTGTGAAGAAAGGTTGTTTCAGAAGACACAAGTTCAGAGTTGAAACAGACTTGAATTTATGCAGAATAATTATGATCTGGAGAATAATAGGTTGTTTCAGAAAACAAGTTCAGAGTTGAACAGTGAGAGGATGCTGAATGCTTGCAGTATGTGTTCATATTAGTTTTGAAGAGAGTGGGAGAATTATAGGTACCAGTTCAGAAGAACAGTATCTACAGAAATGGCACACAGCAGAAACTAAATGCCTATAAGACAGACAATGGAGAGACTTTGTGATGAGTCATTAATTAACAACTGTCCTCTTTTGAATGGAGTCAAGAAGCTTGAGTTTTTGAAGAGCACTATAGCAGATGAGGGAGCAGTATTCCATGGTAGGGCTGATTTGTACAGAGTGGTTGTTTAAGAAAAAAAGATGAATGTGAAGTAACAAATGCTGAGTAAAAAAAAGTTTTTTTTTTTTTTTTTTATGTAGAGGAAGCAATATTTGTGATGTGTTTATGCCATGAGAGATTAGAAGTCACAGCAATTAGTTAACAGGGATATGTGATCTCGTCTAAAAAGTCCTGAGTCATAAAAGATGAAGAAAGATCAATGGACTCTTTTTGTTAATGAGAGAAAAAAAAAAAAAAGAGGACTGTGTTTTAGATGGATCTAAGTGAACTAACTTTTTTTTGCTCCAATGGAGAATTACCAGATGAGTATTTAAAGAATTGGTGGTGGACATTCCAGAAGTCGCTCTTTGAGAAGTGCAATGTTTCAAAGGCAGAATGTAATATGCTATCATCAGCAAAACTATGGATAGTATTTCCAGTCAGTGGAAAGAAAGTTATTAATATAAAAGAGTGGCAGAGAGAGAACTGAACCTTGGAGAACACCAACACTATCTACCACAACCTGGATTGAATGTTCAGAATAAAAATGGATACCCAATTGCAAAAAGCTGCTGGACAGCTATAAGATGAGTTCTTTTGAAGACATTTTATTTGTTTCTCCCCTCACATAGGTAACTATCCAGCTGACCTCTGAATTTATAGAAATTGTCAGACTTAACTACCTACAAAAGCAACCTATACCAGGAATCAATGACTTGCTGGCTAAAAGAAAAAAAAAAAAAAAAAACTTTCTACAATCCAGTAATTTGAATTTATGATCCTGAGTTCTGGAATTCTCAATAACAGTGAAAATTCCACCTTTGTTCATTTTACTAATCCCTCAGATTTATAAACCTCAATCAGGTCACCTCTGAGGTGCCTGGTTGCCAAGATCTGTAGCCCTCATATACAGTGTTTGCTCACATGGTTGCCCTTTTGCTAATCTCACCATGTGAGTTGTCCATTTTTGGACTCTTTCAAGAAGCTCAATGTCTTTTCTCAGATGACGTCTCTATACAAAGTCAAATGATTGTTCACCACTTTGAAGTCTGGCATGTTTTTTCTTCTTTCAATATGAAACTTCTTTTAGACATTCATTTTCAAAAATAGGCACAGTGAAAATTAAAAAAAAAAAAAGGGGGGGAAGGTACATATCAAATACAAAGCTATTAGCATAGGCATACGATGCAAGAAAGCAAGCTTATGCAGCATCAGCCAAAAACACCCTCCCATTTCACTCCATTCATTCCAAATGCCTGTCCAGCTCAGCCTTAAATTTATTTAGGCTATCAACTTCCACAACAAAAGATGGAAGTCTGTTCCACCAATCAACCACCTGCTAGCTAAAGGCAAATTTCTGCACATCTATACTATAACTGTCTTTCCTCAATTTGAATCTATGCCCCCTCAGGTCTTAATCTGAGCAAGAGGAAGAATCCCATTAGCATTCAGCTTGCTCAACTCAATCAAGACCTTATACACCTCAATCAGATCACTTCACAGGTGCCTACTCGGCAGGCACTGAAAATGAGGCCTACAGACCTGTACATAGTACTCTAGGAGTGGCCTGACCATTGCTTGTATAACGGGATAATCACCTCCCTGTTCCTGCTAGTACAATTCCTATATATATCATTGACAAGACTCCATGACCTGCCCTGGCAGCCCATCTGCACACTTCATATTTGACTGCACAATTATCCCCAGGTCTTTTTTACTTTCCACTTCCCTGTGTGTAGTACCACACAGTTGGTACATTTCTCTTGGGTTATTGCTACCCATAGGCAGTAACTTTGCATTTGTCAATGTTAAACTTCAGTTGCCACTTCTCAGCCCATTTGCCCAACTTATCTAGATCCAGTTGGAGTAGCATACTATCTTTACTGTTGTTAAGTAGCATACTATCTTTACTGTCGTTAACAACCCTGCCAACCTCTGTATCATCTGCAAACTTGGACATTAAGCCTGATATATCTTCAGCCTGATATATTTATCATTAATAAATACACAAAACAACAATGGGTCCAGCACCAAACACTGGGGAACTCCACTAAGTTGCCTGCAGGGGAACAGCTGTTTTTCCAGCTGCTAAAATTGATTATTTTTTTATAATTATTCTTACAGTTGCACCTACCAGTCCTAAATTATTGCACATATCCACTTGTCGTTAACTGGAATCGATCCACTTCAAAACATTAATTTAATTTTCAAACTCAATTTTTTTCTTACCTCTGCAGTCTTTGTACCAATCCAGACGTTGCTTTTTCATTCTTATCTGCCATAACTCTGAAAATGTAACTGCATTGCACTGATTGTGATATGATGTTTGAGTACAGTAAACTATTTGAGTACAGATTTTAATTTCCCAGATATTGACTGGAATTTGGGGGCTGGTCACTCACACACTAGCAGGGCTTTTGTGGATTTATTGGATGATTGTTTTCTACATCAGCATGTTCGGGAGGCAAGTAGAGGGAGTAATACTCTTGATTTGATTATCAGCAGTGATTCTTCATGCATTAAGAATCTGCAGATAAATGAACCACTAGGTGGCAGTGATCACAGTGTGCTGAAGTGGGATTTACTCAAAGAGGTAACTACCATTAGGGGTAAAGGGAAGGGTTATTGCTTCCGTAAAGGCGACTACGATGGACTGAGACAGTATTTAAATTCTATACAGTGGGACCAACTGATGTTACCAACAGCAAATTCAAAATGGGAAGCATTCAAAGAACTTATCTTGGAAGCTACTAGGCTTTACATACCAACTAAGAAATATTGTTCAAGGTTTAGGCCAAAATGGATGTCAGATGAACTAATGAGGCATATGGCAGAGAAGAAAAATGCATGGGATACTTACAAATTAACACATGACACAGAAGCCTATGATAAATACAAGTTGATATGCAACCAAGTTACAAAGGAGGTTAGGCAGGCGAAGGCAGATTACAAGAAATCCTTGGCAAGGGATGCAAAGAAAACCAGCAAAGAGTTCTTTACTTATGTAAACTCTAGAAGGAAGGGGATGAATCAGATTGGTCCACTTGATATTGATGGGTCAACTGTTGATGATCCTGCTCAGGTAGCTAACAAACTAAATGAATATTTTGCATCGACATTCACACATGAGGAGTTATTCAGCGAGGGGAATGCCAGAGGTGTATTCAACTCTAGCAGTAAGTTACAGAATCTTGAAATAACTGGGAGTAAAGTGGTGGAGAAACTGTTGAAGATAAACACAAGAAAGGCACCCGGGGTGGATGGGATCTATCCAGTTATATTAAAGGAGGCAGCAAAGGAAGTAAGCAAACCCTTAGCCATAATTATGAGAGCTTCCTTGGACTCAGGGGAGGTACCCATAGACTGGAAATGTGCAAATGTGACCCCAATTCACAAAGGAGGATCAAAGGCTGACACAAGTAATTATAGACCTGTGAGCTTAACTTCTGTTCCAGGAAAATTAATGGAGGCACTGGTTAAAGAAGCACTGCAGGATCATTTAGACAAGACTTCAGTTATAGCTCAGACACAGCATGGTTTTGTTAAGGGGACGTCTTGCCTGACCAACTTGATTGGATACTATGATGCAGTCACAAAAGAACTGGATGCAGGGAATAACTTTGATATTATATACTTGGATCTTAGAAAGGCTTTTGATACTGTAGCACATGGAAGACTGCTGCACAAATTGGAGCAGTGTGGCATTGGAGGCAAATTGCTGCTGTGGATAAAGGGGTGGTTGAGGGGGAGAAGACAGAGAGTGGTAAACAATGGACACTGCTCATCAGGACTAATGTTATTAGTGGAGTCCCTCAGGGCTCAGTGTTGGGTCCATTATTGTTTTCTGTATTTATAAGTGATATTGATGATGGTATATCAAGTTTAATGTCCAAGTTTGCAGACGATACAAAGGTTGGCAGGGTTGTCAAGGACACTATGCTACTGCAACAGGATCTGGAAAGGTTGAGCAGATGGGCTGACAGGTGGCAAATGAAGTTTAACATTGACAAATGTAAAGTACTACACATGGGAAACAGCAACCCCAGAGCAACGTATCAACTCTGTGGTACTAACACTGACAGTGGTAGAGAATGAAAGGGACTTGGGGGTGGTTGTGCAGGCAAATATCAAGTTCTCTGAGCAGTGCAGACGGGCTGCAAGAGTAGCTCATGGAGTATTGTCAATGATATACAGGAATTTTTCCAGCAGGGATAAGGAAGTGATTATTCCCTTGTATAAGGCAATGGTCAGGCCACACCTAGAGTACTGTATATAGGTCTGAAGGCCTCATTTCAAGAAGGATGTAGAGCTGCTGGAACGAGTACAGAGAAGGGCAACAAGATTAGTGAATGGAACAAAGGGGTGCTCTTACAAAGAAAGGCTTAAGTTTTGCAAATTACAGTGTCTGGAGACTAGACACCAGCGAGGTGATCTGATAGAGGTGTATAAAGCCTTGAATGGTTTGAGCATGCTCAATGCTGATGGGATTCTTCCTCTAGCTCAGAAAAATCACTTGAGAGGGCATAAATTCAAATTGAGGAAAGACAGATGTAGGATAGACGTGCAGAAATTTGCCTTTAGCCAGCGGGTGGTTGGTTGGTGGAACAGACTTCCATCCCTTGTAGTGGAGGTTGATAGCCTAAATAAGTTTAAGGTTCAGCTGGACAGGTATTTTGAACGAACAGAGGGGTGAAGTGGGGGTTTTTTTTTTTTTTTTGGCTGATGCTGCATAAGCTTGCTTTCTTGCATCAAATGCCTCTACTAATGCTAATGCTAACTGTCTGTATGTCTAACACTGTATGTACTGAATGATGACTAGAATCCCTCTGACAAGTGAGCTGAAGACAGTGACAAATGTCACTGTCTTCAGCTCGAAAAGAGCGTGAACTCGAAAACAGAGTGCCATTCCCACTTGTTTTTCTGCATTTATTATTATTATAACCTGCTCACATTTAGCCCCAGCCGTGGTTCCAATGCATAGAGGAAGTGCCTCTCGTGGTGTAAAGCGCGAACACTGCACATTGTCCAGAACAGATAAAGTTGAACTTCTGAAAAAACTTGACAGCGGTGTGTCTTGTGATAAGTTTAACTCTGCTTAATTGTAAATTCCAGCAATTTCTCTCAGTTCCTCTTATTTTACTAATTTTCGTTTAGCCATTCCTTTTTAGATTTTTCTTTTTTACAACACACTTGTGGAAAAACACAACACAATATGATGGAAAACAGCATGCAGAACTTGTTTTCACAAAATCTCTAACAATACTGACAAACCTATTGTGACATTTGAGTTTATTTCATCGTAATTAGTTTTATTGCAGTGCTCGCTGTGCATGCAATAAACTAATCACAAACAACCTTCACACGTATGCCATGATAGCGTCACACGTATGTGGCTGACATGGCTTCTCAAGAAATAAAGTAACCGATTGGGTCACATATATGTGCCAGTCTTTTTTTTTTTTTTAATATATTTTAAGTGAAAAAACGACAACACTAACATTACAATATTTATTTTAGAATTACTAATCAAATTATTTTCTAAACATTTTTTGGCCCCTGGGGAATTTTTTTCTTAAACTGGATTGGCAGTCAACATGTTAAAGGTAAGAGGAGGTGGTTAGCTGTTGGGTAAACTGTATGTGCTAAACTAAACCACTGGTGATCCGGCACCCCACAGGTACCAATGCTGCCAAATTAGTGATGGTCGACCTGTACTATAATAGTTTGTTATACGAAAAGTACTGTAATCAATTACAGCGTGAGTCATGGAGAATGTTTTCTGCTTCAAATGGATGGAAAGTACTTGTCAATATTCCATCTGGAAATAATGTCAAGTGGCATGAAGACAGTAACAATAGGTGTTTTATTCTGAAGTCCCATGCAGTAAAATTAAACAGGGAAGTTACTCTATGTTACCGAAAGTAATTCTTTATGATGGGGGAATGTAAACTGCATCTAACAGATGCATTTGCTGATATTCCCTGTCTTGAGATTATCTTGAGATAATCTCAAGACAATGCACATAGAAGACAGAATGGAGTATACATGGCCAGGAGTTTGCAAGATAAAAGAATACAAGAAACAGCACCGCATTCAGCACTCATGGGCTTGATTGTGTGAAATAAGCTTGATTGTGAACTATAACTAGATTTCACAAGTTATAGTTCCCACAGTAAAACAAAAGAAGAGATAGGGAATAAATCTATTTTTCAATAGGGTATATCTTTTTATTACAGGTCAGAACAGAAAATGCAGACTTCGTAACAGCATATGACACTGGATGGTGAATTTTTCAGCTTGTATACTAAAAAAGAATTTCTCCCTTGAAACTTTGTGATAACATCAAATCCACACCAAGAAAATACAGCACAGTAGAACTTCAATTATCCATCAGGGTATGGGACCGAGATCATGATGGATAATTGAATAGACAGATAATAGAACATGACTATAATTAAAAATAGCAAGAGCTTAAAATGCCGAAAGTTAAGACAGAAAATATACATTTTAGTCTAATGAAACATTATACATACAATAGACCAAGACATCTAACTTGTTTATTTTATTATATAATACATAACCTAATGAAATTTAATTAATTTTAATTATATATTTTTTACTGGGTCATAAAAAAAAATCATAGTAAAGATATCTACATAGCTATGTTTAATATTTTGACTTACATTGGTCTAGTAATGTCACAAAAAAATTTAAAAAAAAAAAGTAAATAATTAATTTCTTTTATAAAAGTCAGTCAATTTCTTTTGTTTCATTATTGACTCAAGCCTTTTGGGAGGCAATGCTATGAATTTTACTCAAAAGTAACAATTGCGTAGCATCTGCTGCTGCTTCTTGTACCTCAAACCACTCAATGCACTTTGACAACATTTCAGCTTCACAGTGGCTAATTATGTTCGTTGTTCCATCAGCAGCAACTTTTTCTTCTTCTTCAGTTTCAGAATAATCTGAAATTATCACCAATCTTTGCACAATTTCATCGTCCTTTAAAATTTCACATCCGATGCGCATATCTAGCCAATCATTTACTTTCTCCATCGAAATATTTTTAAAACCGGGAACAATTGAACACAACTGCAAAATTTCATTTCTTTTGGAATGGTTTCTGTATCACTTGAATATATTTCTGGCCACAACTTATTCCGGCTTCTTTGTATTGTTTGAACTGGAACATCATTCCAGGCATCAGCGACATTGAAAATTGCATCTTTTATAGTGTAGCTTTTCCAAAATTCTAATACATCTAATTTATTTTTTTGCCAAAACAAGTTTTTGAATGAACATATTGCGATAACATTTCATACTCTCAATCAGGCCTTGGTGTGATTGAGAGTCTGTTGAATGAGAGATGTCGTGTTTGTTTGCAGAAAATAGCATGATATTTTACCATCATTGCTTTTTAAATCGCATATGTGTATAGGATGAGTAGGTGCATTGTCCATCAGTAGCATTGCATATTGGGGTAAACCTTTTGATGCCAAATGTTCCTTGGTTCCTTTGGTCCTTGAGGTTGTTGCAGACATTATCTCAGATATGCCAGACAAGCTGTACTTGTTACCTGGGAGTCTGAAACGCTCAGGGAACTGATATTCAGGTGACACTCAAGTCAACTGGAACCAATTTTGGCAATTTCTGGTCGGTCTGTAACAGCCAAATCCTCTGCTTGCACCTTCACAATGGTGGGACTGTTAGTAATCTTGGGTACAAGCACACTGTGGGTGACCACCCGGGTGTGAACCAACATAAGCAGGGATCGAGGTGTGGCACCCACACCACATGGAGGAATGCCGCCCCTCTGTGTTACCAGCAATACTAGGTGGTAGATGACTCTTCAACCGGTGCAATACCATAACTTTGCTTATTGGAGGCTTGAAGTGGTGGAACCCATGTTTAGTCTCCAGAGCAAAGTTCTCGTCAACCCTTCCCCTTCTCTTCCATCATGCAGTATGACTGATGTCTTTTGAGGTTATGATGGACATCACAGAAAGATCCAAACTTCCTTACATTTTGAGGGTACAGCTCTAAAACAGTGTTCACAGGCCAGCTGCTAGTTAGTACACCAGACTGAACCTATTGGTAACTATCTGGGAGGATTTTGGATTAGGTAGTGTATACTCTTGCTACCTCTAATCTGCCAGATAGTGACTGGAGAGTCAGGATAGTGTGAATCGAGGGGGGGGGAGCTTGTCGAGGATTATGTCAAGCATATGGGTATATTCTTAACATGTGTATGCCATATCCAAAAATTTCATTACTTCATATAGCATACTTTTCTTACTATTGAATACACCATGAATTGTCAAAAGTAATAGTTAGCTTATCTGCAAAAAGATCCAAACCTCCCAAACATTTCCTAGTCCATTTCACAAATATACATGGTCTCAGTTCTAATCTCAATGATGTCCATTTCCACTTGCAGTCTGCTAAACCCTACGCACTTTTTCTGACAGAATCTCAGTTATCGGTTGATTCAACCACTGCTCATCTCAGTTGTCCAAATTATTAGCTGTATGATTCCTTTCGCCTCAAAGGCGGTACACTTGTGCATGTCTGTTCCAATATTTCCTGTAGGAGACTAAGCAATTTGGAATCTCTTCTTTTTTGATCTTAACCTGGCTTAAAATCTCTCTACCTCACACTGTAAAATTCATCTGTTGTGTCTACTGTTCTCCCAACTCCACTAATCACTTGGAGCTCTTTGACTTCCTCTCTTTGCAACTTTACTTTCTCCAGTCCAACTTTCCTAACAGTGAGTTAATTTTCCTTGGCGATTTTAAATGTTCACAACTCCAGCAGGCTTCCATTCTCTAGTCACAGACCCAGCTGGTCGAGATGCTGAGGCTTTTGCAATTACTAATCACCGCACACAGATTGTTCATTTACCAACCAGAATATCACACAGGCAACACGCTTGATCTTTTTCTCTCACAAAGAACCCTTCTAAATACACATTCAAAGTGAGTGGTCCTTTAGGCACCTCAGATCACAACTTGGTGATTGTCTCTTCTCCAATAGAAGCCTTTATCTCACGGCTATTCCCAACCTCTTGTTATTTGGCATTACAAGAATGGAAAATGGGATGACCTGCGAGATTTCTTTTCTTCTTTTCCTTGGTCGGATTACTGTTTCAAAACTTCTCATGTCAACATTTGCTCAGATTGCATCAGTGAAATTATTCTTGTAGGAATGGAATCCTTTATTTCACACTTCACTTTAAAATCTTGTCCTTTATCTAAACCTTGGTTTTCCAATAAATGTGCTACGGTTATTCAAGAGAAAAACGTTGCATATTGTAATTGGCAGTTATTAATCAGTCCAAATTAGATTTTGGACAGGCTAAAAGTAGAAAACATTCTTCTAGCCCTAATGGTAGCTGAGCATTCTGGTCTCATGCCAAAGCTATTGGCCACAACTTTTGCCCATCTCTGCTCCCACCTCTATCAAAACCAGATGCTTCTATTGTCACTTCAGCTATGGATAAAGCTGACCTTCTAGCATCCCATTTTTCTTCCAACTCATATATTAATGATCTTGGTAAAACACCTCCCAACATGCTCCATTCAATGCCTCCTGTGGTCTTCGTCAAAAGGATGTCAGAAAAATTTCGACTAATCTTGATGCTAAGAAAGCTCCGAGTCCTGATAGTATTTCTCCACTTATTCTCAAAACCAGTTCTCCTGAACTCACTTCAATTCTTTGCCACCTTATTTTCACTTTCTTGTTCCAAAGGTGTTTTTCCTTCTGCTTGGAAATTTGCTCATATCCAGCCAGTTCCTAAATAGGGTGACAAATCCCTCCCATCCAATTATCATCCCACTGCAATTACTTCTACTCTTTCTAAAGTAATGGAGAAATCAATTAGCCACCAACACTTAAACTACCTAGAAATCTTCCGTGTGATCAACCATCGCCAGTATGGATTCCGTCAGTGTCGATCCACTGTGATATTCTGGCTTATGTTACCCATTTATGGACAAATTCAATGGAAAAGTTCAGTGAAACACAAGCAGTTGCTCTTGACATCTCAAAGGCTTTCAATCGTGTTTGGCATAAAGGTCTTCTGAACAAGCTTCCATCTTATGGTTTGCCAACTGCTTTTTATAATTGGTTATCCAGTTTTCTCTCTGACCGCTCACTGAGGGTGATGGCTGTCTCCTAACGTCTCCACTAATGCTGTTGTCTGCCAAGGTTCAGATCTTTCCCACACTCTTTTCCTCTTGTATATTAATGACCTTCTTCCATTGACCAAAAATCCTATCCATAGTTTTGCCGATGATAGCACATTGCATTCCACTTTCCAGTTTGAGAAAGCTTGCCCTGCTCAATAAGCTTCAACTTCTCAAATATCCACTACCAATTCCTTGATTGCTGATCTCCAGGTAATTCTCCAGTGCGGCAAAGACAACTTAGTTGATTTCAATCCTTCTAAAACTCAGTCCTGCCTTATATCTCGCAAAAAGGATTCTTCAGCTGCTATGCTTATCTTTAGTGGCACCGATTTCTATTCTCTCTTGGCACAAGCACATTACATATATTGCTTCCTTTGCTTCTAAACAACTTGGTTTTCTCCTTCGTTCTCTGCGTTACTTTTCTTCCAAACAGCTGTTCACTCTGTACGAATCGCAAATCTGCCCCACCATGGAATATTGTTCCCACATCTGGGGCAGTGCCTCCAAAACCTCTCTCAGGCTTCTAGATTCCATTCAGAAGAGGCCAGTTAGGTTAATTAATGACTCATCTCTAACAGATTCTCTCCACTCTTCTGTCTCATAGACGCTCTGTTCCTGCTGCATGCCTTTTCTACTGATACTTCCACGTGCACTGTTCTTCTGAATTGGCTTTATAATTCCTGCTCTGTCTCTTTCAAAACAGTCCAAACATGTGCTGCCACCAGCCAACGTCCATTTACTGTCCAATTTCAAACTCACAGAACCAACTTTTCATCTTTGTTTATTCATTTAACTGCCATTTTCTGGAACAACCTTCCTTCATACGTATTTCCTGAAAATTACGGTCTACAGAAGTTCAAGTCCAAAGTCAACAATTATCTTGTTTCATCTTCTCAACCTCCAGCCAAAGCATGGTATTAAGTACTATAGGTTCTAATACCTCTCATGTTTGGGGATCTCATAATAATAATTAAAAAAAAAAAAAAAAAAACCATGTGATCTTATACCTGGTACAAATATTGTATGAGAAATATTTAACCGACAAAGCATTTAAATTAATATTTTTAAATGATCTAGGCTTTTTTGGTTTTCCTACAACAACCAAAGACACTTTATGATGCTGCTCGCATTAGCAGCACATACCATTACAATGATACGATATTTTAGCATCTTATATGCCGGTGCCATATGTTCAGCCATTGAGACCAGTGTCTTTTGAGATAGTGGGTTCCAATTAAAGCTTCTCCCATTGCAGTTGTATATTTGGTCTTTAACCAAACTTCGATCAGCTATTTCCTTCTGTAGTTTTTCACAATAAACAGAAACTGCTGCATATTCTGCACTTAGCCTCTCACCCTGGATCGACAAATGTCGAATACCATGGCACAACTTAATTTGTCCAACCATCTTATGCTAGCCTTGAAAGAAGGATCTCTGCTTAGTTTTTTTATTGATTTCAATGGCTTTTTCGATTATTATAGATTATCAAAATCTGTCATTTCAGGACTATCTGAAATATCTCTGTGAAAAAATAAGATGCTACGCAGTCATGGTTGCCAGGGTCACATGTAAAGAATGGGGCCTGAAAAAGCCAGTCCTCCAACTGTTCTACAAAACTATCTTCACTTCAATCGTCGCCTACGCATCCAGTGCATGGTTTCAAAAAACTACAACAGCAGTAAACAGATGTATCACAGACCAAATTCATAGATCCATCCTTCTAACCACCTCCCACGCCTGCCACACGGTGAGCACACATGCTCTGCAGGTGCTTGCTGACTCTCCAGCTGGACTTAGAAATCTTATGTCATGGCCTACTGTACTACCTACACAAAGGTACCCCTGCAGACTTTTCTGGGGTTCACTATTGACCTAACCAGCAACAGAAATGTGGAAAAGAAGAGGATACAAATTTACCTGCAGCAGGCATGGCAGGAAAGGTGGAGCACCTCTCAAAAGGGAGACATCACAAAGAAGTTTCTACCCAATATTGAACGAAACTAACCAGCCTCAAACTGGTTCTCCCCAGGTCTACAGGTAACTTACCTCTTAGCTGGACAAGGAGCAATTAATGCCAAACTATCTCTACTTGGGATCCAGGATGATCAAACTTGCATTTTCAGGGGGCTGGAGAGCTGGCAGCACCACATGTATGACTGCTACCTCTATGAAGACCTACGTGGTGTTTTAAACACCAGGATCCACTACCTACCACAGGGAGAAGAACACCACCTCCTAGACACGGAGTACCAAGCCTTCTCGGATTATGCTCAGGCATTGTTCGCAAGGAGGAAAAACCAAATCACTGCCACCCACTACCACTATAACCAGAGAACATCTGTTCTTCAGCTCGCTTGAACTGGGACACCAGAAATGACCCACCCCCAAGAATTAGAAGATGACTACCAAACTTGGACACCCCATCAGCTGGGTCTATGTGAACAAGACACATTCCTGAGAACTGGAAGACTTAGGAAATGAATGACACAAAGGCAAAGAACCAGCATGGATGTGACCCCAGTCTCACAGATGACAACACTGACATGACCACCAGAAAAGACTCCCACCAACATGGTCTATGTATTAACAAGACTCACTACTGAGAACTGAAAGACTTAGGAAATAAACCACACTAAGGTAAAGGACTAACATGGACGCCACTAGCAAGTGTCTATGTATAGTTTTCCTACAGATGCCTATTGGTGATCGCACCGGACTCCCTTGCCTGGTGCCTTTCCACCTTCCAATACTTTCTCCTGGTGAGGCATGGGCCTCACCAGGAGCAAGATTTCTCCTGAAGGCAACCCCAGAAGTCAGTGAGGCCTCACTGACTTCTGGGGTTGCCTACACTATCATCCCCATATTTCTACCTTAAACCCCCCAGCCTTCAGTCTCCCCCTGCACTATCTTTACGCCAGCAAATGTCCCACACACAAAAACTTATGTCCAAATTACTGTTCGCCCATATTTTGGGCCTTTATTATGCAAGCGGTAACCCCCCCTCACATAACAATCATCAAACTGATGAAGATGGATATATGTATATGCACGTATATGGATCTGCCTGTATGTAAGTGCATATAAAAGAGTGCGCACATTTTTTTTTTTTTTTTTTTTAGGTCCTAGCCACTGAAAGCTCAGGAAATTAGGTGGCAGAACCTGCCAGAGCAATTCCAAAACTATTAGTTTCCTGGTCTGCCTCCACGGGAAAAAAGTGGGGCAACGTTGGGCCTCAGCAGGCGTCCAACGGCTAAATGGCCAGAAGAACAACGGTAAATAACACTACACGTAGACAATGTCCATACACTTTTAAATCTCTGGCCTTCCCAGCGAACTGGTACCACAATGAAAGCAGTGTGAAGATGGGGGAAACCCCTGGTGCCGCTAGACATCAATACACTTTACAATCAGTGGTTTCCATTTTCAACACGATGTTTTCAATTTTGTCTGCATCACGCTTTATAGCATTTACTGTTATTCTTCCTATTCCATAAACAGATGCTATACTTGTAGCACTTGCACCTTTTCTTAGACGATTGATTATTTCAATTTTTTGTGATAATCCCAACACTACTCACGTTTCTGTCATTTCAATGGGTTTACTACAAAAATTATTAAAATATGAAACAAGAGGTTAAAGTAAAGACTGAGTGACACATTGTGCCAATATCACAATGCATTACAGCACAGTGGGGTTAAGTGATGGTTAACAGAGACTGATGGTAAATAGGGTGACAGACAATCGAAGTTCTACTGTATATTGAAAGTTTCAATTTTGTACGTAGAGTAGAAATTATAAAAATAATTAGTTAATTTCAGAATGGGCTATTTTCTCCTTTTGCCAAAAAAGCTCTAAAAACAGACTGGACTGAAGTTTCCCAAAAATTCAATCTGTATGCTGGTAAAAGAGTGTTATAGTGAGAGATACAGGTTATAATATAAGAAGAGCGTTATAACAAATCAGTGTAAAGCAAATTGCATTATAACAAGGGCATGCTGTAATCCAAAATAATAACCAAAGAATATAATAATAAACAAACAAAAAATAATAAAAATAAAGGGGAAAAATATATATAAAAAAAGAAATATAAAAAAGTAGATAATAAAACAGACTAATGTGCTTTCCACCTAATGTAAGTAACTATCCAGTGGATTTCTGCATTTCTTCAAGCTGCTGAATTTCTTAACTACCCAGGGAGGTAATTGTTCCTGTAATGAACAACTTCCTGGCTAAAAGAAAATTTACAATCCAGTCTAAACTACTTCCTCTGCAATTTGAATTTATACCCCTGGTTCTATAATCCTTTATAACAGTGAAAATTTTCCCTTCATTTATTTTATTATCCCCTCTAAGATGTCTGGTTGCTAAGCTCTGTAGCCCACGTAATCAAAGTCTTTCCTCATACAGTCACCCTTTTTGAAGATCTCACCATGTGGGTTGCCAGTCCGTGGACCCTTTCCAGAAGTTCAATTTCTTTTCTTTTTTAGATGAGATCTCCATACTTAGACACAATTATGACCACCCTATGTCTACAGGCTATTGTTTGATAAATCAATTATAAGGCACCATGGACTTTCTAGGCTACCTGTTAACAGAGCTCAAAGAACTTCATATCTGCTTGTATTATAAACTTCCTGATCCCTTTCTTCCTCTATTTTTAATTCAACCCCACAAAGTGTAAACATTATTTTGGGGTTGCTATTCCCAAACACCTTGTATTCTGCTGAATTAAAAGATAGCAGCCACTTTTCTGACCATCCTTGAAACCTGTCCAAGTCATCCTAAAGGAGTCCTGCTTGACACAAATCGTTAACACCTCTCCCTCAATATTTTGACATCAGTCCTTCTATCTCCTTATTGATGTTCACAAAAATCAGAAACAGTGGTCCAAGTATGTTCATTAATCACAAACATCTACCTACAGCCACCCTGCAATTCATCTTAGAACCTTTGTAATCCAACATGTTCCAGCTTATACAGTAACCTCTTATGAGAGACTGAGTGAAATGCCTTGCTAAATTTCAAATAAACTATCTGGATTTTAGTTAATTATTACTGGATTTGGATAATTATGTGAAATAGCTAAAAGTTTAGTTAAACATGATTTTTCCTTATACCATGTTGTGTTTCCTTCAGAATGTCACTTCTATATAAATGTCTCTGGATAGAACTTTTAATCATTGGTACCAAGATTTTCCTCACCAGTGAATACAAACTACTGGTCTGTAGTTACTGACTTCGCTCTTAGAACTGCCTTTAGTATTGGACATATGCAGACAATCCAGAGGAATCTCTCTCAACTCCAATGAGGCATTCATAATTAACCTCAGTGGTATAATGCACTCTCTAACTACCTCCTTCAATATTACTGGGTATATATCATCAACTCCAGGATACTCACTTGCCTTTATGCTTGAAAGTTTTTCTAATATACAGTAATCTATATTTTTGAAATCGCTAATTTCATACACCGATGAGCCAAAACATTATGACCAGCGAGTCGTAATGCAAATCGAAGCAACTGCAGATGAACTACAGCGCGTGCACGGGTCAGGACACTGTATAAAAACATCTTCAGATGGGAAAGGCAGCAGACTTAAGCGATTTTGACAAAGGCCAAATTGTAATGGCCAGATGACTGGGTCAGAGCATATCTGAAACGGCACGGCTGGTGGGGTGCTCACAGTCAGCCATGGTAAGTACCTACCAAAAGTGGTCAGAGGAGGGAAAACCCATGAACCGCCGGCGAGGTGTTGGACGGCCACAGCTCACTGATGCTCGAGGTGAGCGAAGGCTCTCCTGGATGGTATGTGGCAACAGAAAAGCGATTGTGGTGCAACTCACCTGTAATAATTGGACTGCTGGTGACGGGAGTAATGTGTCACAATACACGGTATATCGAACCCTGCTGAAAATGGGGCTGCACAGCCACAGGCCACTCCCAGTGTCCACAATAGGAATGCAAGCATCAAAACTGGACCTTGAGTGACTGGAAGAAGGTCGTCTGGTTCGATGAATCACGTTTCCTGTTACACCATGTGGACGGCCGGGTACGTGTGCATCGTTTACCTTGGGAAGTGATGGCACCTAGATGCACAGTGGGACGAAAACAAGCTGGTGGTGGCGGTGTCATGCTTTGGGCGATGTTCTGATGGGATACCCTGGGTCCAGTCATACATGTGCCAGGCCCTCTGATGGCGGTGTCATGCTTTGGGCGATGTTCTGATGGGATACCCTGGGTCCAGTCATCCATGTGCCAGGCCCTCTGATGTCTAACAACTACCTAAACATCATTGCTGACCAGGTACACCCTTTCATGGCAACAGTCTTATCCTCTGGCAGTGCCAAGGGGAAGACTGTTGCTGTCTTTCAGCAGGATAATGTGCCATGCCACACTGCCCAGATTGTTTGAGACTGGTTCTGCGAACCAGTCTCAAAGCAATCTGTGGCATGTCAACTGTGGACATTACAGGATCTGCCGGTTATGTGTTGGTACCAGATACCACAAGGAACATTCGGAAATCTTGTAGCATCCGTGCCTCGCCGGGTACAAGCTGTTTTGGCTGCACGTGAAGGATTGTTATTTGGTTTTTAGGAGCATTAGCAGCTAAGGCCATATTGCTCCAGGGAGATATGTGGTGGTCATTCCCCGACCTTTCAGCATCCTCCATATTTGGTGGGCACAGGCTCCAACCCCGGTCTAATCAAGAAGCATGTTGCTGCTCCTGCCCACCTGGCTACGGAGGCGCCACACGCACGTGAAGAACCAACATCATATAAGGTAGGTGGTCATAATGTTTTGGCTCATCGGTGTTTGTCTTAACCTCACTTGCACAGCCTCTCCTCGCCATGAAGGGCCTTTCTTCAGTAAAGATTAATGCAAAGTACCTATTCAATTCATTAGCAGATTTAAGACTTCCCCATACCCATTAGAAAAGGTTTGATCTGATTTCTTCATATGCACATACAGGGAAAACTCCATGTTTGCATTGTTTGCTCTCTTAGAGAGGGTGCTTTCTCATACTAATCCTTTGCCACCCTAACCTTTTCTGTGGTACTTTTACAGATTAACTTTTAGCTGTTGTCTGACAACAGCTTACTTTTCATTGCTCTAACTTCCCTATGCCATCTTTTCTGCTCTATTAGACTGGCCAGCACTGTATCCATCCATCTTGGCATTCTCCTCATTCTATATTTTCTTAATGGTGTATTCATGGCTTCTGTGATTATTGCTTTAAAAGGTATCCTATAATTTTAATGTTTTCACCCTCCCCATTTGATGGATGCCATGTAGTCAAACACCTCTTTCCTGAAATTAAAACCAGTGCTTTTAATTATTGCAGCATCTTTCTTCATCTCCGGTAATAGATTCAGTCAGCCCACATTTTTCTTGATATCTCAAGATTTTGTGGCGGTAACAACTTTTGGACATTGTAATAAACACCACTTATTTTAATCATTACTTAATTTTGTTCTCCACATAATGTAATCAAACCTCCCATGCAAATATTGCGAAATGCAAGTAATTTTTCGAGATATTACTATTCCAGTTACAAAATTAAAGTCCCAATCCCTTCCCTTCTCCTTTATGATGAGTTATATCATTGACCTACAAGGTTACAATATATATATATATTTTTTTTTTTTCAATATACGTTACCCTCTAAAAAAGTATCTGAACATGTTTTCATAGTGGTCTACTGGACCCACCACAATAAACATGTGATTCAGATTAGAATTATAGGAAAGTGTATGAGCAGCACGAGTTAGTTGTTCTTATCATGGAACATAGAGCCTCGGCAACTGATTTCAAATAAGCAAATGGGTGAAAAAAAAAAAAAAAAAAAAATGGTACTGGTGTTCGACACAGAAAAAGTGTGAAGTACCACATTTTAGCGGTAGTAAACTGAAAGCAGTGGGTATGAAAGAAGCTACATGCGATCTGACATGAAATAGAATAGCTTGCAGTATTCTGTCTACAACATACAAGAATTTTTCCAGCAGGAAGCAAAGAGATGATTATCCCATTGTATAATAAAATGGTTAGGCTACATCTGGAATACTGCATATACATTTGGACGCCTCATCTTAGGAAGGACAGAGCTATTGGAAAAAGGTGCAGAGAAGAACAAGGTTAACTGGGGGTACAAAAGAATGTGCTTACCAAGAAAGACAGGGTTTCTGTAAACTGCAGTGCATAAGGTTTTAACAAGGTAAAATAAACTAAATGCTGATGGCATCTTTATCAAATGATACACACACACACAGGGACATAAATTTAAATTCAAAAGGATGGTTGCAGAATAGATGTGCAGAAATTTGCATTCAGCAGAAGAGTAATTGATTTCAGGAATAAACTTCCACTTAATGTTTTGGACTTGGGTAATTTCAATAAACTTTAAAAGGTTATTTAAGAAAATGGATAAATTATTATTATTATTTTTTTTTTTTTTTGTTGGTGCTACATAAGCTTTCCTCTACATCCTGTTGCCAACATCAACACTATACAGTGATCAAAATTAACTTCTCAAGAAGGAAATTCTTTTAAATAAAGAAAAATACATTGAACCTATAGGATATATTTCTTGGGACCAAATAATTTGAATTTTTTAGGTAGGATAACATCATAAGAGACAGCCTCATAAATGAGTACCATTGTACAAATGCTTGAACATTCATTTCTTGAACTGAGGCCTTTTGCTTTTCTCACACCTAAATGAAAGTAAATAAATAAGGACCCAAGTACCAATGGTATTCACCAAATAACAAAGGTGACAAAGGAGTGTTAAACCATTAGGGCTAATCATGAGCCCAGAGAGCCAAGAATGAGATCGGTAACTACTGACTAGTTATTCTGAACTCTGTGGCAGGGAAGGTAATAAAATCTTTGCTCAACGGAGCATCATATTATATAAGATCACTTTGAGAGGTGATCTTATATAATATCCTAAATGGATCTCAATACTGCTGCATGAAGGGAACATCTTGTTTAACCAACCGCGATAAACTACTATGGTATGGTCATGCAGGAGATAAATGCAAGAAACAACCCTGATATTATATACTTGGACTTTAGCAAAGCAGTCTCACGTGGGAAGCTACTGTACCAACTAGAGAATATTGGGATTATGCCAAGGTGGAACACACAAGGCCCCTCAGCTTTCAGTGTAGGAGGATTTCTTGTTTCTCATTTTCTCAATTGATAAATGAGAATAAAGCATATAATGGTGAAATCTGCAAATGATAAGAAGGCTGGGAGTGTGGTTAACAACACTAGTCAGTACGATGTAATAGAGTACAGGCTATGTGGATGGTGGGAGAAACAGCAGTTAGTACAAGTTTTTTTATCTTTCTTCATCTTTATTCAATTTATTATCAAGAAATTTAATAACGATATTAAGATTCTTGAAAATGTAAAAATATGAGATGTAATTAGAACAGCAAAGGAATATCCATGATGTGACACAGATGTGAATTACTGGGATTAAAAACTAGGCATTTCGGGGCAAGCAAAATGAACAATGGCAGAATATTCACATTACAATGAGAAACAAAACCATGATACATAAATATAACCTAAATGGGGGAAGTAATATATTTGACCCTGGGAGGTATACATTTGTTCAGCCTGTTATTATCCACTGGAATAAACTGCTTCAGCGGGTGACTGAAGTCCGGTGAAATTTAAGGGGCATACGGATCATTATTTTCTGGTGGTAGTGGGAAGTCATAGTATTTGCTCTTTATATCAGCTCTACTCAAAACCTGGGGGTTTGTCAATGATATATAGGAATTTTGCTAGCAGGGAAAAGGAGGTGATTGTCTTCTGTATAAGGCAATGGTCAGGCCACGCCTTGAGTACAGGTCTGGAGGCCTCATTTTAGGAAGGATGTAGATTTGCTTGAGTGTGTACAGAGAAGGGCAACAAGATTGGTGAGGGGAATGAAGGGATCCTCTTACCAAGAGAGGCTTAAGTTCTGCAAATTGCAGTGGCTGGAGACTAGGCACCTGCACGGTGACTTCTGATGGGATTCTTCCACTTGTTCAGATTAACCTAAGGGGGCATAAATTCAAATTAAGAAAAGCCAGATGTAGAATAGATGCGCGGAAATTTGCCTTTAGCCAGCAGGTGGTTAATTGCTGGAACAAACTTCCGTCTGTCGTTGTGGAAGTTGACAGGTTAAATACATTTAAGGAGGAACTGGACAGGCATTTGGAGGGAATGGTGTGATTTTTTTTTTGGCTGATGCTGCATAAGCTCATATACACTTGCTTTCTTGCATCACATGCTACTACTACTACACTTTCAGGAAGATGTTATCCATCTTTACAAACTTTGCACTCTCTGGAAGACGTAGAATGGAAAAGGATGGCAGAACGAGTTTAAATTGGGTTTTAAGATAAAAATAGTGTTCAGGCTCATCTTTTCCTGGTGTGAATTGCTCTATGTCACTCATCATATCACCCCTTGATCGTGATTTTTTGGGATTGCTATTAATTAAGGAACCTGCTATGTGTTCTTCAAACGAACTTTCACATTTTGGAAGACGCACCCCGCACTGACGTTATTGTGCCCATATCATTGTTTTCTTTGTTTCCCCGAGAGGATTCTATTGTCAACTTATAGCATTTTCTTTGAATAGTTAAAAGAAAAGGAAAATTATGAAGATAAGTTCTCTTCAATTGGCATATGTTTTTATCCTAGGAAGCCTGTTTGGCCTTACAGGGACTGATGATGCCTTCTGGGAAAGATTTTCTCTGTGATAATTGTATCCGAGACATTTACTGTATTTAAACCTGTATAATTGATAGGTACCCTTAATTAGGATCAGTCAAAGTTAATATTACTTCATGATGATGGTCTCCTTTGAGATGATGGTTCCATGAAGATGTGGACCTCATGAATCTGACTGTTGACAGAGGACTGCTTCACTATCCTCATTTTTTTTTTTTTTTTTACTTTAGCCTTACTTATGTCTCAACTTCCTTTTATGGTGGATCCATCTGTTTGATCCACTTCTATACTATAATTAGATCCTTCTCTCATCAGATCCCTTATTTATCCTACTATAAATATTATTTCATTTTCTTCTCCCATGCCTCCCTGAGGCTTTGTCTCAGGTGGGTGCAGCAAGATGTTAGTAGATCCTGGCTGCCTCCACGTGACAGGGATAAGGGGTGGGAAACGGTGACCAGGTGTTGCTGCTTCTCACCTGCTAAGAGCCATATGCCAGTCGACTACACAACAACAGAACATATCATTACAAGTACACACCCAACACACTACATACAAGTGGCCGGCTTTGGTGCAAGCTTCTTCACAAGATGAACAACAGTGGCTAATGGGGGAACCCTGGGGTCTGCCACAACAACACATGAAATCCCTGGTGGTAGTGGGAAGAGTATGACACGTGGCAAATATAGGCAAGTTTCCTTTTCTTCTTTTTTCTGCCAATTCAAAAATTCAAAAAAAAAAAAAAAAAAAAAAAAAATCAAGGAAGGTAGCCAAAGCCTACCTTCTTTGAATCTTAACTTTTACTAATACTGAATTATTACATAATTTTGGGAGGCTTACTAAGCTGCTAATTTAACCAAATAATGATAAACCAAGGAATGGTAAGTTTAAATATTGTCATATATTGTTATTTTGAAAAGTATTTGCTTTACTATTTGTAATGTTTAATTTAATCTACACAAATAGCAATACAGGAATCCCTCATCGACCAGTCTTTAAAGTCTCACAGAAAACGAGGAATTGAGAGAAAACAATGTATGCCAATAAAATATATAAAATAAAAAAATAGGAAAAAAAAAAAAAAAACCCTTCATTTTCACGGCATAAACAAAATAAATATTCTATTTATACTCCGGAAAGCCCACATAGTCAGCACAGTTCACAAGATAAAGAATACATGAAACTGCATCATATTTAGCAGTCATGCAGACTTGAACTATGGTCAAAGTACATGTAATTGTGTACCCTCACACTTGACCTCTAGGCTATGGCGGCCAAAATTGATAAGTCTATCAAGTACTTTTATCTTCTGTTTCAATGTAATTACTTTCTCACTTTTCACACATTTACTTTTATCACTTACTGAATGTTTTGTGGGCATAATAAAGCCTAAATAAATTTTAGTTAACATAAAAGATGGCAATCTTTATGAGGGGAGTTCAAAAAAGATTTTTATTATCCAGAAGTAGCTGTGATTAATCCTGGAAGATCCCTGTATTAGCATCAAAGAACTAGCTGCACAGCTTCAAATTAGTGTAGGGTCTGTGGAGAATATCATCCGTTAACAGTTATTTATGAGTAAAGTGTCTGCTAGATGGGTTCTCAGACTTTGACCCTTTACCGGAAGAAGGAAAGAGAACAATGTGCACACGAAATGTTGATGTGCCAGGAAAAGACAGCATGGGATAGTTAGAACAATGAAAAGTATTGAAGCCTACAACAGGTACAATTTGATCAGTAATAGTACCACAAATAAGGTTAGGAAAGTCAAGGCTGTGTAGGAGAAAGCACTGGCTAAGAGAGCAAAGAATGGGGACAAGAAATTTTATGTATGTGAATGAAAAAGAAACTAATCAGAAAGAACCATTGTGCACTTGGTAAGAGAAAGTCTTAAATAACTGAGCTGATGGATGAACAGAATAGGTACTTTACTGACAAAAGACTCTTCGCTCTGAGAAGAGGCTAAGCCATATGAAATTAGTGATTTCGTAATTACATACGACTGTTTATTAGAAAAACTTTTAAGCATTAAGACAAGTAAGGCTCCCAAAGTCAAATGGCATATACCCTGTAGTTTAGAGGGAGAGCACCAGGAAGTGTATTGAACCATTGAGGTTAATTATGAGGGCATGTTTAGACTCAGCGATTCCTTTGGATTGGAAGGTGCCAACATATCACTAATACATAAAGGTGGTTCTAAGAGTGAAGTTGGTAATTACAGACTGATTAGTCTGCCTTCACTGGTAGAGAAAATCTTAGAGGCAGTGATTAAGAGTGCAATCCAGGGACATTTAGATATATGGCATTCTGAAGGACACACAACTTGGTTTTGTTAAAGGAAAACCATTTTTCCTATCTTAGTTAAATATGATTTTTCCTTAACAAAGGCTATTTTGATACAGTTACTCGTGAGCTGGATGTACGGAAAAATTGACAGTTTATTTGGATTTTAGCAAAGCATTTAACTTAGTTCTTCATGAGAGGTTACTGTATAAGCTGGAACATGTTGGGATTACTGGAAAGATTCTAAGATAAATTGTCAGGTGGATTAAAATTAAAAAGAGGGGGAAAGCTGTCATAAGGTGTGCCCACGAATGTGGGTTTAAAAGATTGTTGCATCCTCCTTATACTTTAACTTTGCACCCTTGGATTTCTTTTTCTTTCCTGTCCTGAAGTCCTTTCTTTGAGGATAATACTTTGCTGCTGATGATGATGAGGTGATCTCTGCTGCCGAGTCATGGTTTGAAGGAGAGTCACAGGATTTCTACAAAACTGGGAAGTTTATTGAGAGGTGAAAAAAATGTGTCATTTTGTCTGGTGACCACGTTGAAAAGTTGTAATGCATGGAGTTTGTTTCAACCTTCTATTACAACTACTTCTGGGTAAATACAAATATTTTTGAACCTACCTGTAAACTTTTGTGAAAACAAGTCCAAAATAGATCTGGGAAAAATAAATAAGTCAAAAACACAAAAATCTCAAAGCACATTTTCACAAGCAGTATTGTATATATGGCACTTAAAAGTGAATCACTGAGAAGGCTGAGTGTAAACAAATTCCATCCTTCTGTAATAAATAATAGAAACCTCCTCCCCATTATTTATAGGAGGTGGTAGCAATAAGTGTCATGCTTTGTTTAAGCGGACTGGACTGAATACTATATACATTATTTTTTATTTATCATTTTTAAAATTTTTTTTTGCAATCAAATACAAATTCAAGTTCCCAAATCCACAGTTGGCAAGGAATAACTACAATTGACAAGGATTAGCAAAGGCTTCACTCACATGAAAAAGTTAACTGTTCAGATGCTATGAGGAAGAGAAATGATTCAGTTACAGAGAAAAGATAATTTTCAAAAAAAAAAAAAAAAACTAATGAATTTTTTTTACTACATACAAATATATTTAACAAAATAATACCTTTCTTTCACTATCATCATCTAACTTGATAGAATCTTTTTGTAATTCAGCCATCAAATCATTTGTTGCCATAAAGCGAAAGTCTTTATCACTGGAAGTCATCTAAAAATTTAGAGAAAAAAGCAAAAATGTTTACATGACAGAAAAAAAAAAAAAACCAGTCAAGACTTTTTCACAGAGTATCAATTCTAAATAAAGAACTTTATAAAATTAGCTCAGGAAAATGTTTGCTACTTAATAATATTGCTTTGATTTCTCTTGCAATGTGAGATGTCAGAAGTGAGGCAGTCGAGGAAATTATTTTTTTTTTCTGAATAACACGACTGCTGTTACAAAGATATTTGTTTTTATCATTCATCAGTGACAGAATAAAGCAGCATTTCCAAAACTGTGTTCTGCAAAAAAAAATTGCAATTAATAATTAAAAAAATAAAATAAAATTTTGCATATTTGTAACATACACCACTTTTGTATCATTATAATATTTAACATAATTTTTCTTCGGTTATTAATATAACGGCATAGCCTAATAATCAAATAGACCACAGAACACTATTTTGGCAAGTTTTGCATAGAGGTAGGCATAGAGGTAACGACATCTATAAAAAAGTAATCTAATATGCCATTCGTATGCGATTTAGCCTGGTGTACAAGGGAGATTGGGAAACAAACCAATATAACTAAACTCACTTCCTTGTATAAATTTTTTTTTGATAATTATTAGTATTTCGAAATATTATTATTAAAATATGTGACCATGGATTTATGGTTGAAAAAAAGGAACTTTAAAACGAGAAGAAAAGTACTTCTAGTAGTGCAACTGTGGTTAATGAAAACGAACACAATATTGTCACACTTCAAAGTGAGGATGAACAATTGCAGACTTTTGTTCTCCAAAAATCCAATGTGAAAAAACAGGAATCAACTAATAAAAAAAAGTATGACAGTTATTTGAATTTTAGCTTTACACGTGTTGGAAATAAAGATGCTTCTGATGCACAGTGCATTGTATGTAATAAAATATTAGCAAACAGTTCTTTGGCTCTAGCTAAACTTGTGTTTCTAAGTGTTCCGTGAATATGTTGTGAGATGTAAAGAGTTCCATGACTAAAAAGTTTGGGAAATGCTGGAATAAAGAATAGAGTATAAAACATTTCTCTCTCTTTCCCCCCCCCCTTTAAAAATATAAATTTTTTTTAATGTAATGAAATAGCACACCTGCTGGAGGTATTAAATAATAAGGAATATTAAAAGTGCTTTTCCAACATATATAAATAATATTTAGTAACAGTACATTCAACTGTTAAACTTTATAGAGGTAGCATTTATAATTTTGCTCTGGTGGAATTCTATTATTAGAATAATAAAGATAGGAATTTACCTGAGAGTGAAAAAAGTATTTGATAGCTATACTACAAATATCGGTTTTAAATGCTGACTAGCTTTTGTTAAATATAATATGAAATTATCACATCTGGTGGAAAATAAATTTGTTGTTAGCTTTGATTTTAACATAGTATTAGTCCAGTTATCTGGCATTTACTAAGATTTGGGGGTACCAATTACACTAATTTGCCAGCTGGATAAACATTATTGATATAAATACCAACACTATATTTATTTTGAAATAGAATTTTACAGTTTGTAGCAACTTAACAGCACTGTTTTTGTAGTGAGTGAGTGTCTATTTGAAGTGAGAATGAAACTTATTCAAACTGAGAAATGACAAACATGCATCTTGTGTAGGGATTTGTTGAGTATAACTTGGCCACAGCAGAAGACCTTTCAGAAAATAGACCACCATCTTGGAGACACATCTGAACAAGACTGTGTTGCTCTCAGGCCTTGAAGATGGTCTTCCACTGAAAGAATAAGGCATTTGTTTCAGGTCAGTCACAACCCACAATTCCTTACCAGTAATGATGGAATAAGAAGTGTGGGTCAGCAGCAGCATGAAACAAAATTTGCTGCACAGTAAAATTGCTCATTTTAGAATTTGACAAAACACATAAAACACCTATTTCAATGAACACTAATTCGAGCTGATTGGAGATAAATGGGCAATTCATGTGCTACAATGTCTAGATGAGTAAAGCACATCACAACTTGCTACAGTGTTGCACTTTCAAGATACAATGTCAGCTCCTGAACATTTTGATCATGCCTCATATACCACCACTAACCTTGAAACAGGTAGTAGCAAGAGTTTACAGTGATGAAAAGTACCAAAGCTGACAACAGGTACAAGTTTATCTGTAATAGTACCACAAATAAGGTTAGAGAGGCCAAGGCTGCATATGAGAAAGCACTAGCTAAGAGAGCAAACAATGGGGACAAGAAATTTTTCACATATGTGAATACAATGAAGAAAAAAGCTAATCAGATCGGATACTTGGCACTAGGTGTGGAAAGTTTTAGTGATCCACTTGATGTTGCGGAAGAACTAAATAGGTACTCTGCATTGGTCTTTATTGGCAAAAGACCCTTTATGCTGAGAAGAGGCTGTGCAAGGGTGGCTTGAGCCATATGAAATTAGTGATGTCATAATTACAGATGACTGTTTATTAGAAAAACTTTTGAGCATTAAGGCAAGTAAGGCTCCCAGAGTTGATGGCATCTACTTAGTAGTTTTGAAAGACACTGCCAGGAAGTGTATTGAACCACTGAGGTTAATTATGAGAGCAGCTTTGACCTTGGAGAAGATTCCTTTGGATTGGAGAAGTGCTAATGTATTGCCAATATACAGGGTGATTCACTACCAGTGCGACAAACTTGCAGGAGGTGTAAGGGGCACAAAGACGAATCGGAATCACATAGCATTGCAGGGTCTGAAATGCCTTCGTCATGCGGTAGAGGACGTTGAAGGGAGGTAGCTTGAATAGTGATCCCGCTGGAAGTCAGCATTTGCGAACCGTTTCTGTTGAAGAAACCAAGTAGCAAAAGTCCTCCGGAGTGGATAATCTGCAGGCTCCAATGATTGGACGCGTTGCCGATGGTATGAACTCATTTGGTTTGTTGACAGTATCCTCCATACACTGGATTGGGAAATACCCAAACGTTGGCATATCGCTTGAGTACTCTTACTCAGATTGACTTCTGCAAGACGTAGGATATTCTCCTCATTGTCTGGCATCCTCATTGTTTGCTCTCGATTCATGGTACCTCTCGTGAAACAACCAGTCTCACAGAACCTTCTCATCATACGATTAAAATCTTATGATGAGGAGCATGCCTGTGCGGGAAACGTTACTGGTACAAGCGCAGAGCGGCGTGCCCGTTACAGTCCGCAGCTCCATACGCAAGGTGCATGTCGGCCAGTTCAACGTTCGAATACTCGTCCATCCTACTGCCTCGGGAACCGGTTCGCAAATGGTGACTTCCAGCGGGATCACTGTTCACATGACCTCCCATTCAACGTCCTCTACTGCATGACAAAGGCATTTAGGACCTTGCAATGCTATGTGATTCCGATTCGTCTTTGTGCCCCCTACACCTCCTGCAAGTTTGGCGCACTGATAGTGAATCACCCTGTATAAAGGCAATTCAAAGAGAGAATTTGGTAACTATAGACCATTTAGTCTGACTTCAGTGGCCAGGAAAATCTTAGAGGCAATGATTAAGAGTACAATCCAGGGACATTTAGATACATACAGCATTCCGAAGGACAATGTGGTTTTCTTAAGGAACTAACTTAGTAGGCTATTTTGACACAGTTACTCATGAGCTGGATGTTGAGAACAATTTCAACATAATTTAGATTTTAGCAAAGCATTTGACTCAGTCCCTCATGAGAGGTTGCTGTATAAGCTGGAACAGGTTGGGATTACTGGAAAGATTTCTAAGATGAATTGCTGGGTGACTGCAGGGCAGAAGCCAGAGGGTTGTGGTTAATGGATATTTTTCAGATTGGTGTAATATCAGGAGTGAAGTCCCCCAAGGATCAGCTCTTGGCCCACTGTTGTTTCTCATTTTCATAAAATGAGATTGACAAAAGGATAGGTGTATGTCAAAATTTGCAGATAACATTAAGATTGGTAAAGTTGTTAATGATTGGTGCCAAGCTGTTTTAATGCAACTGAATGCAGGGTCTTACACTTGGGGAATAGCAATCCCAAAATAAATTACACACTTGGTGGGGCTGAATTAAAAAAATTGGAGGGCAGAAGAGAACTGGTGGTTACAATATGGGAAGGTATGAAGTTTTCTGAACAGGTAAACAGGCAGCCAGGAAAGCCCATGGTGTCCTATCAACGAATTAGTGAATGTTATCCTGTAGAGATAAGAGGTCATAAATCCCACTGTATAAGGCAATTGTAAACCACATTTGGAATACTGTATTCACATATAGAGACAGCAGCTGAAAAAAAAAGACATTGGGCTTCTTGAAAGATTCTGAAGATGGGCAACTTGTGTGGCGAGATTGGGAAAAGAACAACCGTGCGAGGAAAGTCTCTGTATATGTGGGATACAGAGCTTGGCAACCAGGCTCCTCCGAGGTGACCTGATTGAGCTTTATAAGGCTCTAAGAGGGGGTTAGTAAAATGAATGAAGGTGAAATTTTCACTCTTATAAAGAGCTCCAAAACTAGGGTCCATAAATTCAAATTATAGGGATTGCAGTTTAGATTAGATCATAGGAATATTTCTTTAGCCAGTGAGTTGTTAGTTGCTGGAACAAGTTGCTCTCGCAGGTAGTTGAGGCTGACAGTTTGAATAAATTCAAAGGTCAACTGGATAGTTATCTATATAAGGAGGGAAGCATATAATTTGTATTTTCTTATCTACTTGGTAGTGATTTTTTTGTTTCAGCAAAAGCCTGTGGCTTCCTTGCACTCTATGGCAAATACTATTACTACTATTATAAGATGTCAAAGTGGATAAGACAGCATCGAACAAAATGTAACTTGTCTACACCAGGGCATCAGTTTCATCCTGCCATGCAAGAATTCCCTGTGTGATCAGTGAAAGTGCAAGACAAACTTGTTTAAAGTATTGCATTCCTAAATCCTGTTCAAAAATTATAGACCTCAATTTAAGAAGGATGTAGGTTTGTTGGAATGGATGAAAAGAAGAGCAACAAGATTAGTCAGAGGCACTTTTATGAAGAAAGACCGAGTTCTGTAAGTCCAACTGACATTCGGTTTTATGCTTGTTCTGCACATATTGCCACTATATTTTCCCAGTTCCACTTCATGAACTATTAAATTAATTGGAGTTAAAACCAGCACTGGAAATGAGATGTTCAAACAACACATTTAAAACTACAAAATAATATTAGAATCATATCAAAAATTAAAAACCTAACACAAACTAAAAAAAATTAAACTTCACAGGCCAAGAGAGAAAACAGAATATATATAAGTATTAATATTGGCAAAGGAATATGTAACTGATTCATGTTTGCTCTGTGTTGAATGTGTAACACTGGCAAATACATTATCCTGTGTTGTAACTTATAAAGACTGTATAAGAAATGAATAAAGAAACAAACTGAAATTAGTTTTCAATGGGATTTCGTCAATGATATGAGGAGAATGTGGTTCATCAATATAAAGGAAAAAAAATAACAAAATGCATATACTTATAGCATAACATGTTGTGAATTAAAGTATTTATTGAATTGTTAGAAAACACTATCTCAATGCCTAAACTGTTCACTGATCCTACTTTAACAGGTCTGATGACAAGATTCAGCTGAATCGTGAAATGCAGCTAATAATGTATTATATTTAATCTTCAATCTTAAGGTAGTTGGTTTTCTAACAGTAACATTTTGATAACTTAAATTGTGACACACATAAGAGTATTTGTTTAATCGGCTTAATAAAACAAACTGGTTGTCTGAAGAAAGTAAACTAAAGATTTAAAAGATGTGGCAAAAGAATTCAATATTCTACCCTATATGTTTTTCACATTCCTGAATGATCATGTGAAAACCAGTGCTTTGAAATATTTGTTGCTCAATGACACAGTCTATATCAAATGATAAATTTGTGTACTAGTCATTTTATTTATTTCCTCCTGAGGAAAGGTAAAACAAAAGCATTGCTCAAATTGAATTGAAGAAAACATAAATAGAGCAGATATGATATTGCATTAGATACATTCCTATAAGCAGCCTACTTTTTCAGGGAAAACAAAAAAAAAAAAAATGCTACATTAGTAGTCTAGAAGTCAGAAATTGCACATTTTGGATTGTATTAAAACTGCAATTTTTGGTATTAATGTGCTAAAAATAACATTAAACATTTAAGAATTCTGCTGATAATACAAAGGTTGGTAGGGCAGTTAATGACAGGAATAAAAGCCTACTGCAATGTAACAAGACCTATAAAAATTAGGCAGATGGGCTGAGAGGTTGCAATTGGGGTTTAATGATAAATGCAAATGCAATTTAATGATAAATACTGATAAATGCAAAGCTGCATCTGGGTAGCAGTCATCACTAGGGATCATTATGGTCTGATTTGAACTTCTGAGCAATGCAAACAGGTTGCCAGGGCAGCTCATGGGTTTCTGTTAATGATATAGAGGAATTTTGCCAAGCAGGGACATGGAGATATCCCATTATTTAAAGTAATAGTTAGGGTGCATATTGAATACAGATTTAGAAGCCTCATTTTAGAAAGTGGATTTGTTGCAATGAATGCAAAGAACAATAAGATTAGACAGAGGCACAAGACAGTAATTTTACCAAAAAAAAAAAAATATCTGTAAATTGTAGCATTTGAAAACAAGACGATCCGACTGAAGTGTACAAGGATTTAAATGCATTTAGTACATTAAATGCTGGTGGCATCCTTACTATTTCTCAGATAATGCACAGAAAAGGGATATATTTTTAAATTGGAAAAGGATAGTAGTATGATAGATGCACAAAAATTTGCTGAAAGCAAATTTTTGCACACCTATCATACCAGCAGTGTAATTTGATTGTTGGAACAAACTATCACCTGATGCTGTGGAAGTGGGTAGCTGGAATAAATTTAATGAATTAAACATACTACAGTAGAGGGGATAGACAAATGACATGGGTAAGTTTTTTTGGCTAATGCTGTATAAGCTTGCTTCCTCACATCATTTGCTACTACTAATAGTAATACTAAAAAGAACAGATTAATATATGAAAATTAACTTATTACCTACAATCCAATAATTCTCAATGTGGTTTATTAGAATTTTATACATATTTCTTATAAGATATGCTTTCAAAATGACAACTTCTGTAGTACAGGTATCCTTCAATTCATGTCTTTAACTGGTTTCACAAGAGACAAGGCAAAAAGATATGAGGGGTGGCAATAAAGTTTGCAGACTGTTACAATTAAAAAAAAAAAAAGTGAAGGAGCTCAAAAATGATTTTATTTTTATTCAAAGTAATCACCACCTGATTGAAGGTACTTATTGCACCACCCTTAAGTTTCTGAAAAAAAGTTAATGGTGTCCAAAGAGATGTTAAGTTCAGCAGTTACATTTTTCATATCCTCAACATCCTGAAATATCTTTCCTTTGAGGGAAGTTTTTTTCACTTTGGGAAACAGGAAGTTCATTGGTGCTATATTGGGAGTGTAGGGTGGACAGTTGATCTGTACAATGCTATGTTTTGTCATAATTATCTTCACAACAAGTGTGGAATGAGTGAGGACATTGTTGTGCAACAAGAACCAGCTGCCTCTTTCGAAATTGCATCCTCCCAGGAAACGTAATTCAGTAGTCTCTGAAGCACCTGTATGCAAAATATACATTGACTCTCCCACACACAAATTCCTTGTGAATCACATTTGTCAAGGCACCTCTGTAGCCAGGTGGGCAGGAGCAGCAGTGCGTAGCACATACTTCTTGATTAGACCGGGGTGTGAGCCCGTGACCCCCAAATATGGAGGATGCGGAACGGTCAGGGAATGACCATCGCATATCCCCAGGGCAATGTGGCCTTAGTTGCTAATGCTCCTAAAAAACCAAATAACAACAACAACGCTTGTTGAAAAACATGATCAGCATCATTTTAATCTTGGACTTCTGTAAACAAAACATTTTGGGCCTTGGTGATGATCTTGCATCTGACAGTCTCTGGGTTGTACTGAAGTGCCTGACACTCATCTCCAGTGAAAACACAGTAAAGGAAATTAGGACTGTCTTGAAAAGTTTGAAGTCCTTGCATGATGACACTTGGTTGCTTCTGCTCATCCACAAGGCTGTGCAGCAAAAATTTAACACAGACCTTCCTTTTACCTAAATCTTTGTGTAGAATTTGGCAAATTACACTCTTTGCCAAAGAGTGCAATTGTCAGAATAAATTTCATACCAAACTTATTCTGAGGGTTAAACAACAATCTGTTGCCACAATTTCTCAAACTTCTGAAACTCTTAAGGTTGATGGATGCCTACTTCTTGGGTCATAACAAACATCCTCATGTCAGTCTCTGAACCACTTATACCATTCAAACACATTTGTATTATTTAATGTTTCATCATCATAAAGTTTTTAACACTTCATATGTTTCTGTTGGAGATTTTCCCAGTTTAAAGCAAATTTTGATAGTCATTCATTGCTCCATTGCAAAATGGCATCGTGGAATGTTAATGCTATTAATAAAACTGGTTATTTACAACCTGTCAGCCTCTGTACCACCACCTTGTGGAGTAAGTTTAAACTAAAAACATACCACTTCTGTTTATTTTCACTCACTGAACATGAATCCATCTCAGAACTTTGCCACATCTGTATATCAAGGGTTACATTCCCACAAATAATCCTATAAATAGGTAATTCATTCCTGAACATCAAAAATCAGACCATCTTTGATATTAAGCTGTTATTGGCACCATAAATACAGATTGCTAGAAACAAAACGTTGTATGATTTATTTTCACTTGAAGTGTTTTGCTTTTGTGAGGTTTTAAAAATTATTCAGCTGATATGCTATCTTCATCTGTTCATTCTTCTTGAGGACTCATTTATGGAGTTTTCTTTTCTGGGTATTCTCAAGACTCTTTCAAGAATCTTTCTTGGGGTAAAATATTTGTCCAATGACATGAGTGGAATCCTTTAGTATTTCAGCATAGTGCTTCTTGAAGAATCTTACAGAATTCTCCACACTTTATCTCTTCATTCAGGGACCAGATCATTTGTTTGAATAATCTTTTTTTATTGCCTCTAAATGCTTCAAAACTGATTTATGATCATATGCTTTAAGAGATCTTCACAAAGGAGTTTGCACTTTTCATCTATTCCCAGATGAGCTCTTTGTAGTGACAAGCATAATTGAATGATTTCCACAGATGAACGATTAATAGTAAATTATGAAATAAGTGACAGTGGAGGGGTTCAAGCTGACATCAGGAAACCCAAAGCTTAAATAAATTGGTACACTGTATCATGACACTCAGCAACCATACCCCAAGGATTTCAATTTGATTATCAAAAGTTCATAATCAATTAATTGCCATAACTTGTTATTTTGATTATACCCATCACTAGCTACTCATCTGTCAATATCCCATCACAATGCGATCAGGTCTTCAACATCATATTTCTCGAATTTTCCAAGACCTATTTGTTTAGTTGCAGTCTCAGTTTAGATTTGTCATACACTTGCTTAAAATCCTCTGAAATCATTACAGCATTCTGGCCATATATTTTTCAGACACCATTCATCCAAAGCAGATATTTTAATGTTGTAGGAGAGTGAAGCAGTTGCTTGTACACTCAAGTGTAGTTTTGCCCTTTTTGTTGAATTCCTTCCAAATTTATTTGAGTTAAAGATCCTTTGCTCTCAGTTTCAATAATTTCTGGAAAATGTTTGTGTGTGTGTTAAACCTGCTGGAAATTTGAAATGGCACCCTGATCCATAGGTTGTAACACTGCACTTGTACCTGATAGTATGAAAACTTAATGTTGCCTTCAGGCAAATCTACACAAGTGTACTAGTACCCACACATTTGAGTGGACCACAGTTCAAGCCTCCCATATAACTGCGAAATATTTTCAATTACAGTATTCATTGTCAAAATGATTAACTGTATGCCAGAGTATAAAAAAGAACATTTATTTTGGATATCCCAGAACATTAGCTAAGAAAATATTCTTGCAGACTAGCAGCACTTTTGTCTGAAAGATTATTTTTTATGCAATATTTACTACTAGTAGAGCAGTCCAAAAATAATCCACAAATCATCCTTCAAAAACTGTGTGTGACTCAGGTCTTATTTTCTTTCCAAAGAATAGACAACTTTGACTTCAGGTAGATATTTAAAGGAGGTAAACTAGCACTGGCTTAATTTAAAATCTCCTGCAGCATTCCCTTCTAGGAAAAACACAGTTGTCTTTTAATTTAGCAGATTTTTCACCCTTCAATAATGGATAATCTATCAAGCATTTTTTCTTTTCCTAAAAAAAAAAAAAAAAAAAAAATTGCTAACATCCACATTGAAAATTTGTTTTCGACTATATATCTTCTTATTTGTTTTTCTAGTGACCCAGTATTGGCAGATTTTGCGTACAATCAGTGATCATCAGCTGCTTCAATGAACACAGAAGCAAGAAAAGGCAAGAATGAAAGGGGAGAGATCATTGATTATAATTGGTTACAGACTTAAGTGAATAAAAAGTTCCATTTTTATTAATAATATTTCTAAAATTAGTCCATCTGTTTTAATGATGGTTTATTATCAATTTATGTTAATTCTATTTATGATTTGTCACAAAATTAATTTGTGTATTTCGATTTTTTTTCCCTTTAAGTTTAGGTTTATCAAATAGCTGGAGTCAATGTTTAAAATTTGCACTTTATTATTGTTTGTTTATTTTAACTAACAGAGGGTGATAGCCGTGGCATACATTTTATGTCTCCTTGATTTCTCATTTTTCTGTGGCAGATTGAATAGGAATATCAGTCGATGTCTGCTTAATAGCAGTCAACAAATATAATATAATCTTTCAGGGCCCACTGGGGACAACCTCGGGGGCAGATATTCCCTGAGGTTGTCCTCATGGATTTCCTTGTCATTATTTAATTTCATTTTTTTTTTCATTTTTTAAAAATTTATTTTAAGGTAGACAGCAAAATCTGCACTAGTATATAGTATAACAGTGTTTATTTCAACAGTCTTGATGACATAACCACATTTTTCTTTTTCTGGTAGTGTTTAAAAATAAGTTTGATTAATATTTATTAGAACAATTTTAGTTGTTTGTTTGTTGTTATTTGGTTTTTAGAAGCATTAGCAACTAAGACCATATTGCTCAGGGGACATGCGGTGGTCATTCTCTAACCTTTCCGCATCCTCTGTATTTGGTGGTCACAGACTTGAACCCCGGTCTAATCAAGAAGCGTGTGCTACGCACGGCTGCTCCTGCCCATCTGGCACTAACAATTTTAATACAACAAATGACTCATTTTTCTTTTAGTGTTTAAAAATAATTTTGACTAACATCTATTAGAACAAAATTTTTGTACAACAAAATGATTCATGTTCCCCCAGAAAAATGCATTTTAACTGGATTTTACTGTATTTGTTGATTCAAGTTCAAACTAAAGTAAATCAGATTAAGATTTCCTTGTTTGAGCCACATTCTTTTTTATTGACTAGATGATATGTAAGAGGATATATGAGGTGTGACAATCAGTTCCTGAATTTGGTACTGTTGTGGTCATGTTTGATGAGTGAAAATAAACTGAAGTGGTATGACATAGTTCACACTTCATCCAATAGATGGCGGTACAGAGATTGTTCAACAGGCTGAGAGATTGCAAGTAACAACCAGTTTCATTAGCAGTATTACTGTTCTGTGTCATGATTTTGCACTGGAGCAACAAATTAATATCAAATTTTGCTGTAAACTGGGAAAATCTGCAAGAGAAATAAATGCATGAAATGTTAAAAACTGTTTATGGTGATGAAATGTTAAGTCATACAAGGAAGGGTTTCTGAAAAGTAAAGTAACACATTTTTTCTCTCGATGATGTTTAATAATACAAAGTTGAAATTACACACCAAGAAATAAGTGAACATGCACTACTTCTCTACAGTCTCCAATTTTATTGATGCACTTGTACCAACGATGGATCAGTTTATCAATACCAGTACTGAAGAAGTCAGTGCCCATGTTCGTTACTGGTATTGATCAGTTTATCAATACCAGTAACCAACATTGCACCGCCTGATGAACTTCCTCATCTGTGGTGAAATGCTTTCTTGAAAGGTGTTTCAGAGGGCCGAACAAATGGAAATCTGAAGGCAATAAAGTCTGGGATGTAGGGGGGATGTGACAGTTTTCCAACGATTATGGTGAAACCACTCACGAGTGGTGTGGGCAGTGTGCGGAGTTGCGTTATCATGCAATAAAAGCATGCCGCTTCTGGTTGTTTGCGTCAAATGTTGGCTTTCAGTTTTTCCAATGTTGCACAGTAAAGCTGTGCATTCATTGTTCCTCCCTTCGGCAAGAAATCCACCAACAGAACACCTTGTCAATCCCAGAACACTGTGGTCATGACTTTTAGGGACACTTGGAACAGCTTTGAATTTTTTGTGCACAGGAGATTATGGATGTTTCCAGGTCACGGAGTCTTGTTTGCTCTCCGGGGTAAAGTGATGAACCCATATTTCATCTGCTGTGACTATGCAAGCGAGAAAATCCTCTCCTTTGTCGCTGTATCGCAACAGGTTCTCCAGACACATCCACATGCATTTTGCTTTGTTCTCATTTGACAATTGCCAGGGCACCCAGCGGCAGCACATCTTTCAAAAGCCAAGGACACTGAACAATTTCTTGAACAGTTGACTTACTCATGTTCACTATTTGTGCAATTTCGTGCAGTTTCACTCGCCTGTTTTCAAGAACGATGCCCTTAATACACAAAATGTTGTCTTCTGTGTTGCTCAATGAAGGCCTGCCCACTATAAATTCATTGCACCAAAAATACATCCGCTTCTTCAAAAATACATCACCTTTTCACCACACACAGCAACCAGTTCACTGTGATATGTAACTTGGTGAAGACCCTTTTGTTTGCAAAAAGCGAATAACTTCACAAACACCTGTTTTGGACCACACTCACACAGTAACTGCCATTTTGCAACTGGAATCTGTTGTGAGGCGACAGTACCGCAACACTGAACTGCTGGTCTTTTTGAACGTTATTAACGGGTATATCTGTCCACTGCGTTTCATCTCATTCCCTTTCACCATTATTAAGAAAAAAAATGTGTTACCTTACTTTTTGGAAACCCCTTGTGCTACTGCATTTGAATGGTATAAGACAGAGATAGTCAATGTTGTGTTCTACATTCAGAGACTTCTGAAATGCATTTCCTGGCTGATGCTGCAATTTTGAGAGAAAGGCAGCTGGTTCTTGTTGTGCAACGTCCATACCCATTCCGCACTTGTTGTGAAGACATTTCTAATGAAACATGCATTGTACAGATCAACCATCCATTCTGCTCTCCCAATCTAGCACCAACAGATGCCTTCCTCTTTCCTAAGGTGAAAACTGCCCTCAAAGGAAAGAGATATCAGGACGCCGTGGACAAAAAGAAGTAACTGCCGAACTGAAGATTATTACTATATTTAATACTATTCATATACCACATGAAGTTAAGAATTTAGTTTACTAAGCTATTTGCCTAAACTATTATACATTAAGGCAACATTTTAGGCATCTCATCGATACTTATCAGACCATACTGCTGACAGACTCCTCTTACCAATGCCTGAAATGTCACCTTAACGTATAGTAGTTTAGACGGATTTTATTAACTTAATAAAATCCGTCTTAATAAAATCTTAATAAATTAATAGTTTATTAAGTTTATTAACTTAATAAACTATATTATTAATTTCTCATGGTATATAAGTGGTATTAAATATAGTAATAATCAATGGAAAGCAACCCAGTAATGTCCTTCCCCAATTATATCGGATATTTTCAGAAGCTTTTTGGTCAGTTGGCAATTAATTAGAATTAAAATAAAACCATTTTTGAGCTCCTTCACTTTGTGTTCTTTGTATTTCATTAGTCCGCGAACTTGATTGCCACACTCATACAACAGCTGAAACGCAAGAGAATTTATTGAATGGCATTCTCTACTACTACTTTTAATGATTACTCCTTTGGCAACAACAAGAAATTCTAAGAAACAAACCACTGTTTGTAACTGAGCCAAAATCCTTCCCAGTTCATTCACAAAAATGGTTATTGGTAGAATTCTTAGAATGTTCTTAACCAGTCAAATAAGTATACAACACCTCCATGCCACCATGCAAGAGGAAGCATTCTTCAGTATAAGCCAAATGACATATTGGCAAGAACTTTTTCTTTTGTATGGTACCTGGCAATGCCTATTATAAACAATTTCACCAATACTAAGAATATTCCCAGCTACCCCAATTGAGTGCATCAACAGAGGGCAATTTATATTCTGTAAAACAGCGATTCTATCAAACCCAGTCATGTACTTCCTGATGAATTATACGAGCACAAAAACACTTTTCTTTTGGTGAACTAAAAAACTATTTCTGGAATTTGGTATCTCTCTCATTTTCTTGATGGCCACTGAAAATAACAATCACAAATAAAATGATCTACGAAATCAAAAACTTAAAATGTATTGTCGTCAACACTGCAAATATTGCCAGGAATAATCTCAGATACCGTGGTAATACTTATACACATGCGATTTTTAAAATAACAAACTATCTAAATATAGCACCAATACTTTAAATTGATTCAAACTATCCATTTTCACAGCACCAGATGGAAAATGGTTCCAACAATCAATTACTCTCCAGCAGAAAGCAAGTTTCGACACACCTATCCTGCAACCATCCTTTTACAATTTAATTTTCCTCCCCTTATTGCATCATGCTTTCTTCTTCTTCGCTTGTTTTTATTTAAAAAACCCTGTACACATGAAAAACACAACTTAAAAACAAACTGTCATTTTTCTCATTCTTATTTCCATTCTTAAATTTATTTATTAAACGAATCTAAGGGTGGAAAGAACAAAAAATGGGCACAAAAACCTTATTTGTTAGTTCTTGACTGATTAATCATTTGACAGAAGTGAGTCCAGCATTGACAATCAAAGGAGGGGAACAATGGGGATGAGCGATTCTACAGTAAGAATGGCAGTGGTTATTCAATTTGCAAGCATATAAAATCAACTATTACAAAATATCCCTCAGAAACAATTGAGAAAATAACATGTATTGAACATCATAACCAACAAAATGTCTTTGTGTGTAGCAGTCATAAAGAAGAAGTTGCCATGCCATAACAGAGCCATTTTTAGTGAACATGGCTCTTGCCTAAGGACAAGTTCAAAGGCATGAGAGGAAGCTGAAAATTCAGAAAATGCTACAAGGAAATCTACAATCAGAAAATGAACACTTTAATTCAGAAATCCACTGAAAAGTTTTTAAAAAACTACCTTCGACCTTCATATCAGCTTCCCCTTAAGAAACTTCAACCATATCAGCTGTAAAGCCTTCGAGACCTTACACTATCCCTCCAGTGCAGCCACCTTCATTTGCCTGAGTCAACTCACACAAACAACCCAGCTATCAGCTACTGACTCTAGCTAGCTACCTTAAGGAAAGAATCCAGCCCATCCATATGTATAGTTTATTATCTTAAGGTTTTATGCACAGTAACCTTTTTGCAATGTTAACTTTAAGTTTGTTAAATAAAATATTTTAGTCAAATGACTACATTTGTATATTTCCCCCTCTAACATTAATACTATATATGAAAAGCAGGTGTAACAATACTGTAGCAAATCTTTAAAGTTTGTATATCCCCTATTATTGTGTTTAAATGCTTCCTATTTCACATGTTTTTGTTATACACAGATTTGTAGTAGCATAGCCCCTGCACATAATGAGAGTAGATTGTACTATAGACAAATTCAATCCGTTTCTGAGAGAAATGAAAACAACCTCTCATGCTTCTGTATCAGTATTCATATTATGAATATTAACAATTCACATGAATTAATATTCATATCCATTCACTGCCAACATAGATGACTGATGGACACAAGGCAGGTCAGTAAAGATCCATATTCATGTAGAATCCCTGTAACAAAAGGATGAATCAAATTCTGTCAAATAAACTAGACAGCTCTTCATGAACTGATTTAAGCCCTCCCATTTATAAAGGAAGCCAATGACAGATTTGAACTTCCCTTTGCCAACAGTTACACTTCTCTCTGCTGCTGTTTTAACAAAATGACACATAATTAGTTACCAAAACTTGCACAAATACTATATAGATTAGCACTAGTACAGGCAAATAATGTAAGAAAGCAAGCTTATGCAGCATCAGCCAAAAAAAAAAAAAAAAAAAAAAAAAAAAACAGTCCCCATTTCATCCCTCCGTTTATTCCAAATACCTGTTCAGCTCAGCCTTAAATTTATTTAGGCTGTCAACTTCCACAACAAAGGATGGAAGTCTGTTCCACCAACCAACTACCCGGTGGCTAAAGGCAAACTTGCACACATCTATCCTACATCTGTCTTTCCTCGATTTGAATTTATGCCCACTCACGTGATTATTCTGAGCAAGAGGAAGAATCCCATCAGCATTGATGCATGCTCAAACCATTCAAAGTTTTATACACCTCAATCAGATCACCTCGCAGGTGCCTAGTCTCCAGAAACTGTAACCTGCAAAACTTCCGCCTTTCTTCGTAAGAGCAACCCTTTGTTCTATTCACTAATATTGCTGCCCTTCTCTGTACTCGTTCCAACAGCTCTATATCCTTAAAATGAGGCCTCCAGACCTGTATACAGTACTCAAGGTGTAGCCTGACCACTGCATTATACAAGGGGATAATCACCTCCTTATCCCTGCTAGAAAAATTCCCATATATCATTGACAAGATACTATGAGCTACCCTTGCAGACCGTCTGCACTGCTCAAAAAAACTTCATATCTGCCTGCACAATTACCCCCAGGTCCTTTTTGCTCTCTACCACTGTCAGTATAGTACAACAGAGTTGATACGTTACTCTGGGGTTACTGCTTCCCATATGTAGTACTTTATATTTGTCAATGTTAAACTTCATTTGCCACCTCTCAGCCCATCTGCTCAACTTTTCTAGATCCTGTTGCAGCAGCGTACTGTCATTAGTGTCCTTAACAACCCTGCCAACCTTCATATCATCTGCAAACTTGGACATTAAGCTTGATATACCATCATCAATATCATTTATAAATACAGAAAACAACAACGCTGAACCCTGAGGGACTCCACTAATAACATTAGTCGACGATGAGCAGTGTCCATTGATTACCATTCTCTGTCTTCTCCCCCTCAACTACCCCTTTATCCATAGCAGCAATTTGTGCAGCAGTCTTCCATGTGAAACAGTATCAAAAGCCTTTCTAAGATCCAAATATATGATATCAAAGTTATTCACTGCATCCAGTTCCTTTGTGACCACATCATAGTATCCAATCAAATTGGTCAGGTAAGACTTTCCCTTAACAAAACTATGCTGTGTCTGAGCTATAACCGAAGTCTTGTCTAGATCAGTGTTTCTCAATCTTTTTACTCTCGTGGCACATTTTCCAAAGAAGAAAAATTTCGCGGCACACCTACGTAGTCATAGAAGAAGAAATTTCTAAATTTCGCGGCACACTTGGAAAATTTTGCGGCACACCCTTTGAGAAACACTGGTCTAGATGATTGTGCAGTGCTTCTTTAACCAGTGCCTCATTATGAGCTATTTGATGTAGAAGAGTGGGTTTCCACTGAACTAGCCTTATACTTTCACAAGGAATCTGCACTTTGCCAATATTACTTCTATCATATTCATACTATGTCCTATACATTAATATTCAAATCCAAGTGAAATCCACCGTAAGTTACAAGCGCATGTACCTATAACAGAAGAGCATCTTCACTTTCCTTACTCAGTACATTGGTTATGCATTCATTTCCATTACTAGATTTGGTGATACAGTACTTGATTTCCAGAATACTGGTTAAGATGTTGTGAACAGTGTCCAATAAAAGATTTCAGCATGCACGCGCGCGTGCGCGCGCACACACACACACACCATTAGCATAACGAAGTAGGTAAAAAATAAAAATGGTACAAAATAATACGAAAATTAATATAATTTTGATTTAATATGAGTTATATATAAATATGTAACTGATATTAAATGGGGTAGATGGATTGCAAATTAGCAACACATATGACATACCAGATATTCTCCCTGATGAGGCAGAACATGCATTGGGAAAATGAAGAATCAGAAAGCCCTGGGGGAAGATGAAGTTACTGTAAAATTGTTAAAATTGGGAGAAAGAGACAACACAAACTGGCAAGGCTCTTTACAAATACGACAAAGCAGTGGAATAATGCAATCATAGTTTTGCTGCATAAGAAAGGATATAAATCAGAAATTATAGACCAATTAGCTTGTTATCCCATATCTACAAGTTGTTCACAAGGGTCATTACTAACAGATTAGAAAGAATACTTGATGAGAATCAACCGAAAGAACAAGCTGGCTTTAGGACAGGATTCTCAACTATGGATCACCTTCACGTAATATCACAACTAATGGAGAAAGCAAATGAATATAAAACACCATTATGCCTGACATTTGTGGATTATGAAAAGGCATTTGACTCCATATAGCATAAGGCAATGTTTCGGGCACTAGAAAGACAAGGCATAGATACCCCACATATTATGATTTTGAAGAAAATATATGAGAGTGCTACCTCCTTTATTAGACTAGACAAAGACAGTAGGAAATTTAAAATCGAGAAAGGAGTTGGACAAGGAGACAATATCTCCGAAGCTGTTTACTGCTGCCCTTGAGGAAGCTTTCAGAAGATTAGACTGGTCGCAGAAAGGAGTCAATGTGAACGGAGAGTACCTAAACCATTTACGATTTGCAGATGACATTGTGGTCATAAGCCACGATCCCAAAGAATTGGAGGAAAATCTTAATCAGTTATGCACAGTTAGTAAGGATTTTGGATTAAAGATGAATATGGCTAAAACAAAAGTAATGATGAACAAGTATGCCACAGAAAGGGAAATAATGATTGAAGGAGCAGTAATTGAAAAGGTGGAGTCATATACTTATCTGGGACAAGTTATTAGCTGTAATAATGATAAATGGCTGGAAGTCAAGAGAAGAATAAATTTTGGATGGATAGCATTCAGGAAATATAGTCACATACTGAAGAGCAATATCCCAGTTTGTCTGAAACGTAAAATAATGAATCAATGTATACTCCCCACCATGACTTATGGAAGTGAAACTTGGGCACTCACCAAAAGAATAGAAGAGAAGCTGAGAACTACACAGCGAAGAATGGAACAAATTACATTGGGAATCAGACTGTTAGATAAGAAGAGAAACACATGGATTAGGCAGCAAACTCAAGTAAAGGACATTCTTATCAAAACTAAAGAACTAAAATGGTCTTGGGCAGGACACATAGCTCGAAGACATGATGACAGATGGACTAAGAAAATAACAGAATGGTACCCAAGGGGAGCTAGAAGAAAACCTGGAAGACAAAGGCGGAGATGGATAGATGAAATTCATGAGTTTTTGGGTAGTAAATGGATGGCCTGTGCTCAAAACAGAAGGAACTGGAAAGTTGCTGGAGAGGCCTTCATCCTGCAGTGGATTGAAAATGGCTGATGAATTCATTAGTGAAATTCAACAAGCTATGAAGACAATGCTACTTTTTGAGGATTATACTGAATGGATAAATTGAATACTAATTTTGTTTATATCACAAATCTCTGAAGTGCTCTCCATCCCATAAGTTATAAATAAGTTACTACCAGCAGAATTCTTAAAAATATTAAGAAATTATATTGCTTTCAGGGTATTTTTGGCAATTTCTATATTAAAAAAGGTGAGACCTCTCTATATAATGGATTAATATATGCCAAAATTGCAATACTGCCTACAGTATTGCAATTTTCAAATTATTTAAAAGAACAGTGGAGTCAAATTAACATTAGTAGAGGCATATGATGCAAGAAAGCAAGCTTATGCAGCGTCAGCCAAAAAAAAAAAAAAAAAAAAAAAAACCCGCTCCCATTTCACTCCTCCGTTCGTCAAATACCTGTCCAGCTCAGCCTTAAATTTATTTAGGCTATCAACTTCCACAACAAAAGATGGAAGTCTGTTATACACAGCAGCAGCAAAAAAAAAAAAAAAAAAAAAAAAACAACACTTCCCATTTTACCCATCCATTCATTCCAAATGTTTGGATAGTTCTGCTTTGAATATATTTAAACTATCAACTTCCACAACAACAGATGGAAGTTTGTTCCAGCAATCAATTACCTGCTGGCTAAGGCAAATTTCCACACATCTATTTGACAACTGTCGTTCCTCAATTTCAGTTTATGCCCCCTCAGGTTTGTAATCTGAACAAGAGGAGGAATCCCATCAGCATTGAGAATGCTCAATCCATACAAGGCCTTATACACTTCAATCAGGTCACCTTCCAGGTGCCTAGTCTCCATATGTTGCAAAGGCTTAAGTTCTGCAATTTGCAGAACTTAAGCCTTTCTTTGTAAGAACACCCCTTTGTTCCCCTTCTCTGAACTCGTTCGAGCAACTCTGCATCCTTCCTAAAATGAGGCTTCCAGACCTGTACGCAGTACTCAAGGTGTTTCCTGACCACTGCCTTATACAAGGGGATAATCACCTTGTCCCTGCTAGCAAAATTCCTGTATATCGTTGACAAGACTCCATGACCTATTCTGGCAGCCTGTCTGCACTTCTCAGAGAAGTTCATATCCGACTGCACAATTACCCCCAGGTCTCTTTCATTCTCCACTACCCAGTTGGTATATTTTTCTGGGGTTACTGCTACCCATATATAGTACTTTGCATTTGTCAATGTTAAACTTCAGTTGCCACTTCTCAGCCCATCTGCCCAACTTTTCCAAAACCTGTTGCAGCAGCATACTGTCATTAACAACCCTGTCAACCTTTGTATCATCTGCAAACAAACTTTGTCATTAAGCTTGATATACCTTCATTATGTATTCTATTAATGAAATTAATAGAATATCTAATGAAGATTAGATATTCTATTAATTTATATTATTAGATATCTAGGGATCACTGAATATAATGAAATGTCAGGAAACCTAAGTAAACTATTAAAATAGATTAATAAAACTGAAATACACAAAACTATGTAGACTGCATTATACTCTTTTAAAGTGAAGTAGTGTGAAAGGTCAACTATCCTTTAAGAATCATAACTGGATTTAAAAAATGCTATTCCTCACCCAATGTACTCCCCACTTCTAATGTTACTGATAAACTAACAGAATAAATTTAGGTTAATGATTTGGCTTTATATAATCATTGTATAACATTTCCCTGCAGTCCTTATAGTATAGGAACAATATGAGGATCAGAAATGTACTCATAAATACATTTCTTTTGTAATTGAGGACCTGATGAATTTTGAACCTCAACTAGTGTTGGACTTGGAGAGTTATGCATCTAAAACTTAAATTTTTTATTAATTTTTATACTGGATTTGATGAATTCTGCAGATTTTTCAAGTAACATTTGATAGATTTTAAACAAAGATTCATGTGGCACTCATAACTCAATTACAAAAGAAATAGACTTGACAAGTTTTGCACCTAGACCCCTCATATGATACTATAAGGACTGCAGGGAATAGTGGCGTAACTAGGGTGAGGCAGGTGGGGCACTTGCCCTGGGTGCCAAATTTGTGGGACGCCTTTTTATAGTTAAAAATGCAAAACTTCCAAGAGAACAGTTTAAGGGGCACCATTTTTTTTTATTTGCCCTGGGTGCCATTAGCCCTAGTTATGCCTCTTGCAGGGAAATATTTCAATGCAGTATTTCAAATCAAATTCATATGCTTTACTGCATTCAATTTTCAGTCATGGGATCATTTTCCTCCCACTAAAGACTGAGACTGAACCTAAGGCTTATTTTCTACTTAAAGATATCTATCTGTTATCCACTGTTCTGTTTAAGCTGTTAATATCTTTTTTTTTAAACTGTATAGCATCACCATGACAGGTGAATTCACTACACATTCAAAACCTAAGAATCTTTCAGGGCAGGTCTATGGCTTTGTGTCAGGCCAGCTGAGAAGAAGTTGCTTCAAAACAGCTGTCCTAGCAGTGTTCAGATTTTTAAATGAATAGTGAACTCACCCATTCAGGTTATACAATTTAAAAATATTAGCAACTTAGAAAGAATAATGATACATTCTTTTGTTTGCTCTATTATAGATTGTATAGTAGCACCAGTAAATAATTACTTTTCAGCAGTTCACTATGGAAATACCACTTTTTAGGTATCTATGGGTGTGGATCCCCCCCCCACAGAAATCATGTAAAGTCCCTTAATCTTTCAATTTCCCTTTCTTCAAGTTTGTTACTTTCTTATTTGAGGGCCTGCACGATGTGCTTCTGCAGTCTTTGTAACATAGGCAACACCATGCCAACTTTGTGGAATTCAGGAGGTTCTCCCCACTATAAGGATAGGCTTTCTTTAATTACTTTCTTATTAGTTTATTAATTAATCACTTCTTCCACCTTTTATGGTAACAGTAGTTACCTGCAAAATATGTGATGTAGTTTCAGAAATAAATTTGTGACTGAAGAGTGATTAATCCAATTGAATTATGGTTTAATTATTGATTAATGACACCAAGAATGTCACCTCATTCTTTTTCTTAATATGATTTACTTAACATTAATTCTTTATAGTGAATAATAATGATAATAATCTTTAATAACTGTAAAAGATATAATTACAGTGATTCCCATAACAGAAAGCAGAGATTTAGGAAAACATTACAACTGAATAATTTAACACTGATGATGACAGAAAGAGTGAAAAATTCAATGATGCAGGAAATTAAGCTGCTAATACTAGGAGAAATTTGATCATGATTAGTTTATACTCAAAGGATTAAGGAACAAGGTTGCTGTTGCTTTTAGATGAAGTACTTCCATAAATTCAGATAGCTGACTCCTTGAAGATTCCAATTATTTCATTTCAGAAGAATTGTGTTTAGTGGTTTTATTTTGTTGAAGTTAGAGCAAAGATACAGGTTGTTCCTAATTAACTTGATAGGCATTCTCCAGCATATGCATATTTCAAAATGTTAACGTCATCCTAAATCTAGGTACTTTAATGTTCAAGTTGTCAATTCTGATTCTGTCATCATGGATAATTTAGATTGCTGCATAACAAGATCTTGAGATGGCTTTCGGATGGCAAGACCATCATTCGAGACTACGAATGAACAATATTTAATGTTCCAAATTTCCTTGAAGGGCAGATATGTCAAAGCCCAAATCAAAGGCAGAATACATGCCACACAAACATTAATATACTTCATTTTAAAGGTTTTGTTGTGTTTGACAGAGATCCATTTTTAGATTCCAAAATGCTGAATGTTTTTTGAGTGGGGATAGGAAATATGGTCCAAAAAAGCTTGGCAAAGGATTGCTTCATTTCAAGAATAACATCTAGAAATAGGATAGAAGGCAAAGGAGTGAGTTGGTAACAGTCAATAATGGGACTGAAAAGGGGTTTATAACTTAGGGAGAATATGACATGCTTTGATTTTTTTGGGGTTGATGGCAAGGTGAAGGTATTTTCAAAATACCTTGGCCTTGCCATTAAGTAATTTAGAAGTGTTCTTTGAGGCCAAGGAATTTCTTGAAAAGGGCTGTTGTTTGCATATGAACCAAAAGGGGGAGGGATATCTTTATAAAAAAAACTGAAGAGTAGTGCTGATAGGACAACTCCTTGTGATATTCTGCATTTAGTTTATCAAATAGCCACCATTAGTTACTGTGAAGTAAAAATGTCTTACTGACCGAAGCTGCTCAAGAAAATTATAAAACATTCCACATATCTCATAGTTGATCTTGACAAGATGGAGCAGATGTTAAAAGTTTAAACTGCATTGAATGCTGCAGTTTAAACTTTAACATCTGCTAATTTGTTATATCAAGAACAATGGTATGTATGGTCTGTTCAGTGTTCCAGGCTGTGAAAATCTTCTGTTTAAGTGACTGCCGGCAAGTAATGGTAGAGCAATCCTTTAATGTATAATGAATTGATTGGGTCCATCACAGATGACATGAGCTGCAAGTTTCTCATATGGACATTTCTCAATGCATTTTTAGAAAAATGGCAGTAAGTCTGAAATTAGATACTTTTCTGGGGGGATGCCATTTTGGAAATAGAACAATTCTGAACCTTGCAGGGATAGTAGGCTTGTGGAGGATTTCGTTAAAAGTATTACTAATAAGGAAGCTGGCCGACCAATTAAAAAAATAGAAATAAGAGTTCAATTAGTTCATTCTCTGAGAGACAGACTTCAGACAGGCTAGAAGAAGTGCAGTGAAGATCCTCTAAGGGAAAGCTAGCTGCTTGAGCATGAATCCCTATATCTGAGAACAAAATTGGTTCATTCATTCAGACTGGGAGGAAAGCTAGGGGAATTTGTGAAAGAAAAGATCCTTTTTGCCACTAAGTCTGTTGACAGATAAACTTGCCTAACGACTCTTGCTTCAGCTCTTGAAAAGCCTTTCTAATGACACACCTTTCTAATGTGAGGAGAAATTTTAGGTTTTATGAACTTGTTTTCTCTTGAATGCAACTGTGAGTTGGAATATATCCATATGAGAATGCAGAGTTAAGGAGATACACCAGAGAGATATTAAATAGGCAGATAACTTAGTCGATATTTGTTTTTCTTTGCACCAGCAAATAGTGGTGCAAAGAAAAATCTGATATCAGGTATTGCTATAGATATTATGATTTGGCTGGAGGAAATCTGTTGCATAGCAGTATCATTCCTAAGTAGGAGTCTCTTCTAACTCTCCTCTGTCTGTCTTTTAAACCAGAAGATAGACAGAGCAGCCAGTTTCATAGCAAGCATACTGCAAAAGTTTCTTGAAGGAAGAGTTATGTTGAAATCTCCATCCAAATGAAGGGGGGGGGGTAAGAAGAGCTGCAGATGCTTCTTTGTTTGTTGTTTGGTTTTTAGGAGCATTAGCAACTAAGGCCATATTGCTCCGGGATATGCGGTGGTCATTCCCTGACCTTTCCGCATCCTCCATATTTGGTGGTGACGGGCTCGAACCCCGGTCTAATCAAGAAGCGTGTGCTATGCACTGCCGCTCCTTCCCACCTGGCTACGGAGGCGCCACTGCAGATGCAATCCAAGCACAGAGTTCTTGAATAGTATGTTCAGACATGAAGGGGAATGGGAGTATGTCAACCATAATGATAGGCACTCACTTAATACATTCACTGCTTCATGCAAACATGCTGCATCAGATTTTTAATCCACGTGAAGGGAAAACTATTCTTCTTTTAAACTTTTTCTTTCAATTTTACAGAAAAAAAAAAAAAAAAAACATTTCTGGCAAGCAACCGTCAGTGGAAGATAAATCAGTCATAGTGAGAAGAAAGCCCAAAAATGCCTCTACCCTTTCCAATCCAGATGTCACTCAATCTTGGGTCAAAGAGGTCATCAGAAAAGTTAGCAATGAAAGTGTTAATGAGAAATGTTGCAAGAATGGCTTCAATGCTATTGTTTATATTTGAGCAAGAGTTTCAGAGATGAAACATTTTAAAGAAGGACATAGGCCTGATGTAGCCGAGTGGTCAGGAGCGAGAGTGCATAGCACGCGTTCTTTGAGTGGACCGGGGTTCAAAGCCCGTGACTACTGAATACGATAAATATTTGTATTGACGATTTATTGTAAACTCTACTGACTTGGTTGTCGTGCCGGAGTATAAACAGAAAATTTATTTATTTATTATTTATTTATAACTTCCCCATCCCTTGTGTTGCCCATTTGCTGCCAGGCATTGAAATCTGAAATATGCTGCCTGAGAAGAAATATCAAACTCATTTTTCTATTATAAGAAAAACTGATGTGTCATTTACAAATAACTCTGTAAAGGTTATCATCTTGATTTTCAAACTACAGACATTCTGAAAAAAGAAATTGTAAATAACAAAGCTATCAATTTTTAAACTTTTTTTTTTTAAGCACTGAAGCAAAAGCACAGCAGTCAAAGCTATATAATCACCACTTGACCTGTTGGTGATATGTACCAGGAATTTTCCATTTTGATTTAGTTATGAAAAAGAGCAATTAACAGGACTTGCATAGCTTTTGTTGCAGTCAAGCCTAGGTTTTGTTTCTGATTTTCCACCTCTTACCTCTGTAGCTGGAGGGCTTCTTCTTGGAAGCCAAGTGGATAAGGGCGATTGTTGTAAAGATTGCCAGCAGAGCAATGCCGCCAGGGGTCAGTAGTTTGCAAAAAAAGAAGAAAGCTTCTCTAATAATCAAATCAATAATGTAGAGCAAAAGAAAGGAATTCAACATAATCCACAACCATTAGGCCAAACTAAAGTGTGTGACCCAATGGTTTTTTTGTGGATTATGTGGATTAAATTTTTTTGGTAGAATTATTTTATGGTGCAAACAGGATGTCAAAGCTTTAGCTTGAATTTTGTTGTATTACCTTCTACAGAAACATATCTGATGAACTTCATTAGCAATGCCAATCTCAGATCCCAAATTTTTTCTGAGAAAGTTTGCATGTATATCAAGCAAATAGGTCAGTGTCAAGCAATTGTTTAAATTATCGTTATATACACTTATAACTAGGTTTTAGTGCTTCCTCCCCTCCCCATAAAAGTAACATCTGATAGACTTTTTTTTTTTTTTAGGTGGAATCCAGTACTACTAATATTATTCAAAACTGAACAATCACTTGTTCACTGTGCTTAAAGTGATTAAAATGATTAGTAACAGTTATATGGTGCAAGGAAACTCTAAACTTTAACTACCACAGAAATAAAAAATCTTATTCGACTCTCACCTCGTGAAGGCATCTATCTCTCTCCAGCTGACTGAATTTACCCAGGTTGTCAGCTTCAACTACCCAAGGAGGCAGCTTATTCCAATAGAAAGTAATTAGTTGATGATGACAGTACATATAGGGTCTAAATTTTTTTTTTTTGTTTTTTTTTGTTTTTACAATTACAAGAATGAACATATAAAACACATTCTAGAAAAAAGGCTGACCTTTTCTTTTTGAGGGACTACAATTTGAACCCTTACAACAGACTTCTATTAAGTGCTGTACAAAAAATATTTCCTCTGATTCAACATAATACACTTCCTTCTAGGCATGAATTGTAATTTAAAAATAACTCAGTAAATATGCAAACAGAAGGCTAACTGACTGCCTAACACTACAGATCTAATATAATATACAACCAAACCAATTAATATCAACACTACACACAAATATAATACATGACCAAACCAGTTACCACTAAGACTAAAATATAATAAAACTGATGATATAATTAATATATTTATTCTCTTTATTGCTTCAGAATTCTAATGCTAAATTAATTCAAAATTACAGTTGGAAAAAAACTATTATATATTAAAAAAAAAAAAAACCAAAATTGTTTTTATACAAAATTACACTTAAAAAAAAAAAAAAAAAACCAAATACACTGATGAGCCAAAACATTATGACCACCTACCTAATATTACTTTGGTCCCCCATGTGCAGCCAAAACAGCTTGTACACAGTGAGGCATGGACGCTACAAGATTTCTAAATGTCTTGTGGTATCTGGTACCAACACATAACCAGCAGATTGGAGATGCTGTTCCAACACAAACCACAGATGCTTGATGTCTGTGGAATTTGGGAGCCAGGGCAATACCTGGAAGTCTTCCTCATGTTCCACTAACCAGTCTTGAACAATCCGGTCAGTGTGGCATGGCGCATTATCCCGCTGAAAGACGGCACCACCAGATGAAAAGACCATTGCCACAAAAGGGTGTGCCTGATCAGCAATGATGTTTAGGTATGTGGTAGACGTCAGAGTGCCCGACACATGGATGACTGGACCCAGGGTATTCCAGCAGAACATCGCCTAAAGCATGACACTGCTGCCACAGGCTTGTTTTCGTCCCAAGGTGCATCAAGGCACCATCAATTCCCCAGGTAAAACACAGACACACACATACCCGGCTGTCCACATGTTATTTCCTATGGTTTTTGTTTTTTTAGGAGCATTAGCAACTAAGCCCTATTGCTCCAGGGATATGCGGTAGTCATTCCCTGACCTTTCCACATTCTCCGTATTTGGTGGTCACGGGCTCGGTCTAATCAAGAAGCGTGTGCTACGCACTACTGCTCCTGCCCACCTGGCTACGGAGGCACCTACTGTCCACATGGTGCAACAGGAAACGTGATTCATCGGACAGGACAACTTTCTTCCAATCACTCAAGGTCCAGTTTCGATGCTCACGTGTCCATTGTAGACGCTGTCGCCAGTGAACCGTGGTTAGCATGGGCACTCGGAGTGGCCTGTGGCTACACAGCCACATTTTCAGCAGGGTTCGTTGTACTGTGTGTTGTGACACATTACTCCTGTCACCAGCATTTCAATTACTGGCGAGTTGTGCCGCAATCACCCTTATGTTGCCATGTACCATCCAGGAGAGCTTTCGCTCACCTCTAGCATCGATGAGTCGTGGTCGTCCCACCTTGCTGGCAGTTCGTGGGTTTTCCCTCCCCGGCCCACTTTCGGTAGGTAATAACCATGGCTGACCAGGAGCACCCCACAAGCCATTATGTTTCAGATATGCTCTGACCCAGTCATCTGGCCATTACAATTTGGCCTTTGTCAAATTTGCTCAAGTCCACTGACTTTCCCATCTGAAGAACAAGAGTAACACTGATTAATGGAGCTCAGTATCAGGTGCTTTTTATACTGTGTCCTGACCTGCACATCAGTTCACCTGCAGTTGCTTCGATTTGCATAATGACTCATTGGTCATAATGTTTTGGCTAATCGGTGTAGATTTTATACTCAACCAAATTCGGGAAATTTACATATAAACTTATTTATTCAGTGTTTAGTACAGAAAAGCAGAGTTATTTTAATACAATCCAAGTCAGGAGGACATAGTTAATACACAAAACCATGATTCTAATTACAACTACATTTAATTCTTAAATATAAATAACTAGAGACGGTCGTGTTCCAAGCCGCTAAGTGGATTTTTCTTATTTATTGATTTGAAATTATTGTTTTTCTAAAACTTTTGATTTAAATTTAGTAGTATAACATTATTTTGTGATTTTCTGATTAACTTGGTGTATTTATTCTTTACTCGGCCTTGTAATTGCATAAAAGTATCGGTAAAGGTTTCCACGTGTTTCAACTCCGCTAGCGTTCGTAATTTTCCCGCCATTGTGATACGATAGTTGTATGCTGTACTAGATAGCGTTAGTTGAACTTCGTTAGCAGTTAAATTGTACGTTTAAATAAATACATATAACGACTTAGATTACAAACATAATATAATTAATTATATTTAACATAATTAATAACATAACATAATTAATTATAATTAATTAATAAAATCATGACTCAGACCAGAGCAGCAAAGCAAAAGGCTCAAGCTAATGGAAGTGCTGTGGCTCACAGCAGAACTGAGGGGGGCAGTTGTCCTCTGACTCACAGCCTTATAAAATGCACTGTTTGCTTGATGTTTGCAGAGCAATTGGGTACGGGACATGATACTGCCAAGAGGGATGTCTTTGTGTGTGCGCGATGCAAGGAGTGTATCGATATCAGGCAACAACTCGGCGTTCTTGTAGGCCTATATGAGAGCTTGAAGGACAGGGCAGATGCCCTCGAAGAAACTAAATTGAGGGGCCCATCAAGCTCTCAGCTGCCCACATCAACGCCAGAGCTTGCACTTGGGCATCGCGTGACACAGAGACAACCCCCAAGGCAGAATGCGCTGGTCCCGAAGGAACTAGTAGTTGTTGGTGACTATTGTCAGGGAAACGGGGAACATGCTTTGTAAAAAAGATAGGTGGAACAGGACCAGGGTATGTCTGCCAGGGGCAAAGGTTGATGACGTTGTAGAGCGAATATCATCTTTTAAGGGCACAAAGGTGATATAGTTGTACACGTTGGCACTAATAATATTAAGAGTAGGAGACCGGCAGAATTACTTAACAAGTACAGGTCACTGTTGAACAAAAGCCGAGAATTAGGGTTGAATTTGAAAGTGTCTGCAATTCTGCCTAGACACGATAGGAGGGAGTATATGATGAGAGCCTTGTCGATCAATTCGGCCCTGGAAAGATTGTGCAAGGCTCAAGGGGTAGAATTTTTTTCAGCCTGGACTGTACTTGTTAACAGGAGAGATTGCTTCTACAGGGATGGGATACACTTAAATAGAAAGGGTGCAAGAATATTTGCTGATGCTATCGAGGCAGTGTTAGGTGGGTCGGAAAACTGCTAGCTTGGGGGGAGACAAAGACCAATAGATTGACAGTAGCCACTGGCAGAGGTGAAAGAGATTCTTGCACTGCTTCTATTAGAATGAGCAGAAGCCTGAAAAACAAGATGCATGGTATTTCAGAGACTGCTGGGAGCCATTGCGGTACAAATAAACACATGGGTTGTGTTAGGGTAGCTAAGAATAGAAACAGGTGCAGGTATACTTGCGTGTACACCAATGCTAGGAGTTTAGTAAATAAATTTGATGAATTTGAGGTATTGCTCAAAACATCAAAGGCAGATATTGTTGGGATATCAGAGACGTGGTGTCACACAGATATAAGAGATGCAGAACTGCAATTTGGGGAGTACAACGTCTACAGAAAGGATAGACAGGATAGGAAGGGGGGAGGGGTAATGCTATTAGTTAAGAAACACATAAAAACCAAGGAAGTGAAGCCAGTCGACATCACTGGACAGTGCAATGTTGAGTCAGTTTGGTGTGACATAAGCATTGGGAGATCAAAATTGAGAGTAGGAGTGTGCTATAGGCCTAATGACACTGATGAGTATAATAAGGAACTGTACAGGGAAATAGAGTGGGCCAGTAAATCAGAGAGTCTTATAATGGGAGATTTTAATTTCCCAGATATTGACTGGAATTTGGGGGCTGGTTACTCACACACTAGCAGGGCTTTTGTGGATTTATTGGATGATTGTTTTCTACATCAGCATGTTCAGGAGGCAACTAGAGGGAGTAATACTCCTGATTTGATTATCAGCAGTGATTCTTCATGCATTAAGAATCTGCAGATAAATGAACCACTAGGTGGCAGTGACCACAATGTGCTGAAGTGGGATTTACTCAAAGAGGTAACTACCATTAGGGGTAAAGGGAAGGGTTATTGCTTCCGTAAAGGCGACTACGATGGACTGAGACAGTATTTAAATTCTATACAGTGGGACCAACTGATGATGTTACCAACAGCAAATTCAAAATGGGAAGCATTCAAAGAACGTATCTTGGAAGCTACTAGGCTTTACATACCAACTAAGAAATATTGTTCAAGGTTTAGGCCAAAATGGATGTCAGATGAACTAATGAGGCATATGGCAGAGAAGAAAAATGCATGGGATACTTACAAATTAACACATGACACAGAAGCCTATGATAGATACAAGTTGATATGCAACCAAGTTACAAAGGAGGTTAGGCAGGCGAAGGCAGATTACGAGAAATCCTTGGCAAGGGATGCAAAGAAAAACAGCAAAGAGTTCTTTACTTATGTAAACTCTAGAAGGAAGGGGATGAATCAGATTGGTCCACTTGATATTGATGGCCACTTGATATTGATGGGTCAACTGTTGATTATCCTGCTCAGGTAGCTAACAAACTAAATGAATATTTTGCATCGACATTCACACATCAGGAGTTATTCAGCGAGGGGAATGCCAGAGGTGTATTCAACTCTAGCAGTAAGCTACAGAATCTTGAAATAACTGGGAGTAAAGTGGAGGAGAAACTGTTGAAGATAAACACAAGAAAGGCACCCGGGGTGGATGGGATCTATCCAGTTATATTAAAGGAGGCAGCAAAGGAAGTAAGCAAACCCTTAGCCATAATTATGAGAGCTTCCTTGGACTCAGGGGAGGTACCCATAGACTGGAAATGTGCAAATGTGACCCCAATTCACAAAGGAGGATCAAAGGCTGACACAAGTAACTATAGACCTGTGAGCTTAACTTCTGTTCCAGGAAAATTAATGGAGGCACTGGTTAAAGAAGCACTGCAGGATCATTTAGACAAGACTTCAGTTATAGCTCAGACACAGCATGGTTTTGTTAAGGGGAAGTCTTGCCTGACCAACTTGATTGGATACTATGATGCAGTCACAAAAGAACTGGATGCAGGGAATAACTTTGATATTATATACTTGGATCTTAGAAAGGCTTTTGATACTGTTGCACATGGAAGACTGCTACACAAATTGGAGCAGTGTGACATTGGAGGCAAATTGCTGCTATGGATAAAGGGGTGGTTGAGTGGGAGAAGACAGAGAGTGGTAATCAATGGACACTGCTCATCGTGGACTAATGTTATTAGTGGAGTCCCTCAGGGCTCAGTGTTGGGTCCATTATTGTTTTCTGTATTTATAAATGATATTGATGATGGTATATCAAGCTTAATGTCCAAGTTTGCAGATGATACAAAGGTTGGCAGGGTTGTCAAGGACACTACTGACACTATGCTGCTGCAACAGGATCTGGAAAGGTTGAGCAGATGGGCTGAGAGGTGGCAAATGAAGTTTAACATTGACAAATGTAAAGTACTACACATGGGAAACAGCAACCCCAGAGCAACGTATCAACTCTGTGGTACTACACTGACAGTGGTAGAGAATGAAAGGGACTTGGGGGTGATTGTGCAGGCAGATATAAAGTTCTCTGAGCAGTGCAGACGGACTGCAAGAGTAGCTCATGGAGTATTGTCAATGATATACAGGAATTTTTCCAGCAGGGATAAGGAGGTGATTATTCCATTGTATAAGGCAATGGTCAGGCCACACCTAGAGTACTGTATACAGGTCTGGAGGCCTCATTTCAAGAAGGATGTAGAGCTGCTGGAACGAGTACAGAGAAGGGCAACAAGATTAGTGAATGGAACAAAGGGGTGCTCTTACGAAGAAAGGCTTAAGTTTTGCAAATTACAGTGTCTGGAGACTAGGCACCAGCGAGGTGATCTGATAGAGGTGTATAAAGCCTTGAATGGTTTAAGCATGCTCAATGCTGATGGGATTCTTCCTCTAGCTCAGAAAAATCACCTGAGAGGGCATAAATTCAAATTGAGGAAAGACAGATGTAGGATAGACGTGCGGAAATTTGCCTTTAGCAAGCGGGTGGTTGGTTGGTGGAACAGACTGCCATCCCTTGTGGTGGAGGTTGATAGCCTAAATAAGTTTAAGGCTCAGCTGGACAGGTATTTTGAACGAACAGAGGGGTGAAGTGGAAGTGGGTTTTTTTTTTTTTTTTTTTTTTTTGGCTGATGCTGCATAAGCTTGCTTTCTTGCATCAAATGCCTCTACTAATGCTAATATAAGGTTCATTAGAGTCAAATTTCATTTTTTTGAGAAATTTGATTAACATTATATTTTTTTTATCATCCTTACTTTTTATGCTATGATTAATATATCACAGGATATAGTGGCTTCGATTTTTATATTAAAGATAACACATCAGAGAAAAAACAGCTAGCTTGTCATGAATCTATGACTAATTAATTTGCATTTGCTGTGTGTAAACCAACACATTATTCTCTACCTGGTATAGACTAATTCAAACTTTTTGAACTAGTAACTGTACTGTTTTTATAAGCAACTGAGACACTTATCATTTATTTGCAAAGATCATATCAAAGTAAGTATTGCCGTGCAAAACAAAAACAAAACAAAACAAAAAAAAAACTGACAGGTTCTTAAATACATTGCCTATACAAATTGACTTTTTGTTATCCATTTCTACATTTAATAGGGTGACAGAATGTGAATATAAAATTAGTATGATAAATACACAATATAGGAACAAATAATCAAATATTTAATGTATAAACAACATTTAAAACATATTTATCTAATTTTTACATTTGCAGATAGTGGTGATATAAATGTTAGTTTGATTTTTAAATCATTAGGTTACGAAAATTAATAACAATATACTGTGTACTGCTACAAACATAAAACTGAAATTAAACAAGAAACAACAAAAAATATATTTCTTTAATAAATTAGTGGAATTCTTTCTGTATTTGTTTGTTGGCTATTTAAATGAAAAAAAGTTACTTAACTTTGCACTGTGCTTAAAAGATCGGTAAAAAAACATGACAGACTCATAACAGGGATCAAACAGATTAACCATGAAGAACTGATCATGATTAAAAATTTACGTTGTCAATATTCATAACAGCTGAGCTTCTAGTTCAGTATTTATAGTACATGGCTGGACCTGGAAGCTCGTCTTTCTTATAGCAATTAAATATTGATTTTTAACATTTCACCTTCTAAATGACCCATGCGCTATCTTTAACTCCTTGTAAATTTTGATGTGGTTGTTGTCAACAAGTGTTAAGCCTCTATACTCTGCGATGTTAATTGTGGTTCTCAACACAAATTGAGAACAATTTGCTACGCAGTTCTTTCAATTTTGCGATGACCCTGCAAAAATACTGACCAAAGGGGCATTTTTCTCCACACTGATATGCGACCTCATGCAGCAATAAGCCAAATTGAATACTATTTTCGAATAGTTATCTACCTGGAGCTTTACAAACCTCTAGAGTTCGTAATGTACTCAGATGTGACGAAATTAAATTCATGTTTAAAAAATAAAAATACATTAATCACAAAATTCTAGAAATGCTAAACATCATAGTTTAATATTATCCTTCTTTTAAAAAAAGTATTGTCAGGAGAGGAAATTCCAGCGGGGTTATTATTCTCTTCGAAAGGTGTATATTAGACCACTTCTCTCTCTCTCTCTCTAAATTACTTGTAAATTGTATATTAAGAATAACTGGTATGTGCCAAATGCAAACACTACAATCTGATAACCCATTTAAGATTATTTCTTAATTATCCAGATTATGATAACATGGTTTTGAAATAGAAAAAAAATATAAATAGAAAAAAATGATGCTACCCGGTCACGGGTGTTTTAACCCTAACTACGGACAGCATTGCCATTACATCGTTATACAAAAAAAAGTGCTAAAAAATGAAAATGAATTAAAATAAATACAACAGACAACTCATTGAGGGAATATACTTTACCTTTTCCAGCAAATTTGCTATGTGATAGGAGACACTCGCCATTTTGATAAACTTTACACTTTATGATTTTTATAACAGAGTTAAACCTCGTTCTGCCTACATTAGGACAAACACTATTCGGCTTCGTCCCTACACTACTCTCGGCAACTCTCACAACTAAAGAAGACTTTCGAGATTAAGGCTCCATTCACTATCTTAAATACAAACAGTGATCATAAATGTCAAGTCCAAATTCAAAAGGAACTGTTACAATTTAATTATAATTTGAAAAACTCTTAACAGTGATTTAGAATCTTAGATCATTTAGGAAGAGAAAATTTCACTGGTTAGAGAAATATTTTGAAGTAATTTTAATAAAATAAATAAAGAAATAATAATATAAAATTTAAAATAATAAAATTTTGGACCTGGCTCAGTTAAGTTGATAGGGTTGGATTCGAATGTTTATAATGCAGAATTTCAGTCTAGTGAATAAAGGTCATACGGTTTTTGTGTTTATACAAATACATGTATTATATTTTCCCTTTTTCTGATGTTGTTATAGGGTTTTAGGCGCATCAGTGACTGATAGCATATTCCACCGTATTTATTGTCTGTAAATTGGATGTATTATGTAGTGATTTAATTGTTTTCTGGACGAAAAACTCGAATTTCTGAGAGAAAAATTATGCAATCCTCGCCTGGATACTGACTAACTCAGCCACTTTGAAAAAGGCACATAAAATACTTCCCGTTATCGACGAGAGTCGAACTCAGCTCTTTTCCACCCAGCGTGAGGAAAACAGTAATTTTACCAACTGTACTATTGCGATGGCGTTTTTCGGAAAAAAAAAAAATCGGAATTCACCTGAGAAAGCGGCGAAACGCAGAACTCTTTATTGTTGGATGCTGGAAGAACTCCTTATTGTCTGAAGAGTCTGTGCGGGTAGCACAGTGGTATCGTCACCATCCTCCCCACACCGGGTGGAAGAGGCTCGGGTTCGAATCCGTCCATGACGCCAGGCTTTTTTAGGCTGAAAAAAGCTTTAATAGGTTTTTTCGTCACTCCGTGGCTGAGTTAGTCGGTCTCAGGTGTAGATAGCAAGGTTTCCCCCTCCCCCAGAAACTGGGGTTTTTCGTCCAGCAAAGCAGACAACTCTACCATAGAACACACGCAATTAACAGACATATGCCACACAGCACCGCAGATAAATTTAATTATTCGGGTGACTCTTATTTTTTTATTATTTTATTTTTTAATTGTCTGGAGGCTGGAAGAACGTTTTATTGCCTTAGGATTGGAGGCGTCAGTTTAGGAAGGATGTAGATCTGCTAAAACGAATACAGCGAAGAGAAATCAGTTTGGTGAAGGGAACAAAAGATTGCTCTTACCTAGAAAGGCCTCAGTTCTGCGAAATGCAGTTCTTGGAGACTAGGCACCTGTGGGATGATCTGATTAAGATGATTAAGGCCTTGAATGGATTGAGTAAGCTGAACGTGAATGGCATTCTTCCTCTTGCTGAGACTGCACACATGGGGGCATAAATTTAAGTCAAGAAAGGATGGTTGCAGGATAGATACAGATGTTTACCTTCAGCCAGTGGGTTGTTAATTGTTGCAAAATACATAATTCTGTTGTTAGGGAAGTGGATAGATTGAATAAATTCAAGGAAGTACAAATTTGTTTTGGATGATGCTACAGTGGCAGACAAAAAAATTTCATCACCTTAAAAAAAGTAATATTTTTAGTAAAACGTATAAGATATTGTGTGATTACAGTCATTTTGTTTGTCGCAAAGCAAAATTATTGTGTCAGATAACGCTTCTATTACATTAGCTAGTAATTGTAAGGTATTGCATCAGCCGTTTCTATAAATACGGCGTTGGAAGGGTATACACGCTCTTTAGTATCCTGTTTTTACATAGGTGTAAGCATGGCTCCATATGTTCAGTTGACACCAAGAAAAAAAGTGTAGCTGTTGTTCTGTCCCAGGAAGCGCTTTCTACATGCGATATTGCTGATTAAATAGGCTGCCACCAGTCAACAGTATCCTGGGTGCTGAAATTAAAGCGCGAAACCGGTGATGTGAAGAGAAGACCTAGATCAGGCCGTAAGAGAGTGACTACGCATTCTGAAGATCGATATTTGAAACAGCTGTGCCTTTGTAATCTCCATGCTGGTGCTCCTTTTCTAAAACTGGACTTTGAGATGGCCTCTGGTGTTGAAATAAGTGCACGAACTCTCCAAAGACGGCTTTCGGAAAGTGATCTGCATGCCTATTGGCACAAGAAGAAGCCTTTTTTGACCCAACAAATGAGGAAGAAGCGACTTGCTTGGGCTAAAACGCATGTTTCATGGACAAAAGAGCAATGGGACACCGTCAACCTTTCTGATGAATCGAAATTCAACCTGCATGGCTCGATATGTCAGAAGACTAAAATCGGTGGCATACCATCTTGACTGCATAACATCGACTGTAAAGTTCCCCGCCCGCCGGTCAGATGGTCTGGAGATGCATAACAAGCAAAGAGGTGGGGCGAATTAAGTTTATTAACGGAACGGTGAATACCGAAACCTACACTGCTATCTTGGAGGAGTGCCTGAAACCCGTTATGAGGGATCACTACACAAACGTCCAAAACTACTTTTTTCAACAGGACTCAGCACCTTGCCACACAGCAAAATTGATAAGTTTTATGCTATTTAGATTTAATGACGATTTTTGTCTTCTTGTCTCACAAGGCTTAAAACATACTTACATCAATGTTTTCCCTCATTTTTCTCCCTTACCTCAGAAATGCTGGCGTTACAGTATTGGACTGATCTGGCAACAGTCTAGATTTGAGCCCTATTGAAAATTGCTGGTACATAATATTGTCTAAAATTGCTCAGAAGAAGCCAATAAGTAAGATTCAGCAGCATTGTAAGAGTGTGGTACCACGAAATTGGGCAACTGTATATCCAGAAGTTGATTAACTCTATGTCAGATCGTTGCAAGGCCGTAATTGCAGCTCGAGGAGGAACAACAAAATATTGAGGACTTATTTTGCTGATTTACAGTACATAATAATATTACGTTAACTTGTCATTTCAGTTTGTACACGTAAATGCAATAAAATGTATGTTTGGTTGTCATGATTGCCATTTGCATGATTTCTCATATTTCCATTAATTACGCATTTTGTCCTTTGGGAAAATATTTATGGCAATTAGGTATAGCAGGTGGATTCTTTTTATTGGATTTCTTTCACAGAGATATATATCCCATCTGACAAATGCATCTCGAACATTTCTGCAGTGCAAAACACATTATTTGCAAAATTCACAAGTGATGCAGTTTTTTTTATCCACCATTTTAGTCAGCTCAAAAGAAAACCCGGATATCATGAAAATTTTGACAAAAGAAGGGAATGGACCAAAAGTTATTCATGAACGTTTACAAGCTGTATATGGTGATGCTTCTGCTTCTAAATGCCAAATAAAATTTTGTTTTATGCAGTTAAAATGGGATCGAATCCATAGATGATAGAAGAATCTATAGAAGATGATCCTGCTAGGGACGACCAACTCCAGTAATGTGCCAGAAAACATTTATCGAAACTGGGTATATCAGGTGTAGTCTTTTTATTGGATTTCATTCACAGAGATATATATCCCATCTAACAAATGCATTTCGAACATTTCTGCAACCCACAATGCAGCGCAAAACACTTTACAGTGTATTCGCAAAATTCACAAGTGCTGCAGTTTTTTTGTCCCCCACTGTATATAAGACGTGCGGAATAGGATGTGCTATAATAGATATGCGAAAATTTGCAAAGTTCCAGCAATCAACCACCTTTAGCCAGCAGGTGGTTGATTGCCGGAACAAACTTCCATCTGTCGTTTTGGAAGTTGATAGATTAAATAAATTCAAGGAAGAAGTGGACAAACTTTTGATGTGAATGGGTGGTTGAAATGGGAAGCTTTTTCTTTTTTTTTTTAAAGGTATGTAACAATGTCCGAAGTTCATCCGGCTCGCTCTCACAAAGAGAAGAAATGCAGTCCATCCGCATATTTTGGATGTATACAAAACAATAACACACCCAACAACACACACAAGGAGATGCTCAGATGATAATAATTTTCCCCCATTTATACACAGACTAAGAGTTTAACCAGAGCTGCAGTCAGAAGTAAAAGTTATTCTTGCATTGCTACTATTGGTACATGCAGCAGCCTGGAAAGCAAGGTGTCTGGGAATTCAAGCCGTGCTGTGGGTAATCATGGAACAAATAAATACACGGGCCAACTAATAAATACAAATAACTACACGGGCCAACTAATAAATACAAATAAAAACATATAAATATATACATGTGTTAGGGTAACTAAGAGTAAGAAAATGTTCATGTTCATGTACACTAATGAAAGAAATATTGTAGATATATTTGATGAATTTGAAGTACTGATTAAGTAGTCGAATACAGGCATTGTCAGGAATAGCGGAGACGCGATGCCACTTAGACATAAGTTATGCTGAATTTGAATATGGGGAGTACAATGTACACAGGAAGGATAGACAGGACAGCAGAAGTAGAGGGGTTATGCTCACAATTAAGAAGAATATTAAAGCAAACGCAGTGCATCCAGTTGACTTTGGTGAGGAGTGCAATTTTGAGTCAGCCTGGTGGGATATAAACACTGGGAAAACAAACTTGAGAGTAGTAGTGCGTTAAAAGCCCAATGACTGTGATGAGTATACTAAACAGCTATACAAGGAAATAGAATGGGCTAGCAAATCAGAATGTCTCATAATGGGGATTTTAACTTTCCAGATGTTGACTGAAAAACTGTGGGTTGGTCACTTACACACTAGCAGGACTTTTGTGGATTTCTTGGATGACTGTTTTTTACAGCAGCATGTTAGAGACGCAACAAGACGAAGCAATAATAGAACTGGTTAACAGAAGTGATTCCTCCTGCATTAAGAATATGGGGGTAAGAAACCTACTGTGTGGTAGCGATCACAGTGTACTAATCTGGAATTTAATTAAAGACACAACTACTGTCAAGAGTAAAAGGAAAGGGTTTTGCTTTTACAAGGCCTCAGACAGTTTTTAATTATCTGCAGTGGAACCAACTGATGATGCTACCAACAGCAAATTCTAAATGGGAGGTAATCAAAGAAGCTACTAGGCTTTTAACACCAACAAAGAAATATTGCTCAAGGCTTAGACCTAAATGGATGTCAGATGAACTATAGAAGCACTTGAGGGGAACAAGAAAAGTGCATGGAATGAATATAATTTATCAGGTGATAGAGAAACCTATCGTATATATAAATTAGTATGTAATCATGTCACAAAGGAGGTTAGGCAAGCCAAGGCAGATTATGAGGTCTTTGGCAGAGAATTCAAAGAAAAACAGCAAAGACTTCTACGCTTATATTAAGAGTAGAAGCAAGGAGTTGAAGCACATTGGGCCACTTTATGTCTGTGAGTTAACTGTTGATGACCCTGCTCAGGTTGCATACAAATTCATTAGGTATTTTGCATCAAAATTCACAAACGAGGAACTCTTTAGGAAGGGGATGACCATGGTAGGATTTCCCATTAGGTACCATAAGCACAGTGCCTAGGGCCTACTAAACATTTAGAGCCTACGATGGAAAGGAAAAATTAAAAAAAAAAAAAACAACAGTTCACACTTTTCACCGTGACTAACGAAAAATGAGCTGAGAAAACAAGTGTGCAATCGACTCTAAGAGCTTCAATTCAACTATAATAAATGATAAACCACCTCAATTGACAGAATGACCATCACTTCGTTTCGACTTGAGTTAATTGACCTGATTAGCAGTCAAAGTGTTAAAATAGAAGAAACATTTCACTCCCCTTTTGTTAGCACATTTCGGAAATAAAAGTGCCTACAGACTACGAACACCAAAATCAAGTCCTGGGGATACCAGAAGTTTATCAAACTCTAACGACAAACTAAATGACTTGGTGATAACTGACACGAAAGTGGAGGAGAAATTGTTGGGGACGAATATAAAAAAAGGCATCGGCGGCGCATGGAAACTTACCAATTATATTAAAGGAGGCAGAAAAGAAAGTAAGCAAACCCTTAGCCATAATTACGAGAGTAGCCATAGAATCAGGGGAGTTCCCTAAAGACTGGAGGAGTATAAAAATATCCAAAATTCATAAAGGAGCATCAAAAGGCGACATGAGTAATTACAGACGTGGTAGCTTACCATCTGTTCCAGGAAAAATAATGAAATCACTAGTTAAAGAAATAATGCAGGACATTTGGACAGGTGTGCAATTATACGGCAATGACAACATGGATTTGTTAAGGGGCGGTCTTGTCTAACCAATTTAATAGGTTACTACAAATGATGCAGTGACCAAGGAACTGGATGGAAAAATTATTCTGATATCATATACGGTACTTGGATTTCTAGAAGGCTTTTGATACCATTACATATAAAAGACTGCCTAACAAACGTGAGCAACGTGGCATTAAGGGCAAATTTACTTTGGGTAAAACGATGGTTAAGTGGAAGAAGGCAGAGAGTGGTTATCAATGGGCACTGCTCTTCGCGGAGTAATGATATTAGTGGAATACTTCAGGTTCAGAACTGGATCCGTTGTTGTTTTAAATGTTTATGAATGATATTGATGAAGGTATATCAGATTTAAAGTCTAAGTTTGGAGATGCTACAAATGTTGGAACGGTGGTTAACGACAGCCATCAGGGTGAGCTACTGCAACAAGATCTAGGAAATTTTGGTCGATGGGAAGATAAATAGCAGTTGAGATTTAACGTTAACAAATGCAAGGTACTAAACATTGGTAGCAGTAACCCCAGAGTAACTTATCAATTGTGTGATACTTCACTCAGGGGAGTGAGAATGAAAAAAAAAAAAAAACCCTTCCCATTTCACTCACACGTTTGCTCCAAATGATTGTTTAGTTCTGCCTTGAATTTCTTTAAGCTGTCCACTTCTACATGTAGAAGTGGACAGCTTCCACTTCTATTTGTAGGTATTACTTAGTATCGGTAAGGGTATCAAATCGACGTGTTACAAGTTCCAGCTCCGTTGAACGAGAGGTTTTTTTTTAACGATATTTAGCCGATTTATTAACCAATTGTTATATCAAATTATTTTCTGTAAGTAGCTAATCAGGATCCTTAGTTTATTCTGAATTGAGACAGCGAGATTTGGAAGTTAATCGATACTTAAGTGTCCGTAGACTCACCGTTCGTAAATTGCCACCACTGTTGCGCAATACAAAATATCTCGAACTCGATAGCATAAGCTTGGTACATAATACAATATTGTCAATTAATCAGTAAATCTATTAATCTTGTTGAACTTCATTGTCAATTAAATTGTACTTTTAACTATATACATATAACGACTTAGATTACGTAACATAAATAATTAGCAAAAATAAATAATTAGCAAAAATAAATAATTAATACTTAACTTGATACGGAAGTTTTTAAAGGGATTTCGTAGATAACACTCGATACTGAAACATAAATATAGCGTTATAACTGTGTTGGGATACAAGTTTAGGGTTTTAATTTTGTACTGAAATTGAAATTTTATTGAAATTAAATCGAAATCATGACTCAGACCAGAGCAGCAAAGCAAAACGCTCAAGCTAATGGGAGTGCTGTGGATCAGGGAAGAACTGAGGAGGCAGTTGCCCTCTGAATCACAGCCTTTTAAAATGCACTATTTGCTTGATGTTTTTTTGGAGCAGTCAGGTACGGGACATGATACTGCCATGGGGGATGTCTTTGTGTGTGCGCGATGCAAGGAGTGTAAGGGAATCAGGCGACAACTCAGCATTGTTATGGGCCTATATGAGAGCTTGAAGGACAGGGTGAATGCCCTCGAAGCATTAAAAGTGAGGGCCCATCAAGCTCTCAGCTGCCCACACCAATGCCAGAGCTTGCACTTGGTCATCGCGCAACACAGCGGCAGCTCCCAAGGCAGAGTGCGCTGGTCCCAAAGGAACTAGTAGTTGTTGGTGACTCTATTGTCAGGTAAACGGGAAAATGCTTCGTAAAAAGGATAGGTGGAACAGGACCAGGGTATGTCTGCCAGGGGCAAAGGTTATGACGTTGCAGAGCGGATATCATCTTTTAAGGGCACAAAAGGTGATATAGTTGTACACGTTGGCACTAATGATATTAAGAGTAGGAGACCGGCAGAATTACTTAACAAGTACAGGTCACTGATGAAAAAAAGCCGTAAATTAGGGGTGAATTTGAAAGTGTCTGCAATTCTCCCCAGACACGATAGGAGGGAATATATGATGAGAGCCCTGTCGATCAATTCGGCCCTGGAAAGATTGTGCAAGGCTCAAGGGGTAGAATTTTTTTCAGCCTGGTCTATACTTGTTAACAGGAGAAACTGCTTCTACAGGGATGGGATACACTTAAATAGAAAGAGTGCAAGAATGTTTGCTGATGCTATCGAGGCAGTGTTAGGCGGGTCGGAAAACTGCTAAATTGGGGGGGGGGGATACAAGGACTAATAGATTAACAGTAGCCACTGGCAGAGGTGAAAGTGATTCTTGCACTGCTTCTATCGGAATGAGCAGCACCTCGGAAAATAAGATGCAGGATATTTCAGAGACTGCTGGCAGTCATTGGGGTACAAGTAAACACGAGTTGTGTTAGGGTAGCTAAGAAAAAGAACAAGTGCATGTATACTTGCGTGTACACCAATGCTAGGAGTTTGGTAAATAGATTTGATGAATTTGAGGTATTTCTCAAAGCATCAAAGGCGGATATTGTTGGGATATCAGAGACGTGGAGTCACACAGATATAAGTAATGCCGAACTGGAATTTGGGGAGTACAACGTCTACAGAAAGGGTAGACAGGATAGGAAGGGAGGAGGGGTTATGCTATTAGTTAAGAAACACATAAAATCCAAGGAAGTGAAGCCAGTCGACATCGCTGGACAGTGCAGTGTCGAGTCAGTTTGGTGTGACATAAGCATTGGGAGATCAAAATTGAGAGTAGGAGTGTGCAATAGGCCTAATGACTCTGATGAGTATAATAAGAAACTGTACAGGGAAATAGAGTGAGCCAGTAAATCAGAGAGTCTTATAATGGGGGATTTTAATTTCCCAGATATTGACTGGAATTTGGGGGCTGGTTACTCACACACTAGCAGGGCTTTTGTGGATTTATTGGATGATTGTTTTCTAAATCAGCATGTTCGGGAGGCAACTAGAGGGAGCAATACTCTTGATTTGATTATCAGTAGTGATTCTTCATGCATTAAGAATCTGCAGATACAGGAACCACTAGGTGGCAGTGATCACAGTGTGCTGAAGTGGGATTTACTCAAGGAGGTAACTACCATAAGGGGTAAAGGGAAGGGTTATTGCTTCCGTAAAGGCGACTACGATGGTCTGAGACAGTATTTAAGTTCTATACAGTGGGACCAACTGATGATGTTACCAACAGCAAACTCAAAATGTGAAGCATTCAAAGAATTTATCTTGGAAGCTACTAGGCTTTACATACCAACTAAGAAATATTGTTCAAGGTTCAGGCCTAAATGGATGTCAGATGAACTAATGAGACATATGGCAGAGAAGAAAAATGCATGGGATACATATAAATAACGTGTGACACAGAAGCCTATGATAGATATAAGTTGATCTGTAACCAAGTTACAAAGGAGGTTAGGCAGGCGAAGGCAGATTACGAGAAATCTTTGGAAAGGGATGCAAAGAAAAACAGCAAGGAGTTCTTTACTGAAGTAAACTCTAGAAGGAAGGGGATAAATCAGATTGGTCCACTTGATATCGATGGTTCAAGTGTTCATGATCGTGCTCAGGTAGCTAACAAACTAAATCATCTACATTCACACATGAGGGGTTATTCAGGAAGGGGAATGCCATAGATGAAATAAACACTGGCAGTGAGCTAGATGATCTTGTAATAACTGAGAGTGAAGTGGAGGAGAAATTGTTGAAGATAAATACAAGAAAGGCATCTGGGATGGATGGGATCTATCCAGTTATATTAACGGAGGCAGCAAAGGAATAAAGCAATCCATTTGCAATAATTATGAGAGCTTCCTTGGACTCAGGGGAGGTACCCACAGACTGGAGATGTGCAAATGTAACCCCAATTCACAAAGGAGGAACAAAGGCTGACCCAAGTAATTATAGACCTGTGAGTTTAACTTCTGTTCCAGGAAAATTAATGGAAGCACTTGTTAAAGAAGAACTGCAGGATCATCTTGACAAGAATTCAGTTATAGCTGAGACACAGCATGGTTTTGTTAAGGGAAGGTCTTGCCTGACCAATTTGATTGGATACTATGATGTAGTCACAAAAGAACTGGATGCAGGGAATAACTTTGGTATTATATGTTTGGATCTTAGAAAGGCTTTTGATACTGATACTGTTGCACATGGAAGACTGCTGCACAAATTGGAGCAGTGTGGTATTGGTGGCAAATTGTTGCTATGGATAAAGGGATGGTTGAGTGGCAGAAGACAGAGAGTGGTAATTAATGGACACTGCTCATTGTGTACTACTGTTATTAAGGGAGTGCCTCAGGGTTGGGTCCATTGTTGTTTTCTGTATTTTTAAATAATATTGATGATGGTATATCAAGATTAATATCCAAGTTTGCAGACGATACAAAGGTTGGCAGGGTTGTTAAGGACGCTACTGACGCTATGCTGCTGCAACAGGATCTGGAAAGGTTAAGCAGATGGGCTGAGAGGTGGCAAATGAAGTTTAACATTGACAAATGTAAAGTACTGCAGATGGGAAACAGCAACCCCAGAGCAACGTATCAACTCTGTGGTACTACACTGACAGTGGTAGAGAATGAAAAGGACCTGGGGGTAATTGTGCAGGCAGATATTAAGTTCTCTGATCAGTGCAGACGGGTGCAAGAGTAGCTCATGGTGTCTTATCAATGATATACAGGAATGTTTTTAGCAGGGATTTGGAGATGATTATTCCGTTGTATAAGGCAATGGTCATTTCAAGAAGGATATAGAGCTGCGGGAACGAGTACAGAGAAGGGCAACAAGGTTAGTGAACGGAACGAAGGGTTGCTCATACGAAGAAAGGCTTAAATTTTGCAAATTACAGTGTCTGGAGACTAGGCACCGGCGAGGTGATCTGATAGACGTGTACAAAGCCTTGAATGGTTTGAGCATGCTCAATGCTGATGGGATACTGCCTCTTGCTCAGAATAATCATCTGAGAGGGCATAATTCAAATTGAGGAAAGACAAATGTAGGATAGATGTGCGGAAATTTGCCTTTAGCCAGCGGGTAGTTGTTTGGTGAAACAGACTTCCATCCCTTGTTGTGGAAGTTGATAGCCTAAATAAATTTAAGGCTCAGCTGGACAGGTATTTCGAACGAACGGAGCGGTGAAGTGGAAGGGTTTTTTTTTTTTTTTTTTTGGCTGATGCTGCATAAGCTTGCTTTCTTGCATCATATGCCTCTACTAATGCTAATTCCCTTGTATAAGGCAATGGTCAGGCCACACCTTGAGTACTGTATACAGGTCTGGAGGCCTCATTTCAAGAAGCATGTAGAACTACTGGAATGAGTACGGAGAAAGGCAACAAGATTAGTGAATGGAACAAAGGGCTGGTCTTACCTCTTACGAAGACAGGCTTAAGTTTTGCAATTTACAGTGTCTGGAGACTAGCCATTGGCGAAGTGTATAAAGCCTTGAATGGTTTGAGCATGCTCAAATGTTGACAGAATTCTTCCTCTTAATCAGAATAATCAACTGAGAGGACATAAATTCAAATTGAGGAAAGACAAATGTAGGATAGATGTGCGAAAATTTGCCTTTAGCTAGCGGGTAGTTGGTTGGTGGAACAGACTTGCATCCCTTGTTGTGGACGTTGACAGCCTAAATAAATTTAAGGCTAAGCTGGACAGGTATTTCGAACTAACGGAGGGGTAAAATGGGATTGTGTTTTGTTTTTGTTTTTTGGCTGATGCTGCATAAGCTTGCTTTCTTGCATCATACGCCTCTACTAATGCTAAAGCTAATGCTAAAAGGCACTGCAGGACCATATAGACAAGACTTAAGTTTTAGCTCAGACACAGCATGGGTTCAAGGAGAAGTTTGTCTGACCAAATTTATTGGATACTATGGTGTGGTCACAAAGGAACTGGATGCAAAGAATAATTTTGATATCATATATTTGGATCTTAGAAGGTTTATGATACTGTTGCACTTGAAAGATTGCTGCACAAATTGGAGCAGTGTGGCCTTGGAGGTAAATTTCTGGTATTGATAAAGGGATAGTTGAGGGGGAGAAGACAGAGTGGTAATCAATGGACACTCCTCTTTGTGGACTAATGTTATTAGTGGAGCCATCAGGGTTCAGTTTTGTGTCCATTGTTGTATTCTGTATTTATAAATGATATTGATGATGTATATCAGGTTTAATGTCCAAGTTTGCAGACGATACGAAGAGTGGCAGGGTTGTTATGGACACTAATGACAGTACGCTGCTGCAACAGGATCTAGAAAAGTTGAGAAGATGGGTTGAGAGGTGGCAAATGAAGTTTAACATTGACAAATGTAAAGCAGTAACTCCAGAGTAACGTATCAACTCTGTGATACTACCACTAACTGTGGTAGAGAAAGAAAAGGGCCTGGGGGTAATTGTGCAGGCAGATATGAAGTTTTCTGGGCAGTGCACACGGTCTGCATGAGTAGCCATGGTGTCTTGTCAATGATATAGAGGAATTTTTCTAGCAGGGATAAGGAGGTGATTATTCTCTTGTATAAGGCACTGGTCAGTCCACACATTGAGTACTGTGTACAGGTCTGGAGGCATCATTTCAAGAGGGATGTAGAGCTGTTGAAACGAGTACAGAGAAGGCCAACTAGATTAGTGGATGAAACCAAGGGTTGCTCTTACGAAGAAAGGTTTATGTTTTGCAGATTACAGTGTCTGGAGACTAGCCACCTGTGAGGTGATCTGATTGAGGTGTATAAAGCCTGGAATGGTTTGAGCATGCTCAATGCTGATGGGATTCTTCCTCTTGCTCATAATAATCACCAGAACGGGCATAAATTCAAATTGAGGAAAGACAATTGTAGGATCGATTTGCGGAAGTTTGCCTTTAGTCAGCTGGTAGTTGATTGGTGGAACAGACTTCCATCTTTTGTTGTGGAAGTTGATAGCCTAAATAAATTTAAGGCTGAGCTGGACAGGTATTTGAAACGAACGGAGGGGTGAAAAGGGAGAGGTTTTTTTTTTTTTTTGACTGATGCTGTATAAGCTTGATTTCTTGCATCATATGCCTCTACTAATGCTCTTTGTAATGCTAAATCAACCACCTGCTGGCTAAAGGTAAATTTCCGCACATGAATTGTACAAACATCTGTCTTTCCTCAATTTGAATTTATGTCCCTTCAGACGATTACTTTGAGCAAGTGGAAGAATCCCATCAGCATTGAACTTGCTCAAGCCATTGGAGTCCTTACACACCGCAATCTGATCTCCTCGCAGGTGTCTAGTCTCCAGGCACTGTAATTTGGAAAACTTAAACCTTTCTTCGTAAGAGCAACCTTGTGTTCCATTCACTAATCTTGTTGCCGTTCTCTGTACTCGTTTCAGTAGCTCTACATCCTTCCTAAAATGAGTTCTCCAGACCTGTATTCAGAACTCAAGGTGTGGCCTGAGCATTGCTTTATACAAGGGTATAACATCTTCTTATCCTTGCTAGAAAAATTCCTTTATATCTTTGACAAGACATCATGAGCTACACTTGCAGCTCGTGTTGACTGCTCAGAAAACTTTATATCTGACTGCAAAATTACCCCGAAGTCCTTTTCATTCTCTATCACCCTAAGTGGTACGTTACTCTGGGGTTACTGTACCCATAAGCAGTAGTTTACATTTGTCAATGTTAAATTTCATTTCCCACCTCCAGCCGATATGTTCAGCTTTTCTAGATTCTGTTGCAATGGCGTACTGTCATCAGTGTCATTAACACCACTGCCGTCATTCTTATCGTCTGAAAACTAGACATTAAGCCTGATATACCTTCATCAACATCATTAATAATTACAGAAAACGACAATGGACCCAACACTGAACCTTGGTAGGACTTGACTAATAATATTCGTACACGAAGAGTAGTGTCCATTGATTACAACCCTCTGTCTTCTCCTACTCAACCATCCCTTTATCCACAGCAGCAATTTGCAGTGCTTCTTTGACCATTTCCTCCGTTAATTTCCCCGGAACAGAAGTTAAACTAACAGGTCTGTAATTACTTGTGTCACATTTTGATTCTCCTTTGTGCATTGTGGTCACATTTACACATCTCCAGTTCATGGAAACCTCCCCTGTGTCTAAGAAAGCTCTCATAATTATGGCTAAGGGTTTTCTTACTTCCTTTGCTGCTTCCTTTAATATAACTGAATAGTTCTCATCCACTCCAGGTGCCTTTTTTATGCTTATCTTCAACAGTTTCTCCTCCACTTTGCTCTCAGTTATTACAAAATCATTTAGCTCACTGCCAGACCTTAATACACATCTGGCATTCCTCTCCCCGAATAACTCCTTCTGTGTAAATGTATATGCAAAATACTCATTCAGTTTCTACTTCCCTGAGCAGGATCATCAACAGTTGAATCATTTATATAAAGTGGACCAATCTGATTAATCCCCTTCCTTCTAGAGTTTACATAAGTAGAGAACTCTTTGCTTTTTTTTCTATGCATCCTTTACCAAAGATTTATTGTAATCTGCCTTTGCCTGCCTAACGTCCTTTGTGACTTGATTACAGACCAGCTTATATCTACCATAGGCTTCTGTATCACCATTTAATTTATATGTATCCCATGCATTTTCTTCTCTGCCACATATCTCATTAATTCCTCTGACATCCTTTTAGGCCTAAATCTTGAACAATATTTCTTAGCTGGTATGAAAAGCCTAGTAGTTTCCAAGTTTAATTCTTTGAATGCTTCCCATTTAGAATTTACTGTTGGTAACATGATCGGTCGGTCCCACTGTATAGAATTTAAAAACATTGTCAGACTATCATAGTCACCTTTACGAAAGCAAAAACCCTTCCCTTTGCCCCTAGTGTTAGTTACCTCTTATGTCCACCCATATCAACTGGCTGCACTTCCTTAGATTTTATGTGTTTTTTAACTAATAGCATAGCCCCTCCTGCCTTCCTATCCTTATTTAAGTCTATCCCATCCCTGCAGAAGCAGTCTCTCCTGCTAACAAGCACAGACCAGGTTGAAAAAATTCTACCCCAGATGATATACAATATTTGTTGAAGAATAAGAGAAATTAACCTCAATATAATACGTAGAACACTTGCTAATGACGGTCTCCAGCAAATACATGAAATTATAATTAATGCAAACTAATTACCGTAATAAAATTAATTAAAAAACAATTAAAAATTAAAACGAGTTCAACACAAATTTTGAAAAAGTCTCCTTATTCTTTTTCTAAGGAAGGAAAGACTTTTATTTTTTAATACAATATGTTATTCTATGTGCGACTTTTTAGGGGTGAAGCCGGCCCAGATTTTCTTTTGATGCAAGACAACGCCACTGCACATAGAGCTCAACTGTTGGAGGTATATCTTGAAACTGAAGATATCCAACGCCTGCCGTGGCCGGCACGATCACCAGATGTAAGTGTGTGTGACGTCCCTGGTCGTCTAATTGCACACCGACAGCCAACTCCTTGGTCACTCAGTGACCTAAGGTCTGCGCTAATAGAAGAATATGGTTTGTTACCACAGAATCATATAGTCACCTTTATATCGAGCACAGATCATTGGTGTCTGGCCTGTTTAGCTGCTGGAGGGTATCATACATCATGCTGATGTGATGTGACCATATTCGAGCATCTTTTATCGAATTCTGCAATGTGACATTTTTGTAATTCTTATGCAATCTCTATAAATGTCCCATATACATGTCCGAAGTTTCTAGCTGCCCGATTTGATCGTTATTCCATTGTACACCACCCAAAATTTGTCCGGCATCATCGCAAGTAATTTTATTGATAAATGCACTACTACTCTTTCCAGATGTCAAGAATGATGTTATTTAAGGGTAAACAACCGACCGTTAATCGGAACTGTACCGTACATTCTATGCTTACCCTAATAAGCAATATCCCCCGTAATCATAACTGTGGGGGGCAAAAGGGGCACTTGCTGCCGGTGCTATAAAAGCAGAGTCCCAAAAAAGGCAGAATTAAAAAGAAACAAACAAAGAACACATTCTCAGCGATTAGTCTGCGCATGTAGCACAGTGGTATCGTCACCATTCTCCCAACACTGGGTGGAAAAGGCCCATGTTCGAATCCCGTCGATGACGCGAGGAACTCTTTTTTAAAAATAGAATTTTTGCACTCCATGGCTGAGTTAGTCGGTCTCAGGCGTAGATAACAAGGTTTTTCCCCCAGAAACTGGGATTTTTCTTCCAGCAAAACTGGCAAATCGATCTGAGAAGATACGCAATTTACAGACAGAAATACCGGTTTATGTAATCGGTTACGGTGTTCCTAAATATATATATATTTTTTTATTCTCAGCGATTATTAGGTCCTTTCCCATTTAACAATCGATTTCTCGAAAACTATAGGTCTCATTGGAAATCGTTTTTCGGAATTGTGAGCCGCTGTAGCCTAGTGGTCAGGCGCGCGGGTGCATAAGTACACGTGCCTTGAGTGACTGCTAAATACGGTGCTGTTTCTTGTATTCTGTCTATCTTGTGAACTCCTCTGACCGTTTGGTACATCCCTGAGTATAAACAGAAAATTTTACATGTGATAGTTTTTTTTGTTAAAAAGGAAAAGAGTTAAAAATTTATCCACCAGGATTTGTTGTTGAATTATGGTTTTAGAAGCATTAGCAACTAAAGAAACCATTCTGCCTTCATCCTGGAGAAGAAACCATTCTGCCTTCATCTGGGACCGACTAACTAAGCCACGTTGTGAAATAATGGAATTATCACTCTGATTGTCTACATGGATTGGCGAGAATTTCATTAAAATTCCCCGGATTACACTCCAGTTTGAAAGCTGAGTAGTGTATTTAATTTTTACTGGCAAATGCTTTTCAGAATCAGATAAAAAAACTAAAACTATTATATTAGGATCATCTGGAAAATCATTTCCAACTACCCATATGTATTGTGTCTACAGGGTGTCTCAAAAATATTGGTACAAACGTTTAGGGGAGGTGGGTAACATCTAAAGGAATGTGAATCGCATAGGAACCCATAACCGGAAACGTCACGGGAAAGAAGTAGCAGAGGCACAAGAAGCAGAAATGACACAAGACAGTAATTAGTGACAAACTTTATTTGACATAATATTAATAATGGAGTACGAGCGAGATGGATGCATTTCATGATGTTACAACAGATGCTCGAAGGTTCCACCATGAGACACGATACATGCGTCACACCGACGCAGCATGGATTGGCGGACACGGTCGAACACATCTGGAGTTTCTTTGACAGTAGCAGCAGCACAGACGAGTCTCGCCACGAGATCCATTTCCGTCTCCATAGGCGATTCATACACGATAGATTTGAGGGCCCCCCACAGAAAGAAATCAAGGCTCGATAAATCAGGTGAGCGTGGGGACCAGGCAACGGGTCCACCACGGCCAATCCATCGACGCCCAAAACGCCTGTTCAAATGGTCAGAAACACACCTTCCATAATGGGCAGGCGCCCCATCATGTTGAAACCAAATGTTGCATCTCACATTTGCTGGAACATCGTCAAGTAACCCTGGTAGAACTTGTTCAAGAAAGATCCGATATTTAGCGGAGTTCATGCGGGATGGTAACAGGTATGGGCCGACTAAGCAGTCACCGACCATACCTGCCCACACATTTATTGCGAAGCGATGTTGTGCCGCATGGGGTCTCACACAGTGTGGGTTGTCGTGAACCCACACATGAGCATTGTGCTGATTGAACTAGCCTTCCCGAGTGAAATAAGCCTCATCTGTGAACAAAACATAGGCTAGAAAATTTAAGTCTTGAACACTTTCTTGGAGAAACCATTGCGCAAAAGCCACACGTGCAGGATGATTTTGGGAGAGCAGTAACTGAACCCTTTGGAGATGAAAGTGGTGTAAGGAATCGTCGTGCCAGACACGCTGTACACTGCAACGAGCCACTCCTAAGGCAGAGGTAACGGCACGCGTGCTGGTGGTAGGATTATTTTGGACGGCATTCAACACTTTCTTCCATGGCGGGAATTCGCGTCGAACGTGGTCTGCCCGCGCTACTCCTGTTACCTCTAAATGACCCATAATCGCACAAATTTTGATAGACAAGCGCAAAAAAACGGTGGTCCGGTACATGTCTGTCTGGGAAGCTTTCTCCATAAATTCGTTGAGCTGCTCGTCCATTTCCCTCTGCTAATCTATACACTAGGTGCATGTCTGCCAGCTCACAGTTCGTATATCGATGCATGCTCTTCGTGCGGCGACTACTGCTTGAATGAGTAAACCAGAAATTTTCCCTCTCGCGAACTGATGAACATCGCCGTCTACCGACTTCCGGTGACGTTTCCGGTTATGGGTTCCTATGCGATTCACATTCCTTTAGATGTTACCTACCTCCCCTAAACGTTTGTACCAATATTTTTGAGACACCCTGTATAAATTGCTTGTGTTCTGGTCAATTTGCCTTCTTTGCTGGACGAAATACTTCTCGTCTCTGGTCGATTTGCTTGTTATACTGGACACAAAATCCCAAGTTACCGGGGGCGAGGCCTTGCTATCCACGACTGGGACCAACATCAGCCAGGGAGTGTAAAAAGCCCATAGAAATTAAATTAATGAGTGATTATTACTGTGCCATTCCAAAAATCATTAAAATTAAGCCAATAGAAATACTACAATTATAAATTTTACGCCCGTCCGTTCGTCCGCATGTAACAACTCGACTTCCAGTGAACATTCATGAAATTTTACATTTCGCTCTTTTAAAATGATTTGTCGACCGTTCCAGAATTTCATTAAAATAGGATCAATAAAAATCCGGCAATTATTATTTATATTTTTGTTTTATGATTACGTAGACTATCCATATGTATATAATCTTTATTGTACATCACAGCAGCTTTGCCAAGGGCTTTACATTGGCTAGTGGACAAAGGCCTTGGGGAATGGGTCCACATCGAGATTCAGGTTCATTCCCCAGAGCCAACAACAGAATAAGTTTCGAAAATTATTTACAATATATTCATAAAGATATTATACTTATGATATTATTTACAATATTATACAAACATTGCACTTTTTAACTTTATTATACTGCCCACACTACTGTGCAGTTTGCCTGGATGAGGTTAGGCCATCAAGGATCAATCCCCAGTATTTCCGATCCTTGGCAAATTTGTAGAGATCACCGTCGATTGCTTGGACTGTGATGAGCATCTGTTTGGGGAGAAAATGGTCACTAAGGGCTAGTCTGTTAGAGTGGGAGCTGATCTCAGTGCGGGTTGAGGAATTCTCCAGCCGCATAGTTCCTAGATGTTTGGTTCCGAGATTATTCCAGTAGTCATTTTAGCAGTTAGGACGAGGCGTCTTTCCATTACAAGTTTTGGCAGTCGGGCAAAGTTTAGTGCAATTGTCATCGCAGCTGTTCTTTGCTGAGGTGGACGACTATGTTTATGTTTAATCCAACGAAGGAGCCAGTATTCAGAGGAGTAAACGTGCTTGATGTTGGTGGGGGCTGCAGATGCCCAGATTTCTGAGACATACAACACGATGGAGATACAGAGGTGAATACGTACCGACGAGTTGCATCCAGGTCCTTAACGTGGAGTAGTTGTTTGGTAGTCCAGCGCATTTGGCAGAATTTCGTTATGAGCTTGTCAATGGGGGTTTAAGGTCAGTTTGTAATTGAAGACGACTCCCAAGTGCGTATGTATATTGACCACTGGAAGGAGAGTACCATCTAGAGAAGCTTGGACTTCAGAGGGTTGGTGTTTCAGAGAAAAGACAATTTGGGCTGATTTTGCAGGATAAAGTTGTTGTCCAAATACGTTGTATATTGTAGCTGAAGCACTGAATATTATGTTCATCGTGATGCTGTAATTGGAGGAATGAAAGGGCAATGTGGTGGATGTGCAGAAACGGAAATAACCAGTACTTCAAGTCGAAAAATAATTACAACACTAACTGAGTTAATATAGGTACATGTTCTATATTTTTTATACATGAAGACAATTTAATATCTACAATAATTCATTTGCATAATGAATACTCCAGAAAATCTAATCGAATTCCTGCAGTACCTTGGAAACCTTTCTTTGATCCTCTCAGAAATCACTTGATATATATATTTAATAAGTCATTAAAGGAAGGTATTTATCCAGAAAATTTAAAATCAATATCATTATTTCCAATTCACAAAAATGGACCAAAGTATGAAGCTACTAACTACAGATGAGTAACAATGTTGAATACCTCGTTTGAGATTTTAATGGTATTATCCATCAACATCGCTCTCGTAGGTGGAATAGTTGGTAGTATCGGGGTCCTCCCCCATACCGTGCGGAAAAGACCAGAGTGCGATATCTGTCAATGACGTAGAGAATTTTTATGGTTTTTTTTCACAACGTGGCTGAGTTACTGAACTGCAACATACCACTTCCATTTCTTTTCAAACTCATCGAACATGACCACAATAGCATGAATCCAGGAACTTTATTGCCACACCTCGTATATATACGCTCAAAATGAAAGTTTAGACTAATTACTACATGGTGGTGGCCTAGTGTAATCAGTATAAATTTGATCCTGAGTTCTAAGTTCCTCGCGTCATCGATGGGATTCGAACCCGGGCCTTTTCCACCCGGTGTGGGGAGGACGGTGACGATACTACTGTGCTACCGCGCAGACTGCCATATTGCGCAGTATATACTGTCTGTAAACTGTGTGTGTATTCTGGTAGATTTTCTGTTTGCGGGATGAAAAACCCAAGTTTACGGGAGGAACTCTCGCCTGAGACAGACTAACTCAGCCACTTTGCGAAAAGATCATAAAAATTCCTCTCGTCACCGACCGGACCCAAACCCAGTCCTTTTTTTATGAGGAGGATGGCGATTCTACAAACTGTGCTACCCACAAGGGCTTCAATTAATAAAGGAATTTTATATACACTGCCCTACCATAAATATCCGGACACCCCTCCATGGATCGGGTTTTTTTTTTTTTTGCTGGCTCCCAGGATTGGGCAACCTGGGAGCAGGACTGCTGGCACCCACTAGTATTGCACTTCCTCTGATGGGTGTGGGATTTGTGCTTTTGCAAGAGAGATTTTAAAAGTAGATACAGATCAGGCTCCTCATGTCGGGGACGGGCTTCAGGTAGCAGCTGCCCTGGTGTCAGCTGCTGCCTGGTGGCAAAGTAACCTGACACTAACAACACACTATGCTCACAGCCATTTCTTTAACACTTTGTTTATACTTTCCTATTCAAAAATATGATTATTAATTTAAAATAACTTGTTTAGTAAACATTTTCTTGTTTTAAAATCTATAAGGCCGCCGTAGCCTAGTGGTCAGGCGCTCGGGTGCATAAGTATACGTGCCTTGAGTGACCGGGGTTCAAGGCCGTGAACTCCTCTGACCGTTTCGTCGTCCCGGAGTATAAACAGAAAATTTATTTATTTATTTATAATTTCCTTCCTATCTTCTCAGGCCCAATTTACAGTCGATCTGTCAAATAAGGTAAACCAGGTGGAGATGGGCGAATGCTAGGAGAATGCCTAGGGACAACCTTGACACACACACACCTCCATGGATCGGGAAACAGATCCTATGCATGTAACACATCACAGAACCTAGTGTAAATATGCACACTGGGCTTCGAACAGACAATTGCAAAAGTGGGCATGCAAGATGACACGTTCATCAGAATTACCTCAACAGTTCAACAGAATTGATCACCTCAGCAAATGCTAGATGCCGATTAACATGGGGTAAGAAGCGCGAATCCCTGACTGTAGAGCAGTGGAAAACAGTCATATGGACAGACGAGTCGAGGTTCCACTCTACCAGTCTGGTGGCCGTTCCTGGGTGTGGCGAATGCTAGGAGAACCTCCCAACAATGAAGTTTGGTGGAGGTAGTGTCATGGTATGGGGCTCCTTTCATGGTTTGGCTTGGCCCCATTAGTTGTTATCGACAAAACCACGAATGCTGTGCAATACTAAGACAACCTGGACAATTATGCACTTCCAACATCATGGCAATACTTAGGGGAAGGCCCATACCTGTATAAACAAGACAACGCGCCATGCCATACTGCTCGGGTCGTAATAGAGTGGTTTGAGGACATGGGTGTTTAAAAGTTGGATTGGCCAGCCCAGAGTGTTGATCTGAACTCTATCGAGTATCTTTGGAATGTATTGGATGGTCGGGTACGTGCAGGTGGAGATCGCCCAAAGAACAAGGCCGAACTGGTGGATGCATTAAAGGCCAAGTGGAGGAACATATCACCTGACATTTATAAAAAGCTGGTTGAGAGTATGCCTCGAAGATTGAATACAGTCATAAAAGCAAAAGGTTTCAGCATAAAATATTAAATGACACAATAAAAGCTTTTTTTTTTGTGTAAAGGCAAGTGTCCGGATATTAATGGTAGGGCAGTGTATATGAACCTTAACCATTATTTTACTCTAACACAATGCTTCAAAAGCTTTTACATCCTTGCATCATTTTATCAAGATAATAATATTTTTATGGAGCGAAAAATGGGCATATGACAGAAATAAAATATTTTCTTGTGTACATTGATGTTTCTATTTGTTTTAATTAAAACAGTTAATCTAAAATGATAGTTGAAGTTTGAAGAAACTTTTGGCTGAGATCTTGACCTCTATAACCACGCATTCAAAGTAAAAAACATAACGAATACATCCATAAGCATCAAATTAGGATAAGAGGTGAATGATTGCCAAAGTTCGTACGATTGGTCAAGGCCAACTGTACGAACTTTGCTCTTTCACAACTTTGGCAGGAATAAATTTGTTAGCTCAGTAAATTTAAGCTCGTTCTTCCTCAAATATAATTTCAACAACAAAAATTTTTCAAATATTTTTATCTCCATATCAGTTGTTGTTTTAGTAGGGTTTTAGGAGCATCAGTGACTAAGGGCCATATTGCTTCGTGTATATTTTCTGTAAATTGCGTGTATTCTGAGACCGATTTTCTGTTTCCTGGTCAAAAAAACTCAGGTTTCCGGAAGAAAAAAAAATATACTACCTAACCTGACTAACTCAGCCACGTTTGGAAAAAGGCCCATAAAAATTCCTCCCATCGTCCAGTGTAATTGGTCTTTTGGATTCAACCTGTTACAATAATAACGTCGAGGAAGAAAACGTCAAGGGGTATTACTGAGTCCGAAGTGGCAACTTAATTAGAATTTGGGGAAACTTTTCAATCTGGGACCGGGGTACCTGTTGCAGTTCCCTGCGCCCACTAAGGATCGACCTCGTTTTGAAAAACGATAAGCATCTTTTTGAGTTCAATTATTTTAACATTTTGAGGGGTGACTGGCGTGTTGTAATTCAGAGCATTGAAATAATTATGATATTATTATGGCAAGAAAAAATAACTGGCTTACAGGAGGGAAAATGTGGAAAAACAAACAGAAAGTCTTTGTGGGTGGCTCCGCGGTTATAATCACCGTCCCCGAACAGATGAAAAGACCTGAGTGCAAACCCGTCAATGGAGCGAGGAATTTTTCATTGGTCTTTTTCAGAAAAGCAAGGACAGCATGGTTTTTCTCCCGGATACTCGGGTTTTTCTTCCAGAAAACAGCAAATCGACCACAGAACACACGCAAAATTCAGTAATATTACATAAGGCGCAATATGGCCTAAGTTGTTGACACGCCTAAAACCATTATGTGTTTATTAACTGTATTGTGTGAAGCTTATTAGCGTGCGTTGTTTGAAGTGCATCGATGGATAATCGCCATCTGCAATTGCATCCACGTACGTTTTGTCAAAATTGAAGAAACTGCACGAACTTTTTCTAGTCACTGATAGTACGCGATCAGTTTCGAATGTTTTTTGAAAATATTTGATATTGTGGAAACTTAATTTTCTGCAATGGAATGAGGAACACGTCACCTCTTATGAACAAACCAAAGTGCACTTGAGTCTGGACACAACGAAGTTTCACAAGACGACATTTGCAAATTTGATACTCTCACTTAGATAATACAAAGAGGCCTTTCATTTATTGAAGGAATACTGATTTGGAGAAAATGATCTAAGATCTTATCAAAATCGTTAACGAGAGGAAGCTCATTAAAGGAAGCCAGGATTCGTTTAATGACCACCCAAAGCGAAATACATAATGCAAATTAATAATGGACAACTGAGTCTACTTAAAAGCCAATCCTAGTGAAGTATTGATTGGCATAATACGAGAATTAAAATCTCTTCCTTCTATGAGGCTATTCAAATGAACTTTAAGTTTTAATAATTAATTCAATTAAATTTTAATTAAGTAAACTTCTAATTAAATAATTCTTTTGTTATTTAGATTTCTTTTCTGTGATAATGTTTAATAAATATTAATTTGCGTTCTTTCGGTTGTTTTGTATTTCAACACTAGATGGCAGCACACTACGCACTTTTATATCTGTCACTTAATGAATATATTTTGCACGCGCCGAAATCAATGATTGTAATTTGAAAAATTAGAAATGAAGACAGATTTTCTCTTTGTACATATTTTATACATTTTTAGACTTTTAATGGTGTGTTTTAAACTGTGTGGAATATTTATAGAATGTTATTTAATAGATTAGGTGTAACTGGGTAGACTTCCATTGAGATTTTGATAGTGCAGTGGTGTATTATAAATGGCCAATCACACTCATGGAAAAGAGGAAACGCCAATTATTACTGCAGTGTTACCAGTGCCATTATAATTGTAGATGTTTTCGAAAATGTTATATATATATATCTCGTTATGTTATAGGGTTTTAGGGGCATCAGCAACTTAGGCCATTTTGTGACGTATATATAAAAAAGGTAAACTGCAAGCATTATCAATCCACTGCAGGATGGAACCCTCCTCAACGAGTCCTGTTGAGGGAAATAGACCATAATTTGCCACTGGTCCAGTGCGAGTTGGCAGATCGACCCTATTTAGCAGTCAGGGGCTTGAACCACGGTCTACTCAAAGGGCATGTGCTACTACACTCCCGTTCCTGACCACTCGGCTACGAATATTTAAACTATTAACTTTCACATCAACGGATTAATTAATATATTGGAGCATGATTGCAATGCTTAATAGGAGTTTTTCTGATAATGCCTCCAAATGATCATTAAAAAACGACATTAGATGATCACGGATGATCGGTAGGAGGTTGTTGATTTGAGTACTGGTTATCATTTGAGTTCACCTGATATGTGGAGATTTCAATCTCCCCCTTCAGCTCTCCAATCTCCAAGTGAGGATGCTAAGCAGTTTAGGGGCAATCGGTGTCCACCAAATCATTGACTTCCCCAATTGTCCCAGTTTGGCTAAAGGCAAACTTTCGCACATCTATTCTGCAACTGTCCTTCCTCAATTTGAATTTGTGCCCCCAGATGTGTGCGCTCTGAACAAGAGGAAGAATCCCATCATCATTTAGCTTGCTCAATCCATTCAAAGATTTAAACATCTCATCAGATCGATAAATTTTGTTTTATTAACCCGAGGAGGTTTTTATTTTTTAACTTTTTAGCGTTTTATTTATTTGTAGAAAAGACTAACATTCGATCCTCTACAGAAATTAAACAACTTTAATAAATCTGAAATAGTATTCAGGGAAAATCTTTGATACTATTCAAAAACTAAGGTCATATTCGAAATTTTTACTCTTTGTTAAACTCTTTTCTAGTAATCCTTGCATTTATGAATGTTAAACCTCAATCAATTTACAGTCCATTTGACTAATTTATCTAAATCTTCTTGAAGTAGGATAACCTGATTACTTACCTACTCGCCTGTGCAGTCATCAGCAAACTTAGATATTAAACTTGAAATATCAACATCAATATCATTAACAAATAATTAAAACAGGTGTTAAGCACCAAAGAGTGTCCATAAATATATTTATGGGCACTCGTGTACTAAATGAACACATGAGTATCCATAAATGGTGCGTCGATAATTAATGGTATCATATGCTAATTCATATGAGCTCCGTGGGTGACAATAGAGTATGTCTTCGACTCCATATTAAGAATGAGATAGTTAATTAGTGTCAGCCCTTACTCCAGAAGTCACATTCTTGAGCAAGGGCTCAAGAATGTGACTTCTGGAATGTGACCATGGAGTGATTACCTCTTAAAAGCTCTTCCATTTCAGGAGGGGAACGTCCGTAAAAAAATTTAGTACTCAATTGTCCTACCAGATTCCAGGTAATCGCTCTTTGGAAACAAAGGAACCTACAATGTTTCCACCGTTATTTCTTGAAAGAATGAAAGGGATCCAGAAAGAAAAGGGGGAATAACACCAAGGTTTTCGATGTATTCGTCCCTTTTAGGCCTAATTCAGATTCCATAAATTTGGAACAACAGCTTCGATTCTTTTCAAAATTTCAGAATTTATTTAAAATACCATGTGGCCCTGCTTACCAGTCTCCTCATATATATATCCTTTTAAATTTCCTTAAATAAAAGATATATTTTGCTTTGAAGTGTTTCTCTATTTTAACACTAGATGGTAGCACAGTTCAATTTCTTATCTATATCTGCAGAGTGCAGATTATGCGACAAAAACATTTTGTCCAAAAAAAAAAAATCAATACGTTGAATTGAAAATATCGGAAAAAAAAGAGGAAAATTTAAATATACACTTACTACCAAAATATCAGAAAATCGGATATTCTCATATACGAATGTTTCTTTTCAAATCTAAACGGAACAAGTCGTCTGAAACCGGGCTTCTATATAACGACACCCGGGCTATGGAACTCTACAAGTAAAGTTGTATAGCCTGGCCCACGAGCACTTTTGAGGGCTCTATGAGCATTTATGAGGTTAACACCCCTGCTTTAAGGACAACACCGGTCAAGCACGACTTTCAATGGCCATTTGTCTAGAAAAACACAGCTAACAACATTACATCGAAGACGGAATACCACAGGCTGGATCAACAATTTACATATCATAGGATGTAAGTCGTTAGTCTAGCCTGTGAAGTTCCATCTTCGATGTAATGAACTGCTCTTTACTTGTTGATCAACTGTAGATTCATATAAGTATGAAGGAGGTCACATTAAGAAATGGAGGCAGAGTGCATCAGCCTTCTGTCCTGGATTCTATAGTGCTCTGGTTTGGACAATATTTTCATTGCATGAATGGTCTCTCATCATCTTTGCTAGATGCTTTCTCAACTGTCTGATGTACTTAAGTATTGTGGTAGAGAAGATTTTTTTCTGCATTATTGATGTTGTTCTTCGAAGGTGGCAGAATGTTCCAGGATGGCAACGTCATTTTGCATAGGGCAAACATTGTTCAGGGATTATTTGAAGATCACCTTTGGCTTTTATGGTCTCCCAAATTGGTGGACTACGGAAGCCAAGGATTTTAGAGAATCATTCTTGTATAATCCTCCGGCCGCAGATGTTGAAGAACTTGATTTCTGGCACACCTCCTGCATTTCTTGTAAGGGAATATTGGTGTGAGCTTGGGCATGAAACTAGTCAGCCTATTGCTTTCACATTGCAACTGAGTACTCCCACTTTAAAAAAATTCTCTTCTGGGTATAACATCTTACAATTCAGTAGGAATTGAGCAGGATTGTAAATAGAACGTAGTGTGACCGAGTGAGCTTTGACCTAAATGAGAGCTAGCTCGATTTCCAAATCTAGATTTTCCCTGCTTGGAATGGAGTGTGTAACTGTAATTGAAAAATTCACCTGTGTGCTGTGGAGGAAGAAATACTGATCAAAGTACTTCCATTCCTTTCGCCAAATATCTGAAGGCAATTGGACCCTCTGCTGCAGATGGCCTGATGGGTCAATTAATTAATTTATTTTTTGACTTACGAAAGGAAGAATACACTCTTCCCAACGCGGCCCATTTTATTTCACCAAAGTCCCGTAGGGTGCGAAGTCCCCAATGTGCCTGTGGCGTGGTGACAGGCTATCTCCTTGAACATGAGGTGTGTCCAAGTTTACTGTTCCTGGGCACAATCACCCAGGATTTTCTCCGGTTGATTTTTCAAGGGGCAGAAACAAACCGGAGTTTCCGGTTTGCTTCCGCCCCTTGCAAAGTCAACCCTTATTCATCACGGATCACTCTGCTTGCTGCTCCCAAGTCGCCCTCGTGGGTAGCACAGTTGGTAAAGTCACCGTCCTCCCGACACTGGGTTTAAGAGACCTGAGTTTGAGTTCCATCGATGGCGTGAGGAATTTTTATGGGCCTTTTTCACAACGTGATTGAGTCGGTCTCGAGCAAGGGTAGCCGTTTCACTCGAAAACTCGGCTTTTTCGCTCAGCAAACAGCAAATTGACCACAGAAAACACACACCAAGCTCCAGTGTCTAACTGCTGGTTAACGGAAAGCCTGCCAGCCTGGAGAGGATAATTTCTGGAACAGCTGCACAAACCAGATAAGATATTCGTATTCATTTAGAGAACAGACAATGTAGAATCCATTGACATCTATATGTATTGGAATGTTTTCCAAGGTAAAATAAACAATGACCTTGGACTTATAGACCTTGTCTAGACCAATTCCTAGAAATGACAACTACCTTGGGGAATTTTCATGGCTCGATGCTTTGACCACTCTGACGTTAGACTAATTCTTCTGCCTCTCGAAGCAGAATATCTCATCTTCAGTCAACGGTAGCGAAATATTTTTTGCAAAGTCCACATTTGCAGTACCCACATTTATTTTTGAGCTATTTGCATAATGTTTCAAAGAAAGCAAACACCAGTTGAAGAGGTAATGCGAATCGAATGAATGAAAAACAAAAAGAACTTTTCTTTAAGGGGAAATCGATGAGATTTGCAGTAGTTCATTGAAGAGCAGAAGATGCATACTGACAGTAAACCCTTCTAGGACGAGGTCAAGGTGAAAATTTCTTCACTTTTTCCCATTTCGACACGTAACTTAGTTTTGATGTGAAAGAAAAAGAAGACAGAAAGTGACGCAAATGCTTCCTGGATTTCTTTCGCTATTTATATCTTCTGGGCACATAAGAAACACAGGAGCATTACTCTAAGTCGATACGTCTTCAAGAAATCGAAGTGGGTGAAAAGGAGCAGATATTATGTTGACCCATTCCTCACTCTATTCCACAAGAGAGGTATATGGGCAGGGTTGGAGTGTTAATCAAGAGAATACAGAAAATCAAAAAGGCCATATGCATTTCGTTTTTTTTAAAGATTTTTCATTCACCAAAAGGATGTCGTTCGCGTCCTCCTTATATTGTGGTGTTAAACACTCTGATCTTATACGTGTACCAATGGATTTAGACGATCAAATCAATGTTGCTTATTGAGATGTAGGTTGAGTTGTTTAGAAGTTGAGTCCAAGGAACTAAGGCCATTAGGTGAAAATATATTTTGTCTGCGTTATTCTCTGATGGGTTTGTCTGTTTTGTAGGATCTGAAACGAGAGTTTCTTCTCGAGAGATAGACTAAAATGAAGTAATTGAAAAAAGCCCATAAAACCAACCACTATCTTGATGAGAAGTAAATAAATAACACTCCTTAATAAAGAAATTTTTAAAGTAAACAAATACTCGAGAATGTTCCTGGTTGTGCCTAGAGTAAGCTGTTTCTGTCTCTACAGCGAAGTCATTGCAAAGAGGTCATAGTGAAGTTTATGAATGGAATCGAGAATTTTCTTTGGCAGGAACCGATCTGCTAGTGCAAGTCTATTACTGTGCAAGATCAGCATAGTCAATGATCTCAATTCTGGTTGTGAAATTCCCAAAGTCCTAGGCTCTAATATGATCATTATAGCTGTGAAGAGAAGCATCCTCTCAGAACGCTTCTCTTCTTCTGCAGTTACCAGTTTTAATCATGGTCGGATGCCCAGATCTTTACACCACAGACGATGGAAATAAGAAGATGCAGATGTGAATAATGCCTTGATTCCGAACCTGAAGCAGTCGATTTTTTTTTCGATACACGACGTCTTTTAATTCCAAAATGAGTTTGGAATTAAATTCAGTGCTGTGATCAACGCGGGACTGCACATTCTGCATTAGTGTCTCCAGTTAATGTCTGTACAATGGTGGGGACTCGTTCCAAATGAAAATAATCTGGAAGGATTTTACAAGATTTATGAAGCTTAAGGCAAATAAGACACTTATTTCTCAAATTATTTGAAAGATAAAAGTAAATAAAACACCTTGGGGGCTGATGGGATTTACCCAATTATTTTAAAAGAAGCAGCAAAAGCGGTAAGCGAAACTTTAGCCATAATAATGAGAGGATCCCTGGATTCAGGGGAGGTCCCTTTGGATTGAAGATGTGAAATATCTCCTGAATTTGCAAAGGGAGATCAAAGAGTAGCGAATTTGAACAGGGATGGATTATCAGGCTATCTAAAGGTGAATAATTAGAATGGGAAATGGCTGCTGATGTAAACCATGCTACAAAAGTTGCGAAAGGATGTTGGCAAGGGTGGATCTTTCGACTGGTCTAGGAGAGGATAGCAAATTCAAATTATTATATTAGGGTCCTCCGTAAATGTTACATCTACCCATATATTTATTTTGTCTCTAAATTGCGTGTGTTCTCTGGTCGATTTGCCTGTTTTGCTGGACGAAAAAAACCCAGTTTCCGGGAGAAAAAACCTTAATATCTACGCCTGAGACCGATTAACTCAGCCACGGAGTGAAAAAAAGCCGTAAGAGTTCCTCGCGTTATCGACGGGATTCGAACCCGGGCCTTTTCCATCCGGTGTGGGGAGGGCGGTGACTATATCACTGTGCTACGCGCGCCGACAGGAGAGGATAGCAAGGTTTTTCCGTCCATCAAAACAGGCAAACCGACCACACAGTATGGTCTAAGTCACTGATGCCTGTTTTGATGGACGTTTTCAGATGTACAATGTCTGAAAAAACATAACAGAAGTTCCTATGAGAAGTGAATCTATAAAGTTTCCATTCAGTGTAGGAAAACATCAACTGGAACCATTATATTAGCCTTGGTGAAGCAATGGACAGTTTCCTTGTTAGTGGCTACTCGACTTTAAATCATGAGGTTCTCCGGAACTTACCAATCAGCTCTATGTTTGAGAATTCTATCCAAAATCCACGAGGCAATTGAAGGAGATTAGTTTGCTGGGTTTGTCCTGGAAAATAAAAAGAACATAAAACAAACAATTTTATTCATATGATCAATAAAAATCAAGGCACTTATAAAGAGATTTTTTTCCTTTAAGAAACAAGACTAAGCAGAAAGCAACAAATAAAATTAGATATTTTTTCTAAAAATTCTTTATGTTCTTAGTACAGGGAAACTTGGAGTTTTCTTAACTCATTACAAGAAATAAAAGGAAACCAAAGGTTACTGAACAGTGGCTTATCTATAATTGGTCTTCCGATAATGTTTAAAAATTTCGTTGAAGATATGTATCTGAAAAACAACCCCAACCACCTTTCTCAGTGCTGTGGAAAACACCTGTCGAACTGATGTCTTTTCCACCCTCTCCACACTGGGTGGAAAAGATATGAGTTCGAATTCCATCAATGATGCGAGGAATTTTTATGGGTCTTTTTCAGAACGTGGCTGCGTTAGTTGGTCTCAGGCGAAGATAGCATGACTTTTGATCCCGCAAACTCGAGATTTTCATCCAGAAAACAGCAAATCGACCAAAGATACACATGGTTAGATGAGAGAGGGACGGATAATCAGGCAGTCATTTATCAGTTGCCTAATACAATTGTCAGATAACTTCCTGACAACTGTTTGTGCTGCATCGAAAAGATTAATTACTACCAAATAGTGTTGTTCCAGGGCTGATGTTTCCTAAAAATGCCAGCGCTTGTGTATGGAGAAAGGATTGTATTTCACCTATTGACTGCCATCTAGCAAATCTTCAGCAGATGTCCCTAATCGGTGCAGATACAGAGAGAAGAGTAACGAACGAATTGAACTCGAAAGTATAAGCATAACGCATAGGCGATGGCCACCGGCCTCTGTAGGTTAAACTGAAGAAATATGACAAACAAGATGCAAATCTTTACATCGATTCCACCAATCAACAAGTCTAAACTTGTCAGTATTTCAAAGATTGGTTCGAAAAAATATGAATATTAACTGTTTCTTTCACTATTTATATCTCCTAGGTACATAAGGAACATAAGTGCTTTACTCTAAGTCGATACGACTTCAAGGACTTGAAGTGGATGAAGAGGAGCAGATATTATGTCAATCCATTCATCACTTTATTCCACAAGAAAGGTGTGAGGCGGGGAGTTAATCAAGGAAATGAAGAAGACCAAAAAGACCACATGCATTTTGTGAGATTTTTTCTTTCACCAAATGGTTATCGTTTGTCTTTTCCTTATGTTGTTGTAGTGGCGGGGGGGTTTAGGCGCATCAGCGACTAAGGCGATATTGCTCCGTCTATAATGTTCTAAATTGCATGTGTTCTATGGTTGATTTTCTGTTTTCTGGATAAAAAACCAGAGTTTCCGGGAGAAAAAAACATGTTTCCCTCATCAGAGACCGACTAACTCAGTCACTTTACGAAAAAGACCCATAAAAATTCATGGCATCGTTGACGGGATTCGAACCCAGGTCTTTTCCACCGGGTATGAGGAGGACAGTGATTATACCAACCGTACTACAAACGCGGGTCAGCCTCCAGAACAAATTATAGTTTCCAGAAAAAGAAGAAATCTTTCAAAAGACTTTAATCGCCTACTTTGTCTCAAAGGTAGTGTAAATGCACTTCCTAAAAATGAAACCAGAGATCAGAAAGCAGAGGAACAGAAGGATACCTAAATTGCACAGTTTGTTTTTTGATGTTTAAGCCAGACGTCATGACTAAAACAGAAACCAAACTTCTGTTTCATCTTTTTTAAAACCTTTTCGTGGTTGATCTGGTTATGAATGTATTAGATTCCCTGTTCCATAGTTACTTGTACATTTTCTGCAGTGGAGCCCTCGATTAGTGTTGCTAAGATCACCGCGGTTCGAGAGATCTGCATATACAGGAGGAACTTGCATCGTTTTCATCTACCAAACTTGCTAACCGAATACAGATCCATTTCCTCGCAATTTAGGAAACAATACATTGATGCCTCATGGCCTTAAGTTTCTTAGAGCAAAATTTGTTTGTTTTTGCGCCAAAGCGAGCAAGGCTATAAGGCGTCTGTGCATTGTATAAACTGTCTGATTCTATGCTTTGCTTATTTTTCTGAAGGAAAAATACGTGAGTAGCTAAAAGTCACTGACTATATCTCAACAAATGAAGATTTATTTATTTGGTTTTAATTCTTCTTCATCCTGGTACTAAATGAATCTCTTCACCTTCTCTCGTTCCTCTACTTACCTTCCAACTTTGCCATTTAAACTTGCACTCAGTATGCACTTTATTAGGTGCACCAGGAGGTCGACTGAGTATCCACTTTATTTAGTATATTGCGCCATATATATTATGTCTTTAAATTGCGTGTGTTCTGTGGCCCGCTTTTTGCTGGAAAATCATGCTGTCCTCACCTGAGACCGACTAACTCAGCAACGTTGCAAAAAAGGTATTTTCCACCCGATGTGGGGAAGACGGTGATTATAGCAACATGGACCACCATCCAGTTTGGATGTTTGCCAATCTCTATCGAAGAGTTCATTTTACGCTATCCTATAGATATTTCTATGGATTGAAATTTAGTGACTGGGGAGGCCATCTCAGTAAGTTGAATTCGTTCTCATATTCCTGGAATCAGTTCTGTACAACTGTGACCTCGTGATATGGCACATTATCCTGTTGTAAGAATCAATTCGCAGGTGGATACTTACACTGCAGCCATGAAGAGATGCGTCCATTCCGAAATAATTTTCAGATATTCTGTGATATCCAAATGTTGTTCCACTAGTATTAAGAGGCAGAATGTGCACCACGGGAACACTCCCCAGACCATTAAGCTGTAACCACCACCAGCATGCACTGTTAACTTGCACAATGGGTTCCTGGATGTATGCTCTTTTCGCGATATTGTGGTCTTCGCATCATCGAGACAGAAGAACGGGGATGCATCAGACCAGGTAATTTTTTTTTCTATCCTCTACTGTCCAGTGTGATGTTTATGAGTTCCCTGTAACAACAACAAGTTCAAGTTTTTTGTTCAGAAGTGCAACTCAGTTTGGTCGTCAGCTGCAATACTTTATCCGTGACAAGGTATCACGATTTGTGCGTTCTGCAATGTCTCTTTGGTTACCATTGTTGTACTAGATTGAAATTTGACTGACCGTGCCTCCATTGGCCTCTTGTATCAACGAACTATTTTCACTCACAGGATTGCCGTTTGCTGATTATTATTTTTTATTGGCCCTATCTCAATAGACTTTTTGTCACTGTCATACGCGGCGCAATATGGTCTAAGCAGCCCTTGCGCCAAAAATAACAATAACAACAACAATAACAACAACTGTCATACGCGAAACCCCAGCAGGGTTGCAGTTTCCGCGATTCTTATATCAGCGCATCTGGTGCACACTACCATTCCACTTTCAAAGTAAAGTCATTTAAATCTTTCGTCTTGCCCATTCTCGTACTGAATTACACAAAAACATCACTGCTTATCTGATTAGCCACTTTATATTGCAGGGTATGAACACATGATACTGTTATCGAAGGAACGCTCCTTTTCATGATAAGGGCAGGTGTATCTAATAAATTGACCACTCAGTATCCGGCCAACAGACCTGTTACTCTGAGGGAAAGAACAACTCGGTTCAATTGGGGAAAGACAGCGGCAGATATCCATTCATGCGATGCTTTGGGAATCATATGCACAGATACCCAAAGGAGAATTCCCTATTATGCTCATGAATCTTATGTATAATGGAATCTCTCCCTACTTCAATGGTCTCCACAGTGTTTTCCTTAATCCCATGTCTGGAAATGGTATTCAAAGGGTCTTTTAGCATCAGGAACCAATGCTATGTACTGTACTGGAAATGCAAGTTCTCGGCCAGTGTGCATGGGAAGGTATAGTACTAGGACTCTACCGGAAGTTGGTGGAGTCCTTGTCGATATGGATCGCGACTCTGTTGCGAAAAAAAAACCAGTGTCTACACCATATTAAGTAGATGAGCCTAATAAATTGGACACTGAGCGTAAATATCTTTAACCCGTGTTAAAATCGTAGATTTTTATCGAAAGGTTGTCAATATGAGTCTAGTTGGTGATCTTTATTTACATGAATATGCTATTAAGAATTTTTTTGCGATCCACATGCAAATATAGATGGATCAGACTGACGTTTCACTCTTCTAGTGCTAACCACCACTCTCTACGATTGGAAGTGGCCCATTTCACTCACTTAAAAGCTTTGATGGAAGCCTTTTCAGAATCTTTATCGATGTTCAGAGGTAGAGAAAAATGTTTTCTACGCGGATTACTAGATGCTAAGAGAATAAAACACACAGATACAGACCCGGACTAACACACCGAAAGAAAAATAGATGCTCGAGTAGTTTGTATTAAACAGAGCGCGGAAAGGTTTTCGCTGCTTGGTGAGTTGGATATCGATTTCAAATAAGGCATCCGTGATTGAGGCACATGCTCATAGTTTGAAGGAGGGAGAAAGAGACAGAGGGAAAGAGAGAGAGGGAGGGAGGGAGGGAGACAAGTTAATTGGCTGTCTGAGTGAAATCACATAAGCATTAAGTGGTACTGAGAAAAGCCAAAAGAAATCACAGAAAAGTCAGTTCTTCTTTCGTTACCAACCTTGTTGTCACCATCTTGTAAGTGTCGAATATATGTTTCTTATTTAACTGCATTAAACCATTCCAACGTCGAATGAAATACTTTGTCCTTTTATATTTACGTTGAAGTCTTGTAGTCTGGAAAAGAAGATGACATTTTGGGAAAAAATAAGTTGTTTTCTTCTGAGGTAGATGCAAAACAAGATTGAAAATAATAAATCAGAATTATTTGGCCGTAAGTAGGCGAGTTAAGTGGAACAAACAGCGAAAGTAGGACGTATACTATAGGTTAAAGCATCAACCATCAATCAAGCTAAGTAAGAAACAAATTTAACCCCAGTTGAAAAGCAATGCTGGTTAAATCCACGCAAATGAATCCTACGAATCAAACAACTGATTGTATCAAATCAGTTGTAGGTTTTAAAGATCTAAAAGTGAAAACAAATATATAATTCAAAATATTCTCTCCAGGCAGCAGCACAGGTACCCTTAACAACAAAACCACAAAAGCAAAAATTGAAATAAAAGATGTAACTTGGATCAGCTGCTGGACAAGACAAACGTGTTTAGGCATCAAAGCGACACCTATCGAATATTTCTTCAAGTACAACGATAAATTTAATTTGTCCAAATTTCCGATTCGGCCTGACATGTTTTTCATTGTGCATTTACAAACTTCCCTTCTTTCTTTATTCCCCCCCATCCCTGTCCCAGTCGTCTTTCGGGTACAGTTAGAATGTCAAGTGACGAACACAAAGAGAATTTAAAGCAGTCAAAACACATCACGCTCTGCCTAGCCTCTTACAAAAAAGGTCACAGTCTTTAGCTACACCCCGGCGGCCAGAAGGTTGGCGACATTCCAAGAAGTCGAACAAAACGCTGTAGGCAAGCCGCAATTGGAATGTCGGATATAAAGATTATGAAAATGGTCATGTCTTTTAGGGCTGTTTCATTTTGAACAATCAGAAGGAATTCTTTATTTACAACATTTCATTAAAATAAATAATCGTTTATCCTCTAAAGCAGTGGTCCCCAACAAGTCAGCTAATATGTTCTGTGGTCGATTTTCTGTTTGTTGGACGAAAAAACCAGTTTCCGGGAGAAAAAAACCATGCCACCTTCGTCTGAGACCGACTAATTCAGCCACGTTGTGAAAAAGACCCATAAAAATTCCTCTCGTTATCAACAGGATTCGATTCTACCAAGTATGGTATCCATGAGGGCAGACAAACAAGATGAATATTTCTGTATAGAGCATGCAACGTTATACATAATTTTGAAAATTATCAGGGATCCAGGTCTTTGTGGAATGTAATGTTTGAAATTATTAGGGTTTGAAAGTAGATTTTCCATGGATAAATTCCTTGTCAACGATTATTAACAGAGACAGTCTTTGGGGATTTATATTGATGGTCCAAAACGTATTTTAAGATTTGTAAGCAGATTGTTTCAGCAACAACCGTGAGGGTATCATCATTTTGCTCAAAAGAGGTGAAAATGTTTTGGTCATCTGTTTCCACTCTTTGGTAACTGAAGCTCAAATAATACACTTTCGAATGATACTGACAATCTTTATGATGACAATTAGTATCTCTCCATGTCTTAATAGAAGACAATGTTATTCATGACTATTTTATTGTGAACAGACTCCTGATGAGAGCTTTCTTGTAGTAATAAATTGTTCAGCGGATTCTTTTTAGCTTGTACCTTGTTGAATTACCTGAATTCTTGCCTTTTTTTATTTGCAAAAGAGCACGCACCTCTTTTAAAGATAATTAGTAACGAGGTGTTTCATTTTTATGTTATGTAAGACCCTTTTTGCTTGAGTTTGAAGTACTTTTTTAACTTTAGGATAAAACCAGCCTGGTTGTGTGCAGATAAGAAGACTGTCATGGAAGCTGCCCACTTTATTACACACTTAAATCAGTTTGGTAGAAGCTTCGTTGTATATTGAATAGGCAAGGAGGGACAGGAGAAACAGGTATAAAATCCTATTTATTCATGCATTTTCTTTCTGTTCAGAATTTTATTGGCAGCAACTCAGTTACAATGTGTAAAAAAAAAGTCCGAGAAAGTTTCTTGGGTCAAGACAGACTTTTGGACCTGATTCGGTTTAAGGTGCGATTGAAGCCTATTTTTTATAAATTCGCTTTGATAAGGGGGGGGGGGCTCTGTCCTGATTTTAGTCGCTTTACCTGGAAATTTTAAATCTCAGAGTTACCTTTTATCTGAAAGTTGGTTTTTGCTTAACACTGACCAACCTTGCAGGGCAGAAGGCAGAGGATTTGGAATAATGGATGGTCTTCAGATTGGTGTAAAGTCAGAAGTGGGTTCCCCCAAGGATCGGTTCTTGGACAACTGTTGTTTCTGATTTTCATGAACGACATCGATGATGGGATAGAAGCCTTGATGTCAAAATCTTAAGACGACGTAAAGATTGGTAGAACAGTTAAAGATCAGTACCAAGTACCACTCTTTCAGGATGATTTGAAGATTAATGCAGAAAAATGCACTGAGAAATAGCATCCCACAAAAAAAATTATACAGTTAGTTGGGCTGATTTAGAAACAGTGCAGGAGGAAAGGGATCTAGGAGTTAGAATACGGCAGATATGAACTTTTCTGAGCAGTGCAAACAGGTAGCCAGGAAAGCTAATGGTGTCCTACCAATGATTTATTGAACATTAACCTGTAGAGATAGGGAGGTCATAGTCCCACTGTATAAGGCAATTGTGAGACCACATTTGGAGCACTGTGTTCAAGTATGGAGACCTCATCTAATAAAAGAGAGTTTCTTGCCAAGGGCCAAAGACTGGCACAAAGTGAGATCAGCAAAATGGCGACCATATAAGGAAAGATTATGTGGGCTGCAGAGCTTGGAGACCAGGTGAAAAAATTCATCCAGTTTTAGAAATGAATCTAATATATTTACATTTAGGAAAGCTTTTATACTTAGAAATGAAAACTAGCATCGGTGTTTGCCATCATTTATTTTGTTACATTCTTTTGCATTATTAATTCTAGGCTTCTTTCTTTATACTGCGTTAAATTATGTTTCTTTTTTGCTGTTATTTTTAATGTCTCAGATTTCTCTTTTCAGTGTTTTCTTTATGCGATGGCAATTTTCCTGTCCTTTACGTAATACTTCAAGACTAGAATTGCCATTTTTAAAAACATTTCATAAATTATCCCTTAAAAAACTACATTCAGTTTACTGCTAGAAGTAAAATAGTGACGTCATGTCACGTGCTCTTAATGGCAGAAGACATTACGGATACGAAACTAAACTGGAATTGCTACCAGCAATTTAGAAACATAAATAAATATTTCATTTGTGTGACTTGTTTTTATCACTGCTGAATATAATCCAAAAAATTATTTTTTCCTTTGGCATAGAGTTTAAACTTTTTTAATCAGCTATTAGCAGATGCTTGTTTAAATCAAATCTAATTGCAGTGCAGGGGCGAATCCCAGCATGCTCTATTAATCACGGTACGATAAAAGGAAGGAGTTAGTTGCTAATTGCTGCCTAGATTCTTAAATGAACTCTAATTTAAACGAAGAGTTAGAAAATGTTTAGACGCTAGCAATTATAGAAGGCAAAGAAGAAAAAGAAGAAACTCTACCGTTACTTCATTTACTCTTAGGAAGTTAATGAAAGACAGAAAAAAAGGGTTTTTTTTTCTGCACTGGAGTTGACGTTCGCCACACATACAAACTCGCACTTTAAAGTCTACCAATCTTGGTAGCGACAGTTAAAGTTTGTTTGGATTTGAGTGCCACACATGGACAATCATGAAACGCTCTTCCAACCAGGAAGAAGGTACGGGAATTTAAGAGTAACGAATTTCTTTGCTGTTCCACTAAAAAAAAAAAAACGAATTTTTCCCTTTTTTTTACTCTAATAGTTGAGACTAGGATTTAGAGGTAGTACATAGATCCGAAACTGGTTTATACAGATCTCAGGGAGCCAGGACCATGAAATTCTGAATTTTGGAGCATGATTTTCAAAGTATTTTTTTATGGTTGTTGTTGTAGGACTTTAGGAGCATCAGTGACTAAGGCCATATTGCTTAATATACATATATTGTCTGTAAATTGGGTGTGTTCTGAGGTCGATTTTCTGTTTTATGGACGAAAAACCCGATTTTCCAGGATAAAAAAACCAAGCTACCCTCGCCTGAGACCGACTAACTCAGCCAAGTTGCGAAAAATGACCCCAAAATTTCCCCACTTTCATCGACTGGAATCGAACTCGGGCTTCTTCCAACCGGTGAGGAGAAAATGAATATCCTAATAACTGTGCTACCCAAAGAGGGCATTTTTTATGGAGTTAGTCTTGTGCGAATTAACGTGAACAGAGAGAAATTTTTTAAAAAAGATCAATTTATTTCATAATTCAAGTACAAAAACGAAATAAATACACTTTTTAATATTTAATATGACTTCCTTTGGACCTTATGACCATCTTTACTCCTTTTTCGGAATGGAATCAATTAGTTTTTTTCAAGTTTTATTTATTTTTAGATCATGGAACCACACATCCATCACAGCAGAGATCATCTCTATAGCAGTCGACTTCATTTTATTTTGAGACTATCATAGCCCATAGATTTTAAATTGGATTGAGGTCAGGGGAGTTTTCAGGCCATATTGCGCACTTTATACTGAGTCCTCTAAAAAAGAAAACTGCATCTTATTTTGGATGAACTGCAGGGAGCAGGGTCTTGCTGGAAAATGTCCTTCCTAAAAGTCTGCGACACACTGTTTAATCATGTTTCACACCAATTCCAGCCAAATCCTTTTGTAAGTCAGAACTGATCATGTGAGGTTCTATTTAAAGCACTTTTCAGGATTTCTATTTAAAAGTACAGTTTTATTTACATTTACTTTTGATCAGAATGCGTTTTGGTTGGCGTCACGCGGAAGGCTTCCTGAACTGGTCAGTAAACATTACTAGTTTAAAAAATGCGAGATCCAATAGGATGGGACAGGATAGAAAAATTGAACAATTTTAAAAACAGTGTTCCCTGGATAATCCCAAATTGCTTGCAACATTTTTTTTATAAAAAAAAGAGCTACAGTCATTCGAGGTAAAAGCTTTTCAAATAAATGTTTATTAGGTTAAGTTGGGCGAGGCAATATAGCAGGAAGCTACTGGTTTGCGATGGCAACCAACGCAATGTTTTGCTTATGACGTAGAGAACCTTTCATACAGTACGGAATAGAAAGCTTCGGTTGATAGTCTTAGACAGTTGTTGTTAATATACACTTCTCGACAAGATTAACAGAACAAAATGTTTTTCATTAATATTTTATTGAGAACAGTGTCTTCGGCGACACTGTTCACAATAAAAAAAGAGTCCAGTTTTAGCCTACAAATAGATTGTAGACGATATTTCATCTAGAGACCACGAAGAATCCGGTACCATCCCTCCAACATAAGAGAAAGCAACACTTACGGTGAGGTGGTGCTTCGTGTGGAGTGGAATAATGATTAACGGCAGCACCCCTCTTCATGTTTTTGATAGGGACACTGCACCGTAACTGCGCAGGGGTACCGAGAACAGATCCTCGAACTCCATGTGCGACTTTTTAGGAGTGCGGTTGGCCCAGATTTACTTTTTATGCACGACAACGCTACTGCACATAGAGTTCAAGTGGTGGAGGGATCTCTTGAAACTGAAGATATCCCACGACTGCGTTGCCAGCACGATCAGCGGATTTAAATATGATCGAACATGTGTGAGACGCCCTTGGGGGTTGCATTGCACGCCGACAGCCAACTGCTCGGTCACTTGGTGAGCACTGGTGGAAGAATGGGATTTGTTGCCACAGAATCTTAGACACCCTTATATCGTCCATGGTTCACTGCTGTTAGGCCTGTTTAGTCGTTGGAGGGGATCATACGCTGCACTGATGTCATGTGACCATATTTTCGAGCATCTTGTATCAACTTCTTTGTAATATGACCTTTTTGGTAATTTTTATTCAACTCCTATGAATGTCCCTTATACCTGTCTGAAGTGTGTCCTGATTTCATCGAAAAAATTCTATGGTGCACCGCCATAACCAAATTTTGTCCAGATTCATCTCAAACTGCACAAGTTACGCCTCGTTTTCTACGCGTTCTGTTAATTTTGTCGAGTAGTGTACATGTCCAACAGATTACGTAGGTAAAGAATTTTGTAAAATTCCAATAACCCTATAGCGTCTGATGTTTCAAGAATAATTACATATTCTCATCGTCAGAAGGTAAATGTGATTTTTCTGACAATTGTTTCTGATTATTCATTAAACAATGTCTGATGTTTCAAGAATAATTATATATTCTCATCGTCAGAAGGTAAATGTAATTTTTCTGACAATTGTTTCTGATTATTCATTAAACAACGGCTGTATTAAGCAGTTTAATTTCATTAATGTAGTTTGTGCTTTTATTCTTATTTCCAAAAACTATTCAAAGTGACCATTGATTAAGAAGGCTCTACTTGTACTATCCAGAGAAAATGTGCTTGACAAAGTCAACAATATTTTGCAGATGAGTTCAAAGATCACGAGTGGTAAGGGGGTCCTTGACTAATTAGTCTACAATGGGTTCAGAGCTGACACCGTTCATCTTGCATAATTTCATTAACAAATAATATGTACTTTGAAAATAATAATATAATTCTACAAATAAAGATATTTATTTAATATCTAGTAGGACCACCTTTTTTGCGAATTAAGCCACACGTCGCGGCATGGATTCGATTCCATTAGGTGTCAGAGGGAGTCTAGCTCCAGATGTTTCCAATCTTCCATCAGGGTGTTTGTCAGATGCTGTATTGTTATCGGTAGAGAACTGCAAAGCCAAAATGCCTTTTCCATTCTGCTTCACAGTTCTAGATGTTGGAAATCTTGGGAATGTTTCTCGAACCATTCAGATATAATTTTTGCAAGGCGGTGTTGTCGTCTTCAAAGAATCTATCGTAATCCAGGTAAAAATGAAGCACTATAGGATTGAGTTGGTCCGATAAGACAGAAAGATATTCATTGGAGGTAACGACCTTCCAAAGGTACGAGCGGACACAATCTGTACCAACAGAACATACCCGATATCATGATACTACTTTCAGCTACTTGGTACATGGCTGAAGGTAGTAACATGATATTGGTTATGTTCACGAGACTCATCCCTCACTTTCGCCCTACCATTGGAGCAAAAAAGTGTAAATGAAGACCACATGATCTTTTCCACTGTTCCAAAGTCCAGTCTTGTCGTTAGTGGTACCAGTCCAGTGAAACTTTGCTAACAGGGATAAGGAGATGATTATCCCATTGTATAAGGCAATGGTCAGGCTATTTATTGAGTACTGCATATAGGTCTGAAGGCCTCATTTTAGGAAGGATGTGGAGCTGCTAGAAGGAATACAGAGAAGAGCAACTAGATTAGTGAACGGAACAAAAGGGTGCTCTTATCAAGAAAGGTTCAGTTCTGCATATTGCAGCGTATGGAGATTAGGCACCTTCGAGGTGATCTGATTGAGGCGTTTAAGGCGCTGAATGGATTGAGCAATATCAATGTTGATGGGATTCTTCCTCTTGTTCAGACTACGCTCATGAGGGGCATAAATCGAAATTGAGGAAGGATATTTGAAGAATAGATGTGAGGAAATTTGCTTTCAGCCAGCTGGTAGTTGAGAGCTGGGTGGTTTGAGTAAATTGAAGGAGGAACTAGATAACCTCTTAGAGAGAATGAATAGGTGATATGGAAAGTCTTGTTCTGCCTTTTCATTTTGGCTGTTGCTGTATGAGCTTGCTTTCTTGCATTATTCGTCACTGCTAACACTAATACTAAGAGTTTCATTAGCCACTATTGAGTCCCTAGGGAAACATTGCCATAAATTTAAAACATCAGCTAAGATCAGACTTTTGTCTGCCCATCACGGTTTGATGAGCACTTTTTGATTATATTATAGAAGATTTCAATCCCTATGGAAAGTTACTTAAAAATCGAACGCGCCTGAAATTCAAAGCAATGCGCACATTACTTAACTTTTGTTAGGGCTATAAAAAGATGCAGCAAAAAGTGAATTTTCATTTTTCTTTACTTCTCTCAGATACCCACGACACGCTATACATTCACCTTAATCCTTTTTTGTCCACCTCTGTTTTCACCATTTTTCATTTTCCCTCCCGTTTTGTGTTCCATTGACTTGCAGTTCGTCTTTCTGACATTCCCCTTTGTGCCTGCAATGGCTGACTACATCTTTGTGCTCCCTTCAAGACGTTATATAGATTGAGTTTGTTTATCACTCTTTCCCACACACACAACTGGTGAGTATCGTTCGCTCGTGTGAACTGCCTCTACGCAGCCTGTTCAGCTGTTTAATCTCCGCTTAATGTCTGTCAAGAGACTCTCTGGGTGTGTGTGTGTGTGTGTGTGTGTGTGTGTGTGTGTGTGTGTGTGCACGCGCGTGTGTGTGTGTTCGTGCACGTGCCCTGCGCCAGAGCATAAATATAGTAAAATCAATATACGCGCATAAGCTTCTGTTGTAATAGTGATATCAGTGAAGTGTCCACAGAGACTGATGGTGTGCACGTTTGCTACTTACAGGGGCGAATAGAGATCGGAAAGAAAGCGATATTCTAACTTTTGCATACGACCCTGCTTCAGGAAATTCGTGTCGGATCGTCTCTTCTTCTTTCTCTCTCTCTTCTTTTATGCTGCTTAACACTTTGATCCAGACTGGAGGGACCATTTGCATGCGAAATTTAGTATTTACTATTCGATTCTCTTTATTTCAATAGTATTGATCACAATTCGCGAAGTTCAACAATATTGGCTCAAAGCGATATTATTAAGATGTTCCCAGATATTTTAACTCAGAAAAGTTGTTGTTGTTGTAAGCTGCGTGTGTTCTGAGGTAGATTTTCGGTTTGCTGGATGAAAAACCCAAGTTTCTGGGAGTAAAAAACCATGCTACCCTTGCTTGAGACCGACTAACTCAGTCACGAAAACCCGAGTTTCCGGAAGGAAACTCGGGTTTTCGGTTTTCGTCCAGCAAACCGTAAATTGACCTCAGAACACAAACAATATACACAGAGCAACATGACCTTAGTCGCTGATGCTTCTAAAAAAACCCATTTAGCCAGCGGGTGGTTAAGTGCTGGAACAAACTTCCATCTGTCATTGTGGAAGTTGATAGGTTGAATAAATTTAAGGAGGAACTGGACAGGCATTTGGAGGGAATGGTGTGATTTTTTTTTTTTTTTTTTGGCTGATGCTGCATAAGCTCATACACTTGCTTTCTTGCATCACATGCCACTACTACTACTACTACTACTACTACTCATAATATCATCTCATTTTGATTTTCGAAGGTTAAATGCTCTCCCTCGTGTGTAGCACAGTTGATATAATCACCGTCTTCCAAACAGACCTGAATTCGAATTCCATTAATTACTCGACGAATTTTTATGGCCCTTTTTCATAACGTGGCTAAGTCAGTTGGTCCACAAAAGAAGCATGGTTTTTCATCCCGGAAACTCGGGTTTTTTGTCCAGAAAACAGAAAATCCACCACAAACCGCACGCAATTTACAGTTGTTTTTTGTTGTTGTTAGTTCGGTTTTAGGAGCATCGGCAACTAAGGTCATGTTGCATATTGTCTGAAAATTGCGCGTGTTCTGAGGGCGATTTTCTGTTTGTTGTTGGAAAAAAATTGGAGTTCCCGGGAGTTTTTTACTATGCTACCCTCGTAAAAACTAAATTTACCATGTTTTTTTACCATGTTACCTAAATTGGAGTTTTTTACCATGCTACTCTCGCCTGAGATCGGTTAACTCAGCCACGTTATGAAAAAGATCCATAAAAATTCCTCCCGTCATGACTGGAATCGAACTAGGGTCTTTTCCATCCAGTGGGGGGAGGACAGCTGTTCTACCAACTGTGCTACCCACAAGGGTGCAATTTACAGACTTTGTGGGCAGTAGGATTTAAATTGCATGGATAATGCAATGGTCTTAATTCTTACAACAGAACAAACTTTCGTTTGTAACGATTTTCTCTTGAATCGCACTACTTTCAACAAACAGCTTTAGTTATATTGCAACATTGAAAACCGGTTTCGCATGGTATCTCACTTCCAACAACTTTATAGCTGTATTGTCTGCATGTTGCTAACTGTAAGCTAATGAAAGACCAGTTAGTCTGGAAACAGGGTCTCACAGCAGTCTCGTATTTTAGACAAATAGCCAATTAACCTTTTGGAGAGGCCATCTGTTTGAAATGATGGCAACTCGTTGCAAAGGCAAGTTTGTTACGCTGTGAGAATTAGCGCCATTGTATTATCCATGCAATTTAAGGCGTAATATTTCCGGATGTAAAATCAATATATATATTTTTTAATTAGATTATCTGATGAGATTAGGCGCGTTTATTCGAGTTGCTTTAGATCTAGATACATGTTACATCCATTATTATTTTTATTATTGTTTTATGCAACCCTAACCCGAAAGGTATCAAAACTTATAGTGCTTAGTACTGTACACGGATTGAAGGATGTGGGAAGGTAGGGATGCCACCGTTTGGAGAAAGCTCTGAAAGGCAAGCGTATCGCGTCCAACACAATGGCTTGCAAGGAGCATTTAATGCATGGGTACGATGGTATGTAAAGTCCAAGGAGGCTATTTCGAGAAGGAGAAATCCACAGAAGATTCCGATGATGACAATTAAGATAAGATCTTGCACCACTCCGAAATTAAATGATCACTCCTCGTAGTATTGTATTATTAGTGGTATTTTATATCAGCATTAGCACTAGTAGTAATGTGCATGAGTTGAATGAAACGTGGGGATGAGGGAAACTTTGCTCTAGAGACTAAATACGGGTTTCAACACTTCAAGCCTCCAATAAGAAAAGTGGTGGCACTATGCAACTTTTATATAAAAAAGAAATCCTCATGAACATCAATAGTGAGTCGAACATCAATATTTAATTTTCTTTTCTAGTGCCTTTCTTGTTGACGTTCGTATGGGGATATTTAGTCTAGAACCTGAAAATCTAGAATCTTTAAACAAGCTTCTGCCTACATAAAGCCCTCGCGAGTAGCACAGTGGATGAAGCCACCGTCCTCTCACCGGCTAAAATTTGAATTCCGTCAAAAAACACAGGATCAAACGACAATCTCTTGCCATAATTTACCAAACTTTTGAAAGCCACCTTTACAATTAGGCATGAGTCAGGTGCATAACTAAAGTAGGGAGAAAAATCACTCACTCGGCTTCGAACTCCATACTATAAACGCTAAGGAAGAGAAGGCCTAGTGAGTGACCTTGAGCTGCCTGTTTTTATCTCTATCTCTCTCTCTCTCTCTTTCTGCTACAGCTATAATGGCGAAAAAACTACTCAACCACTATGTACTCGTCACTTTAATCCTGAAAATTTAAATCTGGCAACTCTCAATTCCCAAAGATTCCCGATTTTGAACACCATATTTCACTTCAATCATCTTAGAGATGATTGAAGTGAAATATGTGTGTGAAATTCAATCATCTCCAATCAAATGTAAAACAATTTTTAAATGGTGTTTTTACGTTCAATGCATAAATAATCTTGAATTGGTTAACAATACTGAAAGTAATATTGCTTACAGTGGGCGTTAATATTAAATCTTTAAATCACAAAAAACGTGCAATTCTATCTGGTTCAAATCCACGCGATCACGAATGATAATATTCTAATTAGATGATTGATTGTAAACTCTTGTTTTATATCGTTGTGCCGGAAAAACAGAAATTTTTTCCTAAAAGCCATTTTTGTATTGGGAGAATTTTCCTGATGATGACTAACTAGTGGTTTGTAAGACACCGAGTCCTGATTTCAAGAGGTTTTCAAAAAGATAATATAAAATAAACATAGGGAAAAGATTATCGATCTGAGAAAAGAATTCCTAATATAAGATTTGCTCTCTTTTTAAAAGCATTGGTTAAATTTCAGAACAAGACTCGTACCCGTGGATCTTTGTGACAGCAAATGATGAGCACATCTAGCTCTGCTCCTACTTCACACTGATTGGACGATATATTCCTTAGCGTAATTTTGTTTCCTGATTTAAAACCAGCGCTAAAGAGAGGAAAATCGTTTTCTGATTTTAAATCAGCGCCAATGGAGGGACTTGTTTCCCAATAAACGGTTTAGGGGTTCGCTTCCCTTTTACGGGAAAAAAGGGGGAAGGAAGATGTAGTAGGGTTTTAGGAGCATCAGCGACTAAGGCTATATCGCTCCGTGTATATTGTCTGTAAATTGCGTGTGTTCTGTGGTCGATTTTCTGTCTGCTGGATGAAAAACCCGAGTTTCTGGAAGAAAAAACCCATGCTACCCTCTCCTGAGATTGAATAACTTAGCCAAGTTGGGAAAAAGGCCCTTCAAAATTCCTCTCGTCACCGATGGGACGCGAACTCGGGTCTTTTCCACCCGCTGTGGAGAGAACGACAATTCTACCAACTGTGCTAACCACGAGGGCAGAGGGAAGAGAGAGTTGTTCCCGAGACCAAAAGTAGAGCTAATTAATGAATGCGCATCTTCTGGCGTTCGTTTTACAATCCGCGCTATAGTTTTTATTGAAAGAAGTTAATAGTAGGCTAGTATCGTGGATGAGTTAAGGGTAGGCTGGTACATTTCCCTGGAGTTTGCATAGATGAGTGTAAATCAGTTTATTCTAGCTTCGCAACCCTCGATCAGTCCATATTACTAAAACAGCGTATGGCTTTAAGAACTTTGTGATGATCTTCAATTTCTGTTAATTAAAATGAGAACTTAATTTCTGTTCTTTTCACTTGGTTCCTGTCCCATTAATTTTCTTCTAGCTTCCGAACCCACAATCAATTCATGCTCCTGGATTCATAGAATTCAACTGAGTAGGGATATTAAAAAATAATAAATAATCTTACCTGGATTAAAGGTGTTACAATACGGACAGATCCATGCTGAAATAGGCACGTATTCACTTTCCAATCTATCTATGAGAAGGAATGGCGTGAAACCCTTTATACAAAATAAATGGACAAAAAATATATTATTTTATTTTTTCTAAATGTCTGCATTCTTTCTTTCTAACTCGCCAAAATATCTCTTGTTTCTTAAACCTTTTGCTTCACTGATTTGATAATTTCTAATCTCTATGTGATACACCAAATTGTCGTACTCACCGAACTGTCTTAGCCACCCATTGTCTTTCACCAAATTGTCTCATACAGCGAAATATCATTCACCAAATTGTCTCGTACAACAAATTGACGTAGACTCGTCGTTCCCAACTAACTGATTATGCTGCTTACTTAGTAGCAACCCTGTTATTGCTTAATCATTTGAACACATCAGCGTCGTTGGTAAGGGGGAGTTAGGAGGGGGGAAATTCGAGCCAAATGCGCGCATTTATTGCTGCGCTGGTTCCATGACTTCAGCAAATAACAGTGGAAGCTGAATAAGCACTTCGATGGAAGAACTGCATGGGAATAATGACAAAAAAATGCTGATATGGACTTAACGTCAGAGAAATCTTTATTCGAAGTCCTATCCGGGTTCTAACTCCATTTCACAGTTTAGATAAAGGTAAAACGACACCCGAACCTGCACAGTATTTATCATTTAGGACACACACACAAACAGCGCTTGCTGCCTTCTGCGGGAAAACTGTCTTTCTAAACTACCCCCCCGAAACGCTACGCGAGATGAGCCAGTCTGGTGGCACATTGCCAAGGTCTCTAGTTTAAGGTTATGCCAGACTCTTGTCATTGCGATGGGCGGGTAGATAACACTCTTCGAGTTTGCACACACATTAATTCTATCGACATTTGCTGTGTAGAGCTAAGAGGGGGACAGTCAGATTCGTTGTACATGATTAGCGAGCTCCTAGCTGATAAAAGACAGACTAAGAGAGTAATGGCGTGCGGTAACTGCAAATGAAGAAATCTTCCTTTTGATCACGGATTATTCAATGGTTGCTTTCGTGCAGATAAAAGACAAGTCTTTCTTATAAATAACAACTGGACAAGTATTTTAAACGCAATTTGGATATATTTCTATTGATTTTTCTGTTTTCGTTTTCCAAACATGCAATAGGGATTCCAGAATTTATTTTCGATATTCAACGTCAGAGTGCGCCATCATCGATGTCTGTTTGTGGCCATCCTGTTTTATAGGGTTGATTTTACTAATTTCACTATTAGGTTGAGACCAGTCTAAAAGCTACGATATGAGAGAGAGAATGTACAAGTGCTTTCTCCATTCCCTTAGGGCCGAATACTATTCGTAACAGCCTCGAGTTATAAACACAAAGACCCATCTCTGCAGATAAAAATTGAAAGCAATGAAATTTAAAATGGCCGCCGTAGGATAATAACCTTCAGGCCACATTTTTATTTGTATATTACGTTATTGAATTTCAGATCATAAGGACAATAAAATTAAGTAAGACATATTTGAAATTATGACAGATAAAAAGTTTTTAAAATTTTTATCTGTCATAATTTCAAATATGTCTTACTTAATTTTAAAAGTTTTCTTTTCCAACACTGCTTCTGTTTCAAAACACGCTCTGTCCATCTGACCAATGGCGTTACGTCTTTTCTTTAACAAGTTAACCCTAACACTCGGGTGTTAGGGTTAAAATGTATGAAAAAATTAATACATTTTAAACACTATAAAGAAATAAATACTTATATATAATTATATTGTCGCATATCGCGCAATCCTGGCATCTCTTCAAGTGTCAACCACCAGAATTGCACTATAAAACGACAATATAGTGTCCTCTGTTTCTAACATAAAGTACGTGCCATGGCAAAGTAAAATTAATAAATAGAATTAAGGAAAAGAGAGAAAGGAAATATTTTAGAGACATCCAAAGTAAAAATATATGTGGAAATAAGGGTATAAAGGAGGATATATAGAAAGCTGGCATGTAATTTACGGTTGACACGACAGAGAAACAAAACCAAAATATATCAAAAGAAAAAAATATATATATATAGCTAAGAAACTAAATTAAAACAAAGAACTATTAATGGAGGATAGAGCTCAGGGTAGTAAGAAGCACGTGGAAGTAATAATAGCAAGTAGTATGTGGTAGATGTACACATTATTAAGACAAACGCAAATGAAAAATAAAGAAAATTATGTAGAACGCGGTAGAGAGAATGTATAAATAAGACAGTGAAATGGATAATTAAACTAAAGAAAATATGGACTGAATACTTATAGAAGCGAATTTACCTAATACATAGTTCTACATAATTTTCTTTATTTTTCATTTGTCTTTGTCTCAGTAATGTTCTTTGTTTTAATTTAGTTTCTCAGCTATATATATATATACATATATTTTTTTCTTTTCCTTATATCCTTATTTCTACATTTATTTTTACTTTGGCTGTCTCTAAAATTTTTTCCCTCCTCTCTTTCCACATATTTTGTTAGAAACAGAGGACACTATATTGTCATTTTGTCGTGCAATTCTGGTGGTTGACACTTGAAGAGACACCAGGGTTGTTTTTTTTTTTTTTTTTTGATTTGGTAGTTGTTGGCGCATCGGCTTCTGTGGCCATATTGCACCTCCAAAGGTTTTTGCAGTACAGTGATCCAAGCCCGAGGCAGGAATCGAACCCGCGACCTTTGGGTTGCCGGCACCAGGGTTGTGCGATATGTGACAATATAATTATATACATAAGAATTAATTAATTTCTATATACCAATTTTGTTCCTTCATAATTCTAATATTTTGGAATGGTATATCTCAATTACAAGTTGCAGAACTGTCTGAAATACCAAACTACGAGGATGACAATAGACATTTAATATTGAAGTGAGCGACACCTGGTGATTGTTCATATCTTTTATGCTTCAACTCAACTATGAAATATTCTCTTTTGAAGGAAATTAACGTAAACAACTTATAAAAAAAAATTCAATTTTTTATAGCATCTGAAAGACAAGGTTATTTGAAAGTCAAATTGAATTCGATATTAAATTAAATGACAGAACCCAAATAATAGTTGTAAACATTCTAGCAAGGTGGTAGCTGAAATGAAGAAACTCCAATGTAGGCGTCCCCTCGCAACCGTTCTGTTAATGCGTTTTTCATTAATAAAACATGACGTCATAAAATTATTAGATGATTAAAGGTGTGGCTTTTCTAGAGGGATATTTAATTCCAGAAGTCCGCATTACGCAGGGGGATACAACAAAAGCTTTCTGGTTCGTATTACGCCGACTATTGTCGAAGACCTCCCATAATTCCATTCGCTTCTGCGCCCATTTCCCGCCCTGTGTATTTCGAAAGGCACTTTTCATCGCCAGTATTGCGCCGTGGGTGACTGGAGAGAAATTATTTCAGCGAGATTAATGACCCACGCCCTCTAGTGAGCCCCGCCGACACCGCTGCCGCGCGAGCTACGACGCTGCCTCTTGCAGCGCAGTCGGACGGGAAGAGCAGCTGTCGGAAGACAGCTGATCCGCCAAAGCAAAATAGGAAGAAGCGCAATTCGGGTTTCCTCTCCCCACCCACTCTGTGTCTTCCCCCCACAGTTGGCCAACACCTCGTGCTTTTCTTGCCCCCCTCGATGCCGGTGTCGTGTGCTGCCGTTATTCTCACCTTCAAGTGGTTGACTCGATTGTTATCCGGTCGGTCATTTACGATGGTGTACGTAGCTGGATGGTTTAACCTGCTCCAGTTGTCTCCGTGTTAGATCGCCGGGACTTTGCCGTGTGGATTGTAACCGGGTGCCGCTACCGCTACGGCAGAGTGAGATGGCGGAGGATTCGTGTTCTGATAGACAATTGCCTCATATACAAGAGGATTGCTTGCTGAAGGTGAGTTGCGCCTATTTTTTATTGTAATTGAGTCATTGAGTTTGGCCAAGCGACAGACCATTATTTAAATTTTATATCTGTTACTGTAAAGCCCGAAATCTGGTAAAACCCAGGATTTACCAGTTTTCTTTGGTAAAAGCCAGACATTTGGACATTTACCAAAGCGAATCGTTTAAAGTCCATTATCTGACTGAAGTACTGAAGTTTATATGTTACTCAACCAGCTTTGAGAGAATAGGGGATATATCCTCCTCTAGACTTTGTTTAAAAATCTAAAAAGTGAATGAAGAAGGAAATTATCCTTGTTCCCCTTTACCCATTGTCCGATTATCACTTTCCTGATTTTTCAAACAAGATCATGTAGGATATAGTTTCTATCCCCGAAGGATAGTTGGTACAAAAGGAAAGGAATGGTCATTTCCTGGTTCATTCATTTTTCCAATCTTTAAACAAAGTCATAGAGGAGACATCTCCATCTTCACAAGGTTGTCCCCATTACATATCCACTATATTCCGGATATAGTGAATATGTTAACAAGAACCATGTGGGGGTAACATATATATCCCCCCTTAATTAAAAATCAGAAAAGTGAATAACCATTGATGTGGAACATCTTTTGATATTTTGGACTTCCATTCGCTTTGGTAAAGATCCCAATTTCGGGATTTTGCCAAATAGAATTGGTAAATCCAAGGATTCACCACAATTCGGCTTTTACAGAGGTAAAGATTGATTTTTAACTCCAACGAAAAGCTTTGTTTCATAAGGTAAACAACAGCCTTTCAAATATCATTATCAATAGAAAAATTAAATATGTAAAAGGTATAAGATGGGTGAATATTTGCTATTAACCTAGAAGAAAATCAGGTCAAGGAGAAAATCGGTAAGTTAAGACATTATGGCCTACCTTAACTTATCGTATCGCGACTCCGCACCTTCTTAACAAGAAAAATTATTTACGTAAGAAGAGTAGGAGTAAGAAGAGAGAGAGAGACAACACCGGTGTTGGCTAGCTGCCTAATGGTTTTAGTCTCAAGTTCTGGGATACACTTTTAGTTTTTTACGGTACTTAAATAACATTTTTATACATCCACTGTGTCCTCTTCCTTATTAACTCCTCTTATTAGATAGATGAAGACTAAAAGGTATTTAACTAAGCAAAAAACTATGTACAGACTTGGTGGAAGATGCTCCTTGGCACAACAATATATTGATGTAATTTTAAGATATAAAATCTTTTTTCACCAACTGCTGTAACCGAGTCTGAAAATAGAGATAAATGACCCTTACGTGGCCTCATGAGTTCGTTTCACATGCACTGCTCATCCATTTGGGTCTTTATTGGTAATTAAAATAATCTCTAATTAGTACCGCCAAATTGTAATTAGGAAGTAAAACTGCCTTATTACATTCGGAAGAAGTCTTATAAGAAATGCTTCCATCCTTGATACTTAGGGTTAAGTAGACGCAATCGATAACTTTAGTGTGATTAAGGACAAAGCTATGAGTTCGAAATAATTACATAGCTACATCATTTAAAAGCAGTAATTTTATGATCCATAATAATTTAAGAGAATTCTGGCTTCTTAATTAGCTTGAAATTCTGAATGTTTGTCAGAATGTTTGAAAAGAGATTTCATTTCTGAACTCATGATCTAAAAATGTCCAAAGATGAACTGTCGTAATAAACTCGATTGGTGGTTAGTAACTGGACTTGATATTTTACTTTAAAATTATTCACAGAAATATATGTGCATATATGAACAAAGTATTACGCCACGGACAACCTGGAGAATTTTAGCCAGAAATCTATTTAATAGAATTTTAGAGTTATCAGTCGAAGCCAAGAGATTTCAGTATTAGTATTAGTATTAGCCATAATATGCAAGGAAGCCACACACTTTTCAAAGGTCAGCTTCCAGTTGACTTTTGGCTAATCCCTCTCTGAGCCTTACGAACCTCAATCAGATCCCTTCTGAAATTCCTGGTTGCCAAGCTCTGTAGCCCACATAATCGAAGTCTTTCCTCATATTTGCGTCCTTTTGCCAATCTCACCATGAGAGTTGCCCGTCTTTGGACCCTATCAAGAAGTTCAATGCCTGTTTTTCAGCTGAGTTTCTCCATGATTGGACCCAATATTCCAAATACGGTTTTACAATTGATTTGTACAGTGGGATTAAGACCTCCCTATCTCTAGAGGATATTGTTCGATAAATCGCCAATAGGGCACCATGGGCTTTCCCGGCCGCCTATTTACATTGCCCAGAAAATTTCATATCTGACCATATTGTACACTCCCAGATCCTTCTCTGCTTCTACTGTTTTTAATTCAACCCCACCAAGTGTATAAATTATTTTGGGATTGCTTTTTCTCAAGTGCAGGAGCTTGCATTTCCTTCATTAAACCATAGCTACTACTTTTCTAACATTATTGAAGCATGTTCAAGTCAATCTTGAAGTAGCGCTGCTTGATACTGATTATTAACGATTCTCCCAATCTCCAATCTTTAAGTCGTGTGCAAATGTAGACATCAAGCCTTTTATCCCTTCATTGATGTCGTTCATGAAAATCAGAAATAACAATGGTCTAAGAACCAGTCCTTGGGGACCCCACATAACTTTACACCAATATGAAGAATATCCATTAATGACAACCCCTTACCTTCTGCTCTGCAGCCACCATGCAATCAATCTTAGAATCTTTCCAGTAATCCCAATATATTCCAGCTTATACAGTAACCTCTCATGAGGAACTAAGCCAAATGCCTTGCTAAAATGTATGCATTCTGTCGTTGTGTTGTTCTGGCCACTTGGATACCCAGAAGCATCAATCACCTGTAGGGATGATTCTGGGTACTCGTCCACACCACAGGAAGGTGAGCTAGTCCCAACAGAGTTTGTACTGTCTCAATTCAAGACTTTAACCCACCCGACGTTGCAAAAAGATGGGCCAGATTCCTCTGGGGACCCACTGAAGAGCAAGGGGAAAAAAGAAAGAAAAAAAGTCCCGTGCTGTTAAAAAAACATATTCAGAAGCAAAAAATGTGAACATAAAATAAAAATATAAATAAATATATATAAAATTAAAAATAAAACAAAAAGAAAAACATTGGCCACTCCAACTTCAATACTAATTGTTACTCTCAGAATCTCAGGCAACCATTTGTCTTCCTCTTTTAAACGCTTCCGTACAAAATTCTAGTATTTTTCTGAAAAGTTGCTCGGGTGGAGAGAAGATTCTCTTCTCCCCCAGGATGGAAATTAGAAACACAGCCCTACATTTGAAATCGTAAATCAGCATAATACGGACAGTCGTGAAGTACATGCTTCCAGTTTTCTACATCTCCACACGCACATAAATCTGTATCATGTAGTCCCAGTTGGAATAAATTTTCATTGAGGGACTCATGTCCTGTTATAATGTACGAAGTTTCCATTCCCATAGAAAATAATGTTCTTGTCGACTTATTTAGTAAATATATAACTTGTGGGTATAAAATTTCTTTTTACCACTCCCGTTGAGGAACTGTCCCATATAGTCTGCAATAGAGTAATCAGTTCATTCCAACATTTTTTCTTCTCTGTCTTTGGATTGGCTTGTAAATCAAGCTGTATAGTTAAATATAAAGTTGGTATCTTACTTCCTTGTAATAATCCTCGAAAAATAACATATAAATCCAGTGGCATAGTTCCAGCTAATACTTGCAATGCGGCAGTTGATATTGTCCTACAAGCGCAAATTGAAGACAATATTGATCTTTGTATCGTTTTTAACTTGTTTGCAAATCTTACTATTCCAGCTCTATAAAACCAGGCTTCTGCTGCATATGTGACACTGCTTTGTAATATAAAAGTGGCGTTTTTCTAGAAAGGCCCCAGTCTGCTCTTGAAATTCTAATTATCATTCCTGAGAACTTTTTAATTTTCTTCGCAGGTTATATGAAATGAGAATGAAAGTTTAACTTATTGTCCACCATAATTCCTAGATATTTATTTTATTTTACTAATGGTAGCTCTATTTGATTATTTTTAATTTTTTCTTGGTCTTCTGTGATCTAGTTGAGTTTAAAAAATCGTCATCTTTGATTAACTAAGGTTTATGGTTAATTTGTTATTAATAGACCATTGGAAGAGATCATTAAGGATGTAGTTAGTAGTTTTCTCTATGTCGACCCTTGATCTATCTCGAACGATGACCGTGAGGTCATCTGCAAAAGCTACAGTTCTACAACAATCAAAATCTCTTTCAAGCCAGTCATTTAGTATCAAGTTCCATAGTAATGGGCCCAACACAGATCCCTCAGGATATATCCGCATAAACTGTCATTTTAGACTATGATGACTTCTGTATAACAAATATAATTGATTACGGCAATCCAGCTTTATAAGGTGGTCAAAGGCTATCTTCCAGTCGAAGGAATCCTTGACTGCCTTGTTGTTCGCAGGGCCATCGAATGCTTTAATATTTTTCCCAGATTAGTCAGAGGTACTATTGGTCGGTATGACTTTGGATGCTGGGCCGGTTTGTTAGGCTTCCTAACCAGTTTTATCAAGGCTACTTTCCATTCTTTGGGAAATATACCATCACCCCAAACACTTATTATATAATGCTAATAAGACCTGCGGAAAGAATTGAAACAACTTCAATATTTTCAATTGTATCCATTCCAGGACATTTATTAATGTTAATCTTCTGAAGAACTTGTTCCAATTCATCTATAGTAAAGGATTCAGATTGATTTTCGGTCGTATAATTAATGTACGTATTTCCGTATGACATTGCAAATCATCTTACAAATCATCTGCAGGAAACAACCATTTTATTATCGCATAAATAGTATCCATTTTAAGGTTTCTTTTGTTGTATTAACAACTGAGCCAAATAGCTGAGCTGTATGCAGCTTTTCCCTTGAAATTTTATATAATAGCCTCCAGGATATTATATAAAATGGATGTGACGTTGGTATTTCTTCTTGACAGAATGAACTAACTTTCTTAATACTGCTAACTCCTGGTTCCATCAAGCGCAATTCCTTGGGATGACAATCTTTTTATTCGTTGACTTATACGACACCTTCAACAGAGAAGTAGAAATTCGATCGACCAAATCAGCAGTAGAAAATAAATCTAACCCAGTCCAGTTAAAGGTTACAAAATTAGTCTTTATACTAATTTCAAATGCATTCCATTCAATATTTCTTATAGAAAATCTAATAAGCTGCACAGCCTGGTCTGATCATAATCACAAACCACAGTATCATTAATTTCATAAGTGATAACTCTGTGGTCACTGATCTTCAATCAGTATGAATCATCCGATTTGTTACCTGGTTACGAAATTGCAACATGAATGTTTGATTGTCCTGCAGTTCTATAATAAGTTGTATAAATTCCAGGTCTATTGGCTATAAATAAATTACGACTCACTACAAATTCTTCCAGCATTATCCCTTTAGAGGAATAATGCTGGAAGAATTGCATTGCATAGCATGCTCCAATGATTTAGTAACTCATTAAAGACAACAAAGGGTGAACGATAAATTGAAATTAAATAAAATGAAATTGAAAACGTGGTAGTATTACAGATCAATTTGTTGATGTTGTACGCGTCAGTACTTTTTATCGCTCTATAACTTTCCCATGCTTTCTTTTTCTGCTCTATTAGATTGGTCAGCTGGTATTCATCCATCCCGGCATCCTACTCATACTATATTTTCTTAATGGTATGTATGCATTCATGGCTTCCGTGATTATTGTTTTGAAGGTATTCCATAATTCAAGTGTATTTCCTCTCCCTCTGCAATCCGTCCAATCAATAGATACCATGTAGCGCATTAAACTCTCATAGTGCCCTTTTCGGAATTAAAATCCGTGTCTTTACTTTTAACTACTACAACATCTTTCTTCATCTTTCAACTAACTACAATCCTGTGTTTTGTAGACTACCCCACTCTCATTATACCTTTACTTCCAACTATCCTACACCACACAGAATCTATGTTGACAGAAATAACTTCTGACTCAGCAAAAGCTCTTTTCATGCTCAGGTTGCTTTTGATAAGAGTATGACCCCATCACCCATTCTATCTTCCTATCCTTCATAAATACACTACACACACCACATTGGAACCACGTCTCCGTTAGCCCTATTATGTCAATTCAGTTATCCTAACCAGTAATTTGAATTCACCTATCTTATTGAAAACACTCCTAACATTACTGTAGACATAGTTAAGACGAAGTATGCTTCTGTAGTTTACTACCCTGACACAGCCCTTGAAGTTGTTTAGGCTTGTTTCCCTATCTTTGTGTCTTCTCGTTCATTTGAATCGTTACCACTCTCAGAAAATCTTTCCAACATTGGCTGTTTCGCCAACAAGCAATAATTCTTGAGATTTGACCCATATCATCAGACAAACGCGGATTTATATTATTCTTTTCCTCCTAACTAGCAATTTACTGAACCCTTAGGGTATCCTCAATGATAATGTCAAAAAATTCTTGCACCCCTTTGTTCAAATGAATACAAAAAATGGGTTCCTTCTACCTACAAGGGCGGTCCACATTCATAAAACTCCCTACCCTCCAAAAGGCGGTGAGAATATAATCCTCTCCATCGCGTCTTGGCAGAATTGCAGACACATACACATTCTGACCTAGCCTCGCTGTAATTTTTCAGCATGGCATATTTATCCCAACAAATTGTCAGGTCGTGTTTGTTTAATGGCGTTAGTTCCCTCACGAATAATAATGCTCTATTTACTCCCTTTAAATCTGATAATCTGCTGGTAACATCATAAATTGTTGCTCTGGAAAACACATCCTGGTTCTGTCCTTACAACAAAACATGTTACCCGTTTCCTTGACAATAATCTCCCAATAAAACTAAATCTTCTCCAACCAGAGCGGTATACAGTTGACTGTTCTGTTCTGAAACCCAAATTGTGGGCTCATCACTTGGTGGGTCACGAGATACTTGAGTCCCTGAGGAGCTCCCAGTTATATCTGTTTCTAGGGCAAGCACCTGTTTCTTCAGTCACTGAAATTATTTTAATTTGAGATCGGGACATTCCTTACATTGGGTGCAAAGAACACTCCTCTACCCAGAAATTATTAAGTCCAAAATGTTTCGAATATTTTAAGATTTCAATGCTTTCAGTCGTCCCAGCAGTCATTTTTTAGGCTATTAGTGGACTGAGCAGACTTTCAAGCCAGAAGTCAATAAGCCAGATTTCTTTGGCCCAATACTTTACGATAAAATGATTCTTTTACATATTGTTCTTACTTTTAATATTCATTCAAACTCGAAATCGTTGTAAAAAATTCCCTCCCACTCCTTTAGTCTCTTGCTACTTTTTTCTCTCCTTTATTTCATCGTGTAACCTCTTCTTCTTTCATCTTTGTGACGTTTTTAATAACTCCCCTTGCTCTTCTACAGTGTCTTCGTCATCGTATGATCAAATAACAATTTAATTTCCGTTTCTTGCGAAGTGTGCAAAAGAAAGTGTTGGCGTTCCTCATAGAATTTTTTTCTACGTTTGACACACGGAGTTACATCTGGTGTCATTCCCATCAGATTAATTTTCAGCATCATTCTCTCAGATAAAAAAAAAAACTCCACTCAGTGCATGTGACAGGTGGGGACAGAGTGAGAGAGAAGGATAGAGAGAGGGGGATCGATGACAATATTCTTCTCTGTGACGCTTTTTCCCCACATTTTCCATCCAGATGTTCAGCGATCCTTAATGAGTTTAGCGGATGCTGAAAAAGGGGAATTTCAGTTTTAATTTAAAACCGCCTCTAAAGGCCTTTCCCCATGATGAAGCCACCTGAGGTAATTTCTTTTTGACTGAGGTAAACCATCTTACAAAGTCAAATCTGTTATTTCATGAGAAAAACAAATCTACCGAAGAATGTGAAGAGCCATGAGAATTTCAGTAGAAAGACAATTACTTTAATTCTTCGAGCATTGCTCTATAAGCGAAAAACGTTACGATTACAACCCCGGTGTAATCTGGCAGCTAAAATAAACTGTGAGAGGGAATGAAAAGAAAATGTCATTCTTCAAAATGATTAAAGTGGTACTGCAGAAAACATTAATAAGCTCATCAGACATTCTTATTGTAAAACATATCTCCAAACGCATTTATGTGAAGTTTTCCACTTATCTTTACTTTATTTATAATTCTTGACAGTAAAGCATAAATAAACGTCTTTTCTTATATTTCCAAATATTTATTATCGATATTCGGATCTCTATAAACTAATTTAGCGATTTAAACACTACTCTGCCAAAATCATGGGACACTTGTAGCTATGAACAAATAATAACTAATTAATGATCAATTAATTACCACAGTGGCTAATTTAAGGAGTCACAGAAAGTTTTCTATTAATTTCTGGAAAGCTGGTGGTATTGCGCTCTACTCCCCTACTTTAAAGAAATCATGACTCGCATCCCTAATTCTATGCTCCAGTTTATCCCAAAGAGGTTCATTTAAACTGAGATCTGCACCCTGTGCTGGCCACGGAAATGTTTCGATATTATTCCCTCCAAACTCTGCATTCAGGATGTCTGATTTATGACACAGAGCGTTGTTGTATAATGGGCGCATCGGGCTGGAAAATGCGATCATCACATCTTGTATCATGCAATCGTTGGTGTCCATTTGTTTTTCTTATCAAAGGCTTGTCGACTACAGCTCTCATCGCTGACCATATTTATAGATTCTTTGTAATCACTCAATTTCCTTAAATAGAGAGTGTCCCCAGACTATTGGTAAGAGAGTGTAGATTGTTGTGTCTGTAGTTATTGAGTTCATGTGTTATTCTATTTACTTCCACCAGTATCCCGTCGATAATTCCTATCGCAATATGGCTTCTTGCCAAACAGTTGAGAATTTCCATTAGCTACATGCAGTTTGCGCTCTGTGATTCATTTATCTGCGTGGGCTTAGATAAGTCCATATTTCAATAGAACAAGTGAACAAGTGTAATTGTTATGACAGAAATCGCATTGAGCGATGTAAAGAATCATGCAGTCAGATAGGACGAACACTAATGAAAGAGCGAAGAGCAATCAAAAATAATTACTGATGATGCTTAAAAAGATATAGAAAGTGAACCTTACGTTTCCCCAGAGGGAGGTCTCTGTCTTTTACTATATTTAATTCTGATTTTAAGTATACTTCATTTAACGCATTTTTAATGTGTTTTAGTAGAATTATTTTCCATGTGTGCAATACACCCCAAAATAATAAGAAACAAATCATAATTTTCATTCCAGTTTTAGAGATTTTAGATCATTCGCACATGGTCAAAAAATCTAACTAGATCAGATATTATACTGTAGATTAAAAATCCATATGGTGTTGGATTATTTTAAAATTTGTAGGCCAATTTCAGTTGGAAATGGGATATCGAACCTAAAGATATTTCAAAAGGCACAAGAAAGCAGTTGTTAAGCTGACAAATGTTCACAGTTCTTCACTGTTTCTTCTGGTACCACCAGAGGGCGTTGCTTAAAAAATTTATGATTCTTCCATGAGTGTTTTTGGAGAAAATAGAAAAATACCGATATTTCCAGTAACTAATACTTGAGAGTTTAATAACCACTCGTTTCACCTATCCATTTTCTTTATTGGAGGTCATTTATTAAATATAAATTGAACATAAGAAATTAAAAATCGTACGTTTTTAGCACAAGGCTTAGCTAATGATGGTGCCAACACGACCAAGAAGGAAAATCCTTTGTTTCAACTATATTTATAACTTCATTTAGAAAGTTTATGAATAGGGCAGCCTACACGATGTACACTTCTGGTATGCAGGACGGCTACATATACAGGGGCAACATAACCATGTAACCTAGAAACAAAGCCCTTCTAATTCTTCTATACTGTGAGATTAAGAGCTGAAAAATGCGCTTTCTTCAAGCCTTCAGAATTGCCACCGCAGAGGCTAAAATTTGTTTTTATGGAAGTATCGATAGCTTTAGCAGTTACTCAAAAATTTATGCGCCTATCTTGAAAACCAGAAGACAAATGGCGGCTTAGCTTGTTCATTTTAAACTGGATGTGACATCTTTTCTTCTACAGAATTAACTGCATTACTCTTTCGGAGTTTATAACAGTCAACAAGAAAAAAAAAACTTCTTGGAGTAGAAAATATATTAAATTTCTTCACACGTTACTCCACGTACGAGATTATAATTCTCCAAAGTGAACCTCAAAAGAAACAGTTACTCGTAAAAATACAAAGGAACTAGTGAACAAGATTTTCAATTACTTTGTCTGTTATAACCTAATCACTATCCTTTGTAGAACACCCTGGTGAAGTTAGTTTACTGCTTGTTACTGCTCTTGATTGCATCCTGTTGGGATCAAAATTATCTGATTACTGGAAGCAATTAAGGGAATAGGCGACTGTCACGATCAACTGAGTAGATAGCCTAAATCATTAGTGCTTCACATGTCAATTCTTTGGCAGAACAACTCTGATAATTTTATTGATGCGATGGTGACAGAAAAGCTATTTTATTAGAGAGGTAAGTTTGAGAGTTTTGAAACTTCATTAAAAATAACTGTCAACAATTTATGTAGTATATGATAAACGGGTAGTTTATGTAAGTTATATTTCTAAAGACTTTGCAGACTCTACTATTCTCAGAGGTATTTGGACAGAGAATAAAAAGACTTGTACCATTGTTTTAGTGTATGGAAGGGATAATCAGGTTCTCTTGGTTTAAAATACTGTCTCTGTTTCAGTCTAAGTTGAAGTTGAAGTCTGCATGACCGAGAAGATATCCACATGAAGGGTATTAGTTGGTTAGGAAATGGAGAAGGGTGAATCGAAAAATGTTCAGTAGCCAAAAGGGCCCTTGTAACAAAGGCCCATTTGTATTATTTATGTGATCAAATCGAATAGGTTGTGTAAGTTTGTTATTAACCTCTTCAGTGTGCCATTCTATGAGGGGTGATTATTTAATTCGCGGACTGATGCAAGATCTTATCTTAAGATCATTGCCTGCACAATATTAGCCTATGTGGCGTGGCATTGTCTTGATAGAGAAACCACTTCAAACCGGAAAGTTCAACCAAACTGTAATCTGGCCGTCCTACCAAGACACTCATCACCATACGCTTCAGTCATCCCTTTAACTGTTTCCGATGCATTTAAGCCCCATCTGACATAATAACGAATCACATATCGCTATTCAGTCTGTATGTCCGAAATGATACTTGCTTAAAAACGATCGTCAGTGACACGCGGCTAAAACCATCTTCAAGAAACACTAGCTCGACAAGTACTGGCATGTGCATACAGAGTCTGCTCAGTAGCGAGCAGGGAGAGCGCGTCTAGTAGCAGTTATGGAAAGGGGTTTTTGCCATGCTGACGTGTGGATTCTAAGATCAGGTGCACCGTATAACTTTCTACTCTCTGAAATGTTTCCAGCGAGTATTAGAACTAAGTGCGCCAAAAACAGAACGGCTTTTAAGTATGTACTTGGGCATCACCAAAGTGTTCGCGAGAGTGCTGCAGTATCTGATTATAGCACCTCTTGAAAGACGCCCCAGGCGATTCGTGATCGTTATTCCAATCGACTGATGTTTCTTTGTTCCTAGTTGGAGGTGTTGCTAAGTGGAAATTGGTCTGAGCACTTGCGATGACATATCCAATAACTGTGTTCCCGGAATTAAGAAATTTTGATCGGAAAGAGAGAGAAGGCACATTCATTGTGCTTTGAATTTATTCACAATTTCTGCAACTCATTTGTGTATGTGGTAGTAAAGTCAAGAAAGCCGACATCAGACTTTGCTGTACTCAGAAATATGTTCATTCTTTCATTTAGAAAAGCTTCCATCTTAAGAGGCCATTTACGTGGGTTTAAGAAACTAATATTATTTAATATCTTAACGCTTTGGAGAAAATGCAGAATATATTTTAACGTAAGAAAAATTGATACCTGATTTAAGAAATGAACGAAAAAATAAATTTGAGGAGTATGAAATAAATTTTTATGAGAGAGAGAGAGAGAGAGAGAGAGAGAGAGATAATAAGCAGATGGAAAGAAAGAAACAGATAGAGAAAGAAACGGAGATAAACAAATAGAGAGAATGTTATTGTTTGTTGTTGTTGTAATAGGGTTTTAGGAGCATCAGCCTCTAACGCATATGTGTATATGTTCTGTAAATTGCGTGTGTGTTTTGTGGTCGATTTTCTGTTTGTGGGGCAAATATATAGAGTTTCCGGGAGAAAAAACCATGTCACCCTCGCCTGAGACTGAATAACTCAGCCAAATTGTGTAAAGGCCCATAAAATCCCTCACGTCATCGACGGGACTCGAACTCAGGTCTTTTCCAGCAAGTGTGGGGAGGACAGCGATTCTGTCAACTGTGCTATCCACGAGGGCATAAGAAACTATGTTACAGTACCAATGTGAGACCAATTTCGCCACTGGTGCCCTAAAGAACATGAGGTATTATGGACAAAATAGAGGCAGCTGAGCACTCATCACAACTAAGAATTCTGCACTACGGCCTTACAAACAATCAGGCTTGTTCCACTAATTGATATTACAAATGACATTGGAACAGCAGCGAACTTCGGTCTAAATTGTCCATAGGTCCATCATGCCATGTGATCCATCACATCACAGTTACTTCAGGCATGAGGATGTCGGTCGGTCTCGCTATCAGCGGGCAAAAACTCAGCCTGACTACTCCTCCCCTTGCATCTTCCAAGAATTCATTTTTAGCAATCTGATTAATGCCAAGATGTTCTGACGCGATGTTTTCTGTTAATCCTGGCAACTTTCTCAAAGAGCGCAACTGCATAACGGATGTACATCAGCGGAAGTCGGGGCTGCGTTCTCTTTGGTTATTGTATCTATTAATGGTATTGCACGTCACCCCTTTTTATTTGTCTGAGCAGGGTAATAACTCATGTTAAATTCTGTGTAATTCTTGGTGTCTCCAAAGATCGTTACATATGACAGGATTCTCCACGTGCAAGAACCACTGAGTCCAAAGAATAACTAATCAACTTAGTACTTGGATTAACCTTAGCTCTTAACTTTTCTTGGCACAAATACAACTCCCGGCTTGCAGTCGTGAAGGGTGTTGGAGTGTGTCTTGTGTATACAATAAAGAGTTCTTCTTCTTCTACAGGGTGAGTCAAAAATATGTATACACACTTTAGCATTCAATAATTTGTGAATCTGATAATAAATTTAAATATATTTTTTTTATTTAACCGCCCAACTACGTGTTTGGCTTCTACTTAAAAGAAAAAAAAACTCATTTATGATGTTCAAAAGGCCCTCTTTCAGCACGCGTACATAAACATCTTTTTTAAACACTCCTATCCCTACAAAAAAAGAAAAATATTAAGGGACTGTGATCCAGAGACATCGGAGGGTATCCAAAAAACTATCCATTGCTCATCCCCTATTCAGATAGTCATGGACAGCAGTATGAAAATGTTAAGATGCACCATCCTGTTGAAAAATACCATCGTATCTGAAAACGCGCGTCTAATATTCTATATTTCCTTAACATTTTCAAGATAACTCTCCCCAGTAACAGTGTCGTTGAATCTTAAGGTACAATAATCTTGCTAAAAGAGATTTCCATCCACATAGTTATTCGTGGCAGGTTAACATCTTTCTGCAAGATGCGGCAATGATTTTCACTGGCCAAATAAACACAGTTTAGACGATTCAAATATCCATTTAGTTTAAACATGGCTGCGCCTGACCACACAATTGCATCTTTAAGAGCGCCGAATACCACTCACGGAATTGTGTTCTTCGATCTGGATCGTCTTTCTGTATTGCATGGATTCATCGGGGCCTAAAAGACTTCCAATTTATGTCCTTTAAAAAGATTCTTGTTGTTGGATTAGATTACTCATGTCCTCGAAGGGACTCGAACTCAGGTATTTTCCACTCGGTGCGGGGGAAATATTATTCAATGAAAGATATTCTCTTTTGCTTGTGGTGTAGACAAATATTCCTATGTTTGGGGATAATTCCCTAAAAATCTCTCTTAAGCTCCTAGACTCCATCCAAAGGAGATCATCTACGTTAACGATTCCTCGCTTAAAAACTCTTCCACTCCCTGTCGTACAGACGTTTAGTTTCTGTTGAGTGCCTCTTCGGATATTTCGAACAGTATTTTACTGAATTAGCATCTGCTAATTCCAACTCTTTCTTACAAACCACTAAGAGCACGTGCTCCAGTTAGTCAATATCCTTTCGCTGTTTCAGCATCAGCCCCTCAAACCACATTGCCCCTTTATACATTATCTGTGCACGTGTGTGTTCATCGGTTGATTTGTACGCAATGAGGGCTGAAAAAACTGGACTAACTCACTGGAGAACCACACTACAGATCGGCTAACTACATCTCCGGTTTTTTTTTTTACTGCAGATGATAAGCGATTTGGAATGCCTTCTGTTTATCCCTCTCTCAATTTTTCCTCCTCTGGTCCTTTTCTCCTTCACTCTATTTATGTCCAAGGTAATTCTTTTTCTTTCTCCCAGATTCAGATTCTCTATTTCCATATCTCTCTTCTTCTTCCTCTTTCACTCTTTCTATCTTATGTTTGTTCTTCATTTTCTTTCTCTTTGCTTCTCTTTTGCTATTTTCCTCTCTGTTCTGTGTTTCTCCTTATTTTCTTTCTCTCCTTTTTTCTTCCATATATCTCCGCACTCTTTCTCTCTTTTATATCTCTCTCTCCATTAACTTTATTTCTCTTCCACTCTCTCGACTTATCTGTCTCTCTTCTCCATCTCTCCCATTCCTCCTTCTCCTTTATTTACTCCACTCTCTTCCCATCATATTATGTCTATTGAACTGTCTCTTCACCGCGTGGGATTCTGTTAAAATGTTTGGAATTTTATCTTATTTTTCACACCGTGGCAAAAAAAAATTACTCTGCAAGGAAGGTTCTTTTTTCTCCTTAGTGTTTTAATCCGGGAAACAGGCAAACCGACCATATAATACAGGCTATTTCATACACAATACAGTGGCGCCTAATGGCCGTAGTTCCCTTGGCGCAAAGTCGAACAATAAAAGCACTCTTTTTTTCTCTCTCAGTTGCAGCATAGTCGGTACGATTCATTGTCATCTGCCACTCCTTTAGAGAAATCTGGGTTCGATTTTCGTCGATGATTGGAATTTCTGAAGTCCTCTTCATTTGAGGCTGTAGTTAGCCGATCTCAGAAGGAGGATGTTGAGTTTTCCCCATGAATTATTCGAGTTTTCAACCCTCACAACATGCAAGTCGGCCCGCGAACACACACTTCTACAGACATAATACACTTACAGTTATGAGCGCATGCTTGGGGTCGTCTGTACCAATATATATGCCCATCCTTTTCTCTCTTTTCTATTTCCCTTTATGTTTTTTTTATCTTTCTCCATGTGTTTTCTCTCCCACTCTCCCTTTCTTTTCTTTCCGTCTTTACTTCCTTTCCTCTCTTTCTCCACTATACTTATGTCTTTTTATTTTCAATCTTTCTCTGTTTCTCCTATATTTCTTGTTTTCCCTTCTCCTTTCTCAAGCATGTCTTTCTTTTTATACTTTTCCAATTATTTCTCTCTCTCTTTATCCTCTTTTCTTTCTGTTTCACTTTTTATCTTGTCCTCAGTCTTTCTCCCTCTCACTTTCCCCAGTCTTTCACCCTCTCACTTTCCTCATTTTTTTCAACCTTCTCTCTCCTTTCTCTATTTGTCCTCTGTGTTTTTTCATCTTTCTTCCCCTCTCTTTACATTTCTCTCTCTTTTTATCTTCCTCTTTCTCTTGATTTCCTTCTTTCTTCTCTCTTTCTTCCCCTCCCCTCCTTTCTTTCTTTCTTTCGTTTAATTTCTTTTTCTATTTCTCCTCTGCCTTTCTTTTTATTTCTTTCTCTATTTATCCTCTGCATTTCTTTCTCTATTCCTCCACCGCCTTTCTTTCATTTTCTTTCTGTTGTCTCCTTTCTATCTGTTCTCCACTCTCTCCACTTTCACTTTCTCTCGTTCTGTTTCTTATCACTCCTTTCTTTCTTCTCCCTTCTGTCTTTATATTTCTCCCTCTTTCTCTTTTCTCTCTTTCTCTCTCTCTTCCATCTTTCTCCATGCTATTAGTCGCCTTTATTCCAGTAGGGAGAAGACAACCGGCTCTCTTGAAACACGTGATACAATCATGGGAAGAGAACCCAATCGATCGAAATGCAAATCTGTCTCTCTCTTCTGAAATCAAAGGAAGTCTTCAGAAAATTGAATGCTGATCCCGTGGTAAGACATAGACTTCCTTTCTGAGAAAGTCTTCGACCGCCGAATTCAATAAGATTAATTGGTTGCCATGACAACATCGATCAGTAGAGGAAATATATTAATATTTTAGCAAACACGGGTAAGGTTACAACTCCACAAATCAAACCCCCGCCATATCCTCTGTTGTTTGCTGCATCACTGTCCATTAGATCCGAGTACCTCACGGTGATGAATGCATCTGGATCGTTTGCTACTTCTCATTTCCATTTCCCTCCCCATCCTCTCAAACAAATTCTTTTAAAGTTTTCCGACTGTGACAGAGAAATAGATGTAAGATGGCAGACAATCTGATGCCATGCAAAGGAAGTGTCGTTTGTGGTGTTGCCTCTCCGTTCAGGATGTTCTTTTGTTACTTCCCGTTACTAGCACGTGGCTACTATCCGTCTTATTTTGATGTGAGCACGCGGAGGTGCTCTGCGTCTCTGCTCTGTTCTCTCTCTCTCTCTCTCTATCGATTAAGGACTTTTTGGATTTCTGGCGCCGAAAGACAGGTCTGACTTTTCGGTGTGTGGGCGAAACGACGCGTTGCTGGAAGGAGGGAGAAAGTAGAACGGGGGGATTATAAGTTTGACTCTTTTCTCCTCCCTTAAGTATCGTTGTAAAGAAATGTCAAATGATTACCACATAAAAAAATTTAAAGTGTCTTTTGTTCTGGTGAAAACAAAGTTTAAATATTTTCAGTTCTTCAACTGGAAGAAAATTATGCAAAATTAAATACTTTCTAAGAATTGAAAGTTCTGTGACACATCCTATTAAATACTTTAATATCTTGATTAAATATTTATTGTACTCATCTCCTGAAATTCATCTTTCCGATGGATAAGTGCAAGAGCATATGATTACCATGAAATTAAGACTTAAATTTAACATTATAGGTGTTTATTAAATATTAAAGTCCGTAAATTCATAATTTTTGGTAAAATGTTGCTAATTAGGCATTGATTCCAATAGATGTCTGAAGACGTCTGCAGGGATCTGCAACCAAGCTGCCTGTAAGGCTTTCCACAGTGTCAGAATAGATGACGATTGCATGTCCATCCGCCTCACTTCCCGTTCCAAAAATATCCACAGGTGTTCGATTGGATTGAGACCAATCAAGATGGGTTGATATCTTTCTGTTCCTCCAACCACTAGTGCACAGTGCGGGCCCGATGACACAGCTCATTATCGTCGTGAAAGTTACCGTTTCTGTCCTAAAAAAACAACAACATGGCAGAGCGTACATGGTCTCCTAACAGCTGCTGGTAGACCTCACCACGTTGGTACATACGCACCAGCGATCCTGGTTCTTGCCAGCAAAACATGCCTCATCTTAAGCAACCACTGCCACCTGCATGGACAGTGGGCACCATACACAATGGGTCCGTGGACTTGAGTTGCTTGCGCCACAAACGAAGGCTTCCTTCGGAATGTTGCAACAGGTATTTGGAATCATCCGACAGCATACTTGTTTCCAGTCTTCAAGCATCCAACCAGAGTGTTGTAAACGCCACAGCATTCGCCGTCGACGATAAGAGAATAGTAGACCCTGACCTGGCTCTTCGTTCCTAGGGACGGACACCAGGCAGAAACTGACCAGGCGTTGGCTACACTCTGGTGGCGAAGTGGCCTGACACTAAATACACACCAAACACAATACTAACACACATACACACTAATACTTTTATCAGGCCAGTTTCGCAGAGATTCTGCGCCATCACAGCTGAACCAGATGGAGATGGACTTAATGCCTAGGAGCCATTAATACAAGGCCACAGACAAAAAATCATGACACAATCATGCTTTTTATACTGCGAGCTATGCGCATCGTCCATTATGGATGGGGTGGTCATAATTCAGTGATTACTGAGTGTATATTTTTCCCAAAATGGCTGGAAGTGGGGAACAGAGATGTTACCTTTATTTAAAATCATTATTTGTAACGTCAGAATTGTCACCATTACTGATTGATTTAAATTTTAACATGATTCTTATTTTCTATTCTAAAAGTAGCTTTAATCCACTCTGCGATTCGAGAAATAAAATGTTTTATTCATGCCTGATACTTTCTGTGAGAGAATTTCTGTTTAGTGAAGAGATAAATCATGGAGAGTTTGTGTTGAATTCAGATGGGAGGATTATATTTTATTTCGCTTATTACTTAGTAACTTCATCTTAGAAAAAAAGTAAATAAATTATTTATTTTGGCTCTCGATTTTCCTCGGGTTTGAATGCATTCGAAGAACAGAAGTAGCGAGTTCAGAAGAAAATAAATAATTTAGCTTCAGCCTTTGTGATTTTAATTTCTTCCAACATGAAATAATATAAAAGAAAATTCGATATGAGATTCGAAAGCAAAAATTCTAAACTATTGTTTAATCTGCCTCCGTCTATCTGGAAGTGAATAATCTTAAGAGATTCGTTCTTTACGAAATTGGAAAAGTTACTTAACTCCATTTTTAAATCCTCTTGAATTAATGCAAAACAAACAGGATAATTGGAGATTCGAAAAACTCTTAACTATTGCTTAATCAACCGCTGTCCTTCTGCAGCTCATGCCATTCATTTTTTAACCAAATTGTAAAAGTTACTTAACTCTTTTTTTTTTTTAAATATGTTTGAACTAATATAAGGCAAACAGTAAGCTTAAAGAACTGAACTTCATAAAAAATGTGACTGCAAAAGTAAAAGTCTAAAATAATGAATAGGAAAAGTCCCTCAACTCCCTTTTTAAACTATTGTTTAACTAATATAAGACAAACAGGAAGTTATAAAGAGCTGAACTTTAAAAATGTGACTACAAAGGTAAAAATAATGTGACTACAAAGGTAAAAATAAAGTGACTACAAAGGTCTAAAATAATGAATTCGAAAAGTTACTGAACTACCTTTTTTTAAACATTTTCGAACTAATATAAGGCAAACAGAAAGTTAGAAAGAGCTGAACTACATAGAAATGTGACTGCAAAGAGAAAAGCCTAAAGTAATGAATGGGGAAGGTTATTTAACTCCCCTTTTAAAATATTTTTGAACTAATATAAGGCAAACAGGAAGCTATAAAAAGCTGAACTTCGTAAAAATGTGACAGCAAAAGTAAAAGTCTAAAACAATGAATGGGAAAGTTATTTAACTCCCTTTTTTAAAATATTTTTGAACTAATATAAGGCAAACAGGAAGTTATAAAGAGCTGAACTTTAGAAATGTGACTGCAAAAGTAGAAGTCTAAAATAATGAATTCGAAGTTACTGAACTACCTTTTTTTAAACATTTTTGAACTAATATAAGACAACCAGGAAGTTAGAAAGAGCTGAACTTCATAAAAATGTGACTGCAAAAGTAGAAGTCTAAAATAATGAATGGAAAAAGTTACTTAACTCCCTTTTTAAACTATTTTTTAACTAAAGCAAGGCAAACAGGAAGTTAGAAAGAGCTGAACTTCATAAAAAACGTGAAATAATGTCTAAAATAATGAATGGGAAAAGTTTCTTAACTCCCTCATTTAAATATTTTTGAAGTAATATAAGGCAAAGAGAAAGGCATAAAGAGCTGAACTAGATAAAAATGTGACTGCAAAGGTAAAAGTCTAAAATAATGAATGGGAAAGTTACTTAACTCCCTTTTTTAAAATATTTTTGAACTAATATAAGGCAAACAGGAAGTTATAAAGAGCTGAACTTTAGAAATGTGACTGCAATGGTAAAAGTCTAAAATAATGAATTAAAAGTTATTGAACTACCTTTTATAAACATTTTTGAACTAATATAAGGCAACCAGGAAGTTAGAAAGAGCTGAACTTTATAAAAATGTGATTGCAAAAGTAGAAGTCTAAAATAATGAATGGGAAAAGTTACTTAACTCCCTTTTTAAACTATTTTTTTAACTAAAGCAAGGCAAACAGGAAGTTAGAAAAGTTACTTAACTCCCTTTTAAAACTATTTTTTAACTAAAGCAAGGCAAACAGGAAGTTAGAAAAGTTACTTAACTCCCTTTTAAAACTATTTTTTAACTAAACAAGGCAAACAGGAAGTTAGAAAGAGCTGAACTTCATAAAAAATGTGACTGCAAAAGTAGAAGTCTAAAATAATGAATGGGAAAAGTTTCTTAACTCCCTCATTTAAAACTTTTTGAAGTAATATAAGGCAAAGAGAAAGGCATAAAGAGCTGAACTAGATAAAATGTGACTGCAAAGGTAAATGTCTAAAATAATGAATGGGTTTGTTCCTATATGCAAACATCTGCTGGTTTTCATCTCGCAAAACAGGCAAACAAGCCAGAGAATACACGAAATTTCAAGACAGTATAATCACCACTCGTTATATTAATTATCTTTGGAGATAATTTTAAGAATATATTAAAAATATAAACTCGTTCTATTTATTAATTGTGTACCTCAGTTTCATCCGATTCGAATGCTACATTCAGTCTATTACGACAGTGCAAAGTTAATTATCGTAATGTTGGATATAAAAATTCGTTTTCTAACAGAGGATGCAGAAATTAGTGTTTATTGCTTTACTTCTGGAAAAGTGTGTACACATTCCAATTCTAAAATGGAAATCATCTTTCGTTTTCTTTTAACATAGTCTTAATGAAAGCAATAATGCTTTTAATGACTTTTTTTAGAACTCTGGCACACACAGATATGCTCCATCCAAGTGGTGTAGAACGTAAACTACATATACACAACTGAATTTAAATGCAGATTTAAATATTCACTAAACACTTTTATTGGTCCCCCAGAACGAAAAGCGATTTCAGTTTTCCTCTTTATGCCCCGAGAAGCGAGTCCCTTATAAAGTACTGCTGTAGAAACGTCTCATAAATTTGACTGGTAAAAGAGATTAAACACCAAACAAATACGAAAATAGCGTGAAATGAAAAACATTAAGCTGCAAAGGAATGTTTGAGTTGCCATAGCAATATGATATGCAACACGCAAGAGACAGAACGAAACAATACCTAATGGATATTATCAAAGTTATATTCCTTTTTCTTAAACAGGGTATTAAATTTGCCTTTATTTCTTCCAAACACGAAAACTTTACTTAATAATCTAATTGGAATTTTGTTACCAATTCAAGAAATTTTGGAGTAAACCCAAAAATTTAAATTTCTATTAGATTCTGTCAAATAATTAGAGTGTATATTTTGGAACAAATGCTTTACGAGTGTGGATGGAATGATGTTTGTTTATGACTTTCATTTAATGACCATTCAGTGTGTTGGATTACTCTTCCATGATTAAGGGTTCGATATCATCCAGGTCATGTGATTCGCTTGCCAGACAGAAAACCATATTGTTGTTAGTATTTCGAATGCCCCTTGTATAATGCAAAAAAGGTTCAATCTCTTTGGAAAAAAAAATTGGCAACGTTCCACGACGATGGATTTCGATGTACCCACTCATTGAACTACGGAAGGGATGGAAACTAAAACGACCTTGACCGAAAGAATAGACTGTATATTGCCTATCCTCATAAATCACAAAATCGATGTCCAACTTGCCTGCGTACCAGTACATTATACAATACCAGGGCATTTATCTTCTCTCTCCAATACTTATGCATGTCTGTGTACTCGAGGCAATTCAAATGCAAATATTTATTTAATTCTTTGCAGTTTTGTAGATGACTAATTGGGGGTTTTTAGTTTTTAAGTTGACATCTGCGCCCGGCTAACAATATTCCTCCACCTCCATTTTTCGATCTAAAAACGAGTATTTAAAACTGCAGTTGAGATATTCCTAATACGTTTGAAAACGGCTTAGGGAGAAAAAAAATAAATTTGACTCGTGCACGCCCGTGTTTCACAGATTTCCCAGGTGTATTATTAGAGAGTACGTGCGTCAGGAGAAGTTGAGAAAGACGGAGGCCGATTTTTCGCTTTTCCATGAAGAACAAAAGAAAAACAAAGTCATAGAGCTGGTTAGAGCGTAGTAATCCAGTCTACGATGGCTTTACAGCCATATTAAGTTAAAATATGGCTGTTCAAAAGTGGGATTTTATTGGTTACTTATTTTTAAAAAAAAAATGATGGAAACTCCTTCTGTTTTACTACACCTTCATTTAATCGGCGCTATAGAAAACTTTTTTAAATAAATAATGGGAAAAATCGAGAAACAAACTTTTTAATGCTTCTCTCGGCTGTCATAGCAACGGAATCAGCTTCAGATGGAAGAGGAAATAGCCAATTTCCACATCTCCATTGGAGTGTTAAGATCCCGTTTTTTTTCCCCTCTTTTAGTAATGGCTGTACAAAATGCTTCCAGAATGTACTAGTAGGAGATTCATCTAGAAAGTTATAGACTTTTTTTGGATTAGGGAAAAGCCATGCATCTTTAATATTGTTAGCCGAAGCGCTTCTTGTGTCTCATCCCTTTGAATCTGACAGTAATTCTTAAATATTTGAGCATTCAAGTTTTCGAGTCAAACACAGAAAGAACGGGATAACTCTGATATGTTCTTTAAAAGGGATGGCTATTTTTACTGCTGTATCTCAGAATAAATTCTTTATTTTTGGATGAGACTTGGGAGAAAATTAAACAATAAATTTTCAAGTCTCGACAACCGACGACAAAAGATATCACAAACATCGAAGAATGACCTCAGAAACTTTCAGAAAACTTTGCCGGCCCTAAATAAGTTAGGGTGGAAACATCTGCGATATCAGTACATCGCGGCGATATACACTATATGGCCAAATGTATTGTGAAACCCATTCATGAATATCATGTACTGTGCCCTCACGCATACATATTGGCTCAAACATACCAATATAATTTTGATGGATCTGCCTGTGCAGATCCACTAGAATTATGTGCAGAGCAGTATGAGTCGTGGATCGGGAGTATTAAAGAATTTCAACGAGATGGTGACTGGATGCCACATGAGTATGGAGATTGTTCTGAGAGGGACTCCTGTCAGATTATATCGTCTGACTACAAAGTTTGGTGGAGGCGGTGTGATGGTATTGGGTTGTTTCAGCTGAACGATTTTCATGTAAAAGAACGCTTTATGTCATACATCGAAGGTCATACATGAATGGGTGGTGGACAGTGACGTCAAAAAGTTGGACTGGCTGGTTCAGAGGCTGAAAAAGACCTGGCTCAGACCAAACTCAAGCTCTAGTAACTACTTTGTGTGGATAATAGAGACAAATTTCGGACAACTCCTCCTACCAGAAGCTGGTATAAAGTATGCCCAAGATGGTTAAGGCCATATAGGCCAAAGGCGATCTTACAATATATTAGGCCTTTTAAGTAAAAGTCCTTTTTGTAACCACCTGTGTTGGTTGTATAATATATACAAACGGTCAAACTGTGACTAAGTAGACCCAAATGAATTAGTATTAGGATCCGTTATGCTGAATGGTCCTATTAGCCAACTGCTGTTTGTATTAGACGAAATCCTTGGATAGTTGGTGTATTTTAGCGCCAACAGACAGCAGAACATACCCATAGCCTGCGTCTAAGTTCTGGGGGGAATCTAGACAAACATCAGACCGTGAGGACTGAATAATTCATCAGCTGACTGCGGCCAAGTTTCTTTAGAGAAAAGTCAAGGTTCTATTCGGCGAACGATAGCAGAGTGACCCGTGTTTGGCGAGGCCCTGTTCAAAGAAATGCTTCAACAAAAGCATTCAATTCGAATGCTTGGTATCACGACATGGGGTATCTGCGCGTGTAGCACAGTGGTATCGTCACCGTCCTACACACGTCGGATGGAAAAGGCCCGGGTTCGAATCCTGTCGATGACGCGAGGAACATTAGTGGGCTTTGTTCACTCCGTGGCTGAGTTAGTCGGTCTAAAGCGTAGATAGCAAGGTCCCCCCCCCCCCAGAAACTGGGATTTTTCGTCCAGCAAAACAGGCAAATCGACCAGAGAATACATGCAATTTACAGACATAATACATAAACGGGTATATGTAATCATTTACGGGATACCCTAATATAATAATAATAATCACGACCTAGGCTATCAGACAATGTAATTAAACTTGCTCTTTTATCATTTCTCCAACAGTTACTTAACCCTTTATTCCAGAAAAGCAACGCCCGTCCATATATTGCTAATATTGTCAGACAACTTCTCCGTGATATCGATATTTTTTCCTAACTTGCTAAGTCCACTTATATGTTTTTCAATGAACATTTGTGGGAGATGATGGGGAAAAAAAACTTAGCTCCACGTCTTATTCAGCCCAAACGGTGGTGTTTCGAAGAGAGCAGGTAACTCAGGCATGGAGGGATATTCCTCAAGAGGATATCAAACACCTTTTGACTCAATATCATGACGCATAACGTTTTGAGTCGCTGCCAGAAAGTTCCATTACTATAAAGTTGCGATCACTGTGATCAAAAAATATCTTCTTATGTCGCTTTGTCTTTACTTATATCCCATGCAAATTTTTCATATACTTGGCCGTTCTCATCGATTCCTCACAGTATGCTTGCTACTTGTATAAGTCATATAAACTGTTTTTTTTTTAATAAGATATTTTGTGTTAAGAACTTGTTACTCCATCTGACGAAGAACTTACAAAGGCCAGAGAAGTATTTCTTATTTGATCGTTAAAATGTAAAACGAGACATGTTAGAAGGATGCATAAATCTCGATAAGAATCTTATCTTTAGCCATAAGCAAGTATTTTATTTTCTTCTTCGCTTGGTAGGTGACGTTATCAAATATCATCAATCAGACAAATCGGAATTACTTTGTTTCTCTTCCATTTTTTAAATGGATTTTACGTAACAGCTTGCATGAACAATTCCAGTTAAACTTCAGTATTCTTTAATATTTTTTATACGCGTATACTTATCTTAAAATCGCGTTTGCTAAGTTTACTTTAAGTAGTTAATTTTTGCCCAAAGCACATAATTAACAGTTGCAATTTTCGTGTTATCCTGAATGAGGCGTGAAAATGAAAGAACCCATTTCTGTTCGCTGTTTAAATTGGCTTCTTCACGTAATGAACTATTAAACGAGCCATATTTTAGTTGTCATAGAGACGGTACATTTTATATGTGGGCCGTATTAAAATTTAAAGAGGTGGGCTATTACAAAATCAACATCAACAGAGTTGATAAATATATTTTGTCTTGATAATAAGCTAATAAACATTCTCATATACAATAAGCGAGTTCTCTTATATGCGAGTTTTGTTGATAGTGTGTTCCCTTCTGTTTTAAAAACCTTGTCACATTTGTTTTTTTTTAAGATAAGCGTATACGAAATGTGTACTTAAAACCGAGTATGCACTCCTTAAACCAGACATGTTTTGAACGATGAGAAGATTTATTAATTATTCGTTTGATTATGTTCTTAAACACTTTCCAGATGTCTAGATAGCCAAAGACACAAAACAGATGGCCCTCTTGGAAGTTTTTCGGACAGAGAGACTCGCGATAATGCTATCAATGTCTCAGTAATTATACTCATAAACAAAAAAAAAAAAAAAAAATGAAAGCGTTATTATGTGGTCCCTTATAAAATATCACTAATGGAGATAATAAAAGTAGGTGGAGCCACTTTCGGTTTCTGCTACTGCCACTTGGTTTAAAAAAGAAACAGGCCATAATTTTTGATGATTATCAATGTACTCAGTTATGATTCAAAGGTTTCCATGACAACAGATGGAAGTCTTTGATCTCCTGTGGTAATCAGGAGAGTTTTTCCCCCCTTATATACTGCCTTACCAAATTATTAGAAAATTCACCGTTATAACAAGCACACGATTTCTGGCAAATGAATAGCTCCTGATGTGTAGGGTCACATGGCATTACAGACGTACTAGTATAAGAAGAGTTAAGTTCCTTGGAGTTATTAAAGGAACACCATAGGAAAGGTAAGAGACATCAGTGACTTCTCGAGAGGCGACCGTATGATCGTTCTTGCTCATGTAGCCGAGCAATGTTGGGAGCGGTAGAGGAGTTCACTCATGTATCGATGTAGAAAGTGTCGTGTTTAGTCAATGGTTAGTGTGGGACAAAGCCATCAACGAGACTATTGCGCTTGAGTATACGTCCTGTTATGCATGGGGAAGGTTTTCATTGGAAGACACACTGAGCATGCTTGACGAGGTTGTAGTAGAGTCCACAGCTGATGCGCCTGATTCACGAGTCTCGGATATCCTTGTAAGCTAGTAACCTTCCTTACCTCAATATAACTTATGCAATTTTATAGAAACTATGATCAATCCACTTTACTTTCAATCTGCACTCATTGCTCAAACAGTCCAGTTCAGCTGGTAGCTGATTACCTAGCTAGTTTTCGGTTGGAATAATCCTCAAGTTGGCAAAGAGAAGAAGAAGGCCCAGGTCAGACATTTATAGAGCATAGACAACAAGCATCCATATTCAGCAGAATTGATCATAAATCTGTTAAAAATCTGTTAGTCAGGGGCACAGAAGGGTGCTCTTACCAAGAAAGATTTCAATTCTGTAAATTGCAGATTCTAGAAACTAGGCACCTGCGAGGAGACCTGATTGATATATTCAAGGCGTTTAAATGCTGAAGACATCCTTACGTTTAGATGATACACACAAAAAAGAACTTTAAATTGGAAAAGAATGGTTGCGGGATAGACATACGAAAATTTGCTATCAGCCTGAGGTGAGGGGAGGGGAGGGGAGGTGTATGTGCTGTAAAATTGGTGCAGCATGTAAGAGTAGACGTTTAAATTCTTCAAGAAAGTTTTGGAGCATTTAACAGACCAGAGAAACAAAATTTTGATTGAGAATTGATCAACAGGTTGGTTTCAATATAAACTGCCTCCAATTCCATTTAGACTTTCTCCCTATGATAATCTTGGATAATAATGAACACGGTGGGTGAATGTTTTCATCGAGATATTGCTACCATAGAGAAAGGTTAACAAGGTGGAAGCCTGGTATGCATACAGACTACTGCTGGATACTGATCAGAAAAGGTCCTGATCATTACTGAAGAAAAAACCAAATGAAAAACATTAACCATATTTTTATTACACTTACCAAATTTTTAAAGAAAACTGCAGTGAACGTAACCTGCATTACTCTCTAAATAAGCTATGGGTGCTAGGCAATACGAGACTTCAATTTTGGATTCATCTTATCAAAATATGTGAGATCTACCATATTTCGAGAGTTAAAATCAAAAGGTTAAAATTTATTGTTCAATGTTATTTAGAGGGGATGGACAAGGGAACTTTTAATAATCTGAAGATGTATCTTTTATCAGCCGAAAGCTCATAACAGTGTAATTATCATTGCAGCTATTTGCCATCTTCTCTCTCGGTTGGTTTGCTTGATGTTGAGAGACTATCGCAAGCGCTATGTGAGTTTGAAACGATTTTCCATCAATCCAATGAGGCTTACTTGTTTGTCGACTTCAATGTCTAGCAGCGTCCCCGTCTGGCATTAATGACTTGCCTGTTCCACAATATTCTAGGGCACTGATTCTGAATTTAATCTCACCAAGCACAAGAAACTCTATACCAGAAGCAAAGCATTACTAGACATTACTAAACATTACCATCTGATCATAAGGCTTTTAGCTGCCAAATAGATTCATACAGGAGGACAAACACACTACTGTTAGTCCAGCTAAGTTAAATTATAGGAGAGCATGCCAGCAATTTAATAGGCAGAGTCCTTGAAAATATTGATTCCTTCTCATATCCACTGTTCAACGATGTGAGAACCAATTCATAAACATATCACTAATCACCTTGGTAATGCAATCTCTTCTATTCTTAACGATAATGAAGATAACATTATCTCTCAGTAGTAACCACTTTCTTCGTATTCTGAAGAGACAACTCCAGTTGTTGTCTGTTCAGAACAGAGCTTTGTAAACTATCAAACTTCTCTGCTGCTCTATTTAATATTCCACTTATACTCTGAAAGAAATGCCTACCACAGTCGAAATATTTAATGTTGCATATATTAAATCTTTCCATTGAGATAAGCGCTTACCCTGCGCACTTTAAAACAGTTATATCAATTCCCAAAATCAATGAAAGTCACTCATTAGAAAATTTCCATGCCATTTGTCTTCTGAGATCGCTGGAAAGAATTATGAACATAACCATCTACAGTAGACTGATGGATTGTTTTCAGTACTTCATCTACATCTACAACAGTTAACAAGGCTTCATCAGAATCTCTGAAAGGTCATTGACACAGACCTAACTAAAGTATTTGGCAGTGTCTTTAAGTATAATCTCGGTAGAAAATTTATCTTTGACTCTTTATAATTCTGACCGATAAATATAAGAGGATCATTGGGCAGGAACGTTCAACGAAGTTCTTCCCTTTTAAATTTAGGTCCCTTACTTGAAAAGGTCATTCTCGACCAGGAATCACTAAAAGCATCTGTGTCCAGCTAGTGAAATACATGCTGAGCAGGACTGCCCCTACCATTTCAACCAAAATGAACTATTAATTAGATTCTATAATATTTTGGTAGCACATTGTATAAAATATGTTTATAATAAGGGCATCCGTTTCAAGTATACACCACGATGCAAAAATAAACAAGATATGATTGCAGTGCAGCTACTTTCTTTTACATTATCTTCCTAAGGTAGACTTCACAAGACAGTGCAGCGCATGCGCTCAGTGTTTCCAATAGACAAAATTCACGTTTCACACGAGTTAAAATTTCGAATGGTGATTGGATAATATATATTTATGATTCAAATACTGAATCCTCTCTCTTCAGGATTTACTAAAGAATAATACTTTAAACTTCATATTTTGTAAACAACTAAATTCTAAAAGGAGGAAATCTTCAAAGAACAGTAAGAGTCTTCGAGAACAAATTAAAAAAGACAGTCTCTTTTATCTGTCTCTCTGGGAATGCCAAGTTCCTTAAAAGTGTCCTTTGCTTGCTGGTCACGAAATATTTTATCGACTTCTCTCGCGAAAAGTTCCAAGTGAAGATGATCTTGGAGCATCCATATTTGTCTCGCAGCTTAATACTTCATTTTTCATCGCGACCTTTGCAAAATATCTTTTCTAAGAATGGCCACAAACAGAATTATTTACAGCAATGGAAATTTCGAAATTTTTTCCAGGAAAGCAAATGCTTTCTTTAATCCTTTTCATCCATTTGAGAAAAGAAAATAAAGAAAAAATTGGGAAAAATTCCACGGATGTTCAAAAGCTGCTGCAGCACAAATTTATAGGGAAGAAATTTTTTTTATGTAGGTTAGGATTCAAGGATGTTTTTTAAAAAGATAACTATCCAGCAACTCAATTTTTTGACAGAATTACTGCTTGGGTATACACCATACTCGCCTGATCTTGTTTTGCATGAGGGAATCGGACTCAGCGGTGGTGTACGGTTTTTTTATCTACATAAACAGATCTTTTCTTAGGATATACAATTTAGAGACACAGGAAGAAGACCCTTCATGATCTGAGTTGCTAATGCAACTCAGTGGTAAAGAGCTTTCTATTAGCAGGCTTACTCTGACTTGTCTGAACCTCGGAAAATCTACTGTGGTGGTTACCATTCAAAGACAAAAGGTCGTAAATGATAATTAAGTGATAAAGGTCTGGAGAGTCTCAAAAACTCATGGAACGTGTCCCACTAACTACAAAGAGGGCAGTTCATGCCTCATGCATATTGTCTGCGAAAAACATCACGCAACAGTCTCAGGAGGCCACAAGAACATTCGTAAGTACGTCAACCATCCGTAGAGAGCTGCTTGGTCTTGGGTTCAAAGGTAAGACAGTTGCAGGATGCTCAATATCATGGTCAGCAATGTTAATTGGAATTTGGAGTGGTCGTTCCGGTCATTCATGGAGTACAGATCGGTAGCAGAAAGTGCTGCTATTGGTCTGAAAGTTCATCACTCCACAGCAGAAAGTGCTGTGGAGTGACGAACCTTGCTACGCAATGTTTCTCCGATGGACGTCTTTGGGAGTGGAGATTGTCCGGAGAATGCTTCCTGTCGAAGTATAAGCTCGAACACGAAGTTTGATGTAGGCAGACTGCTGATATGCAACTACTTCAGCTGGTTCGCACTTGGTCCATTGGTGGTGGTGCTGGAAACCGTGAAGTCCATGACCTGCTTTCGACAGTTATGCGCTCCTACACTGCAGCGTTAGCACAGAAACCGCCCTGTCAGTATCAGCACGACGATGATCTGTGTCATACAGCGAGGGTCGCATAGGTATGGACTTACTATGTATTATATGTATTAAGTTTTTGAATTAGAAGTACTCCTTCGAGCTTAGCTGTGTGTGTGTCCGAATACTTTTGGTCATACAATATATCCATGACTCCCATACCGGGTGGTAAAGGCCCGAGTCGAATCCCGTCGATGAAGAGAGGAATTTTTATGGGTTTTATCACAACGTGACTGAGTTAGTTGGTCTCAGGTGAGGGTAGCATGGTTTTTTCTCCCAGAAACTTGGGTTTTCGTCCAGAAAACAGAAAATCGACCTTAGAACACACGTAGTTTACAGACAATATACACAGGGCAACATGGCTTTATTCACTGATGCTCCTAAAACCCAACAACAACCAACCAACTATCTATGACTCCATATTTACTGTAACCTACACCGACTATCATTCCCTGTTCGACATTCTAATTTTCTCAACCATTTTACTTTATCTACGTCGAGTAACGGAAGTGTCCGCGACTTACCCTTGTGAAAAGTCATTACTCGATTTCATAAGAGAGAGAATATTTCACCGATGTCATCCACCATGCCATCTTTTCTGAAATAGCGGTCTTTCAACACATCGGGAAGGGAGGGGAGGGGAGGGGAGGGGTGGAGGAGGGAGAATTTCTTTAAAGCGTTATTTCAAATGGAAACGTTGCTTCCTTGTTTCCATGGTAACGCGATAAGACGTACCATTTTCACTGGGCGTGCCTGACATTCCCCAGTCATGAGAGAGTTTCCAGCAAAAGCGACATGTGGAATTTAAACAAGATCAGACCCCTCACATTTATGTGCGCTCTCTTTCGTTGATTTATAGACAATTTCCTTTCCTTCCTTCACTTTCTTAGTGGGGGAAGGGGGGACAGAACTCTTGTAAACCCAGCGAAAACTCTGTTTGGAGCGAGATGTCAAATTGGAATGCCAATATGGAACATGAAGCTGTATTCGTCACATTAGATCGAATGTGTTTTCCCACACGGACTGCTAAGAGACGCAGCAAGGACGTCACGAGACTCCTAATTCTCCTAGCGATGCTTAGCTAAGCATAATACATATGAAGCTGATGCTATTTAAAGCAAGAACACAGAGAACCAGTAATCGTTGAACTTATTCTAACTGCAGTGAAAAATGAACTTTTTTTTTCATGTCATGTACAAGAAGAAAGATTATTAGTTTACACTTATATTCGCTTTAAGACAAAGTCTTTAAACCGGAAGTGACATCTTGGTATTTCCTTCTACATAAGCTCGCGTCACTACAGCATTTTCAATGAAACTTTTGAAATTTTTTTGTCTGCATAACTTAACTTTAACTTACTGTGACATCATTTAGCGCGACTCTTCTTCGTGGATATCTTTCGAAAGCCAAAAAAGTAGGTCAAGTGCTTTTGATTCTAAACATATACCGGTGAAAATGTATCGCGTTTTCTCCTAAGGTACAGGCGGTGTGTGTCAAGGAAATATTTTGGCAGAGGGAGACACAAGCGAAAGCTACCCGCGTGAAACACTTAAATTCCTTCTAGAAAAGGTGGGATAATTTAATGGGCACTGGCATTGCTAGGGATGGACAGTGGGAATAATTAAATGATTATCAATTTAAGTAATGTTTATTTATTAATATTACTAAAGATATGAAGCATCGTATCAATATAGCGTATATGCGCTTTAAAAATTACATATACACTGAGTTGGCTTTGCATGGACTGGTTTGTAACGTTGGTGAAGGCTCGAAGTCGGGAAGGGCTGATGCAAGATTGTAGTTTGCACGTGGGATCAGTTTTTGAGTGTCTGTGAACAAGAATGGGTCGACCTCAAGGTGTTTCTGACTTCTAATGAATGTGCTCCCGTTCTCTGGTGTCACGGGTCTACCGTGACTAGCTCAAGAGCAGTCTGACAACCAGCCAAAGGTCACACGTGGGACAGCTACATGTGGTCGATGCCCGTAGTGAGCATTGCACGTCTCGTCTTGTAACAGAAGCGAAGCAGCACTGTGGCCCAATTAACCACCCAGCACAATATAGGAATAGCAGGACAAATATCCACTTTGGACTTTTAGAGTTTATAGTGTTGCAGGTCAAACGACACTTGGGTGGGGGAAAAGTAAATTCGATGCGACAACCATCCATCTGACAATGTGAGGGCATTACTGGACTCGTTGTGAACATGGGTAGCACTACCACAGAACACCCTGCAACGCCTTGTGGAGTCCATGCAAAGATCTTTACGGGCTGTATTAAGAGTAAGGGTGGCCCTGCGAGGCATTGGGTAGGTATTGCTAATACAAAACCAACTCAGTGTATTGCCAAAAGTATCCGGACACCACAGGGACGTGGGAAAATAAACCATACTCTCTACTAATGTGTCGCGAATGGATATAAAAACAAAAATTTGTCCAGAGCCCCAACTTTAACCCCACTAAACACCTTTGGGAAGAACTGGAAAGTCGGTTTTGAGCCAACAAACACGCCCACAATCATCAGTTAAATTAGTTGCGTTGAAGGAGGAATGACCAAAATACTGCCTTGCTGTTATCAAATATTGGTTTGGAGTCTACCAACGAAGTACAACGTGTAATTAGGTCAAAGGTGGGCCGACACGTTATAGGATATTGTATCAATAAAAAGCTTCTTGGAAATATTTTAAACTGAAATAAATCAATTTTGAAATTGTACCCTTATGTAAGGGTACAATTTCAAAATTTATTTCAGTTTAAAAAAATATATACATGTTTCAGGACGAAATAAGCTATTTACGTTTTAAATAATCATTTTAGGAATCCTACGCGAAAATTAGTCTTATACTTTATTTTTACATCAAGCATTTTAATCTGATGCTTTTCAATTTATTATTCCCATTTTTAAATAATTTTAATGTTTCAAGGACGAGTGCACACGGTTTGGTGACCATTAGTCAATCCCTATTAAGTTAATAAATATGGCGCTGTTCTTTTATTCTTATGTGGTGGTCCATATTATAAACACAAAATTTGAACTGTTTTAAATCTTAATAAGGTAATTTCCTTATTACCTGGTGTGCGATTGTTAATTATTTGTGTGAATACTTTACCTTTAAAAAATTCCGGCTAATCTTCTTTTATAAAAGTTATCTTTGACCACACGATTTTTTAAGGTCACTTGAACTGTCCGAACACTTCATTTCAAAAATTAAAAATTAAATGTCAGATTATAAGTGGTTATAATCACGATCTTCCATACACCACTTGGAACAGGCCAGGTTTCGAATGCTCTCAATGACTCGAAGAAATTTTATTAGCATCTTTCACACGTGGCTGAGTTAGTCAGTCTCAGTATGAGTTTGTATGAGTTTTCTCTCCGGAGAACTTATACAATTCATAGTGGCCCTAATGTGACAGTTTCATGCACGTTACATGAGAATGCCTCATCCATTCATTCATTTATACAATATGTTTCAAATTTTAAAAAGAAGTGGAATTCCTGGACAGTAAAGTAAAAGATATGCATTCTTTATCATCCTTAACGTGGACAGTGTGGGAAAAAAAACTGAGCTTTTGTTTTCAAATGAAAACAAAAGCTCAAAATGTACGTATAGCATAACGTACTGCTCCAAAATGAACTGAATGAGCTGAAGAATGAACTGAATGAACTCTTTGCAACAAAATTAGCTTTCAAAAATATGTAAATTCACATCGGTCGATGATCATACATTATGAGTCTAATTTCTGCGTTTTCAATGATTGTTGAGTTATTCTGAAGTTGCACCAAGCAAGTAAATGAACCGGTCGTTGGTGTGTGATAATCAAAATTCCGTGGATGTTTTTGTTCACTTATGTACTTCGTTGGATGAGCTAAAAAAATCGGAAACGGCTACTTTCATCTAAGATCAATAGTGAAGGTTGAAGGTCCTTTGTCCTAAATTTGTATTGTGTCTTTTCGACCATTTTAGTTTAATTTAAATTATTTTTCTTTTAATTTGTGTTACTATATCCACAATTTTGTCTATAAATTTCGTAGTCTAAGGCGGTGAAGGATATCGAATTTAGTTTTTTTTTTTTGTGGTAAATAACGAAAGAATTGGAACATTGCAGCTTGACGCCTATACGTAGCATCGACGTTAACTCAATTTGGACTCCTTTTGATGAACTGGAACGCTGAAAGAATGAACAAGATCTTCTTGAGTTCAACAAGACCCGCTATTTGCGTTTTAAATAATTATTTTAGGAATCCTATGCGAAAATTAGTCTTATACACTGGTGTGCAAAATTTAAGGACCAGTCAGGATTTCACCTGTAGCTTCTCATAGGAGTGGCCTGGATATGGGAAAAGCATACCAAAGGAACCTCGTGACGTACAGAAATGATGAAGGAAACAACAACGGAAACAAAACAGTACAGTGGGACTTTATTCAAAAATGCCAACATAGCACTGGCTGCCATGATATAGATGCATCACTGCCAAAGATGGAACAAAGGGAAGAGGTGGTCCTCAGTAGGAGATATGGCCATCCCTAATGTCGATGCAGGCTTTGAACCGCCTGTCTATAATTAGAACAATGTTGATAAGTTTTTGCAGTAACATCCTCCATTCCTCTGTCTGCGCGATCTTCAGCTGGTGAACATTTTCCGGTGTGTGTGTGGACGTGCCACTAGGCGTCTCCCCAGAGCGTTCCATATGTGTTAGATGGGATTTAGATCGGTGGAACGGGCAGGCCAATCCATACTAACAATATACTCACTTTCTAAAAGCATATCAACAGCTGCAGTGCGATGGGGTCTGGCGTTATCATCCATAAACACGAACTCGGGGACAATGGCACCTCGGAACAGACGCACATGCGGAAAGATTACCTCAATAAGGTAGCGTGCACCAGTTACAGTACCGCCTTCCAGTATCTGGAGTTGTGTACGTCCGTCCAAGATAACGCCTCCCCAGACGAGAACACCTCGTCTGCCATATCGATCCCTTTCAGTGATGTTTGCGAAGTGATACCGTGTACCAACCTCTCACCAGATTAGCTGACGTTTAGAATCGCTACTGAGACTGAATCTACTCTCTTCAGTAAAGAGTACTTTAAGATTTTATGGTTGTAACGTTTAGAAATAGTGTTGGTCTTTAAATTTTGCACACCAGTGTACTTTATATTTACATCAAGCTTTTTATTCTGATGCTTTTCAATTTATTACTCCCATTTTTAAATAATTTTGATGTTTAAAGACGAGTGCACTCGGTTTGGTGACCATTAGTTAATCCCTAGTAAGTTATTATTTATTTTTTTATTTACAAATTATTTGCATGATCTTTACCTTAAAAATATTCCGAATAATCGCCTTTTATAAAAACTATTTTTGATCAATTCGATGTTCGATGTGTGAATCGAAAAAAAAAATTGAACTGCTGAACAGCACTATTGTGCTGTTCGGCAATTCAAGTGTTCTTTTCGGAACACTTGAACAGTGGAAATCAATTCTAAGATTAGAATTGGCTTTTCTCTACCGCTTCGAAAATACTAGCGTTCCAATGCTCTCAATGACCGGAGGAAATTTTATTGGCATCTTTCACACGTGGATGAGTTAGTCGGGCTCAGAGGATGCTCCCCACCTGGAACCTTAGTTTTATTACAGTAAAACACGCAGAAGAACCAGAAAACTCATACAATTCATAGACATTACACATGGGTACATAACGCTGCCCTCTAGCAGCCCTAATGTGACAGTTTGATGGAAGTTACATGAGGCCACCTCATGCAATCATTTAAGATTAGGATATAAAAGACACCCAAATTCCTTACCAGGAATAGATGTAATTATGGTTATCATTAGGCCAATGATCGTGATATTCGATAATAGTACGTTTGGTTTAAGTAGATATACTTTAACTTAATGTTTCAGTACGTGCTGGATGGCAGAGTTCTTCGAGCGTGCACCACACATTTCCATTTATGAATAATTATATTTAAAAATTGCCTTTAGAGCAAAAACCACAGATGCTCTCACCTTGTGTGGAGAATAGAATACATTTCAAAATTAAAAAAGAAATGGAATGTCTGGGCAGTGTAAATTAAGAAGATGAGCGTTCTTTATCATTCTTAATGTGAATAGTGTGGTAAACAAAAAAATCGGAGCTTTTGTTTTCATTCTTCAAATAAGACTTGAAAATACAGATGAAAACTTATATGGTGTGCTTATGCAAATAGACAAACAACTTGAAATATTCCCTCTTAAATCACACAAAAGTGAGAGTGGTGGAATCCTACCTAATAGAGTTCCAGTAATATTTCTTTCACATCGTCTTAGAATGATTACTTCTAATAAACTGTTTGTTTTTTAGCCAAGTTATTTTAATAATAGGTCAAGCGCATTCATTTTCTTAAATACTGAATGTATTGATGGCCAAAATATAAAGCCCCTTGCCACCCCTCTCCTTTTGTATACCTCTTCGGGCCTCTCATTGTGCACACTGCATCCACAGGACATTAACTAAAGCCAATTGTAGATGGAACTCAGCGCAAATGAATACCCCTAATGTATCCCCAATATGGTCTAAAAATCCCATAACCTCCGGCTGTGTATTATATTGCAATGTTGCTTTTTCTTTTTGAAAATTGGTTTGTTATTTATTTATTACCAATATTGAGTTAAGTTTGCAGCATTAATTACACTTTCTATAAAATTAGTCATAAAAACATGAAGAGTTCGTAGTCACAAAGAGAGTATGGTACTGCAACAGGATATAGAAAAGTTAGGTAGATGGGGGGGTGAGAGATGCTAATTGAAGTTTAACATTGACAAATGCAAAGTACTGCATATGGGTAGCAACAACCCCAGGGAAATGTACCAACTGGGTGGTGTTACACTCAGGGCAGTGGAGAATGAAAGAGACCTGGGTGCAATTGTGCAGTCAGATATGACGTTTTCTAAACGGTGCAGCCAGGCTGCCAGAGTAGATCATGGAGTCTTGTCAATGATATACAGGAATTTTGCGAGCAGGGATAAGGATGGGATTATCCCCTTGTATAATTCAATGGTCAGGCAACACTTTGAGTACCGCGTACAGGTCTGGAAGCTTCATTTTAGCAAGGATGTAGAGTTACTAGAACGAGTACAGAGAAGGGCAACGAGACTGGTGAAGGGAACAAAGGGATGCTCTTATGAAGAATTCTTTTTTAAGTTTTGCAAATTGCAGCTTCTGGAGACTAGGCACATGCGAGCCGATCTGATTGAGGTGTATAAAGCCTTGAATGGTTTGAGCATGCTCAATTCTGATGGGATTTTTCCTCTTGCTCAGAATAATCGCCCGAGACGGCATAAATTCAAATTGAGGAAATACGGTTGTAAGATAGACGTCCGGAAGTTTGCATTTAGCCAGCGGTCAATTGATTGCTGGAACAAAGTTCCAACTGTCGTTGTAGAAGTTGATAGATTAAATTAAATAAATTCAAGGAGGCAGAACTAGAGAAACATTTGGAATGAATGGATCAGTGAAATGGGAAGGGTTTTTTTTGGCTGATGCTGTATAAGTTTGCTTTCTTGCATCATGTGCCTCTACTAATGCTAATATGAACGTGTCTGTTTGACACAATGGGTTCTAGAAGAATTTTACCAATCATTTTTCACTTGTAGTTTATCACATAAAATTCTTCTAATTGCAAGCAAAGAGTATGATGGTATGTTTTTATTGGGACACAACGAGAATTCATGTTATCCAAACAACTTTTTACTTTCGAGCGAGGGGGCTGCGGTTAGTTTTATTTTCTGTTATCCAGGTGTTTGCAATTCAAGCAGCTCTACGGATCTATTTGAAGTAAACAACACAATATTACCGGCATGTACACCAGGGATCAATAAAACGATTTTGCTTTGAAGTATAGTTTAAGCGAAACAGTAATTAATTTTTCAATAGCTCGAACAAAGAGCGAAAGAAAAGCCGGATTAGGAAAGATTGCCTGAAGGGTATTTACCTCATCGATATAAGAAGTCCTTAAATATAGAAATGCTCACTGGAGTCAAGAAAGAGAGAGAGAAAAGGAGAGCGTTTTACTGCCGAGTAAATATTTTGACTTCTAGCTTTACATCTTTCCCATCTCACTCTATATATAACCAGTCCAGTAAATCAGCCCCAAGTTTGTTTATCCAAAGCCTTGTGAAGTTCTCTTTAAGGGGTGGAGGGAAAACACATTACTTCACCCTCCCATGGGGATACTTACTGCAAGAGCCAAACTAAAAAAGCTCACGGTCAATACAACGTTTATTTTTTCTCTCTCGTACGACCTCCGTCATTTGCTCGCTTCGCAGACGTTTATGGATATCCTTGGCGCCATCACCTTCCCCCCCTCTTGGTAGCGAATGGCAATGATAAAGCAAATGACGTCACAGAGGACTGTTGCTGTAGCAATATACACAAACCGAGTCAGCAGTCTTCAGGTATCAATCTTGATCACGTACGAGACAGTTAAAAGAGGCGGAAACTGCCTTCGGAGAAGATGCACGTGCTGATGGATCCCACTCCCGCGTTTGTTAAGTAGTTAAGGTCACTTTGATACTCTTATAACGTGTTGGATGACTGCATTTTAACAATAACCGCAGTAGTGGCCACCTGATGAATGCACCAAAGATTTGCAAAGAGTGAAATATATGTAAAGACAGAGATTTATAACAATTACAGAAATCCATAAATATCCAAGCCAGTGGAATCAAACACGTCAGTTTGTAAACAAGGAATCCACATCTCCACCTGTATTTTCTGGACATGAAGAAGACCTTTGTCTAGACATCTACATTGGACGATGTCTAGACAGTGCTGTTAGATGCATAGTAATTAGCACAGTCTTCTTGGAATGCAATCTCTTCTATTGAAAAATATCTGGTGTTTATTTTTCCATCGCTCTCTGAATTTATGAGAGGCTTCCTTCTAACTACACTGCTCAACAAAATTAACAGATCACGTAGAAAAGGTGGTGCAACTTTTGCAGCTTGGGATGAAGCGGAAAAATATTTCGGATGATGGTGTAATCTAGAAAAATTATGAAAAACAGAAGACAGCGAGAAACTTCAGGCAGGTATGAGGGACATTTATTCTGGTTGATGCAGCCCTCGAGTGACCTTTGCCAGCTCTTCTTGTAATGGTTCAGTCTCCTGAGACTGCTTCCATAGTGCTGAGAAGACACTGCGTGACACATTAAGCCAATGTACCACCTCCGTCTGCGACTGCCCAGCTTCAAGTCGTCCAAAGGCCAGCCATCTCAAAGAATCATCTAAACGACGTGTAGCTTAGTGGAATCATCACAGTCCTCCCCATACAGGGTGGAAAAGGCTCGGGTTCGAATCCCGTCGATGGCGCGAGGAACTTTTATGGGCTATTTTCACTCTGTATTTGAGTTAGCGGGTCTCAGGTGTAGATAGTAAGGTCCCGTCCCTCAGGAACCTGGAGTTTTTCATCCAAAAAAGCAGGCAAATCGACCAGAGAACACATGAAATTTACAGACACAATATATATGAGTAGATAAAGTAACTTTCCGGATGACCCTAATAAATAGTTTTTTAAACGACGATGGCTTGCCATCCTGAGTACTGGAAACATGGCTGTCCCACTGAACAAGCCAAAAAAGAGAAAGGAAGTGATGTGGTCGCAACCCGTGTTTTTATAGGTATGAATAATTTGCATAATGTCGGCTCTGTAAGGTGGTAGATCGATTTATATTGGACACTCGGAATTTGCATGCCAGGATGCCTATTATACCAAATATTTGCCTTCGGCGACAATTCACAATAAAATATTCATAAAAAAGCATTTTGTTCTAGAACAAAAAAACACAAAAAACAAACAAACATGTGAATCCCTGTTGCTCGTCGCCGTGATGGAATACTGTTCTGTACAAGACTGAAGTAAATGCCTTGGTCAGTCCACTCTCGGATCTATCTATGGCACCAGATTTGTGAAAGAGTGGTTTCAAGAATCTGGCGAGTTGGATGGTTGCAATGTCACTTTGACATTGAGTGTACTTGATCGTCAACAATGTTCAGATATGCACTCGCGTTCTCCACACCCTTCAGTGGCATCACAGGCTAAAGGTGTGCCACGAAAGAGCATGCCTCACACCATTAAACTTCGTTCTCCAATAGCCTGTGTTATTGGGCCACAATGGGATGGTTCCAATGACTCTTATGGTTTCCGGAATATGTGCATGCTTCAATTAGTGCTGAAAAGTATAAATGGAGACTCATAGGATCACAAGACCTGCCTCCAGTCCTGCGGCTATCCCTTGAGCTGGGCATTAACGTAGCCCTAATTTCCAGTGGCTTTCCGAGATCAGTAGCTTCCGCAAAAGATCCCTGACTTCAGTAGCGCATTCTTTGTAGGGTTTTTCATATTATTACATGTATTTTTTTTTCCTAATGGATTTTCTCATCCCGTGACGGGTTCTGGTATCAGATGCGTGGGGTGGTTGTTATGTCCGGTTGCTATTATTGGTCGAGGAACTGTCTGACTATCCTACAGGTGTTCAAGATCGCAACTTTCTGGTGTTCCTTGTAGGTGTTCTCTGGAAGGCCTTTTGCTGCTACGTTCTTATATAAGCTCTTTGGCAGCATGCCAGTGGTTGACACGGTGATAGGGATACTTGTTCCATATGCCACATCTCTTTGACTTCCTGTCTGAGGTCTGTGTACTTCCTAACCTTTTCCTTATAGGTTGCTGGAAGTTGTTGGTGTTGGGCACCATTATGTCGATCAGGTAGGTAGTCTTTTCTTTCTTGTCAGGGAAGATTATGTCTGGTCTGTTATGCAGAATTATCTTATCCGTTCTTATGATACGGTCCCAATAAAACCAGTGGGTAAGGGTCCCTAGTACAGCCTGAGGTTCGTACTCTTGTAATACGGCATTCTTTCTTCGATCAACTTGTATTTCTTCGCTAGCTTCGGATGTATTATCCTGGTGATCTGGTCGTGCCTACGAACTGCGTCTAGGTTATCACCATGCATCCCACGGCTATGTGCTGGATTGCTCCTGGGAAAGGTGGTATTCAGAAAGTAAGAGTATCTCGGAATGCAAATATAATAATTACAGATATATGTAGAAATTTTGTGGCTAATATATTTAAACAGATGCAACATTATAGGAGTTCATATGGAACTCATTCTGATTCTTTTACATTCCTGTTTTTCATTCCTGCCATTGGTGTACATGTAGAGGTCTATTTCATTGCATTAATTATTGCCATTGCGTTTTCTGGAAACATTCTTCTGATGGTAGAGATGTTTGCAGGGATGATACAAAGCGGTAAATAGGGATTAATGGAGTTTCAGCTGATTTATTTCGACGCCTTAAAGATATCTATCGTTGAGGGAGCATTCTTTTCTTCCAGTGATTAGTTTGGAGAGAGAGTCATGTGTTTTTTTTATCGTTACCGCACGAATCAAAGACTGTAAATATTGTTGCAGCTTTCTGATAACCATCTCAAGGTCCACTATACTGTGGTAAAGATCATTGCTTTTTAGCTCTCCAGCGTAGATGACAAAATTTACAATGAATGAAGGAGATAAAAGCCCTCGTGGATAGCACAGTTGGTATAAAAACTGTCGTCCCCATACCGGGTGGAAAAGATGAGTTCGAGTCCCATCGACAACGCGAGAAATTTTTATGGGTCTTTTTCACGACATGGCTGAGATAGTCGGTCACAGAACAAATATGACTTAATTTGCTGATGCGCCTAACCAGTACAACGACCAATCATCCAGGGGATAGGGAGGAGAAGGAGGAGGAGGAGAAATCTCTTAATATACTCAGAGATTAACTATTTATGTCTAATGCCCACGAGCTGGGCGATATTTAGTGAGGCGTAGATTTTCTCTTACCGTTATTGAAGAAGTGGTTATGGACATGTGGACATGTGTTTATGTAAGGGGCGGCTGCTAGAACGTCAGTTCAACTCCGCCTCGTATCTCTGTGAAGAACAGTATCACTACAAATGGGCCAGATATGTGTGTGACGTAGGTTTGTGTGTATTATGTGTGTGTTCTGGCCACTTGGCTACCCAGAAGCATCAATCACCTGGACAGATGATTCTGGGTATTCGTCCACACCAAGGGAAGGTGGGCCAGTTCCAGTAGATGGGGCACCTATGGTCTCAGAGTATGAGACAAAAAAAAAAATCCTTCTCTGGGCCCAACCCAGAGGGGGAAAAAAAAGAAAAAGAAGAAGAAGTGGTTATTTTGTCTTGCGATGTTTTCTATCTATTCTGAGTCGTATGCATAACCAATGAAATCATGGTGAGAAATCGCACAGCTGGTAGGATCGCCGTCCTCCCCATACCGAGTAGAAAAGATCTGAGTTCTAGTCCCGTCGATGACGTCAGAGAGGAATTTTCACGGGCCTTTTTCACAACGTGGCTGAGTTAGTCGGTCTCAGGCGAGGTAGCGTGGTTTTTTTCTTCCGGAAACTCGGGTTTTTTCCCAGAAAACAGAAAATTGACCTTAGAATGCACGCAATTTACAGATAATATATATGGAGCAGTACGGCTTTAGTCGCGAATGCTCCTAAAACCTTATTACAACAGGAACAACAACAGCCAGAAATGGTTCCAGAGTAGTGTAGTCATCAAAAGAGACTCTAATATGGCAGAAGGCTGCGAGACGATTCTAGTTGATAAACAGGAGAACTTCTTGGCTTTCCAAGCCTTTGCAACTGCAATATTTCTTAGGCAGAAGACTCTTCTGCACTGGAAGCCTTGTACTGGTAATGCGATATGGTGTAGTGCCGAATTACCTAAAGTTCTATGGAATCGTGCTGAAAGGCTTTGCTTTGGTGGAGGCATGAGTCTGCCCTATCTATTGCAACTCAAGCTCCTTGTGCTGGCATTTCTATTCTCGGCAGCTCCTTCTGTCTTGTGTCTGTCATTTTTTTAAGGAGCATCGGCGACTAAGGCTATATTGTTCCAGCAGATCCTTGTGCTGCTGGCTTTCCAACAGACTCTGAACAGATGTAGCTCTTTGCGTTGAAGTTCGGACTTTGTCTAAAATTTAATTATATGTATATTTATTTTTTATGTAATTTGATTATTCTCAGTTTTTTCGTATCTATCTTTTTTGGTCATGGCAGTTTTTACCTCCCTGTACTTGGGCAAACAGGAGAGGGAGTATGTAGAGTACTGCTAAATGAAGTGTAACTCACAGCGGGGTTTCCATAGGTTCGTTGGGACCGCTTTAATTAATAAATAAAAAATTTAAAAAATAAAACGCCACCTTGAAGTAAGCTCCTTTTTCCGATAGGGGAAATACTGACTTCACCATTAAAAGTTTTTACTTTTTAACTTCCTTGGTTTAGATGTTAAGGATTACCAGAAGACGGGAAATTTGGAAATTAAAGTAAAAAAATAAATATTCTCTTTATCCTCCAGGATGACTACGCTGTCAGAGGAGTTCACAAGATCGAAATAATACAAGAAACAGCACCATATTTAGTACGTCACAGGCTTGAACTCGGTCACTCAGAGCATGTGTACTTATATATCCTCGCGCTTGACCACTCGGCTACAACACCATTAGAATTATTTTAAGGTAGTTTATTGCGACATTATCGAAAGCCGATTTAATATTACAGAATATCACTTCTCATTTTACTCTCCTAATTAACATCATTTATATTCTAAACAGCGTGTCAAATAGAGGTGACATTATTGATTCCTGATGAATGATACACAAAAACTATCATATTATGGCCACTCACTCAAGAACTAACTGATCTGCTCATGCACAGACTATTGGAACAGGCCCGGCTTTACATGACGTCGAACGTGCACCGGGAATTGGCTGTCCAGGAGGTCTAGGGACAGCTGCTCCCTGGTGGCAAAACGGCCTGACATGGATAACACATACTGCAGTATTGTAGTGTGTGTTAATACTATGTCAGGCCCATTGAACAGGGATTATTTCCTCACAGAGACAATAGGTGGAGATAGGCATATGCCTAGGGGCCGCCATAAACAGGGAACATACATACATACATACATGATCTGCTCATGTGTATTATGTCCATAAACTGCATTCTCTAGTCGATTTGCCTGTTTTGCCGAACAATAAACCCGAGTTTTCGTGGGGGAGTGAACCTTGCTGTCCACGCCTGAGACCGAATAACTCAGCCACGGAGCAAAAAAAAAAAAAAAAGAAAAAAAAAGCCCATAAAAGTTCCTCTCATCATGCTGATATGAATGATACAGAGACCATGAGAAGGTCGATGTGCTAAACACTGATTCACTATTTTGGGATGGAATCTTATCGAAAACCTTGAGCAGCGTGCTGTAGATTGTTATTGGTATATAATCTTTTTCTGTTGACGGCTTCTTTTTCTTAGGTTTTGTTTTTAAGCGATATTTTTTCCTCTCTGTCTCTCTTTCTCTCTCTCTTTATCTCTCTCCATATTCTCAGAATTGCTCCATCCTTAAGAATCTTTTCAAATATCTTCAGGAGCACATCTATAATGTAAATAGAACATATCTTTAAACTAAAAAGTGGAAATGTTTCTAATCTGTGATTGCTCTGTTCGGAAGATCACTAATTACTTGGATAATTAATATTTGGTAATTTATTCAGCATCGGTTTTAGCATTGGTAAACACGTTGGTTTTTCATTTGTATATGCGTTTTTATTATAACACCGGTTTATCAATTTTTGAAATGTGTACATCTATGTTCCTTTTCTTCTGCGCATGTCACTGTCTGAATTGAACAGATAGTGACTTCCATTTCTCAAGAGATGCTTCAAAACACTTGGAATGAAATCAGCTAGCGTTTGACATTCTGTATCCTACCAAAGGTGCCCTGTGGATGGTATTACAATACCTATTACAATAAAATTTTAATCGAGCTTCATAATCAGGTGAATAATTTATAGACACCCTGTAGAAGGAATGGGAATTAAGTCATAATAATACATATTTCGCTTCATGTTTCAAAATTGCAAATTTGGATTCTTTCAAAATCTTTCCTGTTCATGGAATTCACTCAGAAAAAGTTATAACAAACCACCAATACACAACAAAGCATATATTTTCCCATGAGATCAAGACAACTTAATAAATTTACCTATAAACTTATTCTTATTATGAAAGAAATTAAACATGTATTTATGGATTATTCGTCGATGGGAAATGCATAATTGAGAAGCGCAAGTTGTTTGATTTTATGCTTGATGCTGCAGAAACTGTAAGATTAAGGGACATACCTCTGCTGCACCAATACTTCTTTTTGTTAGAATTAGGTGTCACAAGAGTGTACAATATTTCTGCTTTTATCGTAGGCTATTGGAAAAAAAATCATAAGACCAACGCGACTTCTTATAGTCCCAGTGTGACTATAAATAATTTTTTGTAATTCCAGCATGACACCATAGAAACTTCTAGCCTCTGACCTGACGGCTCTGCTAACATATCGAGATGAAACACAGTCTTTTTATCTCCCATCTGAGAGAGTGGGTTCACCACACCACAGTCAAAACTATTACTAAGAATAAATGCCACTACTTAACCCACTATTTCTATTTTGGGATTTTCAGCATGAAGTAATTGTTATCTACGTTATGTGACATCTCCTGACCTACTTTTTTAACAAAGGACGATATGTATTTGTCCACTTTCATCCTTTGTGATAAATACTGCAGTATCCAGTGCGTCATTGGGTCATGCATTTATTTTTATCTTCTAGGTAAGCTTAACTAAGGCGGTAAATTTATAAAGAATTCTTTTAAAAACGAAGCAATCAAAACAATGTTAAGTTGTTGTGCGTTAAATATTGTCCGATAGGTAGCGTGACTTAAAAAGTATGTAAATGATCCCTCTGATATCAAATTAATGGATAAAGTACTCGTAACCCCATACCCCCTGCGAAGGTGTCTTACAAGCATGACACAACTGTCCTGCTAGGCAAATACTCTGTCATAATCTATGGACTATTTTAGAATTTCAAATAAACTTAACAGCAAACCAGTTGGAAATATTATTTAAAAGAATGCGTTTTCTTACAATAAAATAGAAACGTATTACTTGAATTTATTTACAAGAATGTATTCTACAAACAACTGTATGCTTAGAGAAACACCTAAAACTTTTGTTTGAGAAGACGCTATCTTATGTGTGATTTATTTTCCCTCTCCTTACTTTTTCAAGAACCACTTCGATAAAATGGCACATAAAAGACAAACGCTTCTGATACCGCGCTCTACGAATGCTTTTTGGAATAATGTTACGATACGCTGGAGAGATTTAAACAGACGGCATTGGGAAGGAGAAAATGCGAAATCATCCTGGACATCACTTAGCCATAAAAATCTCGAAACGTATTTGATTTCGTACTGCTTTGAAGTTCTAGTTTCTATGAGACGTCTCTGGCACGATATGTTGAGCTGACTGTTGATATGAAATGATTTAAGAACAGTACGCCAAGTAGAGAGCATCCCAGTTCAAGAATAATTTGTACTCCATCTAGGATAGCAGCAGACGTGACTCGTACTTGCAGATTGTGTTAAAGGTCAGTGGCTATTGCCAGAAAATCCACAGAGATCAGCATTAGACAAGCTGGAAGAAGGTATTATAGGACGCCAACGACTTATGTAAACAAGAGTCGAAAGGTATCACTCAGTAAAATCACGGACTCCTTAAAGGAAGGTTACATCAACCAGCAACGCATGTAGGGGCTAGGTCAAAGGGGAGGGGTCTGCGTAGCTGTTCTGCACTTGGTAAATTTCTTAACTATGAGCGGAAAAGGCAAAGGTCTCTCATGTTTAGTGGTGTCGTCAGAGATAACTGGTCACAGGAGCTGTGGAAATTATACAGTATAATTAGCATTTTCTGAAAAAGGATACATAATATAATAAAAGTGCAAGGTTCCTTTTATGCAAATATACATTGTTTATCTGCTGATCGTTATCTCTTCTAAAAATGCAAAACACATTACATTGAGCAGGGAAGGTTAAAGATAAAATCCACGAGATGATTTTAATTGGCTCAGGATATGCGTCTTTTCATCTCAAAATCTGAATTTTAAAGCATCTTTCTTTAATAAAGGGCTTAACACGATATGTTTATGCATGTTCTGGAACGCTATTTCTTTTCTTATCTATATTATAAGTAATAAATCTCACTGATATCTTCTTTCTTGTCCTGGAGTTTTCCTTACATCTGCTTTTTTTGCCTCTCTCTTTTTTTCCTCTGTAATCTTAAAATAATCATCACATCCCCTAAGCTTTTGATGCGAATATTAACTGTTTCCATACATTTTCCTGAATTAATCGGGTTTTCAGTGTTTTATTTTATTTTTCCATCTATTTCTATAGAAGTTAAAACTAGAAAATAACATCTCTAGGGTTTACAAAGATCTTAAATAAAATATGTTTAAGGTATCCAAAGACTACTTCGTTTTTTCCTGGTACGTGGGGATGTTCGAAGAAAGGGCACCATCTGGCGAGTTGTTTTTCTGTTCTTTCTAATAACACAGTAGTGAAACATACCTGGCGAACATCCTCGAGACATCTTCCACTAATTGTATCAAAGTCTCTTAGGAGTTCGTGTTAAAGAACTGGCAACTCTTCTGTTCGCTAGCAACAGACAAGAAAACAATTATTGGAGGCCTTTTTAAAAGATGTCAGAATTAGGAATAAATCGATATCGGAATGGACAATGGCAGCATCTACAGGAATAATAGAAAACATAATTTCTAAAACAAGCGGAACCACTTGAGGTAAAAATCCGTCTTGTTTTATTAGACACAGCGTGTCTAAGACATGAAACAGGTTACATGAATATAAAATAACTAATCTATTGTGATGCATAAAAATAAGCATGTTTTTGTCACTGTTCTGGACGTCACGTGCATAGGCGACTTCAGTATGGTGTTAAGTCCTCAATACCGACAGACACGTTCCGCAACTGTGGTACATCGATAAAATTGACGTATCGATGAGTTGCTGTGGAATCAGTCGCCACGTTTGTGTAAGTGCTAATTCCGGCTGATCAAGTGTCATTGGACAGCCCAGACGAGCTGCAGTACATCTTCTTAGGACATCCCAGATTCATGTCGGAAGAGCAGACATACCAATCCACACAGACGATATCATCATCTTCTGAATATGCAACTACTGCCTCCCAGGTCAGCTGAGCAGAGAGAGCCTTGTAACTGTTAAACAACTTTTGATGTAAAAGACCACACCCCCAAAGTGTACCAAAAGGATAAAGCATATCCTTTTGGTACTCATTATTTTTACAAAAAAATGTAAACCATTAAAACTTTGAGTAAACGAATGAGGGATATCTGATTGAAACATTCTGGCGGTTTTCAAAGTCCGAAAGAAACACAGTGGGAGTTATCAGTAGAAGGAAGCCTAGTTCACCACCATGGATACCTTTCTGAAGGGTGCATCTGTAAATCTGACAACACTACAGGTTCTAACGCGCATGTGTGCATGTTATATAGTTGGTTCTGCAGCATTGGCCTTGCAGCAAAACCGACAGATCAAAACCGGAATTTGAAGCTATACTCCCTAAGTATTTCGTCATCGACGCATGCGCAGAAAGATTACTATATCATCAAGGTGTTTCTCCAGAAAAACAAGGGATGTATCATTTAACTGGTACAAGTATCGACCAGATAAAATCTTCGCTGAAGTTAGAGTAAGGCTTAATTTTGCCCTTCAGTTTTCTTGAACGTCAGTTTTCGCCATTTTTATTCTTGGTATCTTTTGAATTTTGTTTACTTCCACCATTCTTCTACTTATCCTTATCTTCTTCCTTCCTTCCTTCCTGCTTTTCGCCTTTCTGAACGTTGTCGTCTTTTGGTTAATTGGACGAAGAAACTCAAAGTAAAAGACTTTTCCATAGTTTCATCCTGCCTTTCTGCCATAATTTCTGACGGATTTTATCGACCTCACTCAGAGGGGGAGGACGAATTTGGCAGCTTCCAATAAAAGAAGTTTGATTAATGACTTTCGTACCTGAAGAATCCGGATGTAGAAGATCAGCGTTTTCCAATACGCTACCAATGATGCTTTTCTCTAATAAAGGAAGCGACTTTTACATTCTGCTCAATCCTATCAGCTAGAGCAAAAATGAGATATAGGAGGTGCGCAGAAATCCAAGAAAGTCAAAATATATTTAAAATAATTCGGAGATATCGCTTAAAATTTTTCCACTCCTTGCTAAGAGACAGCTTCCAACAATAAAAGGATGTCTCATAGCAAATAGAATTTTTTGTAATAACCAGAAAAGAAATAGAAATCCCTTGTTTATAAACATTTATACGTTTATAGGTCAGCATATAAAATTTAGTGATATATTTGTTTCAAAATGGCCGCTCTTAACCTTTACGCCTTTCTTTAATCTATCAGGTCAATTATATATTGCAGTAAGCGTAATTATAGATAAAATAGTGGATCTTGTGACAAATGACACCTTCAGATTGTTAATATTGGAATATCTTGTATATAATATATTGCCAAAAAAAGTAACCATAACCTTCCTGTTATCAAAAATTGGTAACAAATTTTTGATAACAGGAAGGTGGTATTTTGGTCCACTTCTCCTTCAACAAAGTAGTCAACTCAACTACTGATTTTTTTATTTATTATACTAGGAGTTCCCTGCCAAAACATGGCATCACCGCCATATCATACAATACCGTACTTAAAGAAATAGATACATGAATCCACTTATACAATATACATATATTTAAAACAACACATATCTAGTTAGTCCAGTCCAGTAGAAGACGCTCGGGAACTACAGCCCCATGTCCATCAATTATAGAAAGTGCCCATTGATGAAGTTCAGACTTAACGAAGATGCCACCAGAAAGAAGAATCCACGTTAGTTGACTTAATTCAATGAAGTCCAAAAGAAGTGATAGATTCCCCAAAGATGTGACTCTCCAAATGAGCTCCATCTTGGCAGACTGTAAACAATGTAAGCAGCAAGTCCAGTGAATCCATCATCAGTAGTCCATCAAGTATATATGACCACTAAATCAAAATATAGTCCAAGCTGAAACTCTTAGCAGCACACAACTGAAAAGAGGAGATGTAACTAGGTGAATAGCAAACATTAGGAGTTGAGGAAGGTAGAGCAGAGCCAACTCCCACCAGTAATCAGAACAGTACCCACATCCTGCGTCTACTCTGCTAATATCTGTTCTGATCTGTTTCGATGCACAGCCTGCAAGATCTGCACAGATTACAAGCCCAAGCCAATGTGCTGCTCCATTTGGAGTTTTTTTTATCAGGCGGTCCCTGCCAAATTTGGGCAACCCCACCGTATATTTACAATACCATACATACAATATTACAGATACAATTCATAGTATCGTATAGGGAATGAAGTACATCCATTCGAAGTAGGGAACAATGTCCAAAGTCCATCCGCACAAGAACCCTACAAGATATCTTTCTCAATTAAACGATTTGGGCGTCATTGCCCACACAGGATAAGCTCCCACCTATAATTAGAACGGTACCGCACATCCTGTTAAAATATTGAAATCCGTTCCAATGATCAGCTAACTTGGCTGTTTTCCAGTCAGCCACAATGCCTCATTACACGATGCAACAATTAATTTCATTGTTCCTCTATTTGTAACAAGATTAACCGTCTTCGAAATACCTGGACAACAAACTCTTGGAAGGATTTGAAATCAGCCTATGTTGCTACCAGAAGTCGTTCACATACAGGATTCAACCCATGTAGATTCAGTGACCCTGCTATTATTCCCCCCCTAAGATCGGAGTACTCATAACAGTAATTATGGGCATGTTGGACTGGTCCGAAGTAGGCGTTCCAGTTCATCCAGAAGGTGCGAAATACTTTTAGTTCAGTTTCTCTTGAAACTGAGCTAAAAGTATTGAGCAGTTCAATTTATATCTACGCTATTATAACGTCCTCCACATCATTACCACAACAAAGTATTTTTAAGAGTATGTCACCAATACTTTTGATAACGTAGTGTATAACCGAAATAATAGAATAAACAAATGATAAATGGGTAAAATGGATAACCATATCAAAACAGGTTTCAGAAATAAGATATCTTCCATCAGTTTATCGCATCTTTGGGGTCCTTTTTCCAATATATATTATTTCTTTATACGCAACTTTCTTTAATGTTTGAATAGGTTTTGAAACGATACATTTTCAGAAAATCTTTCTGTGTATTACTGCTTCAATGAATAACGATTGCAATTTGCATGCTCAGAATATCTCTGTACAACCATCATCCTTGTGTTGTTTTCGTCCATTCTCTTTGAATCTTAGGCATGATTCAAAATTCACTCCATCGGAAAACTTTTCATACGATTTTTTGGTCGACAAACGTCCGCTTCGCATCATCCTAGAATAGACATCTTTAGAAATGTAGATGAGGTAAACTAGGATTTGAATAATATCTTCATTCCAGTAGCTATGAAGCGTTACAAACAATGTTCCTACTATCCTGGTTGTCTTATTCGCTCTGAAAATTTCCAAAGAAAGGAAATACAGAAAAAACGTGTATAATTTGGTATACAATTTGCATTAAAAAGTAGTTCTCAATGTGACAGAGAAAACTCGAAAAAAAAAGATATTTTAGTGGGGATGTCAGGCGCTTATAGCTAAGATGGAGAAGTTTTAAAATTATTCGTGAGCGATTTATTCGAGAGAAATATCGAAAGATCCTAACTGCGTTCAGCTTTCTCAAGGGGTGGACTCGCTAAACGTGCATCAGCCCTTACACAACAATAGGAATTGGTACCTTTAAGTACTGATGGCCACTCTGTTCCTCAACATGAGGAGTCGATGTCAAACAGATGTTATGGATTTAATTGAAAAAGTCACTTCTTGCGCATTTTACAAAGTCTGGAGATACTGAGAACATTGAATCTTATTGAGAACTTCTGAAAGAACTTATGAACTAAATCCTCAGGAAATGGCCCGGGTTATTGAGATGTGGAGGAATGCTCTTGCATAGCAACACAAGGCTATATACAGCTCGTGCAACTCAAGGAACCATTTAGGATTGGAACTGCTTGACCATCTTACCATACAATTCTGACATTTACCGTTGAGATTTAATTTCATTTGGTACACTTATATTACTAGTTATAATATGATAAAAACCAACATTTTTTTGTGCAGCCAGTTTCATGAATTTCAAAAAGTGATGGACTTTTTGAGTATGAGTGATGGTCTTTTTGAGTAAGTGTATGAGACCATCACTTATCAGGTATACGTACTTAAGAACGAGTGTTGAAGGCATGCTACAATGACGCTGGTTCATGTTGACTCAATTGTTTCCCACAGTTGGTGCAAACTGGATAGTTGCGGATCTATACTATAAGGAGCTCGTTCCACGTCCTACAGATGCTCAAGTGGATTGAGATCTGGTGACTAAGGAGGCCACCGCAGCACATTAATTCACTCTCATGTTCCTGGAACCAGTTATGTACATTTCTGCCTTTGTGACGTGGTACATTATCGTGTTGGAAGAAACCATTCGGTTTCTTCCAACACGATAATGTTGGAATCCGTGGTGCATCGAGCCCCTCGAAGAAACCGAATGGTTTCTTCGAGGGGCCCGATGCACCACGAAGATACTTCCTGCACCATTACACCAGAAAACATTTTTCCAATCCTACACTGTTCAGTGTTGTTTATGAACCAACTGTAACTATATCTTCTTGTTTTTGCTTGATAGGAGTGGAACCGGGTTCGGTCGTCGATGATACCCATCCGTGGCAAGGTACGATGAGTTGTGACTTCTGAAATGCCTCTTTAATTACAACTGTTGTACTGGGTTGTTATTTGACTGACTGCACCCTTTCTATTATCCTGCACAAGTCTTCTCAGCCTCTGATGGCCTCTCGTATCAACGAGCTGTTTCCGACCATTGATACTCATACCGTCCCGTCTGGTACCGACCATCATGCCACCTTCAAATTCATTTAAACGTTCTGTGTTTCCCACTCTCGCACTGAGCAGCATATATCCAGCATCCCTTCGTATTTGCCTGCCTGTATTATATGGCATGGTATGAACACGTGACGCTGTTACTGCAGGAACGATCCATTTCATGAAAAGGGTAGGTGCACCTAATAAAGTAAACATTCAGCAAAGGTTTTTGGTGATTATGTTTCCTGCTTACTTCTTTTTTCCCTTACTTTGTGACATACCGATTCTCCCTCGTATATCGAATATTCTGTCATCAGTTCCATGCAGTCATTTTGGAACTGTTCTCGGACACTTATTGTGCAAGCGGACCCCTAGAGCTATTTTTGCGATGGTACTGACATAACTAGGGGTAGATAAAGAGGAAAGCTACTTGGGACACAAATTGGGAGGGACACGCATGCACAGTAAACAAAGGTTTATACGAAATGGGGGATGCCCTACCAAAGACATGACCCTAGCGCTGATATACCTATGTATGCCTCTATTGCAGCCATTGCCTAGGAAGATATCTGACTTACTTTATGTTTCTTCTTTCTTTGTTTAAAATCCCACGAGAAAAGAGACTTATGGAACTGTCTTGTACTTTGTCTACTGCTTACAGTAGACAACGACTCTAGTCCATTATTCTTCAGAGAGCATAATGATATACATTGATGCTTTTGATGCTTTTTCCCAAAAACGTAAGAGACACCCTGTGGCCACCCCACCCCCTCTTCCACTGCTGTACTGGATGCTGAAAATGTCATCCGTCTTTCTTCATGAAATGTTAATATACGGGCCTTTTTGTTTTCTTGTTTTTGACTCTCCTGAAAATTTTCTAGTGAAGCCAATGTCATCACACGTTTAGGATTCTGGCAAAAAGCCAACCCCTCTCTTCCTATCTTTCTCCCTCTCTCTTTTCGCGCTATTTCTCATGCACTTTCAGGAAGTATTGCGCTACTTCTATTGAAGAACATATTCACATCGTCAAATATTAGAACAAAATGAATTTTTTAAAAGAATCCCTTTCCGCGTGTGCTTGCAGTTGACTACAGTTAAATGAGACAGTCGATGGAACTGTTTCTGTTTCAAGTGGATTGAAAAAACAGAAACAAAAGAGGAAATTTTTTTAATCACAGAAAGTGTTAGGAACAGTGATTGAATACACGGATACAAAAATCTTCATATTAATTCCATATACAAGCAACTATAGAATCTTGACAGAACTGAATCGATGTCTATCTGAGAAACGGCTTAGAAGGTAAGAACAGCAAAAACTGACAACTGGACATCTTAGAGAGGGCCTGATTGAAGTGTATAAGGCCTTAAAGATGGCCAGTAAAATGAATGAAGGGGGGAAAGTTTGTTCTCACCACCAGGAAAGATAAAAGCAAGAGGGGATGCAAATATTAAATCTTAAGGGTAAAAGCAGAAGAGTGAATCTCATGAAGTATATATTCGTGCAACATGTTGTAGCTCATCGAAGGGGCAAGTTTGCTATTCAAGGCGGAATTAGTGGGTCACGTTTTTTGGTAATCGGAAAACACAAAATGATTGAGAACTTTTTTTCCCTTCTTCAAAGGGAACAGTGCTTAGTATCCTTCATCCTTCTTTGCACTTTCTCCAGAAGTTCTATATCTTTCTTTGCATCTAGCTTTCAGAGCTGAATACAGTATTCCAAGTGTGGTCGCACCATCGTTATGTAGCGAGGATTATTGACCTTTCCCCCTACTTTTAAATTCTGATAAGTCACTGCATGAACACGCGAAGGAAACATGGTATTCGATCTAAGACTTATGAAAAAGTAAACGGAAAATATCTTGGACTCAAAAATTATCCACCGTTGTGAATAATATGTTGTAATCTGTTGTGAAGTATACGAGTTATAGTTTGGACTCAAATTATCCAACCTGCTGTGCTCTCGTGAGTAAAACAGTTGGTAGGATTGCCGTCTTCCCCAAACCGGGCGGAAAAGAGCTGAATTCGAGTCCCGTCAATGACGTGAGGAATTTTTATCGTCCTTTTTCACAACGTGGCTGAGTTAGTCTGTCTCAAGCGAGGGCAGCATGGTATTTCTTCCGGGTTTTTCTTCCAGCAAACAGAAAATTGACCACAGAACACACTCAATTTACAGAGAGTATATACGGAGTAATATAGCCATAGTCGCTGATGTGCCTAAAACTCTACTACAACAACAACAACAGCTCCACTTGTCCTGGTACCTCTTTTCCATTGTGGAAATAGTTTAATTAAAATGCCCCCCGTACAGTTTTGAGTGCTCCTTCTCAGTGTTTTAAGAAGAAATCCAACTGTGAATCCAAGAGTTGGATCTTTAAGGACATATTACATCCCATAACTTCATAGGTCTCGAGAAGTTTATTGACCATTGACTCCATTGTTCATTGACTTGGTAGTTTCAGCCATGAAATTTCCTAAAAAAGTTTCGATAACTTTTTTAAGTATGTTCCACGAAGTTCGTTCACCTTCATTTAACCGTTCTTCAAAATACTCATCTTTCATCACTTTTCTTATTTGGGATCCCACAAATATATGCCTTTTACTTTGTTTTCACTGGCTCCAGTAACTTTTCATTTCAGGTAAAGATCTGCTCGATTTCGATCCATTGCTTTGACAAAATTTGTGTTTAAATTAAGTGTAATAAGCAATGTAAGTAATAAAACTTTATCAGGAGTAACCACTGGTTTGTTTTCAACGTTTTTCTTTCCTGGAATCATTTATCATTTATTTTCTTTGAGGCCAGTTGTTTAACATAATGGTATTTCTTGTCTCTACTGTCCCATTCACAAATAAAGCTGCAATATTTGGTATAGCCAAGCTGTAGGTTTAATAAAAGGGCAATCACGTTAAGATCGTCACAGATATGCCAAGAAAACTGCTCATACTTGATGCTTGTCAAGCGAAACTTCATGTTTCGCTTGACAAGAGAAACATGTGAGTTAGTTGAAAGTTTGTGCAGCATATACTAAGGGTACCGATGGTAATGCATTTCCGCTATGGAGCATTTCCGCTATGGAGCAAAGCTGCTTTCAAACTCGCTTTTGAGGAATCGATGAATAATGGCCATTCAGATGGATTGTGAAGGCGTCCTAGAATTTCCATTAGAGAATTAACATCACTGAAGTAAACCAAACGGCTTTTTGAGAAAATAAATGTATAAATTTTTGCTGACGTTTACAAAAATAGCACATTTTGGTGTCCTCTTGCAGTTTGTATCCTTTCAGCCTAGAAACTAAAAGTTCAGCTTGATTTTTAGATTAATTTTGATAATGAACAAGATCATTTAGTTCCTCTTGAGATATTAATTGTGGTTCCGAGGATGAACATGTCAGTTAATATGTGGGGTAACTAACTTGCTGATCTCCATAGTTGAATCTCACAATCAAGCGCAAAGTCATCTGGTTCATCTTCAACCAAATTGTCCATTTGAATTGAGCCTCCTTAACACAGTCTGGTTGGAAATGTTTTCATCTGTGGCGGCTACAATCTCAAGAGACAGCTGATGACAGGTCATCGTATGGTGCCGTCTTGCTGTTAGAACCAGATAGCGGTCTGTTCTGGTTGATGTAGTCCTCGGGCGACCTTGGTCAGCTCTTCTTGTAATGGTTCCTGTCTCCAGAAACTGCTTCCATACTGCCGAGACGACACTGCGTGACATTAATCGAACGTGCCACCGCCTGTGACTGCCCAGCAGCTTCAGGTCTTCCAACGGCTCGCCATCTCAAAGAATCATCTAAACGATTACTTGCGATCCTGAGTACTGGAGATGTGGCTATCCCACTGAGAAGGCCAAAACACGGGCATGAAGTAATGTGGTTGCAACCCTTTTTTTTAGGCATGAATGATTTGCATAATGTGAGGATTTTTAAGGTGGTAGATCGATTTCTATTGGATACTCGGAGTTTGCATGCCAGGATGCCTATTATATCAAATATTCGCCTTCTGCGACACTGTTAACAATAAAATATTCATGAAAAACATTTTGTTCTCTTAATTTTGGCGAGCAAAAACGCAAACGGATAATTCCGTTTGTGTTTTTGAATTCAGCAACAAAAACATAAGAATTAGAAATAAATGCTCTTGTGACAAAATGTATGTTGACCAGTGTAATCTGTCCAAACCTTCCTTAAATTTATTCAAATCAATTCAAAATTTCAGTAGGATTTTAATTAAATTTCCACAGAACCTCGTAAAAGAAAATATTCAAGAATTATAACCACTGTCGCGTTGGCAAACAAATCCGAAGGATCTGTTTACCAACTTCTCGCAACAGCAATATTCACGATGGCAAAGGCCGACTTTTAGATAAGCACTAAAATAAACAAAACATATTCCTTTAAGATAGATTATACGTTTGATAAACAAGAAATCTCAAAATAATTAAAAAAAATGAATATGATAAAGGAAAAAAGAATGGTAGCAGATCTCGTGTATTATGCTGTCATCCCAGAACAGCGGACCAATAAGGTTGCAGAGGTCTTTGTTGGTTTTGAAATTTAGCTGGAAATCCAAATTACCCAAATATTTCGATCCTAAAAAAATATTCTAATTTCTAATATTTCAAACCTCTACCTTTGTCTTTGTTCCTCCTGCATTTCTTGTTTTTTCTTTCTCCCTCAATTGGTCTTTCAACAAATATAAACAAAGAATTCGTTAATTAATGTAATGAATCAAACCACTTAACTATCTAGAGCATTAAAGGCACTCAACTTCATGTGAAGACCTCTTCGTAACTCTTCTTTTTTTATAAATTCCAAAATGTGTCTTAAAAAGGAATGAAAAATGTGGATTCAGCAAAGTTCTTTTTCCCAGAGAATCTATTAGTACCCATTTAAAATTAATGACAACCACGCAATTAATTATTTGCGTTTTAATTAAACACTAAAGCCAAAGAATAATAGTTTTTTTTTTTTTTCCTTTTAGTCAGCTGTTTGTAGCAATGAACTAGATTAGCAGGAAGGAATGAAAACAAATGTACTTAATGCAAAAATTCATTGCAGATAAATATAGAAATATTTCATCTCTTAATTTGCAGGGCCATGAAAATAATGAAAAAAAAAAAAATCCAGAAAGTTATTTAAAATTTACGATGTAATTATTTGGATTTATATTCATAACATAAAAGGACTAAGTTTTCGCTTAAAGGTTATATTAGTTGTAGTAGTAAGGTTTTAGGAGCATCAGTGACCAAGGCCATATTCCTCCGTGTATATTGTATGCAAATTGCGTGTGTTCTGAGGGCGATATTCTGTTTGCTGGATGAAAAAACCCGATTTTCCGGGTTTTATAGTCGCTTGAGACCGACTAACTCAGCCACGTTGTGAAAAAGGCCGATAAAAATTCGTCTCGTCATCGACGGGATTCGAACTCAAGTCTTTTCCACCCGGTGTGGGGATGAGTAAAAGTCGTCAATTAGAATAAGAATGCTCAAGTTTCTTTCCCCAACCCAAGCCCCTTTTCCTGAGATGAGAGTGAAAATGAGGGACTGTATGACCATTTGAATATGTTATTAAAAAAAAAAGGAGAAATTTATTCAATCGGTAAAAACTATTATTTGACGAACATCTGTACCAAGAAGATCCGTGACATATGTAATTTTAATGGATTTGCCACTAAAGCTACTTTACCTACATCGGAATAGAAAGGTCGATGATTTATGAGCTCTAAAAACATACAGAGAACGAAAAGATGGATTACGAATTGAGAAAAGTCAAAAACTCCAGTTGGATTTCTGCCAAGAGCCTTTAAAGACGTTAACAAGAATCTGTGATCGACTTATAGCTACATGTACCAACTATACTTCAAGATTACCCATGAGTCGCAGTTTAAATCCCAATACGGTAATAAAAATGCATCTCATGCCCTTAAATATAATCTAAAATTACCATTTTAGACATTTTAAAGTAATTTGTCAGTCTTTATAATTTAATCGTTAATGGCAAAATTAGAATAAATTAATAAAAATTTCTCTCATTACTTACGTGTATTTTAATTCTAGGAATTTCTGAAAGCATATTCTTAACAAGACTATTTATTTCGTATCAATATTACAGCGTTAAAATTTCGTATATCATTTCTAATTAAAATAACATTTTTATCTTTGATTTTGGTCACATATTAGCCATATTTCCTTTAGTGATTGCAAACGACGTTACCCAAAGAAACACAATTGCAAATGCGTGACGTATTAAGTTGGCATCTTTCCAAAAATGTTATTGCTATTCGACGCAGTGTGGTGCTTTATGTAATGAAAATTGGAAATTTTAGTAATAATATTTGAGTTGTTAATTGGGTGAGGATTTTATTAAGCGCATAAATTTTAAATACTGTACTCCTTTCTGTATAACGTTTGTACAGTGTACAATCAATATACAAAAACGACAGGGTAAAGGACAAAATAGATATAGAGTGAACAAAATATTAGATTAAAGTTCTCCTTGACTATAAATAACGCTATATAGTGAGATGAAAGATAAACGCAGTTAAAATTGGTAAAAATATTCTCAAGTCACGCAATGATAAATATATAACTATGTTTGAGGAAGATTTATAAACAGCAAAGCTCATTCAACTTATACTACTGCGATTTACAATGTGGTTTTACAGAATAAGATCGAATGGTTGCTTCTAAATGAATTATGGGGTAATAAAAATGGCTTCTAGCCTCAACACCTCAAAACAACTTTAAAGAACTTTATGCCGAGGTAGATGTCACTACACATTAAGCAGTAGTAGATGTTCTACTTGGAGTCGTTGTCATGGCAACTGCTCGTGCTCGTTTCATAGTAATAATAACCGCATTTACCGGAAGGGTAAAATCATGCCTGTGTTAGTTTACAAAACGGAAGTGTGAGTAATTAACAGATATTGCCTAAATTTGTTTACGTGTGCAGGTATAATGAGGAATTGAATGAGTCCTATTTCCTCTTGCTGTTCCTCACGTGCGAAGATGATGGATCGGCGCTTAAGGCAGGCAAATTAAACTCAGACTGATGACCACTTATCGTGACTAACGTTTATCATTTGGTGGCGGCTTCTGGAATGGGTTTCTAATCATCGCTACTGGCCTTGAGTCTAATAAATGGAGAACATCAAACCCCTGTGGGATTATTAAGTAATCGCCTTGCTCATGTGGCTGAAAATAAACCTCTTTACACGATTTAAGGCTCAGCTGCGTAATTCAATTTTTGTAATTCAATCGTTGTTTCATTCGGTCAGAAGTGAGGAACAAGTTTTCTTAACTTTGGCATCGATATTTATCTTTCGTTTATTCTCTGATTCCATTACTTGCCAGATGTTATTTTCTTGCAGGGTGAAACTAAATGGCTGTGGTTTTTTGTTACGAATATTCTTCTCTGTATGTAATTTCCACTTTCTGTATGCAATTTGGCTAATATGCACAAGGAAAGTTACTCTCACGAGGGCATTCAATATTTCATTCTGTAAGGAGCTTGTTTCAAATATGCGATTTTTTTTTATCACTGGCTTATTAATACGCCATAAGAATGCAAAACAGCCATGGTGACACCATGATTGGAGGGATAAACATTAGATGTAAGTATGGCAAGACTTCCAAATGGCCGACAACAATCTACACTGACTGGACAAAAGTCCAACAACTCCAATGGGATAAGGTTCGCAATGAGGATTTGATAAAAACTAGAATTTCTAAAATACTCTAGAATCATCTACAACATTCTATTGGATTTAGGAGCCTTTTATACCTTGCTGGAATATTTACGACTACTCTAGAAATTTCTTAAATATTATGTAACTTTTTTTGATATTTATGCATAATAGAAAATATTTTAATAAAATTAGCAAATAAGTTGGTCATATTTTAATAAAAACTTTGAAAATTGAGAAAAATGAAACATGATTCCAAACTTTTAGACAGGAGTGTATATCTACCTTTTCATGAAATGCAGTGTCCCTTATTAACAGCATCACATAAATTTACTGGCTGCTTAGGGCAGATATTTCATCCCCCAGAGCAATAAAAGTCGTTTCCTACTCAGTGACTTTGAAGTGGACCTCGAATAATGTGCAATAACAGCTATTTGGTGATAATGTTTTGATAAAGTTATATTCTAAGTGTTTCTGGTTTAGTCCCTTGTTAGAACACCACTGAACGTTCAAGGTTAGTGACTCTTTGAGCGTCAGCGATATAGAAACCAAAAGTTTCTCAGTCCATTGTTTTGGACAAACATAATACGCGTTTGATGGACAACATTTTACAACAGACATTTTGTTTGGTTATATTAAAAATGATGATCCTTTTAAATGCCATCTTATAACTCACCTAATTTGGTGTGTTTACTGCCCTTGTGCCAAAAAAACCCAACAACAACATGGTGTGTTTACCTCTTTTGAATATTGTAACATTGGACTATGAACGAACTTTTGAGATAAGTATAGACGAATCTGTTTTGTCTGCGTACCAGAAATGGTTTGCGCCCTGCATTAGAAAGATACAAAAGCCACAACCTGCTTTTGTATATGTCACGAGAGACATAACATGTAGTGACGTCATTGACGCTAATATCTAAATAGATAAAAGTACACAAGAACCATGATATTCCAAATGATCTCCATTTACTAAAATGAATTTGCTTGAGAAACTGTTAAGGATTTTAAATTGCTGCAACATGTTCAGCGACTCATCTAGACATTGTAACGGATGAATCAGTCAGTCAGTCTGAATCAGCGCGCGTTAAAGAATCGTGGATGTATGGATATGTGCATTTTTGATTCACAGGACATCGTTAATTATGAATTTATCCTGCATATTCAAACAGTTAACCAGGAATACAACAAAACAGTTCCATGAAGAGTTAGCAATTCTGTTGGGAAATGTGGGATTCAGAGAATTAGTGCTTACATCATGATAACGCCCATGAACACGCCACACTTTCAATTTAAGAATTTATCGCGAAGCACTCAATCACTGTGGTCCTCCATCTACCATACTTACTAGATTCTTGTGAGTGTTTCTTGTTTCCTAATTAAAAATCCTCCTGGAAAGGTCATAGAAAGGGGATCTACCTGGATAACTTCTTCATTTTCAAAATCACTGTGGTCTATGTAATTAATCTGTAGTGATTATGAGTGCAAGAATGCAAATAAATAATGTGATAGTCAATGCGCCAACATAAGAGAGCGGACCGATGGACACTGCTACCATTCTTAATATACCTACGCATCTGTGAGATGAACAGAAACAACGTATTAGCGAACTCACGCCACCCAAATCTCTTCAAGTATTACAAAGGCGCAGGTAGAAGGGCGTTTTTATTGCCTATTGGGTACAATAATCCTTCTGGCTTCTTCAAGTACATCATTGGCTCTGTGACAAGGCATGGACTCTGCAACAAAGATGGTGTAGCCAGTAGCCCAGTTAAGTATTGACTATTGGGTACAATAACGTGACAAGACGTGGACTTTGCGACAAAGATTTCCAGGCAGTTTATAACCCGTGGTCCTTAATAAAGTGGCTAGCCAGTGTATAAACCGATAAGTAGCCCAGAAGACGCTGAAATCCAGAGTCAAATGCGCCCTGATGATACACGTAGCTAGATAAATAGATAGATCGATAGAGGAAAGGAGAGATGGGCTGATTTTTTTACTGTTATCTTCCAAAAAAGCAGAAAAGAAAAGAAAAATGACAAAGAGAGCGAAAAAAATGTAAAATAAAGAGAGAAGGATGAGATAGATAAAGAAGGATTTATTATAGTATTAGCCTGTCGGTAGATTTTGATGAAATATGTGAACCACAAGACCCCTGTAAGTCCCTTGGCTCTCTGTGCGATGCGTTTTATTTTTAATCCCTTCACAGACATACGACTTTGATTTCATCGCATCCCTTTTGGCCTCTGAGCATCCGCGCATCTTGTAATCCATCTTCCCCCCCCCCCCCGATAATGACACGCAGCGCAGTAAATCACAACCCTGCCATCGCAGCGGTCGGAAGTGTATCTGACCACGTCCTTTTAATCCTTAGAACCTGTGTGGTGCGAGGAGATAGAACTGTCCTCATTTATTCTTCATCGCGACACCCGCTGACAACGATGTATGGACAGGTTAAAAACCCCCCGAGGGATAAGAAGAGAGATCGCACTCTGAACAAACGAAATTCTGCCGTACCGATAAAGACGAAGAGCAGCGTTCGGTCACGTGAGGTCGTCTTAGAGTGCTCAATAACGGAAGGAGGCAAAAGGGGGAGACAAATCCTTCGACTACACCCGCGAGGGACCAATACATACTCGCTACAACTAATTGGATGGTTCTCGGCTAATGTGTATGGGATGTGTACACTGAGTGGACAGAAATCATGGGATACCTACCTAGGAGAGGGTAGGCCCACCTTTTGTCCAGATAAGGACAGTCACACGGGAAGGAATTGAGTCCACTAGTTCACGAAAGCGTTCCACGGGTATTTCCATCCTTGCCTGCTGTACCGCTGTCCATAATTCCGTCGCGTTCCTGGGTGGAGCATCCACAGCTCGAATGGATCTTTCCACAGCATCCCAAAGATGCTCCACAGGGTTCATTTCCGGTGAATGGGAGGCCATTCTATGGTGGTAAAATCTGCGGAATGCTCTTCGAACCATTTTCTAGTCACCACGGCTGTGGGAAAGCGCATTGTCCAGCTGGAAGAGTCAATTGCTTTGTGATTGCACGATGACCATGAAGGGATGCAGATGGTCTGCAAGGATGGACACGTAACCTGCACCGTTCAGAGATGCATCTAGACGTATCAGAGATCCCAACGTGTGCCAGTTGAACACGCCCCAGACCATTACCGACCATCCACCTTCCTGAACAGTTCCTTGTTGACAACGGGTGCATAGCTTCGTGAGGTTTCCGCCAGATACACACTCTCCCGCCCGCTCGAATTAACTGTAAACGGGACTCATCGGACCAGGAGACCCGTCTCCAATCATCCAACGTCCAGTGCCGATGTTCTTTCGCCCAGCTGAAGCGTAGAGTCCTGTGTCGTGGTGTTAGCAACGGGGCTCTGGTGGGTCCCATAACCTATTGCTGCTAATGATCGCTTGATGGTCTTGGTGGAGACGTTTCTGGAACCTCCCTCATTGAAGTCGGCGTTGATTTGTGCCACTGTCCCTCTCCGGTTGTGCCTCCGTAGCCAGGTGGGAAGGAGCAGTAGTGCGTATCACATGCTTCTTGATTAGACCGGGGTTCGAGCCCGTCACCATCAAATACGGAAGATGCGGAAAGGTCAGGGAATGACCACCGCATATCCCGGAGCAATATGGCCTTAGTTGCTAATGCTCCTAAAAACCAAAACAACAACAACCCTCTCCGGTTGGCTGAAACAATGCGAGAGAGTGGTCGATGGCCACGTGCATCCACCACCTCTCTCCGCCCACAGCGCTGTCCAACAGGGACAGTGCAATTTCTGTCCCATTTCCGCGATAGTGATCCACGCTTCGGGCACCCACTCTGATTCCTCTTTCAAAGCACGACGACGTTTATCCATACTGACATCCAATTATCGTCTACGTGATGCAGTGACCTATATACCTGCCAAGCGGGGGGGGTGTCCACTAGCGAGAGGGGTGACAGCGTCGTGTTGCCCCGGAACCAGGTATCCAATGAATTCTGTCCTTTCAGTGTATATATTGAATTAAAATTTCTAATATTTTGGGACCTCGTGGTAGTACAGGTAGAATTACCGTCCTCCCCACACTAGATGGAATGATCTCAACTGAAAGAGGAGATGAACTCAACCGAAAACCCTGTCTTTGTCGTGTAAATATTCAGTAAAGCATACGTTACAATATGGTGTCTGAAGTGACCTCACTGGGTGGTGGGTCGTTAAATAAATCATTCCGAACTTCGCTGAAAACGCTCTTACGAAACAATGCCGCACTTTACTTAATTAATAAAAGTGGTTCAAATAATAAACGAATCCCCGAATATCTCCAGAAAGACCTTTGGCAGCGTTAATTAGTGCGAAATACAGAAAGAAATTTTATTTCTTTGACGCCGTCTGTTTTGCGGAGGAAAAGCTCTCGCCGGCGTTTCCGTCGTAAGAGTCGTCCCGCAATTTGGATAATTAACTGGCTCGGAGTAATGCGAAGGTGGAAAATTAGGATTCTCGTTAACCCTTTGAGCCCGTTATGTGTAAGGAGTGACGTATAATTGTAGTGGTCCGCTAATGGGTTCGTATAGCGTAACGGCAACTTCAGCCCGAATGAATCTAACGGCGCGGAATTCTTGTAAAATTAAATTCGTTATAATCGATGTATGAGACGCTAAATGGCATTAATTAGGACCCCGGTATTGCGTGATTTGAGTAGAATTTGTCTTTTGTCTCTGAGCTGGACGAACGTGACATTTCAAAGCGAATCGTTGCCCACCCTCGTTTGTGTTGTCAAAGTACACGATGTACGCTAAAAATCTTCTTTAGTGAAATAATTTCTAAAGGTGTATGGAAAAATATTGGTGGTTTTGAGTATTGGAAAGATGAATTCATATCGCGTTAAAGACTGATTGACCATCATCTGTTTGTCTTCCATTCTTCGTGAGAGTGGAGTGGTTTTGCCACTTTTCTCATCTCAGGAGAAGACAGCACGGTCCCTTGCTCTATTCTTCTGAGGTCCCTAAGGTTCCCAGTGAGTTTTTTGGGCTTTTAAGAAGCTGCACAACAAGCGTATCAGGCAGTGGATACACAGATGTGGTACAACTCACAATCCCCTCGTGGGTAGCGCAGTTGGTAGGATTGCCGTCCTTCCCACACCGGTTGGAAAATACCTGAGTTCCAGTCCCGTCGATGACGTGGAGAATTTTTGTGGGTCTTTTTTACAACGTGGCCGAGTTAGTAGGTCTCAGGCGGTGGTCTTCCCTCTTGGAAACTCGGATTTTTCATCCAGTAAACAGAACACATACAGACAATATACATGAAGAAATATGTCCTTAGTCGCTAATGCTCCTAAAACCCAACAACAACAACCACAACGAAAACCAGATGAATTGTCTCACTCTCACGAAAGTAGTTCATTCCTCAGAAATGCACAAACCACGAACTTATCAAACATTACTATCCCATTCACTCTCTCTTTCTCTCTTATTCTTCTTTTCTTTTCTTTCGTTTTTTTTTCTCTCTGTGGGTTTTCCTTTTCCTCTCACCCTCTCCGAATATTCTTCTATCTCACTCCATTTTTCTTTTTCATACTTCCTCTGTTTCCCGCTCTCTCCTTTATTTCATTTCTCTGTCTGTGTTTCTGTTGTTTGTTTCTTTCTCTCTCTCTCTCCGTTTTATTTTCCCATTCTTTATCGCTTTGCAACCTCTTTGCTATTTTTCTCTGTTTCTTTCCCTTTCACTCTTTTTTCTTTCTCTTCTAATTCTGTGTTTCTCTCTCTCTCTCATTTTTCTTTCTCTCTCTCTCTCTGTTTCATTTTCTCTTTCTTTTTCTCTCTTTTTTCTATTTCTTTCCCTTTCTTTTTAATTCTCTTTCTGTCTCTCTCTTTCTCGCCTTTTTCTGTTTCTCTTTTCTCCGCTTTCATTGCTCTCTTTTATTTCTTTTTTTGTCTTTGTTATTTTTCGCTTTATTTCTTTCTTTCTTCCTTCGTTAATATTTCTTATCTCTCTTTGTTATTTGTCACTTTTTCTTTCTCTCTCTCTGTTTTATTTTCCCTTTCTTTTTCTCTCTTCTTATATGAGTAAGAAAGTTTGCGATTAAAACTCAGGTTGAGGTCTCCCGGGGCCAATCTTAGGCTTGTTTGTTCCAAAGGGGAAGGATATTTAGAACGAGATTAGTTTCGAGGCTAACCTTTATGAGCGTCTTAATTGTGGGGGTGGGTTCAAGATTACGTTAGGGGGACATGGGGGTCGTTCTTCGAGATATACTTATTGTGCTTCTCATTTTTGCTTTTTCTTTCTTCCTTTCTTTTTGTTATTTCTCTCTTTTTTCTCTTTCTTGTTTCTCTTCTGTTTCTCTCTCTCTCCTTTTTTTCTCCATTTCCCTCTTATTCTGTTTTTATCTTTCTCTTTGTTTGATTTTTTCTTTCTCAATTTATTTGTTTTTTCTCGTTCTTTCTTTCTTTGTTTTTTTCTCTCTTTCTCCTTGCTCTTCTGTTTCTCTCTCTCCCTTTGCTCTTTCTTTCTGTGTCTCCTTCTTTGTCGCTGGTTCTTTCCCTTTGTTATTTTTTATCTTTTTCTTCTTTCTCTTCTGTCTGCTCTCTTTCTCCTTTTTTTCTCCGTGTCCCTCTCTCCCATCTATTTTTCTCTTTATTATCGTAATCTCTCTTTAATCTTTCTTTCTCTGTGTTACCCTTCGCTCTTTCTTTCTTTTTTCTTTCTATCTTTCTCTGTGTTATTTTTCGCTCTTTATTCCTTTTTTATTTTTCTTTCTTTCTTCCTTCTTTCTCTTCTGTTTCTCTCTCGCTCTCTCCTTTTGCTTTCTTTCTTTCCCTTTGCTATTTTTCTCTGTTTCTTTCTCTTCTGTTTTCTCTTTCTATCTTTTTCTGTGTTATTTTTTGCCCTTTCTTTTTTTTTCTTTCTTCAATTTTTTCTTTTGTTTCTCTCTCTCCTTTTGCTTTCTTTCCTTCTTTCTTTGTCTCTTTGTTTGTTGCTGTTTTTTCCCTTTGTTATTTTTCTCTCCTTTTTTTCTCTTCTATTTTTCTCTTTCTATCTTTCTCTGTGTTATTTTTCGCTCTTTCATTCTTCTTTCTTTCTCTGTTGTTTTCTCCCTTCTTTCTCTTCTGTTTTTTCTCTCTCTCCTTTTGCCCTCTTTCTTTCTTCCTTCTTTCCGTTCTGTTCTTTCTCTTTCTTCCTTTCTTTTTTCCTTCTTTCACTTCTGTTTCTCTCTCTCTCCTTTGGCCTTCTTTCTTTCTCTTTGTTATATTTCTCTCTTTCTTTCCTTTTGCTATTTTCTCTGTTTCTTTCTCTTCTGTTTTCTCTTTCTTTCTCTGTGTTATTTTTTCCCCTTTCTTTCTTTTTTTTCTTTCTTCCATTTTTCTCTTTTGTTTCTCTCTCTCCTTTTGCTTTCTTTCTTCGTTTCTTTCTTTCCTTCTTTCTTTCTTTGTCTCTTTGTTTGTCGCTGTTTTTTCCCTTTGTTATTTTTCTCTCCTTTTTTCTTTCTCTTCTATTTTTCTCTGTGTTATTTTTCGCTCTTTCATTCTTTATTATTTTTCACTTTTTCTTTCTTTGTTATTTTTCCTTCTTTCTATTCTGTTTTTTCTCTCTCTCTCTCTCTCTTTTTCTCTTTCCTTTTCCCCTCTTTCTTTCTTTCGTCTTTCCGTTCTTTCTCTTTCTTCCTTTCTTTATTCCTTCTTTCACATCTGTTTCTCTCTCTCTCTCTCATTTGGCCTTCCTTCTTTTTTTTGTTATATTTCTCTCTTTCTTTCCCTTTGTTATTTTTCTCTCTTTTTGTTTTTTCTTTTTTTCTCTCTTTTTGTTTTTTCTTTCTCTCTCTCTTTTTGTTTTTTCTCTTTTTCTTGCTGCTCTTTTTTCTCTCTTTTTGTTTTTTTTCCTCTTTTTCTTGTTGCCCTTCTTTCTCTCTTTTTCCTTTTTCTCCGTTTCCCTTTCTTCCTTTTATTTCTCTTTTTATTATCTTTCTTTCTTTCTGTGTGTTATTTTACGCTCTTTCTTTCTTTGATATTTTCTTCTTCTTCATCTTCTGTTTCTATTCTTTGTCTCTCTCTGTATTATTTCTCTCTCTCTCTCTCTCATATATGGCTAATGTGAGAGGAATGGGGACAAACTTGAGACCGGCTAATCACAAGATAACCGGATCAACGGGATTGACGAATCCGTGCAACGTTTCGCCGAATGAATAACGGAAACCTGAAACAAACAGAAGTGCACAATTACTTCCGGATCGCCTCCGTCTCTTAACGAATCAATCTCCACCCCCGACCCCACCCATCCTCTCCGGTTGCCTTTTACTTAATTCCTGTCATCCGCTACCCACTGGACACACCCTTCCAGACGGGTAATTACTCGAAATTTGGGGGGGAGAAGTGGGTTCCCAGGGAGACAAGCGAATGGAACTCGCGCATAATGGGCGGCAGTTCTGTCAGCTTCCGTCATCCGTAAGTACACTTGTTCGAAGCACGTTCACCGTGCCCGGCCCATAATGCCCTGTTTGGGAGCACTTTGGTTGCAGAGGAGTCACTTGCTTGATGAGAGACATCTCCAGAGAGCGGGACTCGCGTGATGTGACATTTCTCATCCGCCCATTCCGAGCAGGTGAAATCAGCAGCGGAAGGATAATTCGTCGTCTCCGTTCCTATTGACGAATAAATCAATAGGAACGCTACGAATAAATCTATACCACGTTTGGTGCTGTGCTTTTCAGTTATTGTACACAATGAATTCATCAAATCCGGCGTCCCTTATATTTATAAACCTCTTAGCTCCTCCTAGAGCATCCCCTACATAGATTTCTGGTAGGAGATGCTTCATTGGGACTGCTTTAATGCGTTTCAGGATTTTTCAGCTGCTGTTTTTGCCAGAAGAACTGTTCTTAGGGCCTTTCTTTGAGGGGCTAACGTGGTGACTGGATTGTCTTTATGGAGTATCTTGTTGGACCTTGTGTCGGATCTGACATTTTGGAGAACATTGCCTTCATCTATTGGATTCTAACTCTGGCTGGAGGCTGGAGTGCTGGATCTGATTCAGTGTTACGAGTCTAGTGCTCTAGTGGTTTTGTTTTCCATGGTGGACAGTTGGACAACTGCTGGATGGTATCTTTATTGGGCTTTGATGTTCCAGTGATTGTGAGACGGCAAATGAAGAAATATATCAACCATGACGTTTGGAGTTTTGTTCTAGGCTCTGGAGGATTTAACTTGAAGTTTGTGTTTGTGCCCTCCAGAGAATAGACTAATCGTTTTTTTAAGGTGGCTCCCTGGTATGGGAAACTGGGGAGCAGGATTGCTGGCACCCATCAGTATTGCACTACTTCTGGTGGTTGTGGGTTTCGTGCGCAAATTGCCCTACAGAGATAGCAAACCCAGGTCACACAATATACTATTCCAGGCCCGTTCTGTAGAAATTCTATACTATCACAGGCATCCAAGGTGGAGTTGGGCTTATGCCTGGGAGCCACCCCGGTTCAAGAACACACGTACACACACACACATGTTAAAAGTTATGTACCGAGGGTGTTTAAATATATGTTAATATATCTTGTATATAATTTGATGTACATTAATCTCGAGCAAAAAAAAAAGAATGAATGAATGTCCGTCCGCATGTAACAACTGGACTCAGAATGGATGTATTTTCATGCAAATTTTACATTTAGGTCCTTTAGAAGGAGTTATTTTTTATTTATTTTTTTTTTTTTTTGATTTGGTAGTTGTTGGCGCATCGGCTTCTGTGGCCATATTGCACCTCCCAAGGTTTTTGCAGTACTTTGATCCAAGCCCGAGGCGGGAATCGAACCCGCGACCTTTGGGTTGCCGGGCAGGTACTTTACCCACTCGGCTAGCCCGGTCGGCTAGAAGGAGTTATCAAGTCTTCCCATATTTTAAATATGACAATTGTTTTTCGGTTCGCGCATAAAAGTCATTATGTTTTGCCCGTATTTTGTTATCAGTTTACTAAATACATAAATCACGAATTATTGTTATTTATTTATTACATTAAACGCATCAGAAGCTTTAAATGGTGTTTCGATAGTTATTAAAATACAGGAATAAATAAATAAACTGCATTACGAAAGTGTTGAGAGTATTCAACAATTATTTAATTTATTAACTAAATTGTAAATATCCCAGGATGCCTTTCAACTTCATCTTAAAAAAAAAAACTAACCATGATATTTAAGATGCTGTTATTAATTCACATATTTAAATTTGAGAATATGAAAGATGCGAACAGACATCCATCATGGAGAAGAGAGCGTCACGATATCAACTACGTCACGCTTAGGGGAGCGTGACGTAATATCTGGAACCCCCCCCAGTGTAAATAATTACCATTTTACAACAAAAGATTTGCAGAGAAGGAGCAGAAATGAGCACAATGGTAATGGATGCTTGAAGAGACAGATGCACTGAGAATCTCCTAGAAAGATATTAAATGAACTCAAGGAACTCGTTGGTTTCCATGGCAACGAAAATGAGAGCTTGACTGTCCACCGCGCAAACCATTCCTCAGCTTACCAATACAGCTGACAAAAATAAATGAATTTAAAATATTACGTTTCTAATAGTAATTTATTTTGGAAGCGCAGAGCGACATCTGGAGGCGAGCATGGCAACTAATTCTTATCACTTCTCTGTAGGGGATGTACTTGGCAGGACACGCATTAATGCTGTTAGCTGCAACTACACGTTCGCTTCTTTTAGCACGTTGTCCAACTATCCCACAGCGACCATTCCATCTGTCATGCATCTGGCAGACAGATGGCCCGTTTGCATGTTAAGTTGTTGAATTATTAAAACACTTACACGGGTCTCTTAAAACGTGCTCGGGCGGTAGGACATCTTCCTCGACCCTCCCCATCATGCATTGCACTTTCTGCGAAAACATAAAATATGATTAAATATTCTAGTTGCGTCTGCGTTGGAATTCAAGAAAAAGAGTTGCAATCTTCGTAAAAGATTCATGGGTCGTTCCTGGAACAGCGCTGAGTCAAAGATTAATCAGAACCAGGTTCGAATCTGAACTGATTCAAATAGGAATCACTATGAGGCGTTATCCTTCCCCTCCCCTACAGGGACAAAGATTCATTTAATGACGTCATTAGGGAAATCGAACTCCAAACCCGGAAGTCAGGTCTTTGACAAAGTGGAAACACCTAGCCAGAGTAATTAATGGTAACCATGGTAACCAGATGACTTTTTTCCCCAAAAAAGGACTTTGTTAGTTCTCAGATTGCATGGTCATTAAGCCAGGCTGTGGTACTAAGAATTCTCGAGGGTGATTAGAAAACGGGACCATGAATTAATACCAGGAAAATACTGCATAATTTATTATCTTGAAAAGATTATTTTACAAAGAGAGAGAAAACGAGGAATTTATTCTGCAATTCCTAGAAAGTGAAATAGTTTAAGCATCAAAAATTCGTCATCATAGAACAGGCTAAAATTTACTGCATGGATTAAGGGGTGATCCTGTCTGACCAATCTGAGTAGATACTATGATGCTGTAACTAAAGAACTGGATCCAAAAATGCGAGAAGACAGTAATTATCAGTGGGCACTCCTCTTCTTGCACTAATGTTATTAGCTGAGTCCCCTGGGTTCACAGTTAGGTCCAGTGTTATTGCCTATATTTATTAATTATATTGATGAAGGTATAACAGTCTTAATGTTTGCAGAAGATACGAAGATTGGCAGGGTCGTTAATAACAGTAATGAAAGTGAGCTACTGGAACAAGAAAAATTGGGCAGATGGGCTGAGAAGCAGCAATTGAAGACAGGAACTTCAGACAAAGTTCTATGAACAATGCAGACGACTACTAGGACAACTCATGGGGTTTTGTTAATGATATACAAGGATTTCGCCCGAATGGATAAGCAGGTGATTGTCCCAATATACAATGAAATGTTTAAACCACATGTTGAGTACTGCATACAGGTCTGGAACGGATGTAGAGAATGGCAACGAGATTGGTGAGAGGAATTATAGGATGCTCTCACCAAAAAAGGTTTGAGTTCTTAAATTGCAACGTCTGGAGACCAGACACTTGCCAGAAGATCTGATTAAGCTGTTTAAGGCTTTGAATGGATTGAGTACTCTCAGACAACACATGTGAGGAGGCATAAATTGAGGAAGGATGGTTGCAGGATAGATGAGCGGAAATTCGTCTTCAGCCAGTGGGTAGTTGGAACATGTTTCCACCTTGTGTTGTGGTAGTGGGCAATTTGAATAAATTTAAGGAGGAATTAGAGAAAATATAATTATAAAAAGGGATGGATTGGTAATACGGGAAATGTTTTTTTAATGGATAGTGCTATGTAAGTTTTCTTTCTTGGATCATTTTCCCTTACTACCAATTGGCCTTAAGTTGATTTTTTTGCGCCGACGTTCTTTGTGCATCAAGTCTAATGTCACCATCAAAAATCAAAGAATGGATCAACAGATAAACATCAAGTTTTGGGTAAAGCGGAGGAACAAGTCCCATTGAAACACACGAAACGTTAAGAAGAGCTTATGGTGATGAAGCTCTACCGGAGTACAAAAATTTTAAAGGGGGTAGAGAGGATGTAAAAGATGATCCTCAAAGTGGACAACTGAAAAGGGCATGCACTCCTGAACTGATGGATTCAGTGCGCATGCCAGCAAATGAGGTAAATGTGAAGGAATCGATAAGGTTCATAATTACCACAAACTTGGGTAAAAGAAAATGTGGGCAACGTTTGTTCCACACTATTTGGGAGAGGATGAAAAACTCAGACGATTGGATGCTCAACTACCCTCCTTGCACTTCTGACTTGGATCCAGCAGTCTGTTTTCTATTTCCCAATTTGAAATTGAGATTGAAAGCACGCCGATATGGTAGGGTGTATGACATTCAGAAGCAGACGAATTTTCTGTCTTTCCAAAGCTTGATTGAACATTGTAACGAGTGCATACGGTCCCTTAGGGACTACCTTGAGGGAAACGAACAAGAAAACATTTTCTTTATAATTAAATTGAGTCTTTACTTTTCCTCATACCGTGTAAATTTTTCTTTTCCATCTCGTAACTTCCAGAAGGCAAGATAGGCACAAAGCATACACTGTATTGACAAAAGTATAAGGAGACGCCCTTGGGATTTGTAATAAAAGAACCATCAATCCATCTGTACTACAAATAACATTTACAACGAATTCTTTTTAAAAAGAGGTCCTACCAGAAAAATTAAAAGTAAGTAGGAGACATCGCACAGAGAGTGTGCAGAAGAAATGCAAGCATCAAACGATAAACGAATTAAAGTGCGAACAGCGATTCACGTCCCGAAACCGCGAACCGACAAAAGACGAAGGCGAGCTGGCCATAAAAATTAGCTTTATCGCCGTAAATATTGACGCAGTAATCAAAAGGAGAACAGCGCGTGCTTTGTCTCGACACGACGCCTTCCTGTTTAACGAACTTCACCTGAGAGCTCCTTCAGTTAATGCAAATGTACGAAGGAGATTTCTCCTTTCGCAAAGTTAATTTCGGCCCTTAATTCGCTGTTTACTCCCAAGCGAGTTTTTCTCTTGTATCGTTTGCTGACAATTAGCGAACTAATTCTTCCACGTGACCTTATTGGTTCCTTGAACGTTAGTTACTTACTTACGTCATCACTATTTCTTTTATTTCGATTCGTTTCATTTTCCATTTTCACTTCTGTTTTAATTGCATTATCGCATTAACTAAGTTCAATCTTTGCAACTGCTTTGCCATCATATCGATTCGGTTGGGAAATTTTAATTATTTCTTGATGTTTTGTAACTAATGCAAATTAATTTAAAATTCTTGGTTTTGTAGACGTCTCGATCCAGGTTGAATGTTGTTGGATCGATCGTTACAGAATCGATTAGGTTCACGAATTCATATCTGACATCCATTTATCAATTTTTAAGGAAAGGAAAAAAGACCATTGGATTTAACGGATTTTCACGATCAGTGTTTTCAAACCAGGGTCCAGGCTCTCTCCAACTGGTCACTGACTTGAATGATCAATGCTTTTCAAACTCCAGTTCAGACTATCTCTTGGTGGACACTGTTTCTTTGTCCAATTCTGACCTTGTGTTCAGTTGTCCCAGTCTCTTAAGAATGTGGTATTTTACTGTAATCTGATTGCTGAACCAACAATTTACTTAGAACCTTCAAGTAACCAATTATGTCTTCCATATTTAAGTTTGTCTTAATTAATCCCGAAATATTGCTGTAACAGACAAATGAATCTTCCTATGGAATGAATTTCTTACGGTGTCTGAACCAGAAAAATGAAGACAATGGAGAGAGTTGGTTTTCTTCTTGGAGTCTGGATCTTTGAAGATGGGGAAATCCCAAATCTCTCAACAAATCAATTAACTGGTTATTAAAGTTTAGAATCCCGTCAATAACGCGAAGAACTTTAATGGACTGTTTTCACTCCTCGACTGAGTTAGTCGGTCTCAGACGAGGATATCAAGGTTCCCCACACCTTCCTGGAAATTCGAGTTTTTCATCCAACAAAACAGGCAACCCAAACAAAGAAAACGCAATTTATGATCATAATACACATGGGCAGAGATGAGGTAATTCTCGGGTGGACCTAATATAACAGTTTTTGTATTTTATAAAAACAAAATTAGCAATAATGGGAGACGTTTTCTTACATTGAGTCCATTTCCTGGACTGATCAACATATATGTGACCCATGATTTATTTTGGTTGCCAGGATTTGTCATGATTTATATGGCTTTTTAGCAAATTCTGTAATGTTTATTATGAATTTGTCCCGCTTGGTCAAACAGTGAACCAGAAATACCACAAAATAGTTGTACATTAATTGAGCAATGCTGTTCGGAGAAAATGGACGCAAAAGTGGGCTTCAGGGCATTGAGATTTGCATCATGACAACTCCCACTACACACTCAACCATCTCTATCCAAGAATGTTTTGCGGAGCACTCCGTTACTGTGGATATCCTTTCACTATACCCAATGAATTTTGTCTCCATATGATTTTTACATTTCCAAAGTTCTTCAAAGATCACTGATTTGGAACGAATAAAGAAATTATTCAAAACACAACACAGGAACTGAGAGTAATTCCAAAAGAAGAATGCTTCCAGAAGCCGCACAGGCGTTGTAATCTGTGTATGCATTGTCAACACGGCTAATTCCACGAAGATCCAACTGAATAGCCGGAGAAATTCACCATCTTCAGATCTGAGTCCACCTGTTCAGTTGGATTCAGATCTAAAGAAAGGACAGTTTATAACTATAATGTGTATTTCTGGAGATCCTACAGGCCCTATTAAGACAGAAAAACAGAACCATTGGAATAAGTTTATCTCTGCTTGGCAGGCCAGATGGAACTTGGGTTAAACTGGACATGTTACTCGTAATTACATTAAACAAGTTAATTTTAATATTGGTTAACAAAATCTGTGTTTCTTCACCAATATGACAACATCTTTAATTCTTGCTGGATATGGTTCCTTAAAAGATAAACTTTGACAATTAAAATTAGCAAAGAAAGGTAAATCGAGACGCATCAGACCACATAATCTTTTTCCCAGTCTTTGCATTGGCTTTGTTCGTTTTCTACACCCTTCAACCAACCTAAACGTCTTATTGGTTCTTTTGATTGTTTACAATAGAAAATGAATAAAAACGTGGATATTCTTCCATCATTTATGGATTATCCAGTGGAACACGGTCTACACATCTACCTCAAAACCTCTTAGAGCTGTCTAAATAATTGTTTCTCTATTTTTATCTATATCACCATTTTCCTCTGATTATCTCTCTTTTTAACTCTATCATTCGTCTTATCTTGTTTCTTCATCAGTTCATACTGTCTATCCATTTCTCTTTATCCCTCCACTTGTCGCTTTATCTTTCTCGTTCGTTATATGATCATTCTAGCACCGATCAGCTTCAAAAGAGAGGAGAAAAAAAGATATTTTCTGAAGAGTAAGCCAATTCCATCCTCGCCATAAATTTAATGGACCGAAACCAGTCAGTTCTTTAGTAATGCTTTATTTTTTTGCTGATTGAGCTTAAGTGTTCGTTTGAATCATTTAAGCAACTCGGCAAAGCAATTTATTTCCAGAAAACTAAGTTTCTATGGTAACTTCATCGTGTTTGAAGTTCGTTTAATGTTTCATCTGTTACTGGATCGTCATTAAAGATAAAATCGAAATTATCCCTTAGATCCAAGGTCTCAAAGAAGATTGATTCCTATTTCACCATTGCCGGTAATAAATAAATCCTGTTTTACAATACCCAAGTTCTTCTGTAGTCTGATCATTGACGAAAATCAGTCTGCGTGTTTTTAAAGTCCATTGGCAAACCCTTCCTCTTAATAATGACTTCGAAATTCCAAAAAAAGAAAACGATTCATCTATTTCTAACCACCAACTACTCCTAAACTAGTTTCGATATTAACAACGAGAGGGCGCACGTATACCGGATATATTTTTTGTACGAATTCGGTGATCTTAATGGAAATTCAATAACCAAGTTTGGATTTCATTATTCTTTGATGGCCAGTCCATTGAGCAGATGGAGGGGAAGGGTCTTTGGGTACGTCGAATTAAAAGTTTAAAAAAAAAAAGTGATCAATCCTTCTTAGCTAGGAAACCAAAGAGTTAATATCTTTGTTCTCTCATAAACGCAGTCTACAATGTGTCTAATTGAGCCAATAAAGGTCTTCCATCCCTAGGTGTGTCTGTTTTGGCACGCTAGCTTAACTTTCCGAAGGCCAAAATTTGTGAGGAGATAGCCCTCCCTTCTTTCTTTCTCTCTCTAGATCACGACTATAGTGGAATGAGACAAACCTTCGATGTTGGACAACAGCCAAGTAATCTTAAAAGAAAATCCATTGCTCCAAATGCGGCAATAACTAGTTACTTGAGTATCTGACAGGTGTCGCCACTTATGCGAGGAATATCAAGTGTTTCACCTTCGTTTCCAAAGAGATGATGCGAATAATCACTTCCTTGTACTTTGGGTTACCAGAAATTCCCGTTTATTATTATTAGATTTTTTTTTTTTGTTGTGGATGAAAAGAGGAAATGAAGAGGAAAGTATCGATTCCAATCTATTTTTTTTTGTGCGTTTTAAGTTGTCCTTGTTCGCTTGCAGAAAGTCTAAATAAAAGAAATTTTTCTGTCGGTTAGCTTTTTCTAGTTTGATGTTTGTTGTGGTTTGCTCATTGTATCCGTCGTGGAAAGAAAGAAAGAAAAAAAAACTTCTTCTGTGGAGTTGGGTTGCACGCTCTTTGTCACAGCCCAGTAACCGCGTTACTTAGGGTATCAGCTGTACCTGACGTGAGTGATCTATTGATGGTGATTGAATGCTTCAGTAAACAGCTAAAAGCAAAATTTTTATGTGGTCCTCCGACTTTCATCTGGTCTTAAATTGTGAGAGGAAACTGGTTAAAAGGAGGAAACTGCTTCTTTCTGTCAAACAACTGTAAGAGGGAAAATACATTTTATAAATCCTTACAGGAAAAATCGTACTGTTAAATAATCTTAAAAGGAAAATCGGACTATGTTGAAATTTATTTAAAATCAAAAACGTTATCCAGAGAGTAAATTCTGGACTTCATGATGATCTTCCCACCCCAAAAAACTCGACAGCATCATATTGCCAGCACTTGGTTGCATTTTTGGGGGGCAATATTCTGCATGCTTCCATTGTTTTGACATTTGTTGAGTTTCAGGATCATAGTGATGGATTCATTTCATCGATCGTGATTAGCCTTGAAAAGATCTCTTGCTTTTCCCGGCCCCCGATACCATTTCTTGTGCACATTGTGCCCTTTCTTTCTTCTGGTAAGGGATCAGAAGTTTGGGAACCCATTAAGCAGACACTTTACTCATAAGCAACTGTTGTTGGATGATATTCTCCACAGACGCTGCACTAGTTTGGAGCTCCGCAGCTACACTGATCCACAAAAACAACAGAACACGTAGAGAGCGTGGTGTAACTGGTGCAGCTTGAGATGAAGTGGGGCAAAATTTGGTATGGTGGTGTACCATAGAATAACAAGGAAATGAGGAGACAGCGAGAAACTTTGGACAGGTATAAGCGGCATTTATAAGGGTTGTATAAGAATTACCCAGAAGGTCACATTACAGAAGTCGATACAAGATGCTCGAAGTTATGGTCACATGACATCAGTATGGCGTATGGTCCCCTCAAAAGCTAAACAGGCCCAACAGCCGTGAACCATGCTCGATATAAGGGTGTCTGTAATATTCTGTGGCAACAAATCCCATTCTTCCACCAGCGCAGACCTTAACTCACCAAGTGACCGAGCAGTTGGCCATCAACGTGCAAAGGGACTCATGGGCGTCTCACACATGTTATATCAAATTTAAGCCTTCTGATAATCGTGCTGGCTAAGGTATTCGTTGGGCATCTTCAGTTTCAATTCCTCCACCACTTTAACTCTATGTGCAATGCATTGTCAGGCATGAAAAGAAGATCTGGGCCAACTGAACTCTTAAAAAGTCTCACATAAGGCTCGAGGATCTGGTTTCAGTACCCCTATCAAAAACATGAAGAGGGATGTGGCTGTTGATCATTATTTCGCCCCACACGAGAACACCACCTTCCACCTTAAGTGTCCATTTTTCTTATTCCTCGTTGTCTTCAGATGAAGTATCTTCTAGAACCTTGTAGGCTAAAGAGGACTCATTAGAGAACAGAATCGTACTCTATTTGTCAAATCTCCCAAGTCAGATGTTCATGGCACCAGTTTCCAGGAGCTGTGTGGTGGCTTGGCGTTAATGTGATACAAGCCACTGGCTTCCTTGAGTCGAGCCCACTTGAATTGAGCCTTCTTAACACAGTCCCGTTGGAAATGTTTCACCTGTGGTCACAGCAATTGATGACAGGACATCGTAGGGTTCCATCTTGCTGTTAGAACCAGATAGCGTCTATTATGGTTGATTTATCCTTCAAGCGACCTTGGCCAGTTCTTGTAATGGTTCCTGTCTTCTGAAACTGCTTCCATAGTGCTGAGACAACACTTTGGGATTCTGATATTAATGTTAGCGCAGTGTATATAAATGAGTGAAAATTGAATAATGAAAGTTTTAACCTTTCTAAAAATATTGAATCTGTTGAAGAAGAAGGATCCACTGCCCATTTTTCGCTACCAAAATAAGCAGAAAGATCACAAAAATTAAGTTTGTTTAAAATCACTGATGTAGATAATGTCTTCAAACGTTTTTCTTGTTCAGCATTTAGAATATCCACCGGAGTAATAATTAAAGATAATTACTCGGCAACTCATTAATTATATTAATGAACTGCATTAAGCGACACCGACGTCCATTTTTAGCGAATTACCAAACTTTAATGAAGAATGTCCGCCATCTTTTCATTAGAGGGAGATAAAGGGGATTCAAGTGAGATCGGAAGGAGGGATATTGTAATTTCAAATTAGTAATTGCGTGTGCCACATATTTGGAATCTAATGATTTGAAAATATAATAGATACTTTTGGTAAATTGGAGAGCAGCTTTACCATTTGTACCATGGTCAAAGACGCGGAGGTTATTAGTTTGCGCGTAATTAAGATATACTTGTGAGAGAAGCTAAGAGCCACAAGATTGCACATCGAATACATTACGAAAGATAAACCTCGCACTAATGCCTGATGGAAGAGAAAGTTGCAAAAATTACACCCGGAGTAGCAATTTATCGATGGAGAGAAGAGAAGGCAGTTTTAAAAAGTTGATTTGCATACGTTTATTCCTGTGATTTGCATTATAAAAAGGCGTTATCGTTAGATACCAAATCAATATTTTATCTTTGTATTGACAAGTATTATAAGAGGGAAGTGGTGCTTACACTGGACTTTGTTGAACAAAATTTTCCAGTAGGAAATTATGGATGAATTATAATCTTTGGAGACAGGAGCGTTTCTTCCAAGATGGTGAAAATCATCTCGGCTTTAAGTGTTTATATTTGTGATGCTTAAACTTTCTGAATTTCTAATATTTGGAATTCAATTTTACCATACTCAATGCAATTGAGAGAATGTTTGAACTCCTACTTTAAAAATATCTTAGTTCCTACCCTCACTCTTTTATCAATAATCATCAGTATGCTTTTCTTCCCAGGAATCAACTGTTTCACATCTGGCCTTGTTCTTTCATTTCCTACAAAGTAATTTGGACTAAACCCATGGTCCTTAAAGGAGCAATGCCAATACCTTCTCCTCATGTTAAATGGAAGACTGATAGAGAGAGTTGACAAAATCAAATATCTAGGCTGTTGGATCAACGACAATAACGAACCAGATATGGAACTAAAAACAGGGATTGAAATAACCAGGCAGCATTTTCTTAAAATGAGCCTGTATTGTGCAATGGAAACCTGGATCTCCACCTTAGAATCTGGATGATGAGATGTTAGTCTGGTCAGTTTTGTTGTATGGACACTGAAATACATCGATGTACAGAAGAATGTTAAAGATACCATGGACAGCAAGAGTGACCAATGAGGGTGTCCTTCAGAGAATAAGAAAACCTGTGAATTGCTGAAGGATGCAAAGAAAAACGACATATCTTGGACACCTGAAGCGGAACAACAAATATGCAATTCTACAACTAATTATTGAGGGGAGGATGGAAGGAAGAAGAAGAAGAAGAAAGTCTGGGAGAAGACGCATATCATGGCTAGATAACATCAAGAATTGGACAGGACTGAACACCGAGCAGCTGTTCAAAACTACCAGAGACCGAGATACATTTGTCGTGGTGGTCGCCAACCTCCGTTAGGAGATGGAAGAATTTGAACAAAGGAAGTCAAATTGATTGCTTTTCCTTTATATTCTACATGCATCTGACTTTGTCCACATCGATTTTCTGCTCTTCAAGCTTCCATCTTATCGTCTACGATCCCCTTTACTTGATTCACTGCTTAGAAATCGTAAACTATCCGTGTTAACCGATGGTACTTCATCAAATCTGTTTACTGTTTCGCAAGGTGTCCCTCAAGGCTCACCCTTGGGTACACTCTTCTTTATTGTTTACTTTAATGATCTGTCAACTTTATTTTAGTCTGTTAATGCTGGGTGGCAACTCTCTGCAAATAATATTAAATAACTTTACCAAGTTAATTATTCTTCAACTGACAGCGATGAACTCCAGTCCTGTTTTGATTCCCTCTCACTCTGGTTCAAAAAAAATAATTTGTTTTTAAACCCATTAAAATGTAAATTATGTTTCTTTAGCTCGAATCGTGCAGTTAGAACCCGGACATTTTTTTTGTATTGATTCTCTGTAATTCTCAGCGTTTTCACCAATATCTAGGGTCTGCAAACGAGAAGTTTATAAATAAATAAATATACAAAATAATATGATCAAATTACCAGAGAATATACACTCACTGTCCAAAAAGTTAGGAACCTTTTGCAAATGGCATCAACAGATCATTAAACGAACAGTATGCAAATGTAAGTTGTCACATGGTAAGATCACATATCCTTGGTAGCTTGACAGCGAAATTATCCACTGTGCCAAACTTGTATCTCGATGGTTCGAGAACACTCCAAGATTTCCGACATCAACCATGGACCCCCATTTCTCCAAATGTGAATCCAATTGATGACGTTTGGGAAACGATGGAATGGGTATTTCTGCTTCGCAGTTCTCTGCCAACCACATTCTGCTGGATAGAAGAATGGGCAAATTTGGAGCTAGATTCTCTCAGACACTTAGTGGAATCTTTTAATTTCTCCTCTCAGAAGTTAGGGAATAATCAATTGCATTTCTCTTTCAAAGAAATAAATATGGTTTTCAAGATGCATAACTAAGGAAACACGCTGGAGCTGCCTGGTTGGGAATAAATAATGAAACTGGTCATTAAGACAACAAAAAATACCATTTAAGGACAATGGGTTTGGCTCAGGCATAGAAAAATACCTTAAAAGATTCTGCAGTTCCTCCTAAGTTCCTTATTTTTTTCTCTCTATCCTCTAGGGACATTTGGCGCGACAGATAGTAAGACTAAGGGGGATTCACTGACTTCTTTTCTGCTTTAAATAGAGAACAATCCTTAAAAAAAGACATCCTGGACTCTCCAGTGACAAAAGAAAGCCAGTAAAATGACAATGAAGCCCTACCACTAATTAGTGACAATGTTACTCCATCTCCATGGAAACGAGGTGTCATCTGCACACTGATGTTCTAGCCAGCGAAATAAATCCAAGTAATTATTTTACCATTACTGGGTGACGCGTGTACTACGTCACTCTTTAAATAACACTTCCGTTTAGGAGATCTCTTTTTGGAAAACAGCGCGGTGAATGTTTCTTCAAGAAAGGGCCAAGTCATTTTGATAATTTTGTAGACAAGCTTGGTCACAACTACATACGTGGAACTGCCTGTAGTTGTGAACAAAAACAAAACTTAAGATGTAAACACGTTTCTGGTGATGGTAAGTTTTGCTTATCTCTGGAATGTTCTTCCAGGACAGCATCGAAGAGTGAAATTCGGTGGATTTTCTTGATCAGAATGATAATAATGAGCCTTTGGGCACTGAAGCGTGTAATTACATCTGCTTGGGAGGGTAGTGACGCACACACACAGCAGACTTCGATCGGCGTCTTGATGAGCAATTCATTCATCACTGCCCTCAGATCAACAAAAACGAATTTTATACACTGATACGCGAATTCCACGCGTTTTTTTTTCCCTACTTTCTCTCTGTAGATGGAGTTTTTGAGGACTTGAAAGGATGCTGTACAGGTGTGGGTGTTGAAGATGACATTAGAAGACATTAACGCATTTATAAATGTAAACAATAAAACCAGAACTATTATTATTGGATGATTTTTCAAGGTGAGTTGGCAAATTGCTGAAGCGACTTGTTGTGACATGTTCTATCGTGCTTTAGCAATATTCATGACCAGAAATTGATTAGTCCTGGAAAGCGCATGCGTTTGCCAAACAGTTTTGGGGACAGAACTAAAGATTTTCTGGCAACGATGATGTGAAGGAGAAAGCTTCATAAGGGGATAGCCATCAATCCTCCATAGCACTGACTGTAAGATGTGGTATGGTATACCGTGGATAAAAGTTATAACCTTGACCACGATGGAGAGGTGTGCAGATTGTTTGCTGACTATGTAAGAGTAGATACACTATCCAGTCAAAATATTATAACCATCTACCGCCACCACTCAACAAGGAATGGACACTGAGTCCTCTGAAGGTTGAAGGTACGTTCTACCATGTTGCCAGGATGGTGTCCCTTAGATCTGAGGTGAAGGATGCAAACAGGATATGTCAATCTACGTAATCCCCGAGATGGGATTCATATCTGGCAGAATCTGTGGCCAATGTACCACCTGGAAGTCATGTTCATGTTCGGCGAACCACTCTTCAACAAGACCGGCAAGTTTAAAGAGCGTATTATCCTGCTGCATCGCACGTGTCCCATTCGGGAAAAGTCTCCATGAAGGGGTGTACTTGATCAACCACAATGGATAGGTAGTTTTTAGCATTCAGAACGTGGGCTAGGGTATGAGGGCTCCAATAAAAAAAAATAATAATTTAAGTGTCTATTGGTTCACCGTTAAGGCGGGACCGTCTACCTTCACCAATAATCCATGAGGCTTGGACGCCCGCCATCGGCCCAGCTTCTGTTGCTCTGTCCACTGTCCATACAATCTTTGAACACCTTAACTACAGCACTCCGCGAACAGAACACAAGATTCGTAGTGTTACCAGTACCCAATAATCATCCCTTTCTCAAAATCCGTCAGATCAAGTTCCTTGCGCACGTCGACCAAGTTTTTCTTATGGACCACAGTTCTCACTGCGGCACGTGTCCACCAGGGAAGGGAAAAACAACCGATTGCTAAAGCACGGGGAAGGGTGGCCATAATTTTTCGACTGGCCAGTATTTCCTTGAATGGAATAGATACACTCGAATGCTTAAATCTGTTGACTTCAAAATTATGTAGAAATACACCAAGGCACCTAAGGACTGCGTGTCTGGGATTTTCATAGTTCATATCAATTTACTTTAGAGCATGCGTGAATGTGAAAATGAGAGGGTAGATTACTGTGGACGATTTCATCGACCAAGGATACAGTTGACATACTTATGCATCGTGCGTGCTCCAACAAGTGCTTCACTCCTAGCACAACAGAGAAGAAAAAGACAAGGAGAGAGAGAGAGAAACAGATCGACTGATAGATAGCCACAGAAAGAGACAGATCAATGCTCATGGAACTCTGGAACACATCAAAAACGTCTGCACGAGAGCAACCTTAACAGTCCACAATCCTTCGTGCCGTTCACAATGAACTCTAAGTATTCGCTGATTTCTTCCAAAAGCTTTCCTCTGGCAAGTCTCGCGCATAAAAGAAGTCGGCACCATGTTCGAGCGCGAGACAAACAAAGCGGCGACCGCGCAGTAAGGAATGTTACGGACCATTGACGATTGCTTTTAGCGTGTCGAGACGTCGGTTCTGTGCTGTTCCAGATGAAAGACAAGAGGCAAAAAATTGTAGCCGAGATTTCTACCAAAAGAAATAAGTCGCTTCCATAAACGACCTCAGTGTGGCAAAGTTTCCTTTTAAGACTTCATGAATCTTATGAGGTCGTAAAGCTATCAGAGTTGATAGAGAATAACTCGACAGATCTTCTTCAAAGACGATAATAAATGTTAGCAAGGAGAAACCTTGGGTTCGAGAAAGGTAAGCTGAAGTCTGGGTACTCTTTTGTTAATATAATAAAATGGCATTGAATGGGGGAAAAAAATGTGCTCATTTTCAATCGTATGATGGCTCTTTAGACACTGATGGACTATAGATGAAAAGGTCCATCAGTGCTTGGGTGTTTAAGTGACTGGTGATGTTATACGTGTTTTTAAATACAAGTTTACAGAGAGAAATTTTCCATCTCCACCTGAGACAATTCTTCTGTCTGGGACTGTCTTAATACAAACATTGTTTCCCAAAAAAAGAGACGACCTATTTTCCTGTATCTACAAAAACCCAAGGGGATAAAAACGAAGACATCTACATGTAAATACCAAGAAGATTATTTTTTTAAATAACTAATACCTCGAAGAGGAAACGGTCCCTTTCCTCAAGCAAAATTACGCGTTCGAAGTCACATTTCAATATATTCTATTGGCGATGTCTTCTTGAATAACACGCAGTGGTGTGTTTGCTTTTCTCGATGGCTAGGGACCTGCTGGAGTAAGACCGGCGGTCATTTCCAAGATGGATTAAATTAATAGCGCTCGATGTATCGGTGGACCGAAGGTTTATTGACATGACTGCTAGGTCTTCATTTGATTAGTTTAACTTTGCGGTGCTGTTCACAGATCGATTGATAGAATTGCGCAAACTGGTCCAATCTGTTCATTTACTGGTAACAGTAAAGACATCTCTACCACTGTTTGAAACCCATTTCAATCTCAAGCGAGAGCTCAAAAACTCCGTCTGGTTTTGCAAAATCGATTTGTAGTAGAAGACCAACCAGATTGATCTATTTTTTGAATATTAACGGTTTGGATTTGAATAAATTTCTGCACAATTTTGCAATTTTTTATTTTAAGTACAATTTCTGAGATCTTACCACTCGGTGAACTTTAGATCTACAATATCTATAACTTTAATTAGATATTTTATATGTACACTGCCTTACCATTTATATCCGGACACCTGCATGTCTACAAATAATCTTTATTTACAGGAAAACTAATAGCGTGTGCTGAAACCGTCATGGTATATATGACAGCCTCTAGTCTCTGGAATACTCTCCTCCAGGTTTATCTTCATACTCTCCGATATATTCCACCACTTGAATAGTCAAACTGACAGAACGAACTCACCTAAGAAAAGATCTAAACCTCCCAAACACATGCTCTATTTCACAAATATACGTGGTTTCAGTTCCAGTTCCAATGATCTCCATTTCCACTTACGGTCTACCAAGTGCCCACTTACTTTTCCTAACAGAATCCTAATTATCGGTTGATTCAACCACTGCCCATCTCAGTTGTCCGAATTATTTGTTGTATGATTCCATTCGCTTCAAAGGTAGTATTGTGCATATGTCCAAAGAAATTTAGTAATTTGGAATCTCCACTTTTCGATTCTCTGTGGCTTTAATTCTTTCTACCACTTCTGTCAAATTCATCTGTTGCCTCTATCGTTCTCTCAACTTTGCTAATCACTTGGAACTCTTTGAAACCTGACTTCCTACAGTCCAACTTTCCTAACAGCGAGGTAATTTTCCTTGGTGATTTTAATGTTTACAATTCCAGCTGGCTTCCGCTTTCTACTCACATGGACCCAACTGGTCGACGTGCTAAGGCTTTGACAATTACGAGTACTAATGACCTCGCACAGATTGTCCATTTACACACCAGACATCCTAACCACACAGCCAACATGCTTGATCTTTTTCTCACAAACAACCCTTCTAAATACACGGTAGAAGTGAGTGGTCCTCTAGGCACTTCAGATCACAACTTGTTGATGGTCTCTTCGCCGATGGAACCTTTCCTTCGTGGCCATTCTGAATCTTGTTTTTTTTGGCATTACAAGAATGCAAAGCTGGATGACCTACAAGATTTCTTTTCTCCTTTTCCTTGGTCGGATTACTGTTTCAAAACTTCTGATGTCAACGTTCTCTCAGATCGTGTCAATGAAATTATTCTTGTAGGGATGGAATCCTTTATTCCACACTCCACCTTAAAATCTCCTCCTTTGTCTAAACCTTGGTTTTCCAATAAATGTGCTAAGGCTATTTAAGATAAGAATGTTGCATATCACAATTGGCTTGCATCCAAATCTCCAGGTTCGTTTTCTGCCTACACCAAACCTCGCAACAATTGTAAAGCAGTAATTAATCAGTCAACTACATTTTTAAGAGGCTAAGAGTAGAAACTGAATGCCTCCTGTGGTGTTACTTCAAAAGGATGTCCGAAGAATTTTGAACAATCTTGATGCCAGAAATCTCCACGTCCTGATGGTATTTCTTCACTTGTTCTCAAAATCTGTGTTTCCGAGCTTTCTGTGTCGTCTTTTTACACTTTCTTATTCCAAAGGTGTTTTCCCTTCTACTTGGAAATTTCCTCATATCCAGCCAGTTCCTAAAAAGGACGTAAAATCACACTCATCCAATTATTGACCCATTGTACTCCCTTCTACTCTTTCTAAAGTAATGGAGAAATCCATTAACTACCAACTCCTAAACTATCTAGAAATCTACCATCTGAACAACAGTCGCCAGTATGGATTACTTCAGCGTCGAACCACCAGTGATATACACCAATGGTTCATGGACAAATTCAATGGAAAAGTTTGGTGAAACACAAGCAGTTGATCTTTGATATTTCAAAGCCTTTTTTATCCTGTTGGTAATAAGCTTCTATCTTATGGATACTTGACATTTGCTGAAATTAGATATCCTGTTTTTTGTTTGACCACTCATTGCGGGTGTTGGTAGATGGCTTTATGTCCTCTGAATTTTCCACTAATGCTCGTGTTTCCTAAGGTTCAGTACTTTCTCCAAAATAAGTTATTCTACAAACGAACATTCATACTACACTCACTGGCCAAAAAATTATAACTCTTTATTTTATATTTGGAAGCACCATCTTTTGCCCATGTTACAGCCCGTACATGTGGTGACGTGGATTCCACTAGGCATCTGCGGGAGGCTACCTCCTTTGATTATCAGGATATTTGTCAGCTGCTGTATGGTGTCTGGTAGAGAAGTGCGAAGCCAAACTGCCCTTTCCAACGTAACCCAGACATTGGATTCAGATCTGGAGAATTAAGCTGGCAAGATAGATTTTTGGAAATTTTGTGAATGTTCCTGGAACCATTCGAATACAATTTTTGCACGATGGACAGTTGTGTTGTCATATCGTAAGAATCCATCGCAAAGCAGATGAAAATGAAGCATTGCATGGCGAAGTTGTTTCGATACAACAGAAAGGTTATAAGGGAAAACGCGACCTTCTTATGGCATGAGCGGACCCCATCCATACCAACAGAAAACAGCCCATACCATGAAACCAACTGCAGCAGACTTAGTGGTGGACACGACACAGTCTGGATGCATGGCTTCATGAGATTCACGCCACACTTTCATCTTAGCATCAATGCTAAGATGTCACTCGTCAGATCCAGTGACCTTTTTCCACGGTTCCAGTTGAATCTTTCGATTTTTTTTCCAGAAAGAAGTCGCTTCCAGATAGCCACATGACCACCAAATCCCATACTGTTCAACTAATTCGGTTGGAAACGCGTCTTTGTTTGCCTAAACTGAAGTTATCATTTGCTATACACTGGACCTTCTATTGTGACGCAGAATTCCCTTTAAATTTTTGTGGTCTCTTTCTTGAAGTACTGACTTTCTACCTCATTTCCTCCTTTTAGAGGCTCAGGATACACACAATGCACAGACAATATACACGGAGCAATATGGCCTTAGTTGCTGATACTCCTAAATCCCTATTACAACAACTAGCGCACTACGACCATGGTTGCCGATGCGCCTAATAAATCCCTAAACCAAAAACAACAACAACAACAACCGAGGTACTTGTGAACCAAAGGTTCTAATATTTTGGCCAGTGAGTGTAATAGGCAATCAAGACGCGGCATTGTGTTCTAATTTCATTCATTTCTTCTTTTTAAATTCAATAATGATAAAATTGTGGATGCAGAAGAGATGATCTTACGTCCTCTGTTTCCAAAAGCCTCACACAGAATTCATTATTTTATAGATGAATCTTATAAAATGGCTTAACTGTGCACAGAAACCCGATGCTTTAAAAGCCACAATGGTTGTAGCGAGCCGTATTTGTAATATTACACGGGCCACCTCATTAATTAAAAACCTGTCTGACTACAACCTCTGCAAATGTCATCCAAAGAGAAGAGGAATAATTAAACCATCCTAAGCTAACTCTCCACCAATCATTGACTTTCCTTTGTCTGATACAAAGAGAACTGAATGTACATTTTGAACAGCGTTCTTTTCATGGGGCCAAAAGTGTTCGGGGCGACATCTACAGGACATTTAATTCAAACGTCATCAGCCAAAGATATTGATGGAAATTCGTGGTACAGGCAAACAATGAAATCAAACTGGTTGCTATGGAAACGAAAATCCGCATCCTCCAGTTCAAATGATAACCGTAATCCAAGAGCATTAATAGATTATGATCTTGTTAGCTTAGAGGTAATAAAAATAACCTTTTCCACTCTAAATGATAAGTAGCGTGTGGAATGGCCAATATAAAATGGTCCATCAAGACTCGCATCAACACACTCTGGTGTTAAATAAGATAATCAATTTTCCCGGTGCATTTTGGGTGCGAAAATGTGTTCTGAAATGTTTACGAGCTCATTTTTCTGTACTTAACAGGATATAGCGATCAGGATAAGCAGCTGTGAAGAAATTTAAGGGAGTTTAGATGATGTATTGGGCTCTGAACAGCTGCTCTCACATTCATCCTCTCTCTCTTCATGCTGTGATGGTTCAATCAATTCCATTCCGTGCTGTGTGAGGTCAGAATAAACTTTCCTCTATGTATGCACCTAACGATTCAATAGAAATAAGTGTATGTAAGTAAGTACGTGACCTGGACTCTTCCTCAGGTCTTATTTCAATAACCTCGAGAGGTCTCCAGGGGGAAATGTACGTGAAAAGAATGCTCAGTCGAAAGGCTTTGATCTGAAGATCTTCAGAGAAAGGAAAGATAGTGTCTGATGTGCAGTGAAAATCGATCCTAGTTTCAAAATGTTTCACCATTCTAATAAGATATTTGGCGTGAAACAAAGATATTGAGTGATCAATGATGAAGAATTTTTTTATTCTTCGGACAGATTAAAGAAGCATTCATAGGAGTTGTATAAGAATTATCAAGGAGGTCTCATTACAGAAGACGATACAGGATTCTCTAAAATATGGTCCATGATATCGGTATGGTGTACAGTCCCTCCAACGGCTAAACAGGACTGACAAAGGGGAACCATGCTCGATATAAGGGTGTCTATAAGATTCTTTTGCATCAAATCCCATTCTTCCACCAGCGCAGACTTTGGCTAGCGTCCAACAGTTGAGTTGTTCGATGGGATTTAAAGCTTTGTTCGTACTGGCCACAGCAGTCTTTGGATATCTCCAGTTTAAAGATATTCCTCCACCACTTGAGCTCGATGTGTATGAAAAGAAAATCTGGGCCAACCGAACCCGTAAAAAGTCGCACATAGGGTTCGATGATCTGTTATCGGTACTTCTGCGCAGTTATGGTACCCCTATCAAAAACATGAAGAGGGGAGATGGCCGTTGATCATTATTCCACCCCATACGAGAACACCCACTCGGCCGCAAGTGTCCCTTTCTGTGATGTTGGAGGGATCGTACCGCATCCCTTGTTGTCTTCAGATGAAATAACGTCTAGAATCTGTTTGTAGGTTAAAACGGGACTCATCAGAGAACAGAACTGCGCCCCATTTGTCAGGGCTCCAAGTCACATGTTCATGGCACTAGTTTCCACGAGCTATGAGGTGGTTTGTGGTTTGGCTTCCTTGCGTACAGACCACTTCAATTGAGCCTTCTTAACACAGTTAAGAGGCCTGTAGCCGCAATAACCGAAAGAGACAGTTGATGATAGGACATCGCAGGGTTCCGTCTTGCTGTTAGAACCAGATAGTGGTCTGTTCTGGTGGATGTAGCCCTCTAGCTCTTCTTATAATGGATCTTGTCTCCGGAAACTGCTTCCATAATGGCAAGATGACATGGTGGGACCCATTAAGCGAAATTGCCTCATTCACCTGCGACTGCCTGTCCTTCGAGTCATCCAACGGTCCGCAATCTCAAAGAATCATCTGACTTGCCATCTTGAGTACTGCAGATGTGGCTATCTCACTGAGCAAGCCAAAAAAACGGGAATGAAGTGATGTGGTCGCAACCTGTATTTTTATAGAACTCAATAATTTGCATAATGCATGGCTCTGTAAGGTGGTAGATCGATTTCTATTGGATACTCGGAAGTTGCATGCCTGGATGCCTATTATAACAAATACTCATCTTCTGAGACACTGTTCACAATAAAATAGTCAAGAAAACATTTTGTTCTGTTAATTTCGAGCAGTGTAGTCCTGTGTATTAAAAACCACCAGTGTCTAGCCATCCACTTGTCAATAGAGGTGGATGAGTACTATTGATTTGCATTTGTTTGTTTTTTTTATCCATCTCTCCATACATTCAGTACCTTTCTACGAATTCATTTCCAATATTTGTTAGACAATAGTAGCCGGAAGGACTCTGTACTCTAAAGATAATCTTTATTATTAATAATCTAATGAACAACTAGCAAAGCTCTAAGTTCGATGAAGTTACATGAACTCTGTGGTACAGTGGACCAACCATTCGCCCATTATAAAGCAAGTACGAACTAATTGAACTTACAGTGAGGACAAACATTGCGCAACTCTACTGTTACCGGGCGGTATTAATAATTTGTTAATTTAGTGTATACGTTGTACTATAAACTGCATTTTTTTAGTAACGTCTTCCGAGTGAGGAAGCACGTGCACACACAGAAATGAGGTTTCGTTATTAAGAATTCTGTTTTGGGTCAGTAGGCAATGCTTTCCCTAGTTTATTGATGGTAGAATGGCTCTAATTAAAGTCATATGTATCTGTCACTCTCTTTCCTAATTACAACTAATTTGCATTGACTAACCATTAACAGTTGGTTAACACGTGAAACTCCAAAATGGCTAATTAGTCCACAAAGAGAGGGGTGATGTGATAAATTGTTATACGGTTATTTCGCCAAGTCTTACTTATTCAATCATGAACAGAACCATAAGACTGTGAACGTGTACTTTATTGCTGCACATGCAGTACACACAGCAGGAGAGCGTGGAATGCAATATTTCAACTTCAGTTGAGTTGACAGGGACAAATGTAAACCATGTTCACTTCTAAATTTACCGACTTTCTCAAACTTTCTAATCGAAACCAAGAATTGTATATCGCTGGCGTAATAGACTGAGTGAAGCTTCTTAGTCGATGGACTTGTTTTCAATAAAATCTGGTCAAAATGTAACTTTCAACGAGAAAACAACAATGCTGAAAAGTCCTCCATTTGCTATTGATGTTCAATGAACTACCATCTCTTATCCATTTTTCAAACTAGATTTCTCATTTCAAAAAATGTTCTAAACCTTCCCTTAAAATGCATACACTATGCTACCACTTTATTAGGAACACCTACCTAGTTCAGCCTCCTCTAGCCTTCAAAACAGCCTGAATTCGTCTAGGCATGGATTGAACAAGATGCTGAAAACGTTGTGCAGGAATGGAGTACCATGCAGACATGAATATGTCAAGCAGTTCCTTGAGATTCGACGGAGGCGTAAGCCTGCAGCCAATAGCCCTTTCCGGCTCATCCCAAAGATGTTCAATAGGATTGAGATCCAGGGACTGAGCGGGCCACTGCAGCAAATAAAAGTCATTGTCATGTTCCTGGAACCATTCCATAGTGATTCGGGCTTTGTGCACTGGTGCATTATCCTGCTGGAAGTAACCATCTGACTGAGGATAAACTGTCAACATGAACGGATGCACTTGGTCAGCAACGATGTGGCATTCAGACGTGAATCTATAGGTATCAATGGACCCAACGTTTGCCAAGAAATCATTCCCCACACCACAACACTGCCCCCACCACCTTGCACAGTAGTCGTCAGACATGACGGGTCCATGGATTCAAGTTTTCGTCAAATTTCGAGCCTTCAATCAAGATGATGCACCAGCAATTTCGACTCGTCAGACCAAGCCACTGTTTTCCAATCCTCGATAGTCCAGTCCTGGTGTTGCTGTGCCCACAGGAAGCGTGCTCTCTTGTTCTTCATTGATAACAATGGTACGCAATGTGCAGCCCATTCGCGCACCATTTTGTTCTGCGCACCAAGGTTGTATTCTGACGTGTTGTGCGACATTGTGGCCCGTCTGTTTGCTTGCACAATTCTAGCCATTCTCCTCTGACCTCTCTCATCAACAAGCGATTTTCTACAACAGGGGTACCGTTGAGAGGATGTTTTCTGTTCGTTGCACCATTCTCGATACACCCTTGAAACTGTGGTGCATGAAAAGTTCAGGAGAACTGCCGTTTCAGAGATGCTTTGTACAGCACGTCTTGCACCTACTACCATGCCACGTTCGAAGTCCGTTAGATCACTCCTTTTCCCCATTCTTGCTAAGGTTTGTACGCTTAACTGATACTAGAAAGGTTGTTCTGCTGCATTCATATCCACAACTTTGGTCATGTGACTTGCAACGTTGTGGGACAAACCATTTGTGTGCACAGCAGGGGTGTACCTAATAAAGTGACAGCACAGTGTAAATAAACATAGTCTGACTTTCAACGAGTAAACAACAATGCTGAAAAGTCCTCCATTTGTTGTTGATATTCAATCAACTACACACACTGCGCCATCTGTTATCCATCTTCTGAAGCAGATTTCTAATTTCAAAAAAAAAATGTTCTGCATCTTACACGTAAAATGCAATAAATTAAACAGGTTTCCTGACTTTTGGATCTCCTATAAATGAAATCCAGAAATTACACCGTTCTAAGTACAGTTTGTCTCCTGCTAAAGTTTAAACGTCGATGAACAGTTACTATTGGCAGGGAAGTGTACACGTTCAATCTGATGCAGTTAGCAAATTACGTTAAATAAAATAAAAACAAAAGGCTTCAAACTAATCAAGGCCGGCCGTTTTTGTTTCAATCGAAATTAAAAGCAAATTTCGCGCCTCCTTAATGACTCCTAGTGATTAATCGTTGTGGGGGATAAGGAGATGCTCTTGATGTCAGCAAAATTAATGACGCCTCCTAAATCTCATCAAACAATGGTGGCGTACATCTAAGAAACTAATACGACCTATTGGTTCTCGGTCTATAAACAAAGGAAAACCATTATTTATTTTTTTTCTCTCCTATACTTTTAAGAATCTCCTTACATGAAAGCAAATTAGAATAATTAAACTGAATTTGATAAACTTTAACATTAGAAAAGAAAGATGGTGTTAAAAGTATCTACTTTAATCTTAATTTTCTGTGAGTAAAATAGATTTAAGTTACCTGGCGTGATTGCTTGATGAGTAGCACAAGGCAATCTGGAGGAAAAAATGTTGTTACTCCCTTTATTGGACAAGTCTTCCTGATGATTTTATCCATTTAGCTACTGTCCTACTTATAGTTTGAAAAGTCTTTGGCCGAGTTTCTGAAGAAAATCCGCTGGATTTGACTGTTGGTAGGAGACAAGAAAAGTACCGTAATTAGAGTCTATAAGACAGATTCTGGTGCTGATAAAATGCTGGTCAGTGTGCCTTTTTTTTCGCTTCATTGCTCTCAAGTAGGTATTTCCATGAGAGAAACATCTGTAAGAGACGTCTGGGGTGGAGATTACATTGTACGTCATTGATCAATAGAAGTTTCTGTACTTCGATCAACTCTGGCGTTTGCTTCTGCCCTCTTCTGCTGATCCCTGTGTATTTTTAAAAATATTCTTTCCATTTATTGGTACTGCTTTAAATTAGATAATAAAAGCTGTTGTTGTGACGTCATTGGACGAATTTAAAATTTTCATTTTCTGGGGATGTGGTGGGAGAACGTCTTATAGAATTTTGCCTGGATTTACAAATTTATAAATCCGCCCCTGTATATATCCATCATGGGAGTTACTGGTCCTAAAAGTTGCGGTGGTACTGAATATTCTTTGGGATTTGAATTGGGTGATGAATTTTGCGCCTTTTGATTATCGTTTGTGTGGATAATTAAAAGACTACTTAGGTTATAAAATAATCTCAAGATAAGGAGGAAGTCCTAAGTTACAATTTTGGTTCTGACAACAAACCAAATCTTCAAAGGGGCATTCAGAGGTTAGCAGAAAGCGGCTGAAGTATAAGGAGTGAAGTTATCGACTAGTTTTAAAAGCAATAATTTTTAATTAAGAAAAAAGGAAAGGAGAAATTCGCGAGTAAATACGGTAGCAATACTTTTCAATGAAGAAAAGGGAAGGGAGAAATTCGCGGGTAAATACGGTAGCAATTGATAATTTTCAATTTAAAAATTTTCATAAGTACGTCTCCACCTCATCAAATTGTGAAAATAGAAGGGAGAAATTTGCGGATAAATACGGTAATTATAATAAAGCGGAATATAATTTAAAAAAAAAAGGACTGGCGAATTAATCAAAAACTATTACTAATATTGTTCCAAAAGCACACTTAAAATGATTGAATACTCAAAAAAAAAAAAAAAGGAAGCAATCTCGGACAACTGTAAAAATTTGTTTGTAATCCATTCCTAACAGAAATGTCCTCTGAATTTCTCAGCGTATTTCTAAAGTTTCAGATAACAAGTTTAAAAAAAAAATGGATGCCATCAGCTATCGGAAAAGTTATAGCGAAACATAAAAGAGATAAGGGATGTTATGAAAAAGAATTTCAAGTGAGAGACTCGTGGGATCGATATATCAGTTATGATGGCATACAGGGCCCGGGCAACAGTGTACTGTAATCATAAAAATTGCTAGAGATCTGTAATTGTAAAAGGGAAATAGAAGTAGGAAACTTAAACAGAAAAACGTTAGAAAAAAAATTAAAATCTCGAAAGACGTTCTAGCTAAAGCTCTGTGAACTTTCACACAGTAAAAATAAAATGGAGAGGCACAAAGAAAGAACTTTGATTGATCAGTTTTCGTAGTCTTAGCTTTATTTATTGGCTCTAAGTCAAGCAGACAGAAAGAAATTGAGGCAGGAAGAAAACGGTAGTGCAATACCAACGCAACTCGTGGAGATTTCGAATTCAAATAACTAGCATGCGAATGTCAACAGAAAGGACTGTTCATTTGAAGTAGCGCAATACTTTTACCGCGAGTTGTCTTGATGTTGGGCTACTTTAAATAAAGTAGTGCAATATCAAGGCAACTAGTGGTAAATGCAAGGAATGCTCTAATACCGATCGGCCTGCTCCTAAGAATTATACACCACATTGGTCCAATAATGTAAATTTATTGTCCATGTCCTTTCACGTTCCATCTGTGGGGTTCTTCCAACAGCGTAATGCGCATGTCACAAGACCAGATTTGTATAGAACTGGCCCCAGAAATATGAGAGTGAATTCACTTCACTACGATAACCTAGTCAGTATTAGGTAGATGTGCCTAATAAAGTGGCCATTCAGTATATATACTAATGCTCACAGAGCTATGCTTAAAGTAAAAGACAGAAAAGAGCAGAAAACTGCTCATACGCAATCATGCACGTAAAAATTCGCGTGCATGATTGCGCACAAGCAGCTGAAGACAACGCGTGGCAATTACGCAAATTTCAGGCATCATATTATGAGTATTTGAGAAATTGAACTCTTCACGTGCATGATTGCGCATGAGCAACTCCAGACAATGCTTGCCAATTATGTAGATTTCATGCGTTATATTTGAGAAATTGAACTTTTCTCGTGCATGATTGCGCACGAGCAGCTCGAGACAACGCGTGCCAATTATGTAGGTTTCAGGGATTATATTTTGAGTATTTCAGAAATGGAACTTTTCACGTGCATGATTGCGCATGAGCAGCTGGGGGCAATGCGTGCCAATTAAGTAGATTTCAAGCGTCATATTTTGAGTATTTGAGAAATGGAACTGTTCACAAATGCAAAAAAGAAAACTGTTAGTTTTTCTCCTTTTCTATGCAATTTGTGGTATTGAACGTTAAGCGAAAAAATCAAGTAATTATTCTGCGAACTTCGATCAATGAAAGCGTCCGTAATTTTTTTTTTTTTTTTTGCGTCTTTTCTTGATTAGGCCGCACGGAAGAGCCATTAGTTTCCACCAGAGAAAAAGATGCAAGGAACGCTATTTATTGCCACTCCTTCCGCATTTCAGATTTTTCATTTCGCTTTTTTTTGTGCGCGGAATTTTAATAATAAAAAAAATTAAACGGCGTTGGTAAATCGCACGTTGAACTTGTGGCCGTAGGTCAAATGAGATAACCTAAGTTAAAGTAAACACAACTTAAAAAAAATTCTTAATATTTTTTTTTTTTCAAAGAAAAATGGAAATTTCAATTTTTTTTTTTCCTTTTATAAAATAAAAGTGAAAAATGAGAATTCGTTAGTATTTTTGGTGTGTTTGAGACTGCGCAGTTAGCGCGAGAAAACACGAAACACTTCGAAGGAAACTCGATTATTTCCGGTGGATAGCAAGAAGACAGGAAACTTCTTGGAGATCCCCGAAGATAATGAAGGAGCCCCAGACAATTGTTCCTTGTTAGAGGGTGGCTGGCATGAAGATGCTTTGCTTCTCGTTCGTGATTTGCTTAGCTGTTCACTTATCCGCTGCGATCAAGACGAATTAAGTGTTTCTTCGCTTTTTTTTTACGGAATACCTTACGGCAGTTTATCGACGAATCAAAGTAGTGATTGGAAGTGACGTCATACTTTGGTCAAAACCAGGAAACCAATTCTCTCGAGAAATAATCCTTCAAGATCGTTATCGATGGTGGCTAAAATGTGAGCAGCGTGTTGTTGGAGATGTAAAATATTTCTCCACATTTTATAGGAGGGATCGTAAGAGAAAGAGGAAGTGGGAGGGGGGGTGAAGAAAGAACAAAACTGTCGATGTAAAGGTGATATGACAGAGTTCTAAAGAAATAAAGAAACAGGGCAGAGAGAAAGAAATTAGAGTGAAAGCGAGAAATAAAAGAAAGAGAAAAATAAAACTAAAAAACAAAAAGAAAGGAAGAAAAAGAAAAGAAAGAAAATACAAATATAGGAAAAGAAGAATAAAAATAGAAAGAGGGAGAATGAAAAGGAGAATAAAAACGAGAGAAAGAAAAAGAAAAGGAATAAAAATGAGGAAGACAGGGAATATGATATAAAAGAGAGTGAAAATAAAAACGATAGAAAAAAACTAAGAGGATTGAAAAAGAGAAAACACAGAAAAAATATTAAAACAGGGAAAATTACAGAGAAATATGATTAAAAGGGATGGAGAGAGAGAGAGAGAGAGAGAGAGAGAGAGAGAGAGAGAGAGAATAAAAATGGAGAAAAGGAAAAGCATTACAAGAAAGAAAGAAACAAACAAAAAGAAAAGGATTTAAAAAAAAGGAAGAAAGAAAAAGAAAAGATAGAAAGAAAAAATATAAATATAGAAAATGATGAATAAAAATAAAGAAAGAAAATAAAAAGGAGGATAAAAACGAGAGATAGAAAAAGAAAAGCAATAAAAATGAGGAAGACAGAGAATATGTAATAAAAGAGATGGAGAGAGAGAGAGAGAGAGAGAGAGAGAGAGAGAGAAAATAAAAATGGAGAAAGTGAGAAAGAGAAAATAAAAACGAAAAAAAAAAAGAGAAGGATTGAAAGAAAGAAACAAAAAGAAAAGAATAGAAAAGAAAGAAAGAAAACGAAAATATTAAAAGAAAGAAAATAGAAATATAGAAAAAGAGAATAAAAACAGAAAGAGGGAAAATAAAAAGGAGAATGAAAACGAGAGAATGAAAAATAAAAGGAATAAAAGTGAGACAGATAATAAAAAAGAGAGAAAGTGAGAAATAAAAGAAATAGAAACTAAAAACAATAGAAAACAGAGAAAAAAAAGATTAAAACAGGAAAAATACAGAGAAATATGATTAAAAGAGAAGGAGAGAGAGAGAGAGAGAAAAGAGAATAAAAAATGAAGAAAGTGAGAAAGAGAAAATAAAAACAAAAAAAGAAAAGGATTAAAAGAAAGAAAGAACAAACAAACAAAATGAAATGATAAAAAGGAAAGAAAGAACAAGAAAAGTTTAAAAGAAAGAAAATACAAATATAGAAAAAGAGAATAAAAATAGAAATAGGGAAAATAAAAAGGAGAATAAAAATGAGAGAATGAAAAAGAAAAGGAATAAAAGTGAGGAAGACAGAGAATAAAAAAGGGAGAAAGTGTGAAATAAAAGAAAGAGAAAATAAAATGAGAAAACGAGAGAAAATACAGAGAAAAAGTGATTAAAAGGGAGAAAATATAAAGAAAAACAATATTAAAAGAAAGGAAACACAGGAAGAGAGAAAATAGAAAATAGAGAAATGAGAAATGAAAGAGAAAACAAAATCCACAGAGATAAGGATAAAAGAAAGAAAATGCAGAGAAAAAAGATTGAAAGAGAGAGAATATTGAAAAAAAAGAGGAAGATAAAAAATAAAAAAGTGAGAAAGGGAGAAATATAAGAAAGACAATAAATAAAGAAAGGAGAAAAGGATTAAAAACAGAAATTGCAAAGATAAAAGATTAAAAGGGAGGGAATATGGGGGAAAAAGATTGAGAGAGAGAGAGAGAGAGAGAAAGAATGAAATGAAATGAAATAAGCGACAAAAAATGAAATAAGTGAAAATAAAGAAAGCGATAAATTAAGAAATTCAAGCTTCTTTAAGCTATCTAAGTCGCTTACTCTCTCTCTCTCTCTCTCTCTCTCTCTTTGCTTTCTGTATGCTTTGCCTTCTTTAGCAGACCCTCACGGTCAACATAGAAGCTACGATAACTATTTTTCTCTAAACCATCCACAAACAAGCTAACCGCCCATTTTAGTCTTACCGGTGACTCAGATTCGATGAGACCGTTACCAGTCGCCCAAAGGTATACTGAACAAGTTCAATGCCACGCTTTAGAGCCAGGTGGCGCTGAATATCGTCACTAAATGAGGGACATAATAGATTTCATGCAATGGTTAGAAATTCAGTCTTTCTAAAAGTAAGAGAACAAAAAGGTTCTCTTCGTGTTTTTCTTATTCTCCAAGCGCAATAAAGTGGACTTGGGTCTAATTTATAACACGCCATAACCCTCCCTCCCCGTTACACCCCAGAAACTCTATTAACGAAAGTGTCGCGTTTCAGATAATAACGACTGCCACTTGAGCTCTTTTAGGTTAAGTGTGCTGTGAAATGTTTGCCTTTTCCACAAACCCACCAAAACAGCCACCAACTGTGAAAATTTGTAAACACTTCGCTCGAGGACAAACAAACGTCAACTCCTTATAAAAATCCATGCACGTACTCGATAATAACTGCCTGGCCTTTCTAATTGATCAGTAAGAGTTGAAGAAACAAAAATGTTCACTGGAAGAAGAACTGACTGTAGATGAAAGACATTAAAGAAATGTTTCTTTGAAATGGTGGATTTATTGGAACAGTTTCCTTAAAAAATTAAAAATTTAAAAGTTGGAAATTGGAGACTTCGATTAAATTTATCCAGTATCGAATGTCGAACAGCTCAGAAGTTGTTTTGAGTTTTAGAGCATCAACGACTAAGACCATCTTGCTATGTATTTTCTGTTTGCTAGATGAAAAATCCGTGTTGCCTGGAGGAAAAAACCATGCTAATCTCGCCTTAAACCAAGTAACTCAGCCACGGTTTGAAAAAGGACCATAAAAATTCCTCACGAAAGGTGTGGGGAGAGAAGTGATTGTACCAACTGTGTTGCCCACGAGGACAGTATTGATTCCATAACATTCTAGTGTAGGAAACAGCCATCCAATAAATCCAGAAAATTCGTGTACGAATTTTTCCTTGTATTGGTCACCACCATTAGGCCTATAACGCACTTTTACTCTCATGCTAGTTTTCCTAGTGCATATAGCTCACCAAACTGACTCAACATTGAACTGGCAACTCATGTCCACTGGTTGCAATGCACTTACTCAGATTTTATGTGCTTCTTAATTAGGAGCATAACTCCTCACCTCTTTCGGTCCTGTCTGCTCTTTCTGTACAATCCGTAAGCATATCTCCATGTGTACAATCACTCAAAACTCCAGATCCAATTCCAAAAACTGTCATATGATGGAAACTTCTAATCCATCAATACAAAAACCGGTTCTTCACTGTAGTCTTAAGATACCATTGGCTCCAGGACACACATTTAGTGATGTTTCAGCAAATTGCAAAGTATAGCTGGCCACTTGTCTGTCGATGACTCACATTCAACTTCAAAGACAAGTGATACTGCCAGTACTATTATTTTTACCGGTAGTCGTTGGATATCTTCAGTTTCAAGATGTTCCTTTAATCAAGTGAGCTCTATGTGCAGTGGCGTTTTTGTGCATGAAAAGAAAATCTGAGCGAACTGCACCCTTAAAAAGTCGCACATATGGTTCGAGGATCTGTTCTCAATACCTCTGAGCAATTACGCTATCCCTATCAAAAACATGGGGCGCTGCCGTTGGTCGTTATTCCGCTCCACAGGAGAATACTGCTTCCAGAGTAAGTGTCTCTTTCTCTGAGGTCGGAGGGATGGTGCCACATTCTTCGTTGTCCAGATGAAATAACGTCTAGAATCTTATTGTGAGGTGTCTTCTGTGACAGTGTTCGTAATAAAATATTCATGAGAAACATTTTCTGTTAATTTTGTTGAGCAGTTTATATTTCATTGGCAGCGTGTGCCAGTTGGCTCTACCGCCTTAGAATCTAAATCACATTAAAAGAAAAGACCACATTGGTTTTCCATCCAGCAGCAATTTGCATCAGAAATCAAAAATGTGCAACTCTTTTCATTTGCAGAAGATGGCGCCAACGTTTAACCATTTTAAAAAATTTCCGGTAAACAGAGTGATGAGAACTTCCAGCATTACAAACCATGTTGGGGGTGAGAAAGAGATGGGAACATCAATAGCAGCTGCACGCGAGGCCCTATCTCTTAATTTAAGTGTCAGACTTAAGATAGAGGTAAACTTTTGATGCCTCTGTCCGTCGCTTAAGGAAATACTTCGATTGGACAAGAATACGGCTTCAGAGCTGCAACAACCATTGATTTCTGCATCTGCAATGCAATGGTTGAAAGTGCTACCAGATTTTCAAATACAGTGCTGAAAAATATTAATGGTAGTAAGCCGTGATTCATCAAATCCTTGAATTACAACCCATTACATCATTTTAGATATAAACTAATTAGTCAAGTAAAATTAACCAATACTTGTTGCAATTGCAAGCTACAAAAGCTAGAAATAATTAAGCAAATCCCACGATTTCGTTTTGAAAATATCCTAACCACTAATATCAACTCCAGCTGTTTGAATTCTGTGGAACTGTCTCCATTGTCCAACAAATTTCAAACAGAAAAGTTGGGACACAGTTATGGTTTTCCAAAAATGTTTAGAAACAGGAGAGTTTTTTAATGAAACTCGAATGATGTGTCGAAATTAAGCATTTGACCTTCATCTTTGTCTTCTACAATTAGTGGCTAAAAAATTAGAAACACTTTCAATTAGTATCAACAGATAATTCAAGGTGTGGTATGCAAATATAAGTTCCCCACTGCACAATTTATTTCAGATTTTAAAAACTGACTGGGACCACTGTCACAGTGCCCTTTGACATTAGGAGCAGTGGCATCTTTTAAGTCCTATAAATCCCGTAAAAGTACATTGCAATCGCTGCCATCCTAGTCCGTCTTTTATGTGCAAGAATATTGCTTCTTCGTGTTGCCTCTCTAACCTGCTGCTGTAGACAATAGTCTTCCTATAAATCCTACAAAATTGATTTAGCATTGCATCGACCATCCATGTCAACTGGGCACAGATTCTTGGATTTTTATATGTTTTTATAACGAAGAGTACAACCTCTTCCCATCCTGTCCTCTAACTCCTATTTGTAGGTATGGAACTCATCAGCATAATTGATTTCGGAATCATTTATTTTAATGTATATCTTGTCTGTGATATCCCTACAATATCTGAATTTGTTGATTTAATCAGCACTTGAATTTCATAATTGGGCAAGTTTATTTTTAATTATACTTCACTTACTCCTTTTTACAGGGTCTTCAATATTCATTTTCAAAATATCTCCTTATAAAGAGGTTTTCCAGTTTGGATTAAATTTAGTCTTTTTACTGAAAGCCTTAACGTTTCTGAAACAAAACAATCCCGCGTTAATTCCTGACGTATTTGGTATTTTTTGGACACAACGTAAATGAAATCACAGGAAACTGATCATACAGACTCTATACACTCGTACAGACTCATCTGAAAGTATCAACCGTTTCACCCAATCCACAAAGATCCTGACCTAACCGATATGAAATATCAGCCAGCCAGCAAGAGCATCGTATTATCCACCTCCAACCACTGAGGCCTCGCCCCCTCATCCTCAAAAATACTAAAGTTGATAATGGTATCTTTCAAAAGGTCCAACATTCGCCAACTTTCCTGAATGCAACATTCACTATCATGAAGTACAGCTAAGAGGCGTAAGTATATTGTCAGTAATTGCATGTGTTCTATGGTCGGTTTGCTGTTTGCTGGACGAAAAACCCGAATTTCCGGGAGGAAAAACCGTGCGACCCTCACCTGAGACCGACTAACTCAACCACTCCATGAAAAAAGCCCACAAATGTTCTTCACCTCATTGACGAGATTCCAACTGTGGCCTTTCACAAGTAGTGTGGGAAGACAGTAGTTACACCTATAGTGTTCCCGAGAAGGCCCTTTGCTTAGCAGAAAATCAGCAATTGTCGCAAATGCTGACTTAATGCTAAGTGACCAGTGTGGCAAAGACACCAATATATATAAGGTGTTGTGAATTACGTCACAATGGATATTATTAATACAGGAAGTGCGTTTCTACCTTGAATCGAAAAATAACTAATGACGTCACATCAGGATATTATTATTACTATTATTATTATTATCATTAGCCATAAGATGCAAGGAAGCCTGAGGCTTTTGCTGCACCAGCCGAAAAAAAAAAAAAAAATTCTAAGAGAGAGAGAAAGAAGTAGAAGGAAATCACCAAGGAAGAGAAGAATGATGATATCCAGCTCAGGACCCTGGGTGTGCCAAGCCCATGCTCACCAGATGATGTGGACCCCCTGGGGTTGAATGGAATATTTTCCACCCAGCAGGGGCATCCTATTCACTCCAAATCATCGCTCCAAAGAATTCATCTATGATGAATTCTTTGGAGTGATGAATCTCGATGCATGCCGTGTCATCTGATGGAGTAAATTGGGTGTGGACCAGAGCCCGGAGTATATTTTAAGCAAGTTAATGTACATGGGCGTAACATTTCAGATGTTTTAGGAAATTTTAATAATTCATTATAAATAAAAAAAAGCAAATCTGATTCTAGGTATTTCTTTTGAATAACAAGACTTTTTTTTTATCAATATAACCAAGTTTATTGCAATGTTAAAATAATATAAGAAATAAAAAATTCCTAATTTGAACAAAACACACCATCACCACACTCTTTCTCCTCCACAGGAATACTTACTTGGACGCTTATTTTTAGTTTTCCCCTTTTTTGTTGCTCTACCCTCTAATTTAAGTTAAAGGTTAGCACTCAGAAACAGTAACAACAATTCTTTCTCGTTCCTCAAATATCTTTCCTTTTTCCCATTTATATGTAAGGATAACGCTGTTGAATTCTCCATTTCTAGAACTTCACTTAACTCAAGGTTGGCATCCTCCCTGTAGCTCTGCAATTAAGACGAGGCTCGATGCTATGTGGAGTTTCTGCTTCTCGCACAGTGGACAATTCTCGATGCTTTCTCGTCGTCTCAGAATCCGTTAAACACTTTTTGACCATCCAAAATTTTCTACAGACCCACCATAACTAATTCCACTCCCACCTTACACCAAAACATTCGCACTTCTACATAAATTTTCTTCTCTAAACGTTCTCACACCTTTCTCCTCCTATCCTCCAAACTGCTCCCAAACATTTTTCACACTATTCTCCTCTCTCTCCTCGTCTTTCTCCTTTTTGTTCCAACCCCCCCCCTTCTTTTTCTTACCCAATCATTTTCACTTTCTCTCTTTGCATCTATTTTCTAATTCGCTCACGTCTTATCTTTTTGTCCTGGAAGTATTCTGTTTTGACGGGCTCCTTTCCCCGTATATCACCGAACACACATTTTAGGAAGGATGTAGAGCTGCTGGAATGAGTACAGAAAAGGACAACGAGATTGGTGAGCTAAACAAAAGTGTGCGCTTATCAAGAAAGTTCTGCAAATTGCAGTGTCTGGAGTTTGATAATTTAAAAGTTGGAAATTGGAGACTTCGATGAAATTTATCCACTATCGAATGTCGAACAGCTCAGAAGTTGGATATTGTTGTTGTAGGGTTTTAGGAGCATCAACGACTAAGGCCATCTTACTCTGTGTTTTCTGTTTGCTGGATAAAAAATCCGTATATCCTGGAGTAAAAAACCATGCTAATCTCGACTAACTGAGCCACGGTAAAAAAAAGGACCATAAAAATTACTCACAACGTCGACGGGACTCGAACTGAGGTCTTTTCCACCCGGTGTGGGGAGGACTCGCTAGGACTCAATACACTGTGGAAAAACCACAACAATAAACTGTGATAACTGCCACCTACTGTTTTTAGCTGCATATTCTAAATGTACAGAGTCCCTCTCATAGTGAGATAAAGAGTATTCTTTTATTGATTGGTTCGTTGTTATAGGGGTTTAAGGTGCATCTGTAACTTAGGCCATAATGCGCCGTATACATATGATGTTAACAAATGGCGTGTGTTCTGTGGTTTGCTGTTTCTTGGACGAAACGTACACCACTTTGTCAAAAAGACCCATAAAAATTCCTCATTTACGGGATTCGAACTCAGTTCTTTTCCACCCGGTGTGAGGAGGACAGTGATTGTACCAACTTTGTTGTCCACGAGGACAGTATTGATTCCATAACATTCTAGAGTAGGAAACAGCCATCCAATAAATCCAGAAAATTTGGGTACAAATTTTTCCTTGTATTGATCACCGCCATTAGGCATATAACGAACTTTTACTCTCATGCTAGTTTTCCTAGTGGACATAGCACACCAAACTGACTCAACATTGAACTGGCAACTCATGTCCATTGGTTGCAATGCACTTTCTCAGATTTTATGTGCTTCTTAGTTAAGAGCATAACCCCTCACCTCTTTCGGTCCTGTCTGCTCTTTCTGTACAATCCGTAAGGGTAACTCAATGTGTACAATCGCTCAACACTCCAACACGAATTCCAAAAACTGTCATATGATAGAAACTTCTAATCCATTAATACAAAAACCGGTTCTTCACTGTACTCCTAAGATACCATTGGCTCCAGGACACCCATTTAGTGGTCTTCAGTGGAACATGTTTCAGCAAATTGCAAAGTATAGCGGGCCACTTGTCTGTCGATGACTCACATTCAACCTCAAAGACAAGTGATACTGCCAGTACTATTATTCTTAACGGCAGTCGCTGGATATCTTCAGTTTCAAGATGTTCCTTTAATCAAACGAGCTCTATGTGCATTGGCGTTGTTGTGTATGAAAAGAAAATCTGAGCCAACTGCACCCTTAAAAAGTCGCACATATGGTTCGAGGATCTGTTCTCAATACTTCCGAGCAATTTCGCTATCCGTATCAAAAACATGGTTCGCGGCCGTTGCTCGTTATTCCGCTCCACAGGAGAATACTGCTTCCAAAGTAAGTGTCTCTTTCTCTGAGGTCGGAGGGATGGTGCCACATTCTTCGTTGTCCAGATGAAATAACGTCTAGAATCTGTTTTTATTGTGAGGTGTCTTCTGTGACACTGTTTGCAATAAAATATTCAAAAGAAACATTTTTTGTTAATTTTGTTGAGCAGTTTATATTTCATTGGTAGCGTGTGCCAGTTGGGTCTACCCCCTTAGAATCTAAATTCCATTAAAGGAAAAGATCACATTGGTTTTCCACCCACCAGCAATTTGCATCAGAAATCAAAAATGTGCAACTCTTTCCATTGGCAGAAGATGGCGCCAACGTTTAACCATTTTAAACAAGTTTCCAGTAAACAGAGTGATGAGAACTTCTATCATTACAAACCATGTTGGGGGTGAGAAAGAGATGGGTACATCAATAGCAGCTGCACGCGATGCTCTATCTCTTAATTCAAGTGTCAGGCTTAAGACAGAGGTATAATTTTGATGGCTCTGTCCGTCGCTTAAGGAAATGCTTCGATTGGACAAGAATACGGCTTCAGAGCTGCAACAACCATTGATTTCTGCATCTGCAATTCAATGGTTGAAAGTGCTACCAGATTTTCAAATACAGCGCTGAAAAAAATTAATGGTAGTAAGCCGTGATTCATCAAATCCTTGAATTACAACTCATTACATCATTTTAGATATAAACTAATTGGTCAAGTAAAATTAACCAATACTTGTTGCAATTGCAAGCTACAAAAGCTAGAAATAATTAAGCAAATCCCACGATTTCGTTTTGAAAATATCCTAACCACGGATATCAACTCCAGCTCTTTGAATTCTGTGGGACTGTCTCCATTGTCCAACAAATTTCAAACAGAAAAGTTGGGACACAGTTTATGGTCATCGAAAAATGTTTAGAAACAGGAGAGTTTTTGAGTGAAACTCGAATGATGTGTCGAAATTAAGCATTTCACCTTCATCTTCGTCTTCTACATTCAGTGGCTAAAAAATTCGAAACACTTTCAATTAGTATCAACAGATAATTCAAGGTGTGGTACGCAAATATAAGTTGTCCCAATGCACAATTTATTTCAGAATTTAAAAACAGACTGGGACCACTGTCACAGTGCCCTTTGACATTAGGAGCAGTGGCATCTTTTAAGTCCTATAAATCCCGTAAAAGTACATTGCAATCGCTGCCATCCTAGTCCGTCTTTTATGTGCAAGAATATTGCTTCTTCGTGTTGCCTCTCTAACCTGCTGCTGTAGACAATAGTCTTCCTATAAATCCTACAAAATTGATTTAGCATTGCATCGACCATCCATGTCAACTGGGCACAGATTCTTGGATTTTTATATGTTTTTATAACTACGAGTACAACCTCTTCCCATCCTGTCCTCTAACTCCTATTTGTACGTATGGAACTCATCAGCATAATTGATTTCGGAATCATTTATTTTAATGTATATCTTGTCTGTGATATCCCTACAATATCTGAATTTGTTGATTTAATCAGCACTTGAATTTCATAATTGGGCAAGTTTATTTTTAATTATACTTCACTTACTCCTTTTTACAGGGTCTTCAATATTCATTTTCAAAATATCTCCTTATAAAGATATTTTCCAGTTTGGATTAAATTTAGTCTTTTTACTGAAAGCCTTAACGTTTCTGAAACAAAACAATCCCGCGTTCATTCCTGATGTATTTGGTATTTTTTGGACACAACGTAAATGAAATCATAGGAAACTGATCATACAGACTCTATACACTCGTACAGACTCATCTGAAAGTATCAACCGTTTCACCCAATCCACAAAGATCCTGACCTAACAGATATGAAATATCAGCCAGCCAGCAAGAGCATCGTATTATCCACCTCCAACCACTGAGGCCTCGCCCCCTCATCCTCAAAAATACTAAAGTTGATAATGGTATCTTTCAAGAGGTCCAACATTCGCCAACTTTCCTGAATGCAACATTCACTATCATGAAGTACAGTTAAGAGGCGTAAGTATATTGTCTGTAATTGCATGTGTTCTATGGTCGGTTTGCTGTTTGCTGGACGAAAAACCCGAGTTTCCGGGAGGAAAAACCGTGCCACCCCCACCTGAGACCGACTAACTCAACCACTCCATGAAAAGAGCCCACAAATGTTCTTCATCTCATTGACGAGATTCCAACTGTGGCCTTTCCCAAGTAGTGTGGGAAGACAGTAGCTACACCTAAAGTGTTCCCGAGAAGGCCCTTTGCTTAGCAGAAAATCAGCAATTGTCGCAAATGCTGATTTAATGCTAAGTGACCAGTGTGGCAAAGACACCAGTATATATACTGTGTTGTGAATTACGTCACAATGGGTATTATTAACACAGGAAGTGAGTTTCTACCTTGAATCGAAAAATACCTAATGACGTCACATCAGGATATTATTATTACTATTATTATTATTATCATTAGCCATAAGATGCAAGGAAGACTGAGGCTTTTGCTGCACCAGCCGAAAAAAAAAAAAAAAATTCTAAGAGAGAGAGAAAGAAGTAGAAGGAAATCACCAAGGAAGAGAAGAATGATGATATCCAGCTCAGGACCCTGGGTGTTCCAAGCCCATGCTCACCAGATGATGTGGACCCCCTGGGGTTGAATGGAATATCTTCCACCCAGCAGGGGCATCCTATTCACTCCAAATCATTGCTCCAAAGAATTCATCATAGATGAATTCTTTGGAGTGATGAATCTCGATGCATGCCGTGTCATCTGATGGAGTAAATTGGGTGTGGACCAGAGCCCGGAGTATATTTTAAGCAAGTTAATGTACATGGGCGTAACATTTCAGATGTTTTAGGAAATTTTAATAATTCATTATAAATAAAAAAAAGCAAATCTGATTCTAGGTATTTCTTTTGAATAACAAGACTTTTTTTTTATCAATATAACCAAGTTTATTGCAATGTTAAAATAATATAAGAAATAAAAAATTCCTAATTTGAACAAAACACACCATCACCACACTCTTTCTCCTCCACAGGAATACTTACTTGGACGCTTATTTTTAGTTTTCCCCTTTTTTGTTGCTCTACCCTCTAATTTAAGTTAAAGGTTAGCACTCAGAAACAGTAACAACAATTCTTTCTCGTTCCTCAAATATCTTTCCTTTTTCCCATTTATATGTAAGGATAACGCTGTTGAATTCTCCATTTCTAGAACTTCACTTAACTCAAGGTTGGCATCCTCCCTGTAGCTCTGCAATTAAGACGAGGCTCGATGCTATGTGGAGTTTCTGCTTCTCGCACAGTGGACAATTCTCGATGCTTTCTCGTCGTCTCAGAATCCGTTAAACACTTTTTGACCATCCAAAATTTTCTACAGACCCACCATAACTAATTCCACTCCCACCTTACACCAAAACATTCGCACTTCTACATAAATTTTCTTCTCTAAACGTTCTCACACCTTTCTCCTCCTATCCTCCAAACTGCTCCCAAACATTTTTCACACTATTCTCCTCTCTCTCCTCGTCTTTCTCCTTTTTGTTCCAACCCCCCCCCCTTCTTTTTCTTACCCAATCATTTTCACTTTCTCTCTTTGCATCTATTTTCTAATTCGCTCACGTCTTATCTTTTTGTCCTGGAAGTATTCTGTTTTGACGGGTTCCTTTCCCCGTATATTACCGAACACACATTTTAGGAAGGATGTAGAGCTGCTGGAATGAGTACAGAAAAGGACAACGAGATTGGTGAGCTAAACAAAAGTGTGCTCTTATCAAGAAAGTTCTGCAAATTGCAGTGTCTGGAGTTTGATAATTTAAAAGTTGGAAATTGGAGACTTCGATGAAATTTATCCACTATCGAATGTCGAACAGCTCAGAAGTTGGATATTGTTGTTGTAGGGTTTTAGGAGCATCAACGACTAAGGCCATCTTACTCTGTGTTTTCTGTTTGCTGGATAAAAAATCCGTATATCCTGGAGTAAAAAACCATGCTAATCTCGACTAACTGAGCCACGGTAAAAAAAAGGACCATAAAAATTACTCACAACGTCGACGGGACTCGAACTGAGGTCTTTTCCACCCGGTGTGGGGAGGACTCGCTAGGGCTCAATACACTGTGGAAAAACCACAACAATAAACTGTGATAACTGCCACCTAGTGTTTTTAGCTGCATATTCTAAATGTACAGAGTCCCTGCTCATAGTGAGATAAAGAGTATTCTTTTATTGATTGGTTCGTTGTTATAGGGGTTTAAGGCGCATCTGTAACTTAGGCCATAATGCGCCGTATACATATGATGTTAACAAATGGCGTGTGTTCTGTAGTTTGCTGTTTCTTGGACGAAACGTACACCACTTTGTCAAAAAGACCCATAAAAATTCCTCATTTACGGGATTCGAACTCAGTTCTTTTCCACCCGGTGTGAGGAGGACAGTGATTGTACCAACTTTGTTGTCCACGAGGACAGTATTGATTCATAACATTCTAGTGTAGGAAACAGCCATCCAATAAATCCAGAAAATTTGAGTACAAATTTTCCCTTGTACTGGTCATAATCATTAGGCCTATATACTCTCATGTTAGTTTTCTAGTGGTTATAGCACACCAAACTGACTCAACATTGAACTGGCCACTCATGTTTACTGGATGCAATGCACTTTCTCAGATTTTATGTGCTTCTTAACTAAGAGCATAACTCCTCACCTCATTCGGTCCTGTCTGCTCTTTCTGTACAATACATAAGGGTATCTCAATGTGTACAATCACTCAAAACCCCAGAACTAATTCCAAAAACTGTCATATGATAGAAACCTCTAATCCATTAATACAAAAACCGGTTCTTCACTGTAGTTCTAATATACCATTGGCTCCAGGACACCCATTGAGTGGTCTTCAGCGGTTCAGCAAATTGCAAAGTTCAGCGGGCCACTTGTCTGTCGATGACTCACATTCAACTCCAAAGACAAGTGATAGTGCCAGTCCTATTATTCTTACCGGCAGTCGTTGGATATCTTCAGTTTCAAGATGTTCCTTTAATCAAGTGAGCTGTATGTGCCGTGGCGTTGTTGTGCATGAAAAGAAAATCTTAGCGAACTGCACCCTTAAAAAGTCGCACTTATGGTTCGAGGATCTGTTCTCAATACCTGTGAGCAATTACGCTGTCCCTATCAAAAACATGGGGCACGGCCAATGGTCATCATTCCGCTCCACAAGAGAATACTGCTTCCACCGTAAGTGTCTCTTTCTCTGAGGTCGGAGGGATGGTACCACATTCTTCGTTGTCCAAATGAAATAACGTCTAGATTCTGTTTTTATTGTGAGGTGTCTTCGGTAACACTGTTCGCAATAAAATATTCATAAGAAACATTTTCTGTTAATTTTGTTGAGCAGTTTATATTTCATTGGCAGCGTGTGCCAGTTGGGTCTACCGCCTTAGAATCTAAATCACATTAAAAGAAAAGACCACATTGGTTTTCCACCCACCAGCAATTTGCAACCAAAATCAAAACTGTGCAACTCTTTCCATTGGCAGAAGTTGGCGCCAACGTTTAACCATTTAAAAAAAAAGGTTCCAGTAAACAGAATGATGAGAACTTCTAGTATTACAAACAATGTTGGGAGTGGGAAAGAGATGGGTACATCAATATCAGCTGCACGCGATGAACTATCGGTTAATTTAAGTGTCAGACGTTGGACAGAGGTATAATTTTGATGGCTCTGTCCATCGCTTAAGGAAATGCTTCATTGGACAGGAATACGGCTTCAGAGCTGCAACAACAATTGATTTTTGAATCTGCAATGCAATGGTTGAAAGTGCTACCAGATTTTCAAATACAGTGCTGAAAAAAAGTAATGGTAGCAAGCCGTGATTCATCAAATACTTGAATTACAACTCATTACATCATTTTAGATATAAACTAATTGGTCAAGTAAAATTAACCAATACTTGTTGCAATTGCAAGCTACAAAAAAATTAAGCAAATCCCACGATTTCGTTTGGAAAATATCCTAACCAGGGACATCAACTCCAGCTGTTTGAATTCTGTGGTACTTAGTAAAATAAATTACGGCTTTCTCAGAGCGAATTGTAACAGGTTTAATAAATATACATAGAAACATACAAAGCTTTCGGTTGGTTAGACAACCTTCTTCAGTTGAAACAAAAACATAAAATGACAGTTAGAATGGAGGCGTGTACTGCCAATCTGGTACATGAAGCGCGTGGCTAATTGTTTGAGGTTGAAGCCTGTGGCTGTGATGCATGTGGACGTGGCCAGCTCTTGTCAACGGACAGGACTATTGCTTCGGTGATAGGGTGGACTTGACAACCACTGTTCCTGTTCATTGAGGTATTGGAGCATTTGATGTTTAACGATTCCAACCAGGCGCGGCGCAGATAATGGCGGGACTTATCCACAATCACGACATCGCGGTGTGGGTCAATGTCGTTGTGGGTTGCCCAGACGTGTTCAGCAATAGCTGAGTGCTCCACATCCGCCAAACGGATCGCCCTCTTGTGTTCAGAAAGGCATTTTTCGAGCCGCCTTCTGGTTTCCCCGAAGTAGCAGCTATTGCAGTCACAGCAAGAGATGTGGTAGACCAATACGCTTTGTAGTAGGGTGGGGACAGGCGTTTTTACGTTGGAAATGAGCGATCGTAGTTTCCTACCTGGGAGTTGGAGGCACTTTATCACATGCGATTTTAAGATCCTACAGACCTGTTATATGTTACGTCTGTGGGACTGTTTCCATTGTCCAACAAATTTCAAATAGAAAAGTTTAGACACCGTTTATGGTTATCGAAAAATGTTTAGAAACAGGAGGGTTCTTCGAGTGAAATTCGAATGATGTGTCTAAATTAAGCAATTTACCTTCATCTTCGTCCTTACATTCAGTGCCTAAAACATTAGAAACACTTTCAATTAGTATCAACAGATAATTCAAGGTAAGGTATGAAATATAATTTGTCCCACTGCACAATTTATTTCAGATTTTAAAAACTGAATGGGACCACTGTCACAGTGCCCTTTGACCTAAGGAGCTGTGACATCTTTTGAGTTCCATAAATCCCATATAATACATTGTAATCGCTGCCATCCTAGTCCGTCTTTTATGGGCAAGAATATTGCTTCTTCGTGTTGCCTCTCTAACCTGCTGCTGTAGACAATAGTCTTCCTATAAATCCTACAAAATTGACTCAGCTTTACATCGGCCATCCATGTCAACTGGACACAGTTTCTTTGATTTTTATGTCTTTCATAACTAAGAGTACAACCTCTTCCCATCCTGTCCTCTATCTCCTATTTGTACGTATGGTACTCATCAGCATAAATGAGTTCGGAATCTCTTATTCTAAGGGATATCTTGTCTCTGAAATCCTTACAATATCTGAATTTGTACATTTAACAATCACTTGAATTTCATAACTGTGTAAGTTTATTTTTAATTATACTTCACTTATTCCTTTTTACAGGGTCTTCATTTTTCACTTTCAAAATATCTCTTTATAAAGAGGTTTTCCAATTTGGATTAAATCTGGTCTTTTTATTCAAAGCCTTAACTTTTCTGTAACAAAACAATCACGCATTAATTCCTGACATCTTTGGTATTTCTTGGACACAACGTAAATGAAATCACACGAAACTGACCATACAGACTCTATACACTCGTACAGACTCATCTGAAAGTATCAACCGTTTCACCCAATCCACAAGGATCCTGACCTAACCGATATGAAATATCAGCCAGCCAGCAAGAGCATCGTATTATCCACCTCCAACCACTGAGGCCTCGCCCCCTCATCCTCAAAAATACTAAAGTTGATAATGGTATCTTTCAAGAGGTCCAACATTCGCCAACGTTCCTGAATGCAACATTCACTATCATGAAGTACAGCTAAGAGGCGTAAGTATATTGTCTGTAATTGCATGTGTTCTATGGTCGGTTTTCTGTTTGCTGGACGAAAAACCCGAGTTTCCGGGAGGAAAAACCGTGCGACCCTCACCTGAGACCGACTAACTCAACCACTCCATGAAAAAAGCCCACAAATGTTCTTCACCTCATTGACGAGATTCGAACTGTGGCCTTTTCCAACTAGTGTGGGTAGACAAGTAGCTACAGCTATTGTGTTACCCGAGAAGGCCCTTTGCACAGCAGAAAATCAGCAATTGTCGCAAATGCTGACTTAATGCTAAGTGACCAGTGTGGCAAAGACACCACTATATATAAGGTGTTGTGAATTACGTCACAATGGGTATTATTAACACAGGAAGTCAGTTTCTACCTTGAATCGAAAAATACCTAATGACGTCACATCACCAGGACATGGACCATCTTGCACCCAGCAGGGGCATCGTATTCACTCCAAATCATCGCTCCGAAGAATTCATCGTAGATGAATTCTTTGGAGTGATGAATCTCAATTCATGCCTTTGCATCTGGTGGAGTAATTTAGGTGTGGACCAGAGCCGGGAGTACATTTTAAGCAAGTTAATGTACATGGGGCGTTACATTTCAGGGCGTTACATTTCATTTTTTAGGAAATTTTAATAATTCATTATAAATAAAAAAAGATCAAATTTGATTCTAGGTATTTCTCTTGAATAACAAGACTTTTTTTTTATCAATATAACCAAGTTTATTGCACTGTTAAAATAATATAAGAAAAAAAAAATACCTAATTTAAACAAAACACGCCATCACCACACTCTTTCTCCTCCACAGGAATACTTACTTTGGATGCTTATGTTTAGTTTTCCCCTTTTTTTTCTCTACCCTCTAATTTAAGTTAAAGGTTAGCACTCAGAAACAGTAATAACAATTCTTTCTCGTTCCCCAAATATTTTTCCTCTTTCCCACTTATATGTAAGGATAACGCTGTTGAATTCTCCATTTCTAGAACTTCACTTAACTCAAGGATAGCATCCTCCCGGTAGCTCTGCAATTAAGACGAGGCTCGATGCTAAGTGGAGTTTCTGCTTCTCTCACAGTGGACAATTCTCGATGCTTTCTCGTCGTCTCGCACTCCTTTTAAACACTCTTTGGCCATCCAAGATTTTCTACACACCCGCCATAACTAATTCCACTCCCTCCTTACACCAAAACATTCGCAATTCTACATAACGTTTCTTCTCTACACTTTCTCACACCTTTCTCCTCCTATCCTCCAAACTGCTCCCAAACATTTTTCACACTATTCTCCTCTCTCTCCTCGTCTTTCTCCTTTTTGTTCCAACTCCCCCTTCTTTTTCTTACCCAATCATTTTCACTTTCTCTCTTTGCATCTCTTTTCTAATTCGCTCGCGTCTTATCTTTTTGTCCTGGAAGTATTCTGTTTTGACGGGCTCCTTTCCCCATGTATCACGGAACACACATTTTAGGAAGGATGTAGAGCTACTGGAATGAGAACAGAGAAGGACAACGAGATTGGTGAGCTAAACAAAAGTGTGCTCTCACCAAGAAAGTCTGCAAATTGCAGTGTTTGGAGTTTAATAATTTAAAAGTTGGAAATTGGAGACTTCGATGAAATTTATCCAGTATCGAATGTCGAACAGCTCAGAAGTTGGATATAGTTGTCCTAGGGTTTTAGGAGCATCAACGACTAAGGCCATCTTGCTCTGTGTTTTCTGTTTGTTGGATGAAAAATCCGTCTTTGCTGTAGGAAAAAAAGATGCTAATTTCGCCTTAAACCGACTAACTCAGCCACGGCTTGAAAAAGGACCATAAAAATTCCTCACGCCATCGACGGGACTCGAAATGAGGTCTTTTCCACTCGGTGTGGGGAGGATAGGATTCTACCAAAAGTGCTACACACGAGGGCTCAATACAGTGACAAATCACATCAATGAACTGTGATAACTGCCACCTACTGTTTTTAGCTGCATATTCTAAATGTACAGAGTCCCTGCTCATAGTGAGATAAAGAGTATTCTTTTGTTAATTGGTTGGTTGTTGTAGGGTTTAAGTCGCATCTGTAACCTAGGCCAATGCGCCGTATATATGATGTCAACAAATTGCGTGTGTTCTGTGGTTTGTTGTTTCCTGGACGAAACATATGCCACATTCTCAAAAAAACCCATACAATTCCTCATTTAAGGGATTCGAAATCAGTTCTTCTCCACCCGGTGTGGGGAGGACAGTGATTGTACCAAATGTATTGTCCACGAAGACAGTATTGATTCCATAACATTCTAGTGTAGGAAAAGCCATCCTATAAATCCAGAAAATTTGTGTACAAATTTTTCCTTGTACTAGACACCACCATCCATTAGGCCTATATAACGCACTTCTACTGTCATGTTAGTTTTCCTAGTGATTATAGCTCACTAAACTGACTCAACATTGAACTGGCCACTCATGTCCATTGGATGCAATGCACTTTCTTAGATTTTATGTGCTTCTTAATTAAGAACATAACTTCTCACCTCTTTTGGTCCTGTCTGCTCTTTCTGTACAATCCATGAGCATATCTCAATGTGTACAATCACTCAAAACTCCAGAACCGATTCCAAAAACTGTCATATGATAGTAACTTCTAATCCATCAATACTAAAACCGGTTCTTCACTGTAGTACTAAGATACGATTGGCCCCAGGACACCCATTGAGTGGTCTTCAGCGGAAGATTTTTCAGCAAATTGCAAAGTTTAGCGGGCCTCTTGTCTGTCGATGATGAATTTCTCTCTGACCATCTTCAACTCCAAAAACAAAGGATACTGCCAATCCTATTATTCTTAACGGCAGTCGTTGGACATCTTCAGTTTCAAGATGTTCCTCTAATCAAGTGAGTTCTATGTGCAGTGGCGTTGTTGTGCATGAAAAGAAAATCTGAGCCAACCGCACCCTTAAAAAGTCCCATATATGGTTCGAGGATCTGTTCTCAATACCTCTGAGCAATTACGCTGTCCCTATCAAAAACATGGGGCACGGCCAATGGTCATCATTCCGCTCCACAAGAGAATACTGCTTCCACCGTAAGTGTCTCTTTCTCTGATGTCGGAGGGATGGTATCATATTCTTCGTTGTCCAGGATGAAATAACGTCAAGAATCTGTTTTTATTGTGAGGTGCTTTCGGTGACACTGTTCGCAATAAGATATTCATGAGAAACATTTTCTGTTAATTTTGTTGATCAGTGTATATTACATTGGCAGCGTGTGCCAGTTGGGTCTACCGCCTTAGAATCTAAATTACATTAAAAGAAAAGACCACACTGGTTTTCCACCCACCAGCAGTTTCCATCCAAAATCTAAAATGTGCAACTATTTTCATTGGCAGAAGATGGCGCCAACGTTTAACCATTTTAAAAACGTTTCCGGTAAACAGAGTGATGAGAACTTCTAGCATTACAAACCATGTTGGGGGTGGGAAAGAGATGGGTACATCAATAGCAGCTGCACGCGATGCCCTATCTCTTAATTTAAGTGTCAGACGTAGGACAGAGGTATAATTTTGATGGCTCTGTCCGTCGCTTAAGGAAATGCTTCGATTGGACAAGAATACGGCTTCAGAGCTGCAACAACCATTGATTTTTGCATCTGCAATGTAATGGTTGAAAGCGCTACCTGATTTTCAAATACAGTGCTGAAAAAAATTAATGGTAGCAAGCTGTGTTTCATCAAATACATGAATTACAACTCACTGCATCATTTTAGATATAAACTAATTAGTCAAGTAAAATTAACCAATACGTGTTGCAATTGCAAGCTACAAAAGCTAGAAAAAATTAAGCAAATCCCAAGATTTCGTTTTGAAAATATCCTAACCACGGACATCAACTCCAGATGTTTGAATTCTGTGGGACTGTCCAACAAATTTCAAACAGAAAAGTTGGGACACAGTTTATGGTTATCGAAAAATGTTTAGAGACAGGAGAGTTCTTCGAGTGAAATTCGAATGATGTGTCTAAATTAAGCATTTTACCTTCATCTTCGTCTTCTACATTCAGTGGCTAAAAAATTAGAAATATTTTCAATTAGTATCAACAGATAATTCAAGGAATGGTATGCAAATATAAGTTGTCCCACTGCACAATTTATTTCAGATTTTAAAAACTGGCTGGGACCACTGTCCCAGTGCCCTTTGCCATTAGAAGCAGTGACATTTTTTAAGTCCCATAAATCCCATATAAGTACATTGTAATCGCTACCATCCTAGTCCGTCTTTTATGGGCAAGAATATTGCTTCTTCGTGTTGCCTCTTTAACCTGCTGCTGTAGACAATAGTCTTCCTATATATCCTACAAAATTGACTCAGCTTTACATCGGCCATCCATGTCAACTGGACACAGTTTCTTTGATTTTTATGTGTTTCATAACTAAGAGTACAACCTCTTCCCATCCTGTCCTCTATCTCCTATTTGTACGTATGGTACTCATCAGCATAAATGAGTTCGGAATCTCTTATTCTAAGGGATATCTTGTCTCTGAAATCCTTACAATATCTGAATTTGTTCATTTAACAATCACTTAAATTTCATAACTGTGTGAGTTTATTTTTAATTATACTTCACTTACTTCTTTTTACAGGGTCTTCATTTTTCACTTTCAAAATATCTCCTTATAAAGAGGTTTTCCAGTTTGGATTAAATCTGGTCTTTTTACTAAAAGCCTTAACTTTTCTGAAACAAAACAATCCCGCGTTAATTCCTGACGTCTTTGGTATTTCTTGGACACAACGTAAATGAAATCACACGAGGCTGAGCATACAGACTCTATACACTCGTACAGACTCATCTGAAAGTATCAACCGTTTCACCCAATCCACAAGGATCCTGACCTAACCGATATGAAATATCAGCCAGCCAGCAAGAGCATCGTATTATCCACCTCCAACCACTGAAGCCTCGCCCCCTCATCCTCAAAAATACTAAAGTTGATAATGGTATCTTTCAAGAGGTCCAACATTCGCCAACGTTCCTGAATGCAACATTCACTGTCATGAAATACAGCTAAGAGGCGTAAGTATATTGTCTGTAATTGCATGTGTTCTATGGTCGGTTTACTGTTTGCTGGACGAAAAACCCGAGTTTCCGGGAGGAAAAACCGTGCGACCCTCACCTGAGACCGACTAACTCAACCACTCCATGAAAAAAGCCCACAAATGTTCTTCATCTCATTGACGAGATTCCAACTGTGGCCTTTCCCAACTAGTGTGGGAAGACAGTAGCTACACCTAAAGTGTTCCCGAGAAGGCCCTTTGCATAGCAGAAAATCAGCAATTGTCGCAAATGCTGACTTAATGCTAAGTGACCAGTGTGGCAAAGACACCAGTATATATAAGGTGTTGTGAGTTACGTCACAATGGGTATTATTAACACAGGAAGTCAGTTTCTACCTTGAATCGAAAAATACCTAATGACGTCACATCACCAGGACATGGAACATCTTACACCCAGCAGGGGCATCGTATTCACTCCAAATCATCGCTCCGAAGAATTCATAGTAGATGAATTCTTTGGAGTGATGAATCTCAATTCATGCCTTTGCATCTGGCGGAGTAATTTGGGTGTGGACCAGAGCCCGGAGTACATTTTAAGCAAGTTAATGTACATGGGGCGTTACGTTTCAGACGTTTAAGCAAATTGAAATTTTACAATTATTAATTTGAATTCTGTGTCCAACAAATTTCAAACAGAAAAGTTGGAACGGCTCCTGAGTCTAGTTTACAGGAGAGTAGACCCGACTTGTATGGTCTACAGAGCGGGCGTATGAACAGGTGGCAACTATAATTGAGGAGGGTACATCAACTTTCATCAAGGAGGCCAACGTGCACCTCATTCCAGATGGTATAAGATGGAAGCCAGTTTGCATTTCTGAAACTGCCCTCCCCAATTGGCCCATCGGAAAACTGATTAGGCGGTACTATGGCAATCCCGCTCGGCCGATTGGCCAGGCATGCCAAGATAGGCAAATTCCTCACTTCCGCGACAGCCATCCCTTGATCTGTATAGGAAACTTACGATTGAGGCAACCCAGCTCCATCTATAATTATGCAGCCTCTAGGAAAGTTGCCATCTGAGAACGGTCTAGAGGCTGGTGGACACTTGCGCTCAGCGAGAGCTTTAAACTGAAACAATTGCTCCACAAGAGGTGGAAAAATTCAGGCTTAGTGACAGATAGGCTTACATACTCTAGAGCTAGGGCACACTTCAATCGCCTTAAATTAAGGGCAATTAAACAGCATATGGACGCTATACTGCAAAAGAATTTCTGCCCCATTCTCAGTACTGTAATGAGTTTCCAGACCACATTGTTCCTGTGGTGTGAATGAACTTTATCACGAGGTTTGAGGGAAATGGCCTTGATCTTAATGCAGTACTTCGTATCCCTCTTGACGAAGTACAAAGGCCATTTGCGTTCATTATCAATCTACTACTCTCAATATTCAATGTCAATACGACGTGAAGAATCCCCATTTGTGTGGAACGTCTACACTATAAGGCCGCTACCAAAGATCAATACCCCCACAACAGGCAAGCACTTAAGACCAATCGCTCAGTCCTCATGCCTCCTCAAACTGCTAGAGAGGATAATGCTCACAACACTGACTAGTCACATTCTACCTCAGAAACCTTCTCAGTTACATTATTCAAAGAGATCAATGATCAGCAACCTACAAATGACAACGTCTGAAGTGGCGGTAACCTATCTGGACTTGGAAATGGCTTTTGACAGTGTCAGCATTTCGGCACTCCTAGAATATAAAGTGCAAGATATAAAATATGCAATTAACAGCAGCTTACACAATTAGGAAACTACCTCAAATTCTTCGGTCTGAAGATTAATCCAAACAAGTCCGCTTGCTTGGTCTTTCCGTTGAAGCCCAATCCGAAAATCATCAAAGGAAACATCATGACCTCGGGGTGATCTTCGACGCAAAGCTATGCTTCAACTACCAATTTGAACACCTGCGCCTTCAAATGAGCCGAAATCGCTGGATAGCGAATCAGCACCTTCTATACGTAATAAACCCAAACAACGCCAAGAAGTACATCCAGACTATTATCTTCCAAAGCATCCTCTACTCCAAGGTAGCAATTTTCCGACCTATCTAAAACTGTGTCTGAATAGAGCGAATTTCAGATAATCTCAAATTTAATCCTAACTCAAGACCTTTCCCAATATTGCACATCCTAAAACATCTCCGATCCTTCTATAATACTGAAGGCGAAGCTCAAGTTCCTTCTTCTTTTTGTATTTGTTAAGTAAATCCTCAGATCTCTAACTCTTAATATCATTAACAGATGGACAACAAGATCACATAGTGAGCTCTAAAAGATGACATCATCAAATTTTGATAACCTTCTAGAGCAGCTATCTTCTTTTAATATTGCATCTATCGTTTTGCACAATACGTGTCCCTAACAATAAATTCATCGAAAATACATACCTTCTGAGGGAGCAGCGCACTTTGACGTTGGGTCCTCTCTGTGTTATGTGTTGCATTAGCGTAGAGCCAGACATCACAATGTTCAGGACGAAACTAAGGTACACACCAAGTGGTTTGAACGTTCCCGATTTGGTCACGGAAGAGCGAATAGCAGACTAAAGACGATCCATCATCACAAAGGACCTGATAGCGCCTGCTACCTTTGAAAAAATCAAGCTGGATGCTAGCGACAGACTACAAAGAAAAACGAATATGGACACAACCGAACTAGAACTGGAGGAATATAAATACAAGAACTACAACCTAGAGCGACCGAAGCAGAAACCGTGGAGTTCGCGTAACCAGAATAGAAGAAGAGTGGAAGAAGGCCCAATCAGAATTCGAAGGGTTGAACCCCACAAAGATCAACAACACTATATCGAAGCAGAGACCCAACAGGATCCTGTGCAAGTAAAAAACCACTTCAATTTGCGAGTAATATCAGATTTCCTCAATAGCAACAAAGTAACACAAGACAACCACACAGCTATTTTATGTATCGCTAGAATGAGAGGAAGAAGAGATCAACAGAAAACAAAACGCAATGACGAGGAACCACCAGCCTGGGAAAGAAGGCTAAAGCAGAAGACAAGAAGAGATAAGATTGAAGAGAGGCCAACTGGCCAACGGGGTAACAGAAGTAAGAAGATGATGAGTAGTTAAGACCATCCTCAGGAAGGATAACGTCCACAGCACATACGACACCTATAATCAGAGAACTGAAGGATAACTTGACACCTTCAAGGTGTCACCAAAGACGTACACATACATACACACGTATATAGACGCACACATATATAAACATGCAGAGAGACGAACACATATAGCGACATAAACGTACATATATAAATATACAGCGAATTAAACGTACATAAACACGCATACAGACGTACACGTATACATAGAGAGAAGTACACATATACACAGACGTACACAAACAAGTATAGAAACGTACACATATAGAGATGTCCACACCAGGAGACATACACGTACATAAAGATACATATAGAGATGTACACATTAACCATACGTATATAAACATGTAGAGACATACATACATAAAGATACATATAGAGACGTACACATACATACATCTCGATACATATAGAGATGTACACATACATAAAGATACCTATATAAACATATAGAGACGTATACCTTGTGGCCTGACCATTGCCTTGTATAAGGCAATGGTCAGGCCACACCTAGAGTACTGTATACAGGCCTGGAGGCCTCATTTCAGGAAGGATGTAGAGCTGCTGGAACGAGTACAGAGAAGGGCAACTAGATTGGTGAATGGGACAAAGGGGTTCTCTTACGAAGAAAGGCTTAAGTTTTGCAAATTACAGTGTCTGGAAACTAGGCACCAGCGGGGTGATCTGATAGAGGTGTACAAAGCCTTGAATGGTTTGAGCATGCTCAATGCTGATGGGATTCTTCCTCTAGCTCAGAAAAATCACCTGAGAGGGCATAAATTCAAATTGAGGAAAGACAGATGTAGGATAGATGTGCGGAAATTTGCCTTTAGCCAGCGGGTGGTTGGTGGGTGGAACAGACTTCCATCCCTTGTCGTGGAAGTTGATAGCCTAAATAAGTTTAAGGCTCAGCTGGACAGGTATTTCGAACGAACAGAGGGGTGAAGTGGAAGTGGTTATTTTTATTTATTTATGTTACTTTTTTTTTTTTTTTTTTTTTTGGCTGATGCTGCATAAGCTTGCTTTCTTGCATCAAATGCCTCTACTAATGCTAATGCTAATACATAATTTTTTAAAATGGCTATCATTGTTATGTTCGGACATAGGAAAACATAGGAAATTTCAAGGTCATTAAATTTTTAAGAAACTATAATCAGTCACTGGGAATTCTTAGTAGAATAGTTGTGCTACCTGATAGCTTTGATGTAGAAGTTTTCAGGATACCAAATTGTATTTAAAAATACTCACGTGTTGCTGAGTTATACATTATTGGTATTTTCAAGGTCACAGTAATTCTACCGAGACAGTCATTTGGATGTTTCCAGGAGATAAAAGAACTGCAGCAGTGCCAGAGCTGCTGCAGTTTACCCAAGCCCGGATAAATGGTGAAGGTTGACGTCAGAAAGGGCATCCAGTGATAAAAACTATGCCAAAACCAATAGATGTGTTCCGGTTAAGAAGTTAATCCAACTAGAGGAGAAGAGGATGTAAAGTGTGAATTGATAACATTGAATGCCGACCCCATATAACGTGGGAAAAGGCGAAGACAAAGAAGAAGAGATGTGTATATACATAAAGATACATATATAAATATAACAGAGACATATAGAGACGTACACATAGACAAAGATACATATATATACGTACAGATACATAACGATACATACATAAATATATAGACATATAGTTATATCATATACATATAGTGTATGCTTCTATATGTTTATACATATATAAACATATAGAGACATACACATAGATAAAGATACATATATAAACTTATAGAGACGTACATATACATAATGATGCATATAGAGACGTACACATATAGACGTACATATAGACGTACATATAGACGCACATATAGACGTACATACATAAAAACACATATACGTCTCTATATGTGTTTTTATGTATGTACGTCTCTCTATTTATATCTCTATGTATGTGTACGTCTCTATACATACATATAGAGACGTACACATACATAGAGATATAAATAGAGAGACGTACATACATAAAAACACATATAGAGACGTACACATACATATAGATACATATATAAACATATAGAGACATACACATAGATAAAGATACATATATAAACTTATAGAGACGTACATATACATAATGATACATATAGAGACGTACACATACATATATAAACATATAGAGACGTACAAATACATAAAGATACATATAGAGACGTACAAATACATAAAGATACATATAGAGACGTAAACATACATATATAAACACATAGAGACATACACATACATAAAAATACATGTAGAGACGTACATACATAAAAACACATATAGAGACGTACACATACAATACATAAAGATACATACATACACATATAGACACGTACACATACGTAAATAAACTTACAGAGATGTACACATACATAAAGATACATATAGAGGAACTCCCCGAGTTACGTAATACCTGGTGCAAACTTAAAAAAATTCGTGGAAACTTATTTTACATCCAGTAGGAATAAATGGAAATATTGTGAAAATGTCATAATGTGAATCCAATAATACATCCTTGGAAGGTGAAAACTTCGCTGTATTCCTAAGCTAATTATCTCTCTAAAAGGTCATATTTATAATATAAATTACACCACCCTTTCATCCTTATCATATATTCCCGTTATAAGAATCTTTTTGAACGCCTTTGTGATATTTTTCTAAAGCACGTTTCTGAAGGCCACGAACAAAAAACAAAAAAAAAACAATTTGCACTTTTCGGTTAATTGGGCTTTTCTGTTACTGCAAGCAATTATAAACGGGTAGTAAACTCGATCTTTCTGCATTTGCGATAATACCGATAACTGCAATTGTGTGGGTTTTACGTTATTATTGTGAAATGAGTTCACTGAAATTTTCAATCATATAAAAACAAAATTTCCAGAAACTTCTCTTCATTCCTATTTACATATTACAATGATGAAGGGAAAGGGACCAACAGAAAGTGCAAGTGGTGGCAGTGCCACGAAACGATACAAAATTGATTTTGAAATGATGATTAATTACGAAGCAGGACAAAGTTTGTCATATATTGAAAGTAGTAGTAGTGGTGGTGGCATGTGATGCAAGAAAGCAAGTGTATGAGCTTATGCAGCATCATCCAAAAAAAAAAAAAAAAAAAAAAATATTCAACCTATCAACTTCCACAACGACAGATGAAAGTTTGTTCCAGCAATTAACCACCTGCTCGCTAAAGGCAAATTTCCGCACATCTATTCTACATCTGTCCTTTCTTAATTTGAATTTACGCAGTACTCAAGGCGCGGCCTGACCATTGCCTTATACAGAGGGACAATCACCTCCTTTTCCCTGCTAGCAAAATTCCTATATATCATTGACAAAACCCCATGACCTGCCCTGGCAGCCTGTCTGCATTGCTCAGAAAACTTCATATCTGCCTGCACAATTACTCCCAGGTCTTTTTCATTTTCTACCGCCTTAAGTGTAGTACCACACAGTTGGTACGTTTCTCTGGGGTTACTTCTACCCATACGCAGTACTTTGCATTTGTCAAGGTTAAACTTCAGTTGCCACTTCTTAGCCCATCTGCCCAAATTATCTAGATCCTGTTGCAGTAGCACACTGTCATTAACAACGCTGCCAACCTTTGTATCATCTGCAAACTTCGACATTAAGCTTGATATACCTTCATCAATATCATTGATAAATATACAAAACAACAGTGGACCTAACACCGAACCCTGTGGGACTCCACTAATAACATTAGTCCAAGAAGAGCAGCAACCATTGATTACCACCCTCTGTCTTCTCCCACTAAATCATCCTTTTATCCATTGTAGCAACTTACCCTTAATACCATTCTGCTCCAATTTGTACAGTAGTCTTCCATGCGCAACAGTGTCAAAAGCTTTCCCGAAATCCAAATATATGATATCAAAATTATTTTTTGCATCCAGTTCCTTTGTAACCACATCACAATATCCTGTCAAATTTGTCAGACAAGACTTTCCCTTAACAAACCCATGCTGTGTTTGAATTATTGCTGCAGTCTTGTCTAGATGATCCTGCAATGCATCTTTAACCAGCGACTCCATTATTTTACCCGGAACAGAAGTTAAACTAACTGGTCTGTAATTACTCGTGTCACCCTTCGAACCTCCTTTGTGAATTGGGGATACATTTGCACATCTCCATTCTGTGAGAACCTCCCCTGAGTCCAAGGATGCTCTCATAATTATGAGTAAGGGTTTGCTTAGTTGCTTTGCCGCCTCCTTTAATATAACTGGATAGATCCCATCCACCCCAGGTGCTTTTCTTATGTTTAACTTCAGCAATTTCTACTCCACTTTGCTTTCAGTTATTACAAAATCATTAAGTATCCTGCTACAATTTGATAAACTTCTGTCATTTCCAAAACTTAATAACTTCTCACGTGTGAATGTAGATGCAAAATACTCATTCAGTTTGTTTGCTATCTGGGCAGGATCATCAACAGTCGAACCATCGATGTCAAGTGGACCAATCAGATTCATCCCCTTCCTTATAGAGTTTATATAAATAAAAGAGAATTAGGTCCCGTTGCTTCAACAGTGAATACTGTTTTAAAGGACAGTGAAAGTTTAAAGGACTATATAAAAGAACATGTCAAAGGATCAGCGCACTGAAGATCAGGAATGCTCACAAAACAGCGTTCAGGTGCTGGAACGAAGATGGAACAGCTGTAAATAATATGGATGGAAAATCAGATTCAGAAGTGAGCGCCCATGAGTCTAATGACCATTCAAGCGAAAGCAATAAGTATTTATAACGATATTAAGGATAAGTATGGTGAACCGTAACTCAAGTTCGTGGCAAGCAACCGGTGGTTTAATAGGTTCAAGCATCTCTCTGGTTTCCACAACGTTGATGTATGTGGTGAAGTTGCCCGTGCGGATTCTAAAGTTGCAGAGAAATTTTGTGATGATTGGAAAAAAATGCTGGATCGAACATACATTGCCAAAGAGGAAAATACAATGCCAGGTTTCAAGGCGTCAAAGGATAGCGCCACGCTCTTTCTTGGCGCTAATGCAGCGGGAGATTTCAGATTAAAACGCTGCTTGTGTACCATTCTGGAAATCCTCGTGCATTTAAGGGCATTAATAAAGGCAGCATGCCCGTGCATTTCCGAACAAACTAGGGAACATGGATAACAATATCTTTCTTTGAGGATGGTTTAAATGCTGCTTCATTCCCGAGTTGAAAAATATTGTAAAGAAAACGACGTTCCTTTCAAGATTTTGCTTCCATTAGATAACCCCCCTGGACATCCTACGCATCTAGATGATTTCAATTCGAACGTGAGAGCCATATTTCTACCAGCAAACACAACTTCACTCATCCAACCAATGGATCAGGGTGTTATTTGGAATTTAAAAGCATACGATTTTCGCAAAACATTTGTTCAGGCTTTGTCTGCAGTAGATGATGAGAAACATTTTACGTTAGGAGATTTTTGGAACTCTTACCACGACATCTTAAACATTAATAAGGCCTGGGCGGAAATTACTAAAAGTTGTTTAAATGGCGCATGGAAGAAAATATGCCCACGGCACGTAAAAGGCTTTGAAGGATTTGAAAAAGACAAATCATATGAAGAGTCAGATAAGATTGTAAAGGTTGCAGAGCTACTTCAGTTGGAAGTTTTGCCAAAGACGTGGAGGAATAAATAGAGGAAGAAGAGAAGGAATTATCTAACGAAGAAATTATTGACTTGCAGGCAGCGATAGTGAAAGAATAAAATGCTGACGAAGCTCAAGATGAACCAAATGAGGAGCCGAGACGCTTCATGAGCAGAGAGATGGCAATGGCATTTCGTGCAATTGATCGACAGTGGTGAGGTTTGAGAAGATGGATCCTGACAGCGAACGATTCTTAAAAGTTAACAGAGGGGTGAATGATATGCTTGCTTATTAGAAAGAAATCTACGATGAAAATAAAAAAGCCATCGTCCAGTCATCCATTCTTATGTTCTATCGTAAGGTTGAGCGGCCGATCCCTTCTAAATCTCCACAGCCCTCAACCACCGCCGCTGCGGAGGTTGAGGGCTGTGGAGTACTTATCAGTTGAAGAAGTCAATTCTTGCAACGATGCTCGAGAGGTAAAATTTACTGACGTCATGTCTGTCTCTTCTTTTTGTAATTTTATAATTTTGAAATTTTTTTAAATTGCACGCTTTTTTAATTTTTCCTGCCCATGAGATAACAAATTGAATAAAAACAATAAATAATTCTATTTACATGTTCGTTGATCATTTTCTTTTTCATTCAATCAATTCAGCGAGCAAAATTACCAGTGTTACACAAGCATGGGGGAAATTCCGACTTACATAGCGTTCCGCACAACGCAAACTTTACGTACGTCGGGGAGTTCCTGTATAAACATATAGAGATGTACACATACATAAAAATACATACACATACATATGAAACGAAAACATACATATAGAGACTTACACATACATAAAGATACATATAGAAATGTACACATACATAAAGATACATATATAGACATACACATAAATAAAGATACATATACATATAAATAAATAAATAAATATAAATAAAGATACATATAAATAAAGATACATATAAATAAAGATTCAAAAATACATAAAAACACATATATACATAGAGACATACACATACATAAAAATACATATAGAGACGTACACATACATAAAAATACATATAGAGACGTACATATACATAAAGGTACATATAGAGACGTACACGTACATAAAGGTACATATAGAGACGTAAACATACATAAAGATACATATATAAACACATAGAGACCTACACATACATATATAAACATATAGAGACATACACATACATAAAAATACATATAGAGACGTACACATACATAAAGGTACATATATTGACGTAAACATACATAAAGACACATATAGAGACGTAAACATACATAAAGATACATATATAAACATATAGAGACATACACATACATATATAAACATATAGAGACGTACACATACATAAAGGTACATATAGAGACGTACACATACATAAAAATACATATAGAGACGTACACATACATAAAGGTACATATAGAGACGTACACATACATAAAGGTACATATAGAGACGTACACATACATAAAGATACATATAGAGACATAAAGATACATATAAAAACACATAGAGACATACACATACATAAAAATACATATAGAGACGTACACATACATAAAGGTACATGTAGAGACGTATACATACATAAAAATACATATAGAGACGTACATATACATAAAGGTACATATAGAGACGTACACATACATAACAATACATATAGAGACGGACACATACATAAAAATACATATAGAGACGTACACGTACATAAAGGTACATATAGAGACGTACACATACATAAAGATACGTAAACATACATAAAGATACATATATAAACACATAGAGACATACACATACATATATAAACACACAGAGACCTACACATACATATATAAACATATAGAGACATACACATACATAAAAATACATATAGAGACGTATACATACATAAAGGTACATATAGAGACGTAAACATACATAAAGATACATATATAAACACATAGAGACCTACACATACATATATAAACATATAGAGACATACACATACATAAAAATACATATAGAGACGTATACATACATAAAGGTACATATAGAGACGTAAACATACATAAAGATACATATATAAACACATAGAGACCTACACATACATATATAAACATATAGAGACATACACATACATAAAAATACATATAGAGACGTACACATACATAAAGGTACATATATTGACGTAAACATACATAAAGACACATATAGAGACGTAAACATACATAAAGATACATATATAAACATATAGAGACATACACATACATATATAAACATATAGAGACGTACACATACATATATAAACATATAGAGACGTAAACATACATAAAGATACATATATAAACATATAGAGACATACACATACATATATAAACATATAGAGACGTACACATACATATATAAACATATAGAGACGTATACATACATAAAGGTACATATAGAGACGTACACATACATAAAGATACATATAGAGACGTAAACATACATAAAGATACATATAAAAACACATAGAGACATACACATAAAGAAAAATACATATAGAGACGTACACATACATAAAAATACATATAGAGACGGACACATACATAAAAATACATATAGAGACGTACACGTACATAAAGGTACATATAGAGACGTACACATACATAAAGATACGTAAACATACATAAAGATACATATATAAACACATAGAGACATACACATACATATATAAACACACAGAGACCTACACATACATATATAAACATATAGAGACATACACATACATAAAAATACATATAGAGACGTATACATACATAAAGGTACATATAGAGACGTAAACATACATAAAGATACATATATAAACACATAGAGACCTACACATACATATATAAACATATAGAGACATACACATACATAAAATACATATAGAGACGTACACATACATAAAGGTACATATATTGACGTAAACATACATAAAGACACATATAGAGACGTAAACATACATAAAGATACATATATAAACATATAGAGACATACACATACATATATAAACATATAGAGACGTACACATACATATATAAACATATAGAGACGTATACATACATAAAGATACATATAGAGACGTAAACATACATAAAGATACATATAAAAACACATAGAGACATACACATACATAAAAATACATATAGAGACGTACACATACATAAAAATACATATAGAGACGGACACATACATAAAAATACATATAGAGACGTACACGTACATAAAGGTACATATAGAGACGTACACATACATAAAGATACGTAAACATACATAAAGATACATATATAAACACACAGAGACCTACACATACATATATAAACATATAGAGACATACACATACATAAAAATACATATAGAGACGTATACATACATAAAGGTACATATATTGACGTAAACATAAATAAAGATACATATAGAGACGTAAACATACATAAAGATACATATATAAACACATAGAGACATACACATACATATATAAACATATAGAGACATACACATACATAAAAATACATATAGAGACGTACACATACATAAAGGTACATATAGAGACGTACACATACATAAAGATACATATAGAGACGTCATCATCATCATCATCAGCCATTTTCAATCCACTTCAGGATGAAGGCCTCTCCAGCAACTTTCCAGTTCCTTCTGTTTTGAGCACTGGCCATCCATTTACTACCCAAAAACTCATAAATTTCATCTATCCATCTCCGCCTTTGTCTTCCAGGTTTTCTTCTAGCTGCTCTTGGGTACCATTCTGTTATTTTCTTAGTCCATCTGTCATCATGTCTTCGAGCTATGTGTCCTGCCCAAGACCATTTTAGTTCTTTAGTTTTGATAAGAATGTCCTTTTACTTGAGTTTGCTGCCTAATCCATGTGTTTCTCTTCTTACCTAACAGTCTGATTCCCAATATAATTCGTTCCATTCTTCGCTTTGTAGTTCTCAGCTTCTCTTCCATTCTTTTGGTGAGTGCCCAAGTTTCACTTCCATAAGTCATGGTGGGGAGTATACATTGACTCATTATTTTACGTTTCAGACAAACTGGGATATTGCTCTTCAGTATGTGACTATATTTCCTGAATGCTATCCATCCAAAATTTATTCTTCTCTTGACTTCCAGCCATTTATCATTATTACAGCTAATAACTTGTCCCAGATAAGTATATGACTCCACCTTTTTAATTACAGCTCCTTCAATCATTATTTCCCTTTCCGTGGCATACTTGTTCATCATTACTTTTGTTTTAGCCATATTCATCTTTAGTCCAAAATCCTTACTAACTGTGCATAACTGATTAAGATTTTCCTCTAATTCTTTGGGATCATGGCTTATGACCACAATGTCATCTGCAAATCGTAAATGGTTTAGGTACTCTCCGTTCACATTGACTCCTTTCTGCGACCAGTCTAATCTTCTGAAAGCTTCCTCAAGGGCAGCAGTAAACAGCTTCGGAGATATTGTGTCTCCTTGTCGAACTCCTTTCTCGATTTTAAATTTGCTACTGTCTTTGTCTAGTCTAATAAAGGATGTAGCACTCTCATATATTTTCTTCAAAATCATAATATATGGGGTATCAATGCCTTGTCTTTCCAGTGCCCAAAACATTGCCTTATGCTGTATGGAGTCAAATGCCTTTTCATAATCCACAAATGCCAGGCATAATGGTGTTTTATATTCATTTGCTTTCTCCATTAGCTGTGATATTACGTGAAGGTGATCCATAGTTGAGAATCCTGTCCTAAAGCCAGCTTGCTCTTTCGGTTGATTCTCATCAAGTATTCTTTCTAATCTGTTAGTAATGACCCTTGTGAACAACTTGTAGATGTGGGACAGCAAGCTAATTGGTCTATAATTTCCAATTTCTGATTTATCTCCTTTCTTATGCAGCAAAACTATGATTGCATTATTCCACTGCTTAGGCGTCACACCTTTTCTAATGCACTTTGTGAAGAGCCTTGCCAGTTTTTGTGTTATGTCTCTTCCTCTCAATTTTAACAACTCTACAGTAACTTCATCTTCCCCCGGGGCTTTCCGATTCTTCATTTTCTTCAATGCATGTTCTACCTCATCGGGAAGAATATCGAGTATGTCGTATGTGTTGCTACTTTGCAATCCATCTTCCCCACTGCTGGTATCATTCCCTCGCTCCTTGTATAATTCTCTATAGTAGTCTTCTGCTATTTGAATTATGCCTTCTCTGCTGTTTATAAGTACACCATCGCTATTCTTCAGTTTCAGTATCATTTGTCTTTCTGTATTACTGCTCATGGCTGCTGATTTAAATCCTTTGTTTTCCCTTAATGCTTGTTCTACTTTTCTTGTGTTAAATCTTCTTATGTCCTCTCTGAGTCTCTTTCTAATGGCTTTGCATAACTCAGTATACTCAATTTTCTTCCTGTCAGTGTTTTTCTTGCTCTTCATTTGTCGTCTTCGGTTCATCATGACAAGTGTTTCTTGACTAATTTTTTCTTCTTTGTATTTCTGTTTCCCTATAGGTTTCTTGGGCTTTATCACTTTCAGAAAGTTGTAATATTCCTAGTCGATATCTTGATCCTGAGAAGTCTGCAGAAGCTCAAACTTGTTCTTAAGTTCCAGTACATACTGCTTTTTCTCCTCCTCTGTTATTTCAAAGACCTTTGTATTATTTACTCGAGTCAGTTTTTTCCTTTCCTTTCCTACATCAAGTGTACATCTTACCATTCTGTGATCACTTCCAACATTTACCTTATTCAGGACGGTAACATCATTCACAATATATCTTCTGTTAGTGAGGATGAAGTCGATTTCATTAGTTGTTAATCCATTTGGACTCTTCCATGTCCACTTTCTGTTCACCCTTTTCTTGAAAAAAGTGTTCATTACTGACAGTCCTTGAGATTCTGCAAATTCCACAAGTCTTTCACCTCTTTTATTTCTTTCACCAATTCCAAAATTTCGTATAGTTCCTCTTTCTGCGCTGTTTTGCCTTTTTCCAACCTTAGCATTGAAGACCCCCATAATAATAGTGTAGTGGGTTTTCTGCTCATCTAGAAGACTCTCAATTTCTGTGTACATTTCTTCAACCTCTTCATCATCATGGCTCGATGTTGGTGCATAAATCATTATAATCTTTAGCTTGTACCTCTTAGAAATCTTGAGTATTAGTTTTGACACCCTTGGTGATGTACTTTTGAATTCCAAAATGTTGTTTTTAAAATCTTTATGGACCAGAAACCCAACTCCACCTTCACTCCTTTCACTGTTTCCATTGGTGTACAGCAGATTTCCACTTGATAAACTTATAAGTGATTCATTTCTTCTTCTTGTTTCAGCCAAACCGATGATATTCCAATTCACATTTTCTAATTCCTTTCCCAGCTCTAATATCCTGTCTTCACCGATGAGTGATCGTACGTTATAACAGGCCAAGTTCAATTTCCGTGCATGGCAGCCTGGTCGTACCCAGAGATTCTTAGCACCCTCTGCTTCCACTCTGATCCTCTCGCTGCCGTAAGAGGGAGAATGAAAGCTGTTGGGGACTGAGGGCCATTTGTATTGTTGTGCTCTCATTGCTGGAGGGTTTGGTCTTTTCCTCTTCACGCTGACCGGGCGTCTTGAAGAGAACCACTCTACACGTTCGTTGCCACCTAAGTGACGTAACAGGGCTTACCATCGAGAAGGTGTGCACGAGTGGATTTTAGGGAGGCAGGCCAACCGGACTTCTCCTAAATCTTCTGTAATAGAGAGATATTGGATCCATCAGTGTTTTAGGCTGAGTGGCTGATAACACACAGGATACCTGTTCCCCTCTAAGCCCCTGAGACGTACACATACATAAAAACACATATAGCAACGTACACGTACATAAAGGTACATATAGAGACGTAAACATACATAAAGATACATATATAAACACATAGAGACATACATAAAAATACATATAGAGACGTACACATACATAAAAATACATATAGAGACGTACACGTACATAAAGGTACATATAGAGACGTACACATACACAAAGATACATATAGAGACGTTGACATACATAAAAATACATATAGAGACGTATACGTACATAAGGGTACATATAGAGACGTAAACATACATAAAGATACATATATAAACACATAGAGACCTACACATACATATATAAACACATAGAGACATACACATACATAAAAATACATATAGAGACGTACACATACGTAAAAATACATATAGAGACGTACACATACATAAAAATACATATAGAGACGTACACATACATAAAAATACATATAGAGACATAAACATACATAAAGATACATATATAAACACATAGAGACATACACATACATAAAAATACATATAGAGACGTACACATACATAAAAATACATATAGAGACGTACACATACATAAAGGTACATATAGAGACGTATACATACATAAAGGTACATATAGAGACGTACACATACATAAAAATACATATAGAGACGTACACATACATAAAAATACATATAGAGACGTACACGTACATAAAGGTACATATAGAGACGTACACATACATAAAGATACATATACAGACGTAAACATACATAAAGATACATATATAAACACATAGAGACCTACACATACATATATAAACACATAGAGACATACACATACATAAAAATACATATAGAGACGTACACATACATAAAAATACATATAGAGACGTACACATACATAAAGGTACATATAGAGACGTACACATACATAAAAATACATATAGAGACGTACACATACATAAAAATACATATAGAGACGTACACGTACATAAAGGTACATATAGTAGTAGTAGTAGTGGCACATGATGCAAGAAAGCAAGTGTAGGAGCTTATGCAGCATCAGCCAAAAAAAAAAAAAAAAAATCACACCATTCCCTCCAAATGCCTGTCCAGTTCCTCCTTAAATTTATTTAACCTGTCAACTTCCACAACGACAGATGGAAGTTTGTTCCAGCAATTAACCACCCGCTGGCTAAAGGCAAATTTCCGCACATCTATTCTACATCTGTCCTTTCTTAATTTGAACTTATGTCCCCGTAGGTTGGTAATCTGAACAAGTGAAAGGATCCCATCAGAATTCAGCGTGCTCAACCCATTCAAGGCCTTATAGACCTCAATCAGATCACCGCGCAGGTGCCTAGTCTCCAACCACTGCAATTTGCAGAACTTAAGCCTCTCTTGGTAAGAGAATCCCTTCATTCTCCTCACCAATCGTGTTGCTCTTCTCTGTACACGCTCAAGCAAATCTACATCCTTCCTAAAATGAGGCCTCCAGACCTGTACGCAGTACTCAAGGCGTGGCCTGACCATTGCCTTATACAGAGGGATAATCACCTCATTTTACCTGCTAGCGAAATTCCTATATATCATTGACAAAACCCCATGACCCGCCCTAGCAGCCTGTCTGCACTGCTCAGAAAACTTCATATCTGACTGCACAATTACTCCCAGGTCTTTTTCATTTTCCACCACCTTAAGTGTAGTACCACACAGTTGGTACGTTTCTCTGGGGTTACTTCTACCCATATGCAGTACTTTGCATTTGTCAAGGTTGAACTTCAGTTGCCACTTCTTAGCCCATCTGCCCAAATTTTCTAGATCCTGTTGCAGTAGCACACTGCCATTACTGTCATTAACAACCCTGCCAACCTTTGTGTCATCTGCAAACTTCGACATTAAGCCTGATATACCTTCATCAATATCATTGATAAATACACAAAACAACAGTGGACCCAACACCGAACCCTGTGGGACTCCACTAATAACATTAGTCCACGAAGAGCAGTACCCATTGATTACCACCCTCTGTCTTCTCCCACTTAACCATCCTTTTATCCATTGTAGCAACTTACCCTTAATACCATTCTGCTCCAATTTGTACAGTAGTCTTCCATGCGCAACAGTGTCAAAAGCTTTCCTGAAATCCAAGTATATGATATCAAAATTATTTTTTGCATCCAGTTCCTTTATGACCACATCATAATAACCAATCAAATTTGTCAGACAAGACTTTCCCTTAACAAACCCATGCTGTGTCTGAATTATTGCTGCAGTCTTGTCTAGATGATCCTGCAATGCATCTTTAACCAGTGACTCCATTATTTTACCCGGAACAGAAGTTAAACTAACTGGTCTGTAATTACTCGTTCACCCTTCGATCCACCTTTGTGAATTGGGGACACATTTGCACATCTCCAGTCCGTGGGAACCTCCCCTGAGTGCAAGGATGCTCTCATAATTATGGCTAAGGGTTTGCTTAGTTGCTTTGCCGCCTCCTTTAAAATAACTGGATAGATCCCATCCACCCCAGGTGCCTTTCTTGTGTTTAACTTCAGCAATTTCTCCTCCACTTTGCTCTCAGTTATTACAAAATCATTAAGCACACTGCTACAATTTGATAACCTTCATCCATTTTCAAATTGTAATAATTCCTCACGTGTAGAGACGTAAACATACATAAAGATACATATATAAACACATAGAGACCTACACATACATATATAAACATATAGAGACATACACATACATATATAAACATATAGAGACGTACACATACATAAAAATACATATAGAGACGTCCACATACATAAAGGTACATATAGAGACGTACACATACATAAAGGTACATACAGAGACGTACACATACATAAAAATACATATAGAGACGTACACATACATGTACGTCTCTTTATGTATGTGTGAGACGTACACGTACATAAAGGTACATATAGAGACGTACACATACATAAAGATACATATACAGACGTAAACATACATAAAGATACATATATAAACACATAGAGACCTACACATACATAAAAATACATATAGAGACGTACACATACATAAAGATACATATATAAACACATAGAGACAGACACATACATAAAATACATATAGAGACGTACACATACATAAAAATACATATAGAGACGTACACATACATAAAAATGCATATAGAGACGTACACATACATAAAGGTACATATAGAGACGTACACATACATAAAAATACATATAGAGACGTACACATCCATAAAAATACAAATAGAGACGTACACGTACATAAAGGTACATATAGAGACGTACACATACATAAAAATACATATAGAGACGTACACGTACATAAAGGTACATATAGAGACGTACACGTACATAAAGGTACATATAGAGACGTACACATACATAAAAATACATATAGAGACATACACATACATATATAAACATATAGAGACGTACACATACATAAAAATACATATAGAGACGTCCACATACATAAAGGTACATATAGAGACGTACACATACATAAAGGTACATATAGAGACGTACACATACATAAAAATACATATAGAGACGTACACATACATGTACGTCTCTTTATGTATGTGTGAGACGTACACGTACATAAAGGTACATATAGAGACGTACACATACATAAAGATACATATACAGACGTAAACATACATAAAGATACATATATAAACACATAGAGACCTACACATACATATATAAACACATAGAGACATACACATACATAAAAATACATATAGAGACGTACACATACATAAAGATACATATATAAACACATAGAGACAGACACATACATAAAATACATATAGAGACGTACACATACATAAAAATACATATAGAGACGTACACATACATAAAAATGCATATAGAGACGTACACATACATAAAGGTACATATAGAGACGTACACATACATAAAAATACATATAGAGACGTACACATACATAAAAATACAAATAGAGACGTACACGTACATAAAGGTACATATAGAGACGTACACATACATAAAAATACATATAGAGACGTACACGTACATAAAGGTACATATAGAGACGTACACGTACATAAAGGTACATATAGAGACGTACACATACATAAAAATACATATAGAGACATACACATACATATATAAACATATAGAGACGTACACATACATAAAAATACATATAGAGACGTCCACATACATAAAGGTACATATAGAGACGTACACATACATAAAGGTACATATAGAGACGTACACATACATAAAAATACATATAGAGACGTACACATACATGTACGTCTCTTTATGTATGTGTGAGACGTACACGTACATAAAGGTACATATAGAGACGTACACATACATAAAGATACATATACAGACGTAAACATACATAAAGATACATATATAAACACATAGAGACCTACACATACATATATAAACACATAGAGACATACACATACATAAAAATACATATAGAGACGTACACATACATAAAGATACATATATAAACACATAGAGACAGACACATACATAAAATACATATAGAGACGTACACATACATAAAAATACATATAGAGACGTACACATACATAAAAATGCATATAGAGACGTACACATACATAAAGGTACATATAGAGACGTACACATACATAAAAATACATATAGAGACGTACACATACATAAAAATACAAATAGAGACGTACACGTACATAAAGGTACATATAGAGACGTACACATACATAAAAATACATATAGAGACGTACACGTACATAAAGGTACATATAGAGACGTACACGTACATAAAGGTACATATAGAGACGTACACATACATAAAAATACATATCGAGACGTACACATACATAAAAATACATATAGAGACGTACACATACATAAAGATACATATAGAGACGTACACATACATAAAAATACATATAGAGACGTACACGTACATAAAGGTACATATAGAGACGTACACATACATAAAAATACATATCGAGACGTACACATACATAAAAATACATATAGAGACGTACACATACATAAAGATACATATAGAGACGTACACATACATAAAGATACATATACAGACGTAAACATACATAAAGATACATATATAAACACATAGAGACATACATATATAAACACACAGAGACATACACATACATAAAAATACATATAGAGACGTACACATACATAAAAATACATATAGAGACGTACACATACATAAAAATACATATAGAGACGTACACATACATAAAAAGTACATATAGAGACGTACACATACATAAAGGTACATATAGAGACGTACACATACATAAAAATACATATAGAGACGTAAACATACATAAAAATACTTATAGAGACGTACACATACATAAAGGTACTTATATAGACGTACACATACATAAAAATACATTTAGAGACGTACACGTACATAAAGGTACATATAGAGACGTACACATACATAAAGATACATATAGAGACGTACACATACATAAAAATACATATAGAGACGTACACGTACATAAAGGTACATATAGAGACGTACACATACATAAAGATACATATAGAGACGTAAACATACATAAAGATACATATATAAACACATAGAGACCTACACATACATATATAAACACATAGAGACCTACACATACATATATAAACATATAGAGACATACACATACATAAAAATACATATAGAGACGTACACATAGATAAAGGTACATATGGAGACGTACACATACATAAAAATACATATAGAGACGTACACATACATAAAGATACGCATAGAGACGTACACATACATAAAAATACATATAGAGACGTACACATAGATAAAGGTACATATAGAGACGTACACATATATAAAAATACATATAGAGACGTACACATACATAAAGATACATATAGAGACGTACACATACATAAAAATACATATAGAGACGTACATGTACATAAAGGTACATATAGAGACGTACACATACATAAAGATACATATAGAGACTTAAACATACATAAAGATACATATATAAACACATAGAGACCTACACATACATATATAAACATATAGAGACATACACATACATAAAAATACATATAGAGACGTACACATATATAAAAATACATATAGAGACGTACACATACATAAAGGTACATATATCGTTATGTATGTGTACATGTAGGAATAAACCGCTACATGAAAGACACACTTGACAGGGGAAAGCTACCTCGTTGCACACATAAGTGGCGCAAATCAGGGGCTTGATAAAGAAGCGTGGAATCACCATATCATCAGATTCTCCAGCATATGTCATGAGTGTCAAGTCAGGGAGTTTGAGTGGGATCAATTAGTTGACAATGAAATGGAGTCTGTTCTTATCACTAAAGAAGCAATAATGCAGAGTATTAACTCACTCAGGGCAACTAAGACAGCCGGAGTTGATGGAGTTCCCCACTTCATGGTAAAGTGTCTCAGCCCTTACCTAATTGAACCACTCCAAGCAATTTATAGCTCTATCCTTGCTTGCCGAGTTTTCCCTGAAAACTGGAATAAGTACTCTGTAATTCCAATGCCGAAAATTACAAAGCCTAACCTTGTGGAGCACTATAGGCCAATATCTACTGCATCTACCCTGTTAAAAGTACTGGAGAAAGCTCTTTTGCCAAAGTTGTTGAATCAGATACTGGCTGGCAGCCTCAACAAATTCATTATTCAATAACTGCAAGATCAACAATTACTAACCTCATCACAGTTCAAGCCGCAATACTAAATGCTTTCCAAGCCAGAAAGGAAATTGCAATAATTTATGCTGATATTAAAGCAGCCTTCGATAGTCTGGATGTACATGCCTTACTTCATCTGCTCCAACACGCCTTCCAAATAAAAGGAAATTTGCTGAAGTTCCTACAGGCCCTACTTACTTGTCCGTCCATTTATTACCGCACAGATAGTCAAATCCTCCATCGACAACACCATGCAGGTGTTCCACAGGGTGGAGTTTTATTTGGACTCCTCTTTCCCGCCATGATGATCCCGTTCTGCAAGGGTAGGGATGATGTATGCACTTATGCAGACGATATTAAGATCCTAACACCCATCCAACCGTCCATGAACAATAATGCATTGTGTGAGCAGATTAATTATAAGCTTCTGAACTTATTCGTGTACTTAGACAAATTTGTCTTGGCCCTAAATCCGCAGAAGACTGTAATCATGGTGTATTCAAAAAATCCCCTGGCATTTTCTGCAGTGAAGGGAATTTGTCACTTATCATATTTTAAATTTGGTAGGACAAATAAAGATTTATTTATATAAACATAGACATATATATATCATATACAAATAGACGTAACGGCATGGGCATGTTTTTATTAAAGACTGTTATGTTCATTATCATCATCCATTTTCAATCCACTGCAGGATGAAGGCCTCTCCAGCAACTTTCCTGTCCTTCTGTTATGTTCATACACGATATCAATAATGTTATCTGGTAATACACAGTGAAGTCGACATACGCACAATAAACTCAATGGACTCCTCAGTGTGTAATTAGAAAGGTTTATTCATGAATAACCCAACCAAATAAATTTAAGCTGTTGAGGGAATTATGTGCTATACATGTATGTGTGTGCGTAGTTGTGCATGTAAGCTCGCCTGAGACCGACTAACCCAGTCACCTTATGAAAAACAGCCCATAAAATTTCCTCACGTCATTGATGTTATCAAACTCAGGTCTTTTCCACTCGGTTTGGGAAGAAAGACAGTATCTATAACCATTTGCTATCCAAGAAGGAACTTGATTACCAAAAATCAGTAATAGTCCAAATGGCTGCTCTCAAGCTAATAGAGAAGTGTGTCCAAAACACCTCCATATATACACAGTCTCATAAATTACGTCACAAACCCCACAATTTGTGGCTATTGTTACCACAGGAACTGAGTTGTTGAAAGCAGGAAGCAAACATGCACCTGGAATCGAAAGAGAAGCAATGACGTCACTGCCCCTTTCAACAATTACCGAATGTTTTAAGTTGTATTTTTAAAATTACTGTGAAATAAAGGTAGTGATGGATTACATGCTCAAAGCAAATTTGCTTCTTCAGGATGACAAAACAATTCCTGAGAGCCATGAATCTCGATGTATACTGTTTTCATCGGAAGTACTCTTGGGTGTGGAACCAAACCGGTAAAATAAGGTAAAGTGCAGCCATTACAACCCACTGCAGGATGGAAGCCTCCTCAACAATTCATGCTGAGGAAAATGGACCATAATCTGCCACGCTGGTCCAGTGAGGGTTGGTAGATCGACCGTATTCCGCAGTCAGGAGCCTGAACCCCGGTCTACTCAAAGGGCGTGTGCTACTGCACTTCCGCTCCTGACCACTCGGCTACGATTTAGTTACTATACGCCGTGCGTTATATTTCAAACCCTTTAGCAAATAATTCATGGTTTATGAAATAGAGAGGAGTAGAAGGCAACAAGTTTTATTCCCAAACTGAGAACATTTCGTTTTTGTACATCCATCCAATTGTCCATTCATTCCCCAGAGAGTGACAAGGAACAATATCCAGAGTCCGGTTACAATATACAGTATGTCGATAGCCAAGGTGATGAAATAATAAAATAAGTAATTGCTGTACTTCTATTGGTACTGTTTTAATTAAATTTGGAGGAATCTTTCTAAAAGGCCCAAATACAAACTTCCACGAAAATCTGTCCACTAAGAGCCTAACATCAAAAAGGACGAACATGGTTAAGACAACAGGCCCGTTATGCAACTCACCTAAGAATAGTGCACTTTCCCTGATGTGGAGAGCCGTGGGGACAGACTGAGCATTTGACATAATAGTAGTAGCAGTAATGGCAAAGGATGCAAAAAAAGCAAGCTTATACAGCATCAGCCAAAAAAAAAAAAAAAAAAACCCTACACAGTTCACCCATCTTTACCCTTCAACAATTTGTCTAGTTCTTTCTTGAATTTATTCAACCCATCCACTTCCACAACCACAGTTGGAAGCCTCTTTCAACAATCAACCACCCGCTGGTTGAAGGCAAACTTTTGCACATCTATTCTACAACCATCCTTCCTCAACTTGAATTGATACCCTGATGTGCGTAGTCTTAGCAAGTGGAAGAATACCATTAATATTCAGCTAACTCAATCCATTTAAACACCTCAATTAGATCTACCCGAAGGTGCCTAGTCTCGAGGCGCTGCAATTTGCAGAACAAGCCTTTCTACGTAAGAGCACACTTTTGTTCCCTTCATCAATCTGGTTGACCTTTTTTTGCACCCGTTTCAGCAGTTTTGCTTTTGACATATTGAGTTGAGAAAAAACTCAGTTTTCTAACTTTAGACAGTCAGCATTTTGCTTCGTTCTACATTTGACCTCATGTGATATCATTTGGTGTCCCCCATGTTAGATAAAATACCCTTATTATTGAAATCTAGATTTCTGCAACCACTCTTATACCGAATATTGCGATAGTTTATTTAGCTATTAACTAAATCACTATATATTAAGATAAAGTTTCGAGAATCTTGGAGGGACCATCCTCAGACCATACATAGACTGTTGCCAGCCTCCTGATGTTTGCCGGATGTCTCAATTCCGCTGCACGTTCAGCAAGCAGGAGGCTAGCAGTAACCTATGTGTAGTCTGAGGATGGTCTGCGTAACGTCCTTGTCCAAATTTATTAGACCCTTATTATTATTAGGCAAAACTGACCCACTGTGGATATAAATTATCCAGGGGGTTACACAGACTTTAGTTCTGCAGTACCGGATCATCAAAAAACTATTGCCGATGTTACAATTCTTCCAAAAGGTGTTCAAAAGTTAAGGTCGGAGCTCTGGAAGCTCTTGAACACTATTGTTTGCTTCAATAATTTCTCTTCAACTTTCTCTCACTTACCACAAAACCATTATGCTCCCTGTTAAAATTTAATATAATTCTGGCTTCCCATCCTTAATTTTTTTATGTGGGAATGTAGATTCAAAATACATATTCGATTTCTCAGCAACCAGAGCTCTGTCATCAACAACCTATTCATATCTAGCAGACCAATGTGACAGAACATCCTTCATTCTGGCATTTATAGAAATAAAGAAATCTTTACTGCCTTTCTTTACATTCTTAGCCAAAGTCCCAAGGCAGATTACGAAAAAAATGCACATCGCATTTTTATTCTTAATCTACCTTAGCTTAATTAAACTCCTATGTCACATAATTGTAGAGTAGTTTAGTAGTAGAACTGTTAAAATTATTTATTGAACACAATTATTACGAAAAGTCGAATAACTTATTCTTTTTCAAAAGATCTAAACTCTCTTCTTGAGGTTGGCTGCAGCAATCTCAAGATAAAGTTGATGAGAGGATATCGTAGCGTTCAGTGTTGCTGTTAGAGCATGATAGCGGTGGTCTGTTCTGGTTGACGCAACCCTCGGACGACCTAAGACAGTTTTTCTTGGTTCCTGTCTCCTGAAACCGCTTCCACAGTGCCGAGACGATAATGCGTGACAGATTAAGCCAACGTGCCATCTCCACTTGCGACTGCCTGGCTTCAGATCGTCCAACGGCCCAACATCAAAAAGAATAATCTGAACAACGATGACTTGCCATTCTGAGTACTGGAGACATGGCTGTCCCAGTGAGCAAATTTGGCATTATAAATGAATGCTCCAACTACGTATTCTGTAGTTTTTTTACATTTGAATCTGTAGTTATTCGATCCTAGATGGAGGAGGGTGGAGGATTTTTCATCATGGATAAACAATGTACTTGCAATCGACGTTGTTAACTGAAAGAAAATTGAAGCAAATAATGCTTGACCAAGCAACATGAAGATGAACAGTCCACAATAAAGTTCTCTTTATATATATATACTTAAAAGGTGTATATATTTGATACATGTATAAAGAAGAAATTATATTTTATTTTAAAAAATTAAGGTTTTATATATATACACTGCGCCACCATTAATAATCCGGACACCTGCCATTAGACAAAAAAGAAAGCACTTTTATTGTGTCATTTAATATTTTGTGCTGAAACCTTTTGCTTTTATGACAACCTTCAATCTTTGCGGCATACTCTCAACCAACTTTCTATAAATGTCAGGTGACATGTTCCTCCACTCGACCTTTAACGCAGCCACCAGGGCCTTGTTCCTTGGGCGATCTCAATGTCCACGTACCCGACGATCCAATACAACCCAAAGATTCTTGATAGGGTTCAGATCAACTATCTGTGCTGGCCAATCCAACTTTTCCACACCCATCTCCTGGACCTTCCCCGAAGTATTGCCATAATGTTAGAAGTACATAATTGTCCAGGCTGTCCTGGTATTGCACAAAATTCATGGTTTTGTCGATAACGACAAAGGGCCAAAGCCAAACCATGAAAGGAGCCCAATACCATGACACCAAACTTCATTGTTGGGAGGATACAATCAGGAACTGTTCCCCTGGTATTCGCCATACCCAAGAACGCCCATCAGACTGGTAGAGTGCGAACCTCGACTAGTCTGTCCATGGGACTGTTTTCCACTGCTCTCTAGTCCAGGATTTGCTCATCCTCCCATTGTTGGGAGGATACAATCAGGAACTGTTCCCCTGGTATTCGCCATACCCAAGAACGCCCATCAGACTGGTAGAGTGCGAACCTCGACTAGTCTGTCCATGGGACTGTTTTCCACTGCTCTCTAGTCCAGGATTTGCTCATCTTGCATGCCCACTTTTGCAATTTTCTGTTCGAAGCCCAGTGTGCATATTTATAGCAGGTTCTGTGACGTGTTGCATGCATAGGAGTTGGTTCTCCATCCATGTAAGGGTGTCCGGATATTAATGGTAGGACAGTGTACATCAAGTCGAAAACAAAAAATAAAAATTCTTATTTAGGATTAAATATTCAGCTGTCACTCAGTTAATAACACTAAATTGGATCTAAAAACATTATACTCTTAATTTTAAATATTGTTTAAATTTTAAGAAGTGTTTCAGTCATCTTTTCGATAAGTATTCGTTAATTTTCGACAATTTTAAAAATAAAAACCATTTTGTGGTGAAAATAATGTGACCGGTAGATGGCAGTGCACGCAACAGCAAAATCGATTATCATAACAATTCAGATGCTCTAATAAAAATGAATTTTTCATTCCAAATTTCATATCGACAAAGCAATATTCGATGGTTTTATTGTTCAAATAGCGTCATGGTAATATATTAGTGTTTTTTGAAAGTACACAGCTTTCAAAAGTGATGAAATAAATAGAAGAGAATTATATCTTTTGTGTAGACAAGAATAATTAGATTTTTAAACAATTTTTATCGACATTTCTCCAGTTAATGTGCTGAAGAAATAAAAGGTTGAAGACAATCTTAATAGAGTAGATGAAGGAAATTAATTCTTCCGGTTTTTTTATAATGGATTGAAGACAGAAAAGGTGATATTTGTTTTGCTTGAAAAAATATTAATTAAAATATATTTTAATAATTTATAATTAATTAATCCTAAAAAGGAATTATCTTGGATTTTTGAATTATGCTTGGAGTTTATCAATGTTTTTCTATTCTATTATTCGTTATGCTTGGCTAAAATTCTACAAAAGGGGTGATTAACTTCGATTACTGAATAAATGAATCGAATCCTACCATGATGTGTATTGTATAGATTTTCTAAATCCTTTAATAGGGACGTTCCTTTCCTTTTCTATGAATGAATTTGGATTGTTGGAAAAAATCAAATTTCATAGAGAGATCTTTGGAGTCTTTTCATCCAGCAAGTGAAGAGTCAGGAGATGATTCCTTACCGCCAGAAATGTCGCCATATCTCTTAAAATAGTTCACAGTATCAATGACTTTGCTACTTCACTTTGATTAATTGGAGACCATTGACTTTTCTATGGCCCACTGCATATCTAAATTCATTTATCAGACTATCCAAACAGACACACTTGACAAAGAATCTAGCGTGGGAGGCATTTTATGTCTTGCTGGCATGAAATATTATCTCATTGATGTACAGGGCTACAAAATTTGATCGATAATTGTCTCGCTTAAGTGATTTGTTCTTGACCATTTATACTTTCTTACCATTCAGCCGGAATTCTAACTCGGTTATTAAGTTAAATTGAAAATCGAAATCATTCCTTATAGATTAAAGGAGAAAGAAAAGGAGGAGTTTCCTTTAGAAATATCTGAAGTTCAACTTCCCTTAATGGTCCAATTTATTGGCTTCGGGTACGTTTAATTGGGTACATTTTGTAAATTAAATTGCTGGAGGCGCAAACCAGTTTTGCAGTTAACATTAAAGAAAACATCATAACTCATTTCTACTTTTCACGATGTATTCGTTTTGTAGCATTTATAAGATTAAAAAAGAGAAACAGACGTAGAATGAAAACTGAACTGCAGCCATTTTAATGATTTGAAGATTTTTCTAATTAAATAAGTTGCTTTACAATAATCAGTAATGAATACCATTAACATTCTTCCTTTCTATGTGTCTAAAACTTCAACATCGAGTAATTAAAGCGAGTACAACATAAATAGAAACAGGACTCTAACATCATTTGTTTTTCAAACATGAATGGGCACTTTGAATTTTCCAAAAAGTGCGCATGCTTCTGTATGACAATGCTCATGATTGAGTTGCTAGGAAACGGATTTGAAGATGTACTTCAAATTTTATTTTCAAATACCACTCTTTTATTTTTAAGTTATTTCGGATCTCTCATAATTTGTCAATTTAGTTATGAAACTCTAGACTTTGTGGATTCAGTGATAGACGAATCCTGGGTCTTTCAGTATGATCCACAAACCAAGCATCAAAGCGTGCAGTAGAAAACTCCATCTTCTCCCCGTTTAAAGAAAGCAAGGTCTCAATCGAAGATCAAATCCATGGTTGTTGAGATGTCCTTCACCATGAATTTGTCCATCCAAATCAGAAAAAATTCACGAAGAAATCCATATTTGGATTATAAGAAATCCTTATAGGAATCCAAACATGGATTTCTTATAAGAAATCCGTATTTAGATTAAATCAATGAAAAAGGAATAGATGCAAACCATTGGATGATTTCCTTTCTGCTATTAATGTATGGAAGTAGTTCAACAACATTTTTCTTTCTCCACATAAATTTGGTACTTCGAGTTATCTGCCTTTGGCTTTGTTCTAAATCTCGTTCTCAATCAGACGCTGTCTGACGCATAAAACACGATTTTTTTCACCATATCTCTTTCTTCTGTCGTTTAAACAAATCGAAGTAGATTTTTTTACCAAGTTCCCGAGAATTGTACCAAGCCAGTGATTTGTTATTCACGTCACAACCTGAAGAAGATATGATCTCTTTTCTCTGAAGTTCAGAGGATAAAAATTTCGCTATCACCTGCAACAGAAATTTGCATAAATAATCTCTGCTGAAGGAAGGAAAATTTATAGAAAGACGAGGCATATCAAAGGGAACTAGCTTGTTAATCGATCTTAAGTTTCAAAGTTTAAAATCTTCGCGAGCATAAATAATTCCTTGTTTAACTTACACATGCGTAACTTGTACTGTTTAGAAGAACTCAAGTCTTGTTTTTGTATGTTCTTATTGTAGTAGGGCTTTAAGGGCATTAGAGACTAAATCCATATTGCTCCTTGTTGTAAATTGCGTGTGTTCTGAGGTCGATTTTCTGGGTTTTTTCCATGGTAATCCCAAATAAGAATTTTTTTAGAAACAGAGAGGGAGAAACTTCTTAAGGAATGGATTATTAGTCTAACTGCACTCATCGAGTCTAGAAGCTTGAGAGAGGTTTTGAAGGCACCGTTTCAGATATCGGAAACCATATTCTATGGTAGGATGAAGTTGAGATTTGTACACAATGAGTAGCTGTTTAGAAGAAAAGTAACTCCAGGAACGAAAGAGAAACCCCAGTTTATTTGATGCGGAGGAAGTGATATTTATGATGTACTTATGTCAATAAAGATTAAAAGCGAGGGTTATCTCTCATAAAGGGGTTACCCTCGCTTATAATATGATATATGATCCTGTTTAGAAATCTGAGTGTCATCGAAGATAAGCATAGGAGCTGTAGACTCCTTTCTACGAAATATAAGACAGAGGATTGAAATTAAATAAGTTTTATTCATCTCATTGGATAATAACAGAATGTCAGAATTTGAGAAGTTGAAACTCCTTGTGCAGGGCAGGGTTTCTCAAATTGGGCGATGAGCCAAGTCACAAAGGAGGTTAGGCAGGCAAAGGAAGATTACGAGAAATCTTTCGCAAAGGATGCAAAGAAAAACAGCAAAGAGTTCTTGACTTATGTAAACTCTAGAAGGAAGGGGATGAATCAAATTGGTCCACTGGATATCGATGGTGCAACTGTTGATGATCCTGCTTAGGTAACTAACAAACTAAATGAGTATTTTGCATCTACATTGCTAATGCTAATGCTAATGCAATGTAGTATGCGCTCAACCAGTCAATGAGTTGTTAGAAGACAGAAGGCAGAATTACATACCATTACCCTCAGTCGGAGAGAAAACTTGCACCAATTTGCAGAAAACAGAAGGCAAAACATAAGATGGATGCTTTTTTAGAGCGTATTTAAGACAAACGACATTAAAATTCTTAGAAATGTCAAGAGAAAAAATTAGTTTTATTATTAATATTAACGATATAGTACAAGGAAGTCAGAGGCTATTGGCCAAAAAAGAAAAAAAAAGTACATAAGAAAATACAGATAATGCGCTTTCCTCCCCTCGCGAATAACGACCCATTAAACTTTTGAATTTCTTCAAACTGTCAGAGGTAACTTGTTCTAGTGATCAACAACTTGCTGGATGAAAGAAAAATTTCTACAATCTAGTCTAAAGTTCTTCCCCTGTAATTTGAATTTATGGCTCCGAGGTCTGGAATTCTTTATAACAGTGAAAATTCCGCCTTCATTCATTTTACTAAACCTTCTCAGAGCCTTAGAAACCTGAATCAAATCCATTTTAAGATGCCTGATTACCAGGCTCTGTAGCCCACATAATCGGTCGTCCTTTTTCCGATCTCACCATGCGAGTTGCACATATTTTGATCCTTTCAAGAAGCTCAATGTGTTTTGTTTTCAGATGAGATCTCCATACTTTGACATAGTACTCCAAATTCCGTCTTCCAGTTGCCATTGGAGGTCATGATACTAATACAGTGGAAATATGACTACCCATCTCTATAGGATATTATTCGAAAAATCACTGGTAGGTGACCATTCTTGAACCCTGTCAAAGTCATCCTGAAGGAAAGCTGCTTGGCATTGATCATTAATGACTCTCCCTCCCAGTCAGAGGCTTTAAAAATCATGGGCTTTACTGGCCACCTGCTTACACTGCTCAAAGAACTTCACATCTGCCAATATATTAACTCCCAGATCCCTTTCTTACACTGCTCAGAGAATCACATATCTGCCCATATAATAACTGTCAGAGTCTTTTCTTTCGTAGTGTTTTTAATTCAGCTCCACAAAGTGTATAAGTTACTTTGGGGTTGCTGTTCCCCAAGTGACCTTGCATTTAGCAGCATTAAAACATAGCTGCCACTTCTCTGACCACCTTTGAAGTCTATTCAAGTCATCGAGAAAGAGCGCTGCTTGGCATGGATCGTTAAGGACTCTTCCAGTGTTTATATTCAGAAAAATTTGGCATCACACCCTCTATCCGTTCGTTGATGTAGTTTATGAAAATCAGAAATAACAGTGGTCCAGGAACTGATCCTTGGGGGACATCCCTTCTGACGTTACATCTATCTGAAGAATATCCATTAATCACAATCGCTGCCTTTTGCCCTGCAGCCACAGTGCAAGATCCATCTTAAAATCTTTCCAGTAATCCCAACATGTTCCAGCTTATATAATAATCTCACATGTGGGAGTGTGTCAAATATCTCACTAAAATATCGAAATTGTTCCTTAAATCCAGCTCGTGGTTAACTGCATCAAATTAGCTTACCAAGTTAGCTAAACATAAACATGGTTTTTCCCTTAACAAAATCATGTGTAACCTGCAGAATACCATTTCTATCTAAATGTCCCTTAATTGCGCCCTCGTCGGTAGCACAGTTGGAAGAATCGCCATCCTCCCCAAACCGGGTGGAAAAGACCTGAGTTCAAATCCCGTTGATAACATGAGGAATGTTAATGGGCCTTTTTCACAACGTGGCCGAGTTAGTCGGTCTCAGACGGGGCGTGTTTCTTTCTCCCGAAAAGATTATTTATCCTAGGATCCTTCTCCTACTATATTTTCTTAATGGTATATATGTGTTCATGGCTTCTGTGATTATTATTTTAAAGGTAGCTCATAATTCAAATGTATTCGCCCTCCATCTGCCATCTGTCTAAATTAAAAAATGCCATGTAGCGCCTTAAACTGTCATAGATCCCTTTTCTAAAATCAAAATCAGTGCCTTTACCTTTAACTACTGTAACATCTTTCTTCCTCTTCCAATTAACGATTGCGTGATCACTAACTGCCAATGGTTCCTATTCTTTAAGCTCTATGATGTCATCTGATTCGTGAGTAATGATGAGGTCTAGAATATTCTGACTCAGCCAAAGTTCTTTTCCCGCTCAGGTTGCTTTTCATAAGAAGCAAGTCCCCACCATCCCTTCTGTCTTCCTTATGTTTCCTAAATACATTATACACACCATAATGGAACCTACCATCCCCGATTTTCGGGTAGCACCATTTTTCCATTAGCCCTATTATGTCAGCTAAGTTGTCTTAACCAGATGTTCTAATTCACCATTTTATTGACAACACTCCTGACATTACTGTAGACCCAATTAAGATTAAGTACTCTTCTATGCTTTTCCACCCTGACATACCAATTTAAGTTATTTGGCTTGTTTCCATAGCTTTATCTTCCTCTCATTTGAAACGTTGCCACTCTCAGAACATCTTGCCAACATCTGGGGTTGCGGCAACAAACGTGAATTCTTGATTTTATTTTATTAGGACGCAGTAATTGGGCAACTTTAGTTACAGTAACCGAGTATTATTGTAGAAGGGTTTTAGGAGCATCAGCAGCTAACGTTATCTATATTTCTTCGTGTATATTGTTTGTAAATTGCGTCTTCTGTGGTCAATTTGCTGTTTGCTGGAAGAAAAACATGAGTTTCCGGGAGAGAAAACCGTGCTACCTCGTCTGAGACCAACTAACTCGGCCATCTTTTGAAAAATGTCCATAAAAATTCCTCCCATCATTGATGGTACTCGAACTCAGGTCTTTTCCAACCGGTGTGAGGGAGGACGGCGCCCTACCAACTGTTTTGAGCAAATAATTCTACAGCAGAGTATTTTATTTATGGGCATTTTCATCCCAACAGATCTTTTAAATAATTAAATAATTTTAAATATTTAAGAGTAAACAAACAATTAGATAATTTAATTGTATTTAATTATTCAATCTATCGTAAGCGTCTTCTGCAACTTGAAAGTTTTTTCTCTTATCGTCTGCTACAGAACTTAAAGAACACCATTTTGTTTTTTATTTTCATTTCAGAGAACTGTTTATTTGTTTGTTGCTGTTATTGCTGTGGTTGGAAGACGTCAACTGGGCAGTTACAGAACCTTTTCTTGATGGGTCTTTGCTGAGAGTTTCTTGATTACGGTGGCCAACCAAAAATATAAAAAGACGATTACCAGAGATCTACTAAAAGACAGAGAGAGGAAGAAGGGAAAAAAAAAACCACTCGTCCAATTCTGTCAGCGTTGTCCAGACTCCTGATGAAAAAGTAGCGTTCCGATAAGACGCTAGTATTTTAGGTAATCTTCGAATGACATGTCCTCGGGGCAGAAATGCAGAAGAGCAACAACAACACCAGCATGAGCGTTGATTCAATTTCCCCGCGAACACTACAAGAATTTCCCGCCATTTCTCACTAGCAGACGAACTCAGCGGGCTCAATAGATTTATCTGATAAACTTTATTAGCTTCTGTTGCTACAGGAGGAAGTGATTGATGAGATCGAATTTCTTTTTTGCCTTTGCTTCCATTTTTTTGTGCATTATTTGTTCTTTCTGTTTATCCACGCAGTGCTAAATTTAATACTTTGCATCTTTTTACTTCACACTAACTTTGCCTACATTAATATCTACAAAAGTTTATTGAATTCAGAAGGATTCTTCAATCGGGAGGGTTATAATTTTGAATATATTCGATCGCAGTACGAATTTTGGCGTTGTTAACGATTTTTCAAAGAGGAAAAAAGTGAAAGAAAGAATTTACATTAGAAATCTGTATTTAAAAATTAGTTTTTATAATTTTTTATTGGAATAAAATCCCTAAAATCGGCAAAGGGGAAATATTCCATTTCCCCTTTTAAATGTAACTCTTCTCTGAGGAGTATCCCTGGACAAATGTCAAATGTGTCTTAACTGCTTTGTGGCGGATGCACGGTTCCCCTCCCCCCATTGACCGCTGGGGTAGTAAGTAAAAAGCTTCCCCAGAAAACAGAAGTGAGAAGAATGAAGTAAAGTATTTTAGGGACATGGGAGAATCCCATTCTGGTAGCACCCAAAACAAAGAACCGAGCGCAGCCAAGGTCAGCAGTTGATAATTCCCACCCTAGCTGAAAACCAGCTGGGAGTCAGCTTAATCCTACCCCAGAAGGGGTCAGTATGCAGTTTCTATCTCCGTTCAGGAGTTAGCCTAGAATCCACCATGGAGGAAAAACTTCCTGGCCATCAAATCTTTCAGGAATCTTCTTTGGTTATTATGATCCCACCCTGGAAGAAGTCAGAAAGTTGTATTTCTACCTCTAATTGGAGGTTAGTATATGATCCCGTCAGGGGAAAGGGCCCACTGGCCAGTATGAGTTTGTTTTTTTTTGTGATTGTGATCCTGTCCCTAGACAGAGAGTTGCAGCACTGAAGATTTATTGTTGATATACAATGCAACTGCTTAAGACATTTTGGAAGAATTAACCAAAGTAAATCGAAGGTTTCATTCGAAAAGACAAAAAATTACAGCTTTTTTCTCAAGTAATTTTAAAGCCAAAGTTTTGGGTGTATGAAAGCTATTAAAATTATTGTACAAGGGTGGGCAATAGCCTCAGTTGTGTATATAGCCAAGAGCAAACTGACGAGGTGCCAATGATCACTGAAACGGCAATGGCACGCATTCCAAATAAATAACAGCATGTTTTCCTTCGGGAAAAGTGCTTTTTATTAGAAGTATAAATGCCATATGGGAGTAAGACGCGGTTACTTTCTTTGCAATATAAGATCGATGCATTTCTGGCCACGTACACAGCTGAGGGAGGCTCTTTGCTAACCGTTGTCGAAGGTTTTCCTTTAAATTGTATAGATTCACACGTACAGTACGCTTCACAGCCAGTTGCTTCGGTTTTGCACTGCTCCAACATAATTTCATAAAATATACTCTGGAGATACCAGAGGAGTTGACAACATCAAATGCTTCGCTGACCAGTGCAATAGTTAATCCTGTTGGTTAGTTAATCCTAATAGTTTAATCCTGTTGGTCCAGGCCCACTTTCTAAAGACAATGCTTTCTTAAGCTTTTAAGTGTTTCTTCAACACCTTTTAAAAGCAATGCGTGTCTTGAAACCAGTGACAACTGGAAGCTGCTCCCAACTGGATCGAGACTGGATTTATTATTCTTTCAAGTGATTTAGCACAATCGACGCACGTTGTTCAATAACTATAAAAAAGTTACATTGCTTCGAAGGTGTTATAGAACGAATATATTAAAGAGGGGAGTAGCTGGATGAGGTGATAAGAAAATACTGATGAAAGGACATGGAGTCTCTGAACACGTCAGACTCCGGATAGAAGAGCTTTCAACCAATACATCTATCGCTGACTGTCTGTCATCTTTAAAGTATCCGTTTCTCTCATTCTCACGAATCCAATGCAGAGTAACGTAGACTTCAGCCATTCATCCATTTCGGAGATGATAGCGCCGTCCATCAACTGTGACTGCGTCTCTGGGGCGAGGGTAAATGTTATTGTTCACCGGAATTCCATTTTCCCTTTTAAATGTAAACGCAATGCATTCAGACAGCCGTGAGGTGGAACTCTGAGAAGGAAGTCGATCGAAAACGCCGGTCCAAAAGGAACAGTGAAGTCGACATCTCTGGAAACGAAATATGACAGCCCTTTGTCAAGTTGGAGCTCGGAAATGACGTCATGGATTTCTTTATTTGACTTCCTCCTGTGGCAAACAACTGATGATACTCATTTTAGTTTTGTCTCCTTGATTTATTATATTCGCTTATCTCAGTTTATTTCTTTCATTTCATTTATTTATTTATAAATTTCATGCTTATTTTATTTTTTAATTGAATGTTTTACATTTTTAAACTTTGGTTCCATCTTCTCATATGCTTCTAGCTGATGTCTATTAAAAGAAAGTGCATTAGGGAGCCCTAATTGGGCAGACAAAATTTAAGACCGTGTACCAAAGACTGGCAAAAAATTTGGTAGACAAACTTAAGACTGTGTTCCAAAGATTGACAAAAGCCACTATCACAACTTGTGAGGAAAACCCATGAACTCTTATTTTGGATGTAAATAAGATTGTTGTTGTTAGTGTTGTTATAGGGTTTTTAGGAGCATCGGAAACTAAGGCCATGTTGCTTTCTGTATATTGTCTGTAAATTGGGTGTTTTGAGATCAATTTTCCGTTTTTCTATACGAAAAACCCGATTTTCCGGGAGAAAAAACTAATCTACCCTCGCCTGAGACCGACTAATTCTGCAATGTTGTGAAAAAGACCCATAAAAATTCCTCCCATCATCAACAGGATTCGAACTTAGGTCTTTTCCACCCGGTGTGAAGAGGACGGCGATAAAGTAGGAGATCAAGATAAAGTATGAGCCCCAAAGGTTTCCTGCAGCTCATATTCAAGGATATTAACAGGCTGGCTTAGAGGTAGTCATAAATCGACTCCTTTTGCTGTATTGTTGATATGGTGGGAACGTCGAGAACACATAAACAATTGCTACTTTTGCATAACCAATATTTCTGATTTTCTGGGAAATCAAAGCGTAAAGTAGAGTATCCCAACATACCTTCTGCTCTAAGGTCGGTTCCTCACGATGTTACAATGCTAGTACCAAAGCCACCAGAAACTCGTGGACTTCATTTACCAGAAACGTATGATTCAGAATCAGAAAAGGATTCTCCAGAAGATGCAGAACCCGCAATGAGTACCGATCCACACTTTTCGACTCTTGATACTGCAAAGTCACTCAGGCAGAATTGAACGATTTGATCAGAGATTTGGACCTCTCCAGAAACGAGGCTCAATTATAAGGATCACGGCTTCAGCATTGGGATCTTCTGGAAAAGGATGTTAACGTGTCTTTTTATAGGAAGAGTCAATCTAACATAACGACCTATTACTCCATGGACGGTGTTTTGGTCTATTGTAGCAATGTCCAAGAATTAGTGAAAGAGTTACATTGAGCAGTGGAGGCTTTTCATTGATTCATCCAAGGTCAGTTTGAAAGCAATTGTACTCTATAACGGAAATACACTGTGCTGCCACTTTATTAGGTACACCCCTGCTGTGCACACAAATCGTTTGTCCCACAAAGTTACAAGTCACAAGACCACAGTTGTGGATATAAATGCAGCAGAACAACCTTTCTAGTATCAGCTAAACGTACAAACCGTAGCAAGAATGGGGAAAAGGAGTGATCTAACGGACTTGGAATGTGGCATAGTAGGTGCAAGACGTGATGGACAAAGCATCTCTGAAAGGGCAATTCTCCTGAACTTTTCACGCACCACAGTTTCAAGGGTGTATCGAGAATGGTGCAACGAACAGAAAACATCCTCTCAACGGAACTCCTGTGGAAGAAATCGCTTGTTGAAGAGAGAGAGGTCAAAGGAGGATAGCTAGAATTGTGCAAGCAAACAGACGGGCCACAATGTCGCATATCACGCCAGAATACAACCTTGGTGCGCAGAACAAAATATTGCAACGGACCACTAGTCGCACCTTGTCGCGAATGGGCTACAACAGCCGACGGCCACATCGCGTACCTTTGTTATCATTGAAGAACAAGAGGCACGCCTCTTGTGGGCACAGAAATACCAGCACTGGACTATCGAGGATTGGAAAACAGTTGCTTGGTCTGACGAGTCGAAGTTCCTGGTGCATCATGTTGATGGAAGGCTCAGAATTTGATGAAAACCACCTGAATCCATGGACCTATCATGTCTGACGACTACTGTGCAAGGTGGTGGGAGCAGTATTATGCTGCGGGAAATGTTTTCTTGGCACATGTTGGGTCCATTGATACCCATGGATTCATGTTTGAATGCCACATCGTACCTAAACATCGTTGCTGACCGAGTGCATCCGTTCATGTTGACAGTTTATCCTCAGTCAGATGGTTACTTCCAGCGGGATAATGCACCGGTGCACAAAGCCCGAATCGCTATGGAATAGTTCCAGAAATATGACAATGACTATTCTCTGCTGCAGTGGCCCGCTCAGTCTATGGATCTCAATCCTGTTGAACATCTTTGGGATGAGCTGGAAAGGGCTGTTCGCTGCAGGCCTACACCTCCGTCGAATCTCAAGGAACTGCGTGGCACACTCATGTCTACATGGTACTCCATTCCTGCACAACGTTTTCAGCATCTTGTTCAATCCATACCTAGACAAATTGAGGCTGTTTTGAAGGCTAAAGGAGGCTCAACATGCTACTAGGTAGGTGTACCTAATAAAGTGGTAGCACAGTGTAAGTATCCATCTATACCATTAACCCATGTAGTTCACATGAAGGAAACGTACGAGAATCTACAGGTTCTTTTGCAAAAAATATGTATCAACAATACAAATGGAACATTTGTGCTGACCTAAAAGTGGTAGCTTTGCTGGCTGGTTGCAAATTGGATACACTAAATACTGTTGCCTTTTATACGAGTGGGATATATAAAGTGGGATATAATTTGTTGTATATATAAAGATAAATTGATCTAAGGTTGTGTGTATTCTTGGACATTCTGGATTCCACATGTCGGAACAATCTCAAGAAACAAGTGGATGATAACATTAGCAATTCGTGTACAGATGGTAGTTACGATTAAATTCCTCTAGTTCGGACTAAACCAGACTGAAAAATCATTGCTAGTTGAGAATTCGAAGTTAAATGAAAAAATAGCAACGGAAGGATTTTATACTTGCGATCAACAGAAAAAAACAGTGTCGGAATTTGTTCTTCTTCATCCACTGGACAAAAAGAAGGCTTACCAAATGCGTGTAGCCACTCCTAGAAAAAAAGTCATCGATAAAATTTCTCAGAGACTGCACTTTAAGAAAGAAAAACAGTTTGCTCTTCGGGAGATTCACAGTAATACTTAAAAGTCCTTGTATGCACCAAAGGTTGCATTTTTGGTTCCAAGAGGAAATTTGAAAAGTTTCAAAAACGTCATCGGAGCAATCAAATTAGCAGACAGGGAGATTATTAATTAACAGTTCGTGGCAAACGCCCTGCCATTCCTCAGGCATTTTATTCGGGTTTCTGATAAGTAGATTCTCACAAAGAAAATTAATTATGTGCACCCGTAGATGTCGCTGTAACGTTTATTGTTATTTAATTCTTATCGCGTTCGCCTCCCAATGGACACAGTTGCCATGACGACGAGCCTCTTCCACACATCCGGCTAATTTGAACACGCCGCCGTCAGCCAGATTAAGTCAAGTAAGCTTAAGCCAACTGTAATGACGTTGCAAACGAAACAGCGTCCAATGGGTTAATGCAGTTAAATGTTGAAGTCTGATTTGATTTAAGAATGCTATTAAAGCGAGCTGCTGATTGCAAGAGAAGCCACTCATTGTAGATCACTTCAATTCGATCTTCCTATTAACAGCTATTGAATAATTGGGCAGTTGAAAATTAAGATACTGAGAATAGATCCTCGAATCCTATGTGAGGCGTTTTAGGGGTGCAATTGGCACCAATTTTCTTTTCATCCACGATAACACCGAGCTCAAGTGGTGGAGGAATATCTTAAAACTGAATATCTCCAACGGCTGCCGTGGCCAGCACGATTATCAGCCTTAAATCCGATTGAATTTGTGTATCAGATTGCACGCCGAAAGATAACTCCTCGATCACTTGGTGAGCTGAGGTCTGTGCTGGTAGAAGAATGGGATTTGTTGCCACAGAATCTTATAGACACCTTTATATTGAGTCTGGTTCACTGCTGTCATGTGACCATCTTTTCGATCATCTTGCATCGACTTCTGTAATGTGACCTTTTTGGTAATTCTTATTCAACCCCTATAAATGTCCCTTATACCTGTCCGAAGTTTATCGGTCTCCTCATTTCATTGTTATTCTCTGGTACACCACCATACCAAATATATCCTGCTTCAACCCAAGTTACACCACGTTTTCTATGTGTGCTGTTAATTTTGTCCATAAGTGTATTTGCAACTCCCATGATCTCCAGGATTATTATTTGTTGGGCTTGTTGAAAGGCAAAGTGTAGAAAAATAATTCCCCCCCCCCCATTGGAGGAAACGAAAACCAATATACAAAATGAAGGACCAAACTTTACAAAAGGTTCGTCGAGTATGGCAAAAAAAGCCCGCGCATGCTCTTATTTTATAATTATTTTATTACATAATCCGATGATAAAAGATTTTAATTAGAATCGTGCAGCCATTAAATTGTTGTTCAACCTCTCAACAATTTAGACTTGTACCGAGGGTTCCTACTATTTTGTGCCATTAGTATACATTAAACAGTTTAATAAGCTACATTTGTATAAAGCTGAGCAGAAAGTAAGTCGAGATTAAGTATTTATAATGTAATTAATAAGATAAATTCTTTGATCATCATCTTCACTAATGGAACTCGAAATTTCAGTATCCATTAAACCACGCAATTCGTTTCCAATAATCTCAGACTTTTAAAGTTGAATATTTGTAAATGCATCCGGGGATTCGATAAGGGGAAAAATCCCAGCTTGCCACTTTTCCTCAGATATTAAGCGTCAACATAAAAGTTAATCAAAACTAATTGGGCTTTTCTACTCCTCAGTTTATCTAATTAAGTTTTAAGACATTCTGTTGAAGCAATTAGCACTTTGCTGTCATATTCGCTATGGCGCTGAAAAGCAAGTTTATCTTGTTTCAAAAGTGGCGCCATCTATGATCAATTGAGAAAAGTTCGTTGATCGAATATTAAATTATTATTATTAGGTAGTATTAATTATTCTTTTTATTTATTGTTTATTTATTTATTTGCTATTTTTATATCTTCGTTTATTTATTAGATTTATTTGTCGTATTTATTTATTATTATTTATTAGTTTTTTTATTGAAAATTTATTTATTTATTATTTTTTATCTTTTATTTATCATTAAATAATAATAAACAAATAAATAATAACAAACAAATAAAATAATAAATAAATATTTAAAAATAACAAATATTATTTTATCATTTCACATATTATAACAACTAACACATATAACATAACATAAATAACATACAGAACAAGTAACACACATAATGTAACATAAATAACATATATAACAATCGACATATTATTTATTTAATTTTTTTTTATTAATTATTCTTTTTTCTTGACAGAGTCCATCTATATCTCACAAGGACCCAATGACGAGGTTAGGAAGGGCCTTCGTAAAACATTTGCAGTTCACCAAGTCGAGGCCGATGGCTGCTTTGGCATCTCTTACGCAAAGACTGTCTCGAGGCAGTGGCCTGTCCCTTCTTGACAAATCTACTAGTCTTCCTGCCATTGCTTCCCATAGAATCCCCAGGTCAAGGTCACATCAGCGTCAGAGCAGTGCGGGGCATGCCTCGGCTTGTCATGTACCAACTTCCGGTCCGGGTACATCGTCACTTCCTGTGCTCAGCCACTCTGCCAAGTCGAACAGCGAATACTCGCTGTCCGCGAAGGTCGAAACCGAGAACCAGAACAACGTCGACCTTCTGACGGACGGCAGGAGGAGTGAAAATTCCGTTAATAAAGTGAAGGAGGGACAGCTGATAGACTTCACCACCGACATAACGCCAGTGCTGCCCTCTAGGAGGAGAACGCCTTCCCCCAAACTGCCAGCGAGGTTTGATTCGTATGGAAGGAGGCTTCCGTTAACGCCTAATGGTATGCAAAGTCAAGTAACTCTCTCTCTCTCAAGTTTAATTTATTATTATTATTATTAATATATTTGCATGATATAATAATTTATTTAAACCTTCTTTAAATTTATTCAAACTACCCTTCCTCATTAGGTGGAAGTTTATTCCACCAATCAACGTTTAGTTCATTAGCCATTTTAAATCCTTATTTGAAATAGAACCTTGTGGTTCTATTTCAAATAGAACCACAATAGAACCTATAGAACCTTGTGGTTCTGAGAAAACCCCGGTCATGTTTGACAAGAATATTGTTTTGTGCCCCTAGCTATCTTATTGCTCTTTTCTGTATCTCTTCCAACAGATCCGCGTCCTTCCTAAAATGAGACTTCCAGCCTGTATTCAGTCCTCAATATGTGGCTTATACAACAAGATAACCATCTCTTTTTCACTGCTGGAAAAGATCTTGTATATCATTGACAGAATCCCACGAGGTGGTCTTGAAAGACTGTACTGCTCAGAGAATTTCAAATCTGATTGCGCAGTCACCTCCAGATCTTTCTCATTCTCCACTGCTCTGAGTGTGACACCCTGCAGTTGGTATGCTATTCTAGGGTTACTCCTGTAACCCTAGAATTATATCTTTAAATACATCCCACATCAATACACTATGGTCATTTCCATCTAAGGATTGCTTAATGATGAATCACTGCCGATAACCAGATGAAGAATATTGTTTTTTCTTTTTTCTTCCCTAACGTGCTGGTGTAGAAAGCAATCATCCAGCAAATAGGGAAAACGAGAACTTGTAATGGAAGGGTTCTCTCCAAAGTAATACACATTGTACATGTTTGGTAGCTGGTTGATGTCATGCTGTTGACTGTGGTTTCAACCGAAGGTTAGATCTCTAGTGAGAACGTTCTTCTACAATATTCACCACTGATGAGCTATAAAACTTCGAAATGGAAGCAAAAGCGTCTCAACTCGGATATCTCATGAATATTTGTTGTCATATATTCAGATTGAAGACCACTACATGATCAAACCTTACAGAAATCCATAATACCTTGGAGGAATGTTGTACTAAGCACACCACGAGAGAAATGAAGTTGGAAAAACATTTTATAACACTTAATTTTATTCTTAAATATAACAATGTTAAATTAAAACAGAGAAGTTCGCGAATAAATACGGTATTTTGAGAAAGTTAACAAACCACCACAATATTAATAATACTGTTTGTTGTTTTATTTACCATACAGAGGTTATTGTGTACTATGGCTCAAGACTGAACTCTTTCGAAAGGGTAGAAGTGAATCAGTTTCCTGAAATCTGGTATCTAGGTCTAGAAGCTAGCAAGATTGAGGGAGAAATTAAAGGCGCACAAAATTGTGGTTATGATGATGAAAACGGGTCATATATCAAGGTAAGCACACATTATAGAGTACTCCATCTAATTTGTGATTCAAAACCTATATTTAGAACTGGTTTTAAACACTATTTGAAATTGCAGTTCCATGGAATTCTAATAGATGGTAGTACATCTCTAGAATCTGATTCATTTTGTAGGTGCTTCACGACCATATAGCATACCGCTATGAAATACTGGAAGTCATAGGGAAGGGTTCATTCGGGCAAGTCATCAGAGCGTTAGACCATAAAACGGATCAACAGGTGGCGTTGAAAATCATAAGGAATAAAAAGAGGTGAGTGAAGTCTAAATAATCTTCAATAACCAAAAAATTAGAAACCTTTATTCAATATCTGGTAAGGTAATCTGTTGCTCGAATTGCAGTCCGTATACGTCGTGGCATGCATTCCACCAGGTGGCTTCTCTAAGGGAGTCTAGCATCATATTTGACTATTTTTACTTCAGAATATTTATCAGCTGGTATACTGTAGTTGGTAGACTGCGAAGCCAATCTGCCTTTTCCAACATATCCCAGACATTCTTAATTAATTGGATTCAGATCTGGAGAATTAAGCTGCAAGGGTAGATGTTGAAATTTTCGGCAATGTTCCTCGAACCATTCAGATACAATTTTTGCATGGTGGATTGTGTTGTTGTCTTGAAAGAATCCATTGCAATCCGAACAAAAATGAAGCATTGCAGGGTGAATTTGGCCCGATACGACAGAAGGGTATTCATTGGAGGTAACACAACCTTCTAACGCTACGAACGGACCCAGATAGACTCAAACTGCTAGAACCGGTATCATGATATCATGATACCGCCTCTAGCAGCTTGAACGGTGGATCCGAGACAATCTGGGCACTGGTTACATGAGGTTCACGCCAACCTTCCCATTGCTGCAAAAAAGCGTAAATCGAGATTCTTCGGACCATAGATCTTTATTCACGGTTCCAGTTTTGTCTGGACATTGGCTTCACCACTCTAGTCGAATCTCTCTATTTTTACCAAAAGAAGTGGCATTCGTATAGGCATACGACTACCAAATCAAATTCCAGATTCTTCCAATCCAACCGCATATTTCGGTTGGAAATATGCGGTTGGATTGGAATTTGGATTGGAATATCCGGTTGGATTTGGATGTTTTTAGATAATTGGTCAAAATTTGTTTGCAAATTTGCAATTCTCAATACGAAATGGAGATGCTCATCTGTTATTCTCTTTCTTTTTAAATATTTATTTGATTTCACGTGTTAAAAAATTTGCTGGCAAACGTACATTGAATACAGTGTCGAAACAGTGTTGAATACAGAGCCAAATAACAATTAGAAAGCACGACATTTAGCTTCGCGCAAGGGACTACACCCCTGCCCCAACCACGAGGAGACAGATCGTCCAATCTAGCAAAACTCCATTGGCGCATAAATTCGCCTTTCACCAAATCGAAAAATTCTTTGTCAAGGCAGAGCCCTGCCAACATTGCCCTGTACTTAAAAACTACAGGGAAAAGAATATTGAATTAGGATTGAATTTGAACGTGTCCGCAATTCTGCCCAGACACCATAGGAGGGAGTATATGATGAGAGCCTTGTCGATCAATTCGGCCCTGGAGAGATTGTGCAAGGCTCAAGGGGTAGAATTGTTCTCAGCCTGGTCTGTATTTGTTAACAGGAGAGACTGCTTCTACAGCGATGGGATACACTTAAATAGAAAGGGCGCAAGAATATTTGCTGATGGTATCGAGGCAGTGTTGGGTGGGCCGGAAAACTGCTAGATGGGGGCATACACAGACTAGAAGGTTAACAGTAGCCGCTGGCAGAGGTGAAAGTGATTCATGCACTGCTTCTATTGGAATGAGCAGCGACCTGGAAAACAAGATACAGGATATTTCAGGGACTGCTGGGAGTCATTGCGGTACAAGTAAACATGGGTTGTGTTAGGGTAGCTAAGAATAGGAACAGGTGCAGGTATACTTGGGTGAACAACAATGGTAGGAGTTTAGTAAATAAATTTGATGAATTTGAGGTATTGCTCAAAACATCAAAGGCAGATATTGTTGGGATATCAGAGACGTGGTGTCACACAGATATAAGGAAAGAAGAAATGGAATTTTGGAAGTACAATGTGTACTTCCCAGGATAGGAAGGGAGGATAGGTTATGCTGTTAGAAGAAATACATAAAATTTAAGGAAATGCACCCAGTTGACACCGGTGGACAGTGCAATGTTGAGTCTGTTTGGTGTGACATAAACACTGAGAAAGGGAAAATGAGAGTAGGTGTGTGTTATAGGCCTAATGACTCTGATGAGTACAATGAACAATTGTGCAGAGAAATAGAGTGGGCCAGTAAATCAGAATGTCTTATAATGGGGCATTTTGTGGAAGTTGATAGCTTCAATAAATTCAAGGAAGAACTAGGTAAATGCTATGGTTTCCTTCTTGTAGTACTAACCTTCTATTCTTCTTTCGTTTTCCCTTCATTGTATGCTTTTGAGATAGTTGCTTTCGATACATCAGTGGTTTCCTTTTTTTTCCAATTGTGGCTCCTGCTAAAAGTGTTCCAACAGGTGATATTTCCGAAAAAGATCACCTGTCTTCCCATTCCTGGATTGACTGAGAAGCTCCAGAAAAGCGCATTATTAATCTGATATCAATGGATTTGTGATCGTACATTTACATTCTCTTAATGCCAGTTGCAAGAAGCTTCTAAGTTTTTGGACAGTGAGTGTATTTGTAGCTTTGTAATTGAAATAAAAGTTCGTTAAAAGGTTATTCAAAGTATTATAGTTGCGTCTTTTTTCAATATTTATTATATAAAGGGGGAAACACCATATTGTATCATTTGACAAGGAACATTGAGAGATATAATCAATTTTTGGAATCACATGACTTCTACGTGGCAATACTTTACATAATATTCTCCTCGGGACTTGTGATAAATGCTCAGACAAGCCAGAGATCTATTCTGATAACTTCCAGTGAGTTCACTGTTCAGTGAACATGAATCTACCATTTATAGAAGAATAACAAAAAAACAAAGACAGAAAGTACGTATCCACAATAGTTATGTCTTTTATGCCACGAGAACTTGACATCGAAGTACAGGCGCGCGCATGCGTACCATCTAGTCTCTCAAAGTCAACCTAATTCCGATATCGAACAGAAGTGAGGAAGGTCATGGCCAAGGTTACAAGTCCAAACGTTGTCCTACAGCAAATCCACGACAAGTGAATCAATGGGACTCGGTATTTGGGGTTTCGTCCTTGTTTCGCGGAGGAAGTAATAAATTAGATTGCATTCAGGCAGAAGGCAGTTTAGAAAAAGCACCGAAGTGCATCATATTGGATGCTTCTAGAATGGAAAGGAATTAAAGTTTACACAGCAATATTGCGTACATTAGAATCTCCTTTCTTATCACATTTTTATATACCAAATACCCAATAATCACTACAATGTACACTCACTATCCAAAAATTACAAACGTTTTGTATAATTTTATAGAGTGATGGTGTCATGGCATCAGGTTTGTTGTGTTGGTACAGACAGCCTCCGCTCAAATGGTCAGAAGGTCTTGTTACCCTCAATGAATTTATTTCTGTCATATTGGACAAAATTCACCTTGCAATGTTTAATTTTTTACTTGGATTCTTTGAAGGCGACAACATGGCTATTCACCATGGCGACAACCGTGGCTATCCACCCTGCAAAAATTGTACTTGAATGGTTCGAGAAACATTTCCAACATCTGCTCTGGCTACCTATTTCTCCAGACCTAAATTCGGTTGAGAATATCTGGAATATGTTGGAAGGTCATGTTGTCTTCGATGTGTACATAATACAGCAGCTTAAAAATATCCTGATGGAAGGATGGTCAAATCCAGAGACTCCCTCAGACACCTAGTGGAATCCGTGTCACGACATGTAAGGAATGTAATTTGAGCAAAAGCTGGTCCTACCAGAAAAATTCTAATAGAAAAGCACATATTAAATTGCGAAGACATAAAATGAAGATTATATAGATTCTTAAACTTAGATTGATATACGTGGTTGAATCTGATCATTTTTTGTAACTCAAGTGGAGTATATCAGTAAAAACACAAGAAGCTGGTGCTTTGCTCAATAACTGGAGTCACTTAGTCACGAGCCATCATCAGCACTCCAATGACCAGCTTTAGAACGATGTTTTACATATTGTTCTGTATCCTCGTAGCCAAACTGAAGAATGAAACTTAATAGCTACATCCTAAAAATATCTCCAGTTTTCGCTTTGGTTTTATAAGAATAAAAGGAAATATTCTTTTTAGTCCCGCTTCAAGTTAACTGTGAGGATACATAACTGTAGACTGTCCTGGTGACTAGCACAGTGGCCGACATGGGTTCGAGTCCCGTATAAACATGAGATGAGCTTTTCATACCGTGGCTGGGTTAGTCAGTCTCTGGCGCGGATTGCATTGTTTTTTTTTCCTGGAAACTGGGGTTTTTCATCCAGGAAGCAGGCAACCTGACCTTAAAATACACTTAATTTTCAGGCAATACTCTGAAGATTCATAACTTTCGTTGCGTTGGTGCGAAATCAAAGAAAATACTCACCTTCAAAGGGAGGAATCAATTGAAAGGAACTCCCAGAATGTAAGGAGTTCTTTTATTGAAGACCATAGATCTGCTATAGCCAGTGAGTAACATTTACCAAATAAGAGGATTTATGAGAGACTGAGTTCGCTTCCTTGAATAGAGCAATCAATAAGAATCTTTGCTACGAAAATTTATTGTAAAATAGATAATATTTTATTTATACAATATGAAGTTTTCATTGATTTTCAGATTCCATCAGCAGGCGCTGGTTGAAGTAAAAATTCTGGACCATGTAACGAAGAGGGACAAAGACGGATCGCACAATGTAATTCATATGTTGGACCATTTCTATTTTCGCAATCATTTGTGTATAACTTTCGAGTTGATGGGGTGAGTCATTTCCTTAATTTGATCTTAAAACTTACCACTCGTCTTTTATTCAAATTTGTTTGAATGCGTGAGTGCAATTTTGACTGAATGGATGATTGAGAGTAAGGAGAGGAAGAGAATGAAATAAAAGATGGAAAAATAAAGCAATTCTAGTAAAAATGAACATTAAATACATAGTCAAAACAATACTGGAATCACAGCACAGAGTATTGGACAATATACCGTATCCGTGTCCATTTTAGATAATGACAGCAGCCGACTGAAGTCCAGATGTAAATTATTAACTCCGTCTTACCACCGTTTCGTTAAATGCTATGTTGCATAGTTGAGTACTCATTCATTCTCCCTATCATTGCGATAGGAAGAATGAATAAGACCTAAATCTCCAACTTCAGATGAGCTTTGAGAGTCATGGGAAGACTGGAGGTGGGCACACAAAACAGGTTGAGGCATGGCTTGATGTGCCACAAAGTGGCACTCGTGCTTGGGTAGCGCTGTTAGTATAATCATCGTCCTCCTCACACCGGGTGGAAAAGACCTGAGTTCGAATCCCATCAATGACGCCAGGAATTTATATGAGCCTTTTTCACAATATGGCTGAGTTAGTTGGTCTCAGGCGAGGGTAGTATGGTTTTATCTCCCAATAACTCAGTTTTTTTTATCCAGCAGACACAAATAGACCAGCGAACACACTCAATTTACAAAAATATTATATACGGTACAATATGGCCTAAGGAAGTGGTTTCGAAAAACAGATCTTTGTAAGCATTGGGGGTCAGTATCGTATACTACCAGCAATTTTCGTGGAAAGTTGATGATTCCTTTCTCCTTGCATTCAAAATGAACGATTGAATACGCAATCCTCTATTCGGGCTCTTCGCAGCAACGAAAAGAATACGGACGTCAACACAAACCATCTGAAATCATTTGCACAGACACAATCAAGAACATGACACTGATTGCATTTAGGCATAGAGATCATTGGTTCTAGTATCGTCAGCGAAGAGCTCGTTTCGATGGGCAACAATGCTCAACCACGTAGGAGACATCTGGTTAGCAATATGTTGGAAGATGAGGGCATCGTCCGTATAGATTGGCCTGCCTGTTTCTTCAATCTGAATATGAGTGTACATGCCTGGGATGCCCTAAGATTTTTCAGCAATTGCACAAAATTTGTGCCTGATGGCGCAACAACTGTTCGATATTTTGATTTTTATCGATGCATCTCAGGCGTAAAACATGTCCAGCAGTTTCAGAGGGTCCATGCACCATAGTAAAGTCCCTATCCGTGCACGTGCCATCCACAATGGTGACACAAACATTTCCTACAGTACTTTGCTGCTGATGAGTAGTCATGGTCCAATAAAGTCCCGGCTACTGTTCGGGACTTTATTGGACCGTTGATAATCAGTATGTCAAAAAGGTCCAGTTGCTCTGGACCTTTTTGACATACTGATTATCAACAACTACAACATGAGTCACGGATGGCTTAATATTTTCAACAACATCGTTTGCATATGCTGTGATGCCCTAATTGTTTTGACCAGTGTATGATAATATATTTTTGGGACAGCCTGTACAAGATACTCCCAAATCATTGGTTTACTTTTCTTACAGACTCAATCTCTACGAGTTAATCAAGAAAAATAATTATCAGGGATTCAGCCTTGGACTCATTCGCCGGTTTGCTTACTCATTGGTTCAGTGCGTGAGGCTTTTACATAAAGAAAACATAATTCACTGTGACCTCAAGCCAGTAAGTCTCTCTCTCTTTGATTTTCTATCCTTTTCTCTTCTGTATTGTTTTTATTATTTATTATGTAAAACTGTAAACTCAAAAATCTTATACATAAGGCCATCGTTCAAGAGAGGCCCTTGGTTTTATTCAACTAACTTTGTACCTTTACTTGACTACTCGGCTATAGTTAGTAAAACTATTTGTGTTTCCAACCATTTCTTGAAAAGTACTGGGGTCCAGACACCTTACCCAGCACAGTGCATTACTGTTTGATAAAAAAAAATTGTATTTATTATTTTATAAAATGGCTTCACTTATCTGAACAAGTTCTGTTGGGGAGGGGGAGCTGCGTTTTTTATTTATTATTTACCCTATTTCACTTTATATCCACAGGAAAACATTTTATTGAAGAGTAGAGGAAGTAGTTCCATTAAAGTGATCGATTTTGGTAGTTCCTGTTTTGCCAACCAGAGGGTGTACACATACATCCAGTCCAGATTCTATCGTTCACCCGAGGTAAGTTTAAAACCAAGCAATCGATGTTTTAGAATCGAAAATAAAATGTGTTTTATTTGTACGAGTTTCCACATATCACTACTTTACTTTCAATTTGTTTTACGTCTCCAGGGCAATTTCTTTCCTTCTTTCTTTCTGTTTCCTCCCTCGTAAATGTGAATTGCATTTGTGTTTTTAAAGTCTAATTGAATAGAAAGGATAAAATGGAACTACTTCGAGTTTATTTTCACTCGCAGGTTATATTAGGACTCCCTTATGGGCCCCCTATCGACATGTGGAGTCTGGGATGCATCCTCGCCGAATTATATACTGGTTTTCCTCTTTTTCCTGGCGAAAATGAGGCAGATCAACTGGCTTGTATCATGGAAATATTTGGACCACCTCCATCTATAGTTCTAGAAGCTGCCTCTAGGCGGCGCCTTTTCTTTGGTAAGTATGCGTTTCCCCATTATTATTTTCTTTATTATTTTTTCCTGCATTCGACCATTTTATTTCATCATAAATTCCATCAGCGGATGGTCTTTGGAAGAATGTTTCATTGCACCTGGGTGTCTTTGGACCCATCAGAGAGGATTAATTCATCTTATTAATATGCTGATAAGGATGGAATTCCTTATCAGCATTTCAATGTCCTTTATAATAAAAAATCAATGAGATAGATAAGGTGTGATCCAAAAGTTTGAGGAGTGAACTAATATTTGGGAAATGATAAAGCCTACCCACTATTTAGATGGATCTCCTTCGAAGTATCCTCCTTGACAATGTATACACTGATTCCAACGGTTATGCAACATCTGGGGGCATTCCTGGTAGCCTTCTTTTGAAATTGATAACAGTTCTTGTGTCACCTCCTGGATACTTTCCTCAGTCGTTTCAAATCTGTGACCATACGAGGGAACTTTAAGACTGGCAAACATAATTACAGGGATCGAAATCCGTTGAGTATAACAGATGGAGGACCACAATGATTCGGAATTCTTGAAAAGAAAGGACCGAGTATGCAGGGGCATTGTTATAATGCAAGTGCCAGTTCTCTGAAGTTCACCTTTCCAGCGATTTTTTCAGATGGTATTGCGCAATCGTCTTAGAACTGTTTTGTGGTATCCCTGGTTCACTGTTGACAAGTGGGCAGATTCATCGATCATCCCTAATTATATCACGAACACGAGTAATTGAATAATTGCTTTTTGAAGTTGAAGGGCAGCAAGCGCGAGGATCATCTCTGACGGATAAGCAGCCCTCTTTAAAGTAGAAGACTTTGATGATTCTAGATGAGTCACCAAACAATTTAACAATTGTCAACTCGCTACAATACCTGCAAAGATACAGTAATTCCCCGAACTTGTCGATCACACCTCGCATATTAAATGAAGCTAAAAAAAATTATTCGTATTATAAACTTTCTGGCTTTTGTGTCAATAATTTCTATGTACAATAAATCTTCAAATGTTTGTCATCCTGCAGACTCCAAGGGAAATCCGCGCACGTTGACCAATAGCAAAGGGAAAAAGAGAAAACCCAACTCAAAAACATTAGGATCTATAATCGGATGCAATGATGAAGATTTCGTCCATTTTCTCTGCAGGTGTTTAGAGTGAGTATTTCTTCTTCAATCACATTATTTTTCCATATTTTATTTCTTTTGTCCTTTTCAAAACTCTTTGGTGAATACATTCTATAAATATTTACCGCAAAAATTAATTTAAGTAAATAATTCTATCTCCCTAGTGGTCAGATTGGTAATTAATCACCCTGGTGGCCAGATTGGTAATTAATCACCCTGGTGGCCAGATTGGTAATTAATCACCCTGGTGGCCAAATTTGAAACTATTGCATTTGTTTTAAAACCGTTTCTCAATACCACCATATAATCTTTTTTTTTCACAATATAATCTTCGAGGTATAAATTTTTAATTGAATTAAAAATTGATAACTCAAAAATTAAATTCAGATTAATATTAAAATTTAAAAAAAGAAATAAATATTTCAGTAATGAAATTACTTGACATTTATGAAATTATTAATTGACTATATTTTAACAGTATCGAAGCTAGATAGAAATCTTTCTTTGCGTATTTAGTACTTAATTTGCATAATATTTTCTTAGCTGGAATCCAGAAAGACGCTTGAAACCTGAAGATGCTCACAGGCACAGGTGGTTAACTGGTCACCGACAAGATGTTCGGAGGGTAACCAGGAAGCTTCAGCCGCCTACAATCAAAGAAAGTGAAAAGGAATGCGCCAACGAAGATAAAAAAGCAAAAGAGAAAGAAAAGGAAAAGGAAAAAGAACGAAAGGCATTAATGAAAAAATGTAAACATCCAGTTAATTTCTTCAAAAGTTGCACATTTAATGATGCATTTCTATAAAAGTTTAAATTTTCTTTTGTTTCACTTATTAAATATTTTAATGAAAATATAAGAGAGGTGTAGTAAATTAATAACAATTTATTAAAAATTAAATAAAATCCAACAAAATGAACTAATTCCGAACACACAGATTGTGGGACACCTTCGTCACGAGTTGCCTTGGCACTGTATTACTCCAAATTATAAAAAATAACAATAAATAAATGTGTAAATAAAATTGTTGAAGCTAAACATCAAAAAAGAACCGGGGGTAAATAGGATCTATCCAATTATATTAAAGGATTTAGCAAAGGATATAACCTATTCGTTGTCAGGCAAAGTTAGCATGGTTTTCCCTCCCGGAATCTCTGGTTTTTCGTCCAGCAAACAGCAAATCGACACACAAAATTTAAAGACATATACAGCGCATTATGATCGACGTTGCTGATGCCCCTGAAACACAAGAACAATACCACAAAAGAGGTAATCAAACCCTTAACCGTAATTATTAGAGCACCTCTGGATTCGGGAGAAGTCCCTGAGGACTGTAGATTCATCTGAAATTCTCAAATGGGATCACAGGGTGACGTGAGTAATTACAGACCCTTTAGCTTAACTTCTGTTCCAGGATAAATAATAGGATTACTGGTTAAAGAAGTAATTCAGGACCATCTAGACAGGAATGCAGCTATACTGCAGTCACAGCGTGGATACTATGATGCAAGGAAGTGGATGAAAAAATAATTTTTATATCATATCCTTGGATTTTATGAGTGCTTTTGATACTGTTGCACATAAACGACTGTTGTACAATTTGGAGCATTGTGGCATTAAGGACAAGTATTTCGATAAAGAGACAGTTGAGCGGAGTAGACAGAGAGTGGTTACCAATGGGCTCTGTTTTGTGTACTAATTTTATTAGTGAAGTTCCCTATGGTTCGATGTTGGACCCATTGTTGTTTATCATATTTATCAATGATATTGATGAAGGTATATGAGGCTTAATGTCCAAGTTTGAGATCGATACTGTCATTACTGTTATTAATAACCCTGCCAACCTTGGCAGGGTTGTTAATAACAATTATGACAACATTCTACTCCAACTGGATCTAGATGAGTTGGGCAAATGGGCTGAGAGGTGGAAACTGAAGTTTAACATTGACAAATTCAAAGTACTGCATACGGGTAGCATTATAACCCAAGGTAACAGGGTACAGTCAGATGTGAAGTTCTCTGAGCAGTGTAGACAAGCTGCCAGGACAGTTCATGGGGTTAACGATATACAGGAATTTTTCTAGCAGGGATAAGGAGGTGATTATCTCATTGTACAAGGTAATGGTTAGACTGCATCTTGAGTACTGGTCTGGAAGTCTCACTTTAGGAAGAATGTAGGTCTGCTGTAACGGGTGCAGAGATCTGAAATTATCCTCAGCATGATTCTTGCACCCGCCATCAACGAGATTGGTGTTGGGTGATCTGATTGAGGTGATCAAATACCTCAATCAGATTCTTCTTCTCTTAGACTACTCACATGAGAGGACATAAGTTCAAATTGATGAAGGACGGTTTGAGGATAGTTTGCCATCAGCAGCCAGCAAGTAGTTGATTTCTGGAACAAACTTCCATCGGGCTACGCCAAGATTTAAAAATTTTAAGTTAATTGCAAATAATGAAATATCAATATGTTTTCTTAATTTTAATAGGATCAAACACATTGATTTTAAATTGAACAGAAATTAGGAAAATTTAACAAAAGATCTTTTCTACATTTGTTTGTTTTAATACTTTTCAGGAAATTGAAAAGCAATTTTTTGTTTATACGTTTCAGGCAATGGAAACTCAGCCACCATTCCTCGAGTGTACAAATCAGCCAAGAACAATAAACTCAAGGAAGGCAGGAAAGAATTCATTGCCAACTCTTCTCTGAGCAAAACGTCTTCGGAGGAATCCCGTAAGTAGGTCATGCACTTTATAATATGTTATTTTAGTGTGGTTGCTCATAATGTGTGGCATTTATTGTGGCTTTGTGCAATATTAGAAATACAACGTTCCTTTTTTTAATTTATTATTGCAGATTCAAATAATTGCTTTCTGTCTCTCTCATCTTCCTTCTTGAGGAAGGCTTGGAATTAATGGCCTTTGCAACTTCTAATTTTACTGAAATTAGAATGAAGCTAGAATAAACAATAACGTACCTGCATTTATTACCTTTGTGGACAATGTCCTGAAAAGTCCTGTGGTATGATAGCCCCTTTGCGGTTATAGTCCACCATTTTCCAGAGTACGTACACACAAACGCGCACACACGCATTCACGTTTTATATGTTTGGGCTTTGAGAATTATGTGCGTATATATACGTTATTTCGAAGTTGTTTCCGATAATTTTTTTATTTCTTAAAAATTCCGATTTGATATTTGAAATAATTTCATTTTTATACCGGGAAAGCAAACCGAAATAAGAACAATTTTCTCAGTTAATTTCATCAGGCAAGACATCATAATGAGTTTTCTCACCTCAACTAACTGGGCAGCACTTTCCACCCTGCCGATCGAAGAAGCCACTAATGGTCTGGCTTCCCTCCCAAACGCAATGGCAATTCAAGGAGCTTCAAAAACCATCAGAATCTCTAAATGGACAAAACCATGGTTCTCAAGAGATCTGAAGCCCGCTTTTCTGGATAAGCAACGTGCCTTTAGGAAATGGAAGAGGACTGGATCCACAAGTGATTTCATTAGCTTTAAAAAGAAAAGAGCATTTTTCCTGAAGCAATAGATACATAGCTAATAGGTTAGTTTGCGCAAAGCGGCCATTTGCAAAGCTTTGCAAAGATATTAAGGTGGATGAAAGCCTTTGCGTTGAGTGGGCCGATAATACGTTTGGTGAGAGTCATGTGAAGAAAGAATCGAATCCTCCCATCCCATTATGTGATTTGACTTCCCTGTCTACACTTAATATCACAAAGGAGAATCTGATGAAAGTAATAAACGAGTTACCGAACAAAGCTAGTGTCGGACCTGATGGATTTCCCTTGTTTATCGTTAAAATATCATGTCTTCATTGTGGATGCTCTTTTACACATCTTTAATGAAATTTTCGAACCTCGACAGTGCCCCAGATTTGGATGCACTACTGCGCCAAACCCATTCCGAAGAATTCGAGGCCAAAAACTGCGAAGGATTTTCATCCTATCTCAGTGGGATCTTCGGTCCTTAAATTTTTTGAAAAGGCAATCCTTACTCCACTTATGGAGCACCGTTTCCATCACAGACCTCACCACCTTCACACTGTGGTCCCTGGAAGATCTACTACCACCAATCTCCTTCAAACTCTCTTTCACATACTGGAAGCTTTGAATTCTCGAATTCATCTCGACATAATTGTTCTGGACGTAAAATCTGCATATGACAGGATTTCCATCACATCCTTACTTAACATAATGAATAACTACTTCAGGATCTCAGATAACCTCCTCACCGTACTCAATAAAATTTTGCAGGAAAGATGACTCCTTGTAGAGCACAATAGTCTCTCCCGTTCCTTTACTGTCTGCAGAGGGGTTCCACAAAGTGGCGTTCTGTCAGCAGCACTGTTTGCAGCAACTTTGGAACCTCATCTGGCAAATTTCAAAAACATGATATCTTACGCCGATGATTTGAAGCTCTTCATTCATTCGGATCAGCCAGAACAAGCGCTATCAGTCCAAAGAGCTGCAATAAAACAAATAAATGAGATAAACACCTTTCTGCATCCGGATGATCTTCACAAAGAGGAAAAGAATAATTCCAATGCACATCTCTATAAATGGACATCAAATAAAGAATGTCAACTCTCACAGGGACCTTGGTTTGGTGTGGGATTCGAACCTGTCTTTTCTGGAGCACTTCAAGGAAGCAAGGAACAAATTCTACGCAGCCCTTTGGTCTGCTCGACAGGAACTGGTTGGTTACGGCAATAAGAAACTAATATCTAGATTTGTTCAAACTTGTGTTGTACCCGTGGTGGCTCTCTACGCGTCGGAAATCTGGTCCTCCGCTCCTCCAACCTACTGCAGCAGTTCTTAGGGCTTGAGTATTGGCTGCTGCGATCCCTCAATAGGTCTTCAGGACATTCCCTTACTATCTCTAGGGCTATACTGCATTGGTTGCATGGAATGACCCTTGGAAACAATCGCTACTCGCAATATAATTACCCTCTCCAAGCTTATTTCGGGTAGACTAGATGCTCCCATCATCGACAGGCTCCCATCATTATACCCAAAGATAGCAGAAGAACAAATAATCACCAAACGTCTAAGATCCGACCAGCCCTCAACCAAATCAGCTCGCTCAGTCATATGTTTCCAGCAAACACTATTGATCTCCTGAACGACCTAAATATTAACCCCGAGGCGTTTTGCATGGACAAGATCTACAGATCCAAAGTCCTTGCGGAAACTTACTCAATGTTGGAATTTTAAAATAAAATAAATAAATTTTCTGTTTATACTCCGGGACGACCAAACGGTCAGAGGAGTTTACAAGATAGACAGATTACAAGAAACAGCACCGTATTCAGTAGTCACGGGCTTGAACCCCGGTCACTCAAGGCACGTGTACATATGCACCCTCGCGCCTGACCACTAGGCTACGGCGGCACTTAGATGTTTCAGGTCTCCTTCGCTTTCTGTAGGCTTCTGTGAGGACAAACTACGCTCCCCCTCCAGTTCCAGACAGCTTTCTACAACTTTCCTGCTCTCCCGCAGTGCTTCGAGGGATGCGAAATTTATTTAGAACATTTATCTCGCATATTGTCTTAGCTGCTGTAATTTATTTGATCTGTATACCTTTCCTTTTCCTTTGCTTGAATAAATAATAATAATAATAACATATTAATATTTAATAGTATTTATATACAAAGTTTTAGTTTTTATGAATTTTAAAAACTTTTTTCACTCCTCAGGGTTCACACAAGGCTTAAAAACTCACTCTTTAAAAGTTAGGTGGGCTAATCGCATGAAGTACTTAAGAAAACTTTGCAACATTATTTTTCTACCCATTTTGGCCGTATAAATCTGTTTAACGAACTGGATTTGGAAGAAATGGTATTCACGATACAGAATCCGATACATTTATCTTTTGGATAACAATTTCTATGATAATCTTATGACTACAACGTATGTAGCAACTACAGTGTTTTGCCACGCTGAGAATGTTCTGATCATTTTGATCTTGGTCATGCTAGACTGCTCCCAATTATGATGTCCTAGTGTACTTCCTTAGTGTGCTTTGTGGAACAAATCGCCTACTCCTTTCCCTAATTCTGCATTCTAGTTCATTTCAAACATGTTTAGTTGGGTAAACTTTGGTGCTTTGTGTTGGTCATTGCAGTATATTCTTTTCAAACAATGCGTTCACAATGGAAAGTGTACTGCAAGGGCAGCTTCCATAAAGATTCCTCTAAGTACGGATCATAGACTTGTCCAGAATACAAATGTAGGCTGCAGCATTCATAATTCCATGTACTGTAACCAGCGGTCTTAGTCCATAATAAGAAACATCCTCAGACCATGAAACGTTCTCCTTCACAGATGGAACAATACACTAAGCGTTCTCCAGCTATCTTCCACACCCAAATCGTCCATCAGACTGAAAAAGCATGTGGCTTGACTTATAGCTACACAGGATCGAATTCTATAGGACTACACTACAGTTGTGGTGGTGTGCATTTGTTTTTGTTATAAAATCAGCATTTCTTGAAAATTCATGGTATGCAGCTCTCAAAGTATCATGAAACATTTAGGGGTTTGCTCATAGCTGCTGTTCACAGCTCCAAACTCAGATTGCGGGTTGGACACCATTGTGTCCAAACACAGGGGTGTCCAACCCCCGGATCGATGGGCGTTCAGTTCGAAAACGGAAATTTTCAAATTGACATCTGAAAATTGGCATTTGAAAATACTCGTTTTCGGTAATATTCGATTATTTCGGTCTCAGATGTGGACAACAAGGTCCGGTCCCCCCTCCACCCACGGAAACTGGGTACAGCAAACAGGCAAATCTACCACAGAAGACACGCAATTCACGAACATAACACACTTGAGCAGATGAATGCATATTCCGGGTTGACTTTGGTGTGACATTTATTCATTTATATGTATCTTCTTTCAGTTCATATCGTGATAATATTTTATGTAATATTAATTTAAAAAATAATAAAAAGGTGTGAATCTCGCAAAGCCCCTGTTAATTAAAGATTAATGTCGGTCATTAATAGGGGACTGTATTAGTACAATTCTGAATTATATTTAGACAGAACCTTCTGAATCTGAAACCTAGCTATCCCCTCCACATCCCTTTAAAGTTCTAAGAATAAGATTCTTTCAGAAAAAAAAACAGAAACTGTGAATTAATGATTGGGAGTACCCATGGTTGTCGTGAGCGACCACAAGTAAGGATTTGCGGTTCGAACCCCTGTACTGCCACAAAAATTGCACCGCCCATTGCAAACTGTGAACAATCCTTTTTGGACCAGGGAGGTATAGTAGTTGGAAAGGCAATTTGTAACCATTGCGTATAATTTATTCAGAACTATTTTTTTAATCGATAAATAAGTGATTGAGTTAAGCTAACATATTCTTCAGTGTATGATGAATATGTTAGCTTAACTATATAACCTTCTTTTTCCTCCCCTTTCTCTTTTTAGTGTTGCTTCGTCACACAGATAGCAGCGAGGATACTCTTCAAAGGTTGAATGAACATAAAGATCCATTAGAGGACTCTGGGACCTTTCTGCCACCAATATTGTGACAAAACCATAAAGTTGGAGTCATCAAAATGTGTGTAAGAAGGCTGCTTTGCGCCAGTGGTCGTTTTATGAGGATTCCAAAACGTCGCTTTAGGCGAAGAAGAGGGTATAGTATGATAACTCCGCTTAAAAGTTAAGAATATTGAACAGAGATAGAATCGATCGTTGTACTTTTCCCTCTATAATAAACTGCTTTGCTAGAACTACGTGAAGCCAAGCCACAAGAAATGAAAAAAAAAAAAAAGAAAGTAAAATAAAAATAACATTTTCAAAGGCTTCCGTTATTTGTAAAGCAGCTAGAAAGTGGGAAGTACACATAGCAAGACCGAATTGACCAATCAAATAAAAAAAAAAAAAAGTCCAAACTATTTACAAATGGAAGGAGAAAAATCCATTTCTTATACCAAATCTTTGTCCAGCAGAAACACATCTGTGCATGCGCAGATTCCATTTTTAAAATCCTTCAGTCTGGGATTCCTCTTTCTTCCATTAGGAATTATGAAGAAATAAAAACAAAAATCTGTTCAAGGAAATTCCTTAGATCTTAAGATCTGTATAAGTCTTTCACTTTACCCTTACACCCATCCATAACCATACCCTCATCCCCCTAAAAAAAAAATTACTGAGAGTCCCAAAGTTCAGGTACCATAGAGTGGTATTTTTCAAATTTCTACTGAGGATTAGAAATACCAAAGCGTTCAGTTGTCCTGTAAAGATTTACTGTTGACAATTAGGCTTTGTGCAGAATATTTTACTTGTTTAGGTCGTAGTACAGAACTTTTTCTCGCTCATTACAGAAATATGACTGTTTAGGCGTGTCCATAGACCTGATGATGTAGATCTTAGTAAGTTTTCTTCTGAGAAATGGGCAACCTGTTTTTAATACAGCTTTGTGTCCAGATATGCCACTAAATTCAGTAAATTAAAAATAATAATTCAGTATATTCGGAACTATGTTTCATCTTTTTTATATAACAAAATAAATTATCTTTCTCTTCCGCATATTTATTTTTAAAATTTCTTTACTCATAGAATTCGTAAAAAAAAGAAATTTTAAAAATAAGATATGGATATAATAAATTGTTTATTATGTCCATATCTTATGTTTTATGTTTTTGTAAAAGTGTCGCTAGGGGCATCACAATCGCTGATCATATTAAAAGTCAACTTACTAAAACATTTTGTTTAAGTTTTGATTATTTTTTATTAAGTAGGTTATTTTTGTCTTGATTATTTTTAATTTGATTATTTTGATTACCTTTATTACCTTTTATTAAATTACAATTTTATTATTCAATTTTAAAAATAAGATATGGATATAATAACTTGTTTATGTTTTTGAAAGTGCCGCTAGGGGCATGTCAATCGCTGATTGTATTAAAAATTAAATTACTAAAACATTTTGTTTACGTTTTGATTATTTTTTATTAAGTAGGTTATTTTTGTCTTGATTATTTTGATTACCTTTATTAATTTTTATGAAATTACAATTTTATTATTAAATTTTAAAAATAAGATATGGATAATATTAACTTGTTTATGTTTTTTGAAAGTGCCGCTAGGGGCATGTCAATCGCTGATCGTATTAAAAATTAAATTACCATAACATTTTTTTTTTCCTGTTTTGATTATTTTTTATTACTTTGATTATATTTTTCTGGAAAGGGAAGAAAATATAATATTTCAGGTTCTGCTAGGGGTATAGCTTTATAGGAATTATGCAAAAAACATATTTTATAGTTCTTGGGTGATATTTAAGTGTTTATAAATTGCGAGTGAACACGTAATGATGTTTGCAGTCGCTAGATGGCACCACGATGCAAAGCCAATTTATTCAGCGTTATTTCAGAAAAAACTCTTTATTATTATTAAAAATATTAACTGTTAAACGTTAAACATATTAACCGCCATTTTGTAGAGAGTTTGGCTTCTAATAGCCTCAAATTAAATATTTATTCTGTTAGGGGAAACCAATCCAAATATTTCCTGAATATAATGGCATGTCTATGATGAAACAGCAAAATGGTTGCCAATAAAAAGTTGTCCATCAGTGTTTTTGTTATGTATATTAGACAAGTTGTGTTATCTGTCATTAGAACAGCTTTGCTACCTACAGTGATCCAATGATAGACTTAAAACTCCTCCACTCTGACATTGTTAGGTATCAATTTAATGGAGTATTCGTTTATACAGTTCCATCGTAGCAAGAGTTATAAAGACCATCAATACTGCAAAGCGTTTTATAATAATGAGGAGATACGATTTAATAGAACTGTAGGAAATGTTTGAAAACCGAGTTCGTTATTCATAATTCTTATTGTAATTTGAGCTGTAATCTTCCAGTGTACAAAATATCACTGCCTTTTATTGATATCGGCTTTAAAAACATTCTATAATCATTCTTCAGAGAGGATAAGAAAAAAATTAAGTCTAGAAAGGTGCATCCATCTAATGTCTAAATAGTGTTTTTTAATCAAATAATGCATTATTAATTTTGATTTTTATATTTTATATACATTTACCTTGTTTTTCAAGTACTATGATTCTTTTATTTATACTTAAATGCTGTTTACAAGGCGTTTTTGTTTTAGCAAATCAGTAATGGATCAAATAACCCGTTGGTCTGAAATTAGAAAAAGAAAGAAACACTCCTTAAGGCCAATTTGGTCCACAAATTATTGATTTCAAATACGTTATGTACTCCGAAGTTATATTTTTAATCTATTTTGTATTATTTAAGATATTTTCTGTTTTTTGTTTCCAGCTTCTGTAGAAATTGTAAATTTTACGGACTAGATGGCGCCATATTTATCCATTAAAAGACCTTAGTTACCTTAGTGCCATCTAAGGTAATATAACATCTCGCAGCTTATACCAATTATACATCTCTTTTTGGGAAAATTTACACCTTTAGGTCATGTTCCCTTAATGTATGTAAAAATTCTAATTACTGTAACCTCAAATTACTTCATCGGACGTTGATGTGGGTGAAGTCTTTAAGCCGCTAAGTGGTCAGGGGACGCAAGAGAGCGAAACCCATGCCAAACTATTCCCCACCCTATTGTTGTGTATTCTTAAGGAAGCAAGACCCCCTTCGTATGTAACTAACGTTTTATTGTACACTATGAAAGAGTTGTATAAATATGTTAGGCTTAGAAAAAATATCAGAGGTCAGAATATTCTTTATGGACTTAGACACATGAACAATGTGCAGTGTTCATCTCTTCAACTTCCATACTCTCTCTCTCTCTCATTAGCATAGAAAATTAGAAAAAAGATAAAATGACTGGAGACTGTTTGGAGGAAATATTTTGTAAGTTTTACACATGCCAACTTTATTACGACTTCGAGTCTTAAATATGGCAAAAGACAGAGAAAGCTTTAATTAGTAGCTTAGCGCCTTTGCGTACTCTTGTTACTAATAAACATAAAATAGCAATAATAAAATATTTATTTAAATTAATATAATAAAAATTCAAATATAATTCGAAATCATTCAAAATTAAAATAAAAAATACCGACTTAAATCAGTATTAATGCTAGTTTTATTTCAGTTTTTATTTAAATACCTATATAATAGCCTTGCATCATGATTAACTCCATCATACCACTTTGAAATAAACGCTTTTTTCTTAAGCACGAAATTATAAAGTGTCAGAACCAAAATACCATGTGCAGTCAGCGATATTTCAACCTTGAGTAGCTGTTCCTGGGACCCAACTCGTGTCCTTACAAATTTTGTAAACCTTTATATCTATTGATATCTAGACATTCTTTTCAGCTTTAACCTCCTATAATATAAATTACTATTAAAAATATAAAAGGAAAACTAAAATTTAAGCACTTTATATTGACTAATTTCATTCCTTATATTTAGCTTGTAATATCTGCTTGCATTGGCTTTAACAAAAATATTTAAATCCACAGACATATACATTACTTTATGTGGTGGTCATAATTCAGTAATCGTTGAGTGTATATTATGAAAGGCTGTCACTGATTCTCTGCTGTAGATTCCAAAATTAATAGAACATTATGTACATTCGAAGAACAGATGGATAAACCTCGCGCATTGTATTTGATATCTGTACAGTTTATAACTGGCTGATTAGAACAAAATAATTTATTTCAAAGTAGTATCAGTGAAGTTAATCTTAGCGTCAAAACAAATCTGGGTGAAAGATGGCGTCTTACAAAAGAAAAATTGGAATTAATGGTCTTAGTTTTATATTAATTTAAATTTCATTTTTTTATGAATATTTGTTTGTATACAAAACATTCTTCTGTTATAAAACTGAAATATAGGGCATATTTTGCCCAACTAGTACAAAATATGTTTTGTAAACTTAAGCTGGAACTGTATACACATATATGCGTTAAGATTAAGGCTCTGTTTTAAAAGATCACGAAACAGTATCTGGATATTTCATACTATTAAGGGTGACAAAGTGAGACCAGCTTTGACTGAACAGAAGCATTTGATGGAAATATAGCATAGAATTAAACACAAAACATTGCTTTCGAAAGAACAGGAAATCAAGCTATGCATACGAATGAGGGAATACTTCGACAGCTCAAACTTTCCTTTGAATGGAAGCTTATACGATTCTCTCAATTGGGATCAACCAATCACTAGTTCCCTCTGGGTTAAAGTAAGAACAGAAATCAGTGGATAGAATTCAGATAGCGAAGCTTCTGACATAATTCCTTCAATCAACAAGGAAATGTTTAAACTCATAGGCCGTTGGGCAAATCAAAAAGCCACGGGAGGATCTTTTTATTGACCTCGAAAAAGAAATGACACCATAATTTTCTTTAGTAACAAGAAGTAGCTAATTTAACCGAAAAGGGGCATATAAAAATTTCCACTAAAAGTTAAATTTTGAAAAATCGTAAAAGATATTTAAAGGTAAATTTTTTGAAGCTTCGCTATCTGCTAAGATATCAACATTGTAAAGTACTCAACTCTGTACAAACGGTTCGAAAGTTGCGTTTTCTTCTTTATAATACAGCAAATGTAAAATAGGTAGTTTCTAGTATTTTCTAGCGCTGTTTAACAAAGATTGTGTATTTTCAGTACTATAGCAAAATACCACAGAGAATGTATTATAGTTATATTGTCCAACAATGAACTAAACCAGCTTTTACTTTCTCTTACTCCGGCTGTTCTTGAAAGATTCATTTTTCATCCTGCGTGATGTCACTTTAATTTTATCTTAGATAATTTATTATTATCTGATACCGTAAAATAAAATTACATGAGTCAGTGTATAGCCTCGATTATGCTTAACCGTTTTTGGAAAAGTATTTTACAGTTACAAAGTGAACTCAATACAAAGTGCACTCAATTTTAGGGATAAAAATGCAATTGTTATTCTTTCTTGATGAGTTTCCTCTTAAGAGTTTCGATATTTTTTTTTGCCTGCTGTTCCCGGCCCTTAAATTGTTTATTTAAAGTAATACAAGCATTCATTGATCTCCGAGTATGTTTTTAATTTTGTGATATGGGTTCCATACAGAGGTAAATATAACATATTATGAAGTATTTATTAAGTGGTGTAATTTCTTTACTTATACACAATAATAATTCGAATGGCAGGTTTGCCAGACAGCAGCAAATTTAATAGTATGATTATGTATTTAAAAATAGAACTTGTTCCAAATAATATGATGTTATTTATCTAAAAATGCGATATTTTTTCAAATACCATGCTCATTTTCTTGTGAAAATTTCAATTTGAAAATCATTTAAAGTTCCGCATAAATAGATATTTGATAATTGAATAGTCTTTGCTTGCAACCATCTTATGTATTCAGAAAGAAACTTCAAAATATCACAATTTCAAACAGTTCAGATGGAAAAGGAAGACGTTCTTAATTAAAGATAACGTGTCGAAGAACCTGGTGATTAACAGAAGAGCATTGGATTAGCTCTCGTGGGGGGCGCAGTTAGTAAGATCGCAATCCTCCCCATACCGGTTGGAAAAAAACCTTGGGTTCGAGTCCCATCGATGACGTGGGGAATTTTTATGGGCTTTTTTACAACGTTGGTGAGTTAGTTGGTGTCAGGCAAGGGTGGCATGGTTTTTTCTCCCGGAAACTCGATTTTTCGTTCGGTAAACAGAAAATCGACCTCGGTACAGAGACAATTCACAGACAGTATACTCAGAGCAATATAGCCTTAGTCGCTGATGCCCTAAAACCCTATTACAACACCAAGCATTTGATTAATACATCACACAACTTTATATTTATTTAACTATCGCGGTTTTTTGAAAAAGAAATCGTTGTAAATAATTCTGTATATGATTATCTTAAAATATCATATCGGCCACGTATCTGGAGCATTTTGTGACCAGATAAAGCCGAACAGGCAATCATTTTCCTATTTTTCAGTACTGAAGGAAGGAAGTATCACCACCAAGATGATCCTGAGCGAGTGCAGAATATAGTGATAAGATCCATTATGTATGATTTTGTATGGCATACTAAAACTAATTCCTAAATTTAACATTTTCTCAATTGTTTTTTTCATACAGAGGATGTGCGTGGTATTTGGATATACAGAAAGTATTTGCAGCAAAACGAGAAATATTTTAAACCAATTCGCTGCTAAAAAATTATTTTCAAATTCGATATTTTCCCTTTAAGATAATTCGCTTAATTCAATGTATCATCTACATTATTTCTAAAGATATTTTCCCAGAATATCTTTAGAAATAATATATAAACAGAATTGGAATTGAAAAGGATATTAATCTAAATTTTTAACTGTAAATAAGAATACTGAAATACTCATTCCAAAGAGTGCCTAAAGCTGAAATTTCACTCTTCAAAATATTTCCTTGCTTTCCTCTGTACAGGGTTGCCAACCTTCCTAAATTTACAAAATCCATGAAAAACAACTAAAATTGGACATGCCCGTAAAGAACCCATAAAATATTTTAGAAATGACCAGGGTTTAAAGAATATTTATGCCCTGTGATAGTTTAAATCATATACTCCATAATATTTTGGAGTCACTGTCACCAAGTTTCTTACAGTAGAGTCACACGTCCATTTTTTAAATAAAAATGTGACCATTTAATGTTGGGTTATCCAAATTTATTTTATACTGCTGGTAATAATTCTTTTGTGGAGTTGGCAGCCCTATTCCTGTATTATTCACATGTTTATAGTACAACTTGGAGTTAACAAATTTAGGCTTAAAAGGAATAAACAGAAAATATTCTGTTGAACGTGTGTATGTCTTTTTTTAAACCACCAAATATATTAACTGCACTCGTGAAATTAAAAAAAGAAATAAAATATTTACTATTAAGTATCTCGAACAGAGATTTTGTTCTGTTTTACCAACGACTACTTGTAAATACACATAACCAAAGGTTTAAATACTATGTCAGTTATTTTGGCTGCGATGTACTGTGAATAATTCGAAATATTTGTAGTAATGTTTGGAAAATGGCTTTTCTTTATTTTTCTTTGTACAAGAATCTATTTGATACTATGATTTTTGTTAGCTACATCTGTAGAGATAACAACAAAAAGTTGGAAGTAATGTTTAAAGTTGTACTGAGTGCATAAATGCACATATAACTGCAATGATCTGTGTTTGCTATGCATGATGTAATCGTTGATTGCCTCAAGTTGTATAAATTATTTTAGTTGGTATTGGATTGTAAAGACGTCATTTCCATGTGTAGGCTTGTTGGCTTCCGGCCAAAGTGCCTGAATACCTCGCTTGGTTGATGTACAGAATACATTTGAATAAAATAACAAAATGAGAAACTAGTAGTAGATTGAATAACTCTCATTGATTTTCCATTGAAAAATTAAAGAACTACATCCCATTAAAGTCTTCAAAGAGTGTCATAAAAATACTTAACGTAATTCTCAAAAATATTCAAAGATTTATATTCTTTTTAAGCCCTCGCAGGTAGTAAGTATATTTGGTAGAGGTACCTTCCTCCTCAAACCTTGTAGAACAAGACCCGACTTTGAGTCCATCAATGATGTGAGGAATTTTTTGAGCTATTTTTCACAATATAGCGGAGTTAGAAGGTTTCAGGAGAGGTAAGCGTGGTTTTTTCTCCCAGAAACTTGAGTTTTTCATCCAGAAAACAGAAAACCGACCTTGGAACACACGTAATTTGCAGACCATATACACTGAGCAACATAGCGTTAGTCGCTGATCTTCCTAAAACCCTGTAACAACACTGCTCTCTGCAGGAGGGACAGTGCAGTCCTCCAGCACACTCAAGTTTTTCCATAGAATGAAAGAACGATATATTGTGATTCATGACTCTTAATTGAAAGAATTCTTCTGTTCCCCTACAGAAGCAAATTCCTATGAGCACAGTACTTGTCACTGCATATTATTCATCGAAATTTCAAAAATATTCTTGGTAATTACATACAAGTAATTACTCACAACATACAGTACATCAAACCCTGCTGAAAATGGGGCTGTGTAGCCGCAGGGCGCTCTGAATGCCCATGCTAACCACGTTTCACCAGCGACAACGCCTACAATGGGCACGCGAGCATCGAAACGACCTTGAATGATTGGAAGAAGGTCGTCTGGTCCGATGAATCGCATTTCCTGTTGCACCATGTGGACGACCGGGTGCGTGTGCGTCGTTTACCTGAGGAAATGATGGCGCCTGGATGCACCGTGGGACGAAAACAAGCCGGTGTCGGTGGTGTCATGCTTTGGGCGATGTTCTGCTGGGATACCCTGGGTCCAGTCATCCATGTTCTGGGCTCTCTGACGTCTACCATATACCTAAACATCAGCGGAGAAAGAAATCTCTGGTGCCGTTTGATCCTCAACACACTTTGTACTTTGTACCTAAACATCACTGCTGACCAGGTACACCCTTTCATGGCAACGGTCTTCCCCCTTTGGCGGCGGTGCCGTCTTTCAGCAGGATAATGCGCCATGCCAGATCGAGATTGTTCGAGACTGGTTCGCGAAACACGAGGAAGACTTCCAGGTATTGCATCCTACTGAATATCCACTAGTGGATGGACCTGGATCCCACGAGTAACTACTTAATAAAAGACGAAGCATGATCTGCACAAATGTCATACAGACCTGGACTGAAAACCTGGACAGAGATATCTTCACTCCACTCCTGGGAATACCAAATGGGGCAGCCCTGACGCCTTGGCGCCCGACTGAAGCCACCCCACATGTATGCCCTGTGGGCAAATAGGCCAGCTCCCTTGCCTGGCCTACTTTCTACCCGTCCCTGGTGGGGGATGAGGGGACAGCCCTGCTGTCACCTCCCCTTCTCGCCACCCCTTCTTTTCCTTCTGGTGGGGCATGGGCATGCCCCACTGTAAACTGGAGTTGTCTTCCCTATCGGCTCCATACTTCTATCTATCTCCCCCCCAGTCTTCAGTCTCCCTCCCCACTCTACCTGCACGCTAGTGAACGCCCCACACAACCTAAATTCCACAAGTGAAAATCAATTTCGCCCACCATTTCTTTTGACCTCCTAGCACTTCCTCCTCAACGTGATCACATTTTTATTTATTTATTTTTATTTATTTTTATTTTATTTTATTTATTTATTTTATTTTATTTTTTTTATTTTATTTTTATTTTTATTTTATTTATTTTATTTTTATTTTTTATTTTATTTATTTTATTTTTATTTTTTTTTTAGGTCCTAGCCACTGAAATCTCAGGAAATTAGGTGGCAGGACCTGCCAGAGTGAACTATATTCAAGTGGATACCTGGTCTGCCTCCACGGGGCGAAAGTGGGGCAACGTCGGGCCTCAGTAGAGGTCTGGCGGCTAAATGACCAGATGAACAACGGTACAAGGCATCACACATATACAAAGTCCATACACTTTTAAATCTCTGGCTTTTCCAGTAAACTGGTTCACATACAATGTAACCTACGCGGAGATGGGGGAAACCCCTGGTGCCGCTTGACCCTAAACACACTTTACACTTTACACTTTACACTTATTGCACTGGCCTTCAAATTCCCCAGACACCAATTTCATCGAGCATCTGTGGTTTGTGTTTGAACAGCAAATCCGATATCAGGCGTCTCAACCATGGACCTTACAGGAGTTAAAGGATCTGCTCGTTACCTGTTGGTACCAGATACCACAAGACACATTTAGAAATCTTATAGCATCCATGCCTCGCTGGGTACGAGCTATTTTGGCTGCAACTGGAGGACCATCATGTTAGGTAGGTGGTCATAATGTTTTGGCTGATCGGTGTAGTTATTTATACATTTATATATTGTTATTGACTATCTTTTATTCCATTTCAGTCTGGTGCATACTACCACAGATCAGATACTTACTAATCGGTGGAATGTATTACGACGGGAATCGAACCTAGACATTTTCCACCCGGTGTTGGGGAAGGGGGTAACGATATCACTTTGAAATTCGGTATGATTCATTGCCCTGATTTAACATTATTTATTGGACACACTGTCCAAAAAAATATGAACCTTAATTGAGTATCAAACCGGGAGGCCGTTTTCGAATAGCAGCATGCATTCTAAGAGCTGCTTTAGAGCATTTCGGTCTAATTGTATCCATTCTTCCAGTAAAATTTCGCCTAAATGAGACAAATTTAAAGAAGAAGACTTAGTTGCCGAATAGCTCTCTCCAGAATGTTCCACACACATTCACAATAGGATTAACATAAGGATACTTTGGTGTCCAGAGAAAATTTTGAAAATCCCTTTCATGTTTTCCAACCCCATTTGAAAGATTCTGGCACGATGCACTCTTGAATTTTCATCCTTAAAGTGGTCATCACCTTTGATAAAAAAAAGTGTAATATTGCATGGTGCAGTAGAATTGATACAAAATTCAGGTACTCCCTGAATAAATTGGACCATTGCTTCTTGAGGTTCTCTCCACAGTCTGCCTACTATCAGTGCAAAACAAAATGTATCGTGATTCGTCTAACCACATATCTTTCTTCCTTCGTTCCACTGTTCAATCACGACGTTCTAGGAACCACTGCAATTAGATTTTTCTGTTTCTCTCTGAAACAAGTAACTTTTAAATAGTCAAGAGACCGCCAATATACAATTTCTTCACTTTCCGGCGCATGGTACAATTGGAAATAGGACAGTTCTGCGCTTTGTTCAATTCAGATGACATATGGTGCACACTGGGTAGCCTAATTTCCTACATAGTTCTAGTTAAAGTACAATGACCTCGCTCTTCAAATATTGCTTTTCTGCCACATTTACACCTTTGAGATGTGGAAGAACACCTTGCTTTCCAGTCATTGAGAACCCTTGATACGGATGCTAGAAAACAGTTGTCCTTCATTTCTTGAATTGTGTCTTCTGCTGAATGTGCGATAACACCTTTTTCAAAGTCCATGAGATCACGCGTTTTTCCCCTTTCTGGATTGAGATTGCCGCAGTCGAAGACACTGTGAAGTCTTTATACTCATAGAGGCAACACGTGATCAACCCATTTCACGGTTACCATTAATTTGCATTTATTGGCATTTATTTGCGTTTCTTCTCTCTGTGACTCTCTTAAAACAAAGGTTCGTATTTTTCTGGCCAGTGTGTGTATAATTATAGATTCGTTCACACCATCAAATCATCAGACTGTCACCACTGCTCTCTGCCTTTGTGGGTAGTACATTTGGTATGATCTCCGTCCTCCCTAAACATCGTGGAAAAGACCTGAATTCGAGTCCTGTCGACGACTGAACGAATTCTCTTTTTTCGATGGAAGCATGGATTTTTCTCCTGGAACTTCGGATTTTAAGTCCAACAAACAGCAAATTGATCGAAGAACACGCGCAATTTACAGACAATATACACGCAGCAATATGACCTTAGCCGCTGATGCTTCTAAAACCCAACTACAACAACCACACTGCTCTCCGCAAACGGAATAGTACACTGGTGTGCAAAACTTAAGGACCCACATTATATCTAAAGGTTCCAACCACAAAATCTTTACTTAAGGTACACTTTACTTATGAGAGTAGATTCAGTCTCAGCAGTGATTCTGGACGTCAGCTAATCTGGCGAGAGGTTGGCACACGGTATCACCCAGCAAACATCACTGAAAGGGATCGATATGGCGGTCGAGGTATTCTTGTCTGGGGAGGCGTTATCTTGGATGGACGTACACAACTCCAGATACTGGAAGGCGGTACTGTAACCGGTGCACGCTACTGTACTGAGGTAATCCTTCCACATGTGCGTCTGTTCCGAGGTGCCATTGGCCCCGAGTTCGTGTTTATGGATGATAACGCCACACTCCATCGCACTGCAGCTGTTGATATGCTTCTGGAAAGTGAGGACATTGTTCGTATGGATTGGTCTGCCTGTTCTACCGATCTAAATCCCATCAAACGTATATGGAACGCTGTGGGGAGACGCCTAACAGCATGTCCACACCCACCAGAAAATGTTCACCAGCTGAAGATGGCGCTGACAGAGGAATGGACGATGTTACCGCAAGAACTTATCAACAACAGTGTTCTAAGTATAGACAGGCGGTGCAAAGCCTGCATCGACATTAGGGGTGGCCATATCTCCTACTGAAGACCACCTCTTCTTTGTTCTATCTTTGGCAGTGATGCATCTATATCATGGCAACCAGTGCTATATTGTCACTTTTGAATAAAGTCCCTCTGTACCATTTTGTTTCCGTTGTTGTTTCCTTCATCATTTCTGTACCGCACGAGGTTCCTTTGGTATGCATATCCAGGCCACTCCTATGAGAAGCTACAGGTGTAAACATGGCTGGTCCTTAAATTTTTCACACCAGTATAGATGGCAGGGCCTGCCAGAGTACTAATAATATAAACTTCTACTGGGTACCTAGCCTGCCTCCTCGTGGCAAAGTGTGGACAACTGGGGAAGGGGGGTCCAACAGGGGCTCAACAGCTAACAGGTCAGAGAAACAACATAGCATGACATAACACCCGTATACTTTTTGGAAAATCTCTGGCCTTAACAGAATTCTGTGACACAAAAACAGAGTACATGACGCGAATATAGGGGAAGCCTCTGGTTCCGTTATACCCTAAACTTTACAATTTGTCCAACCACAACATTCTCAGCACCACCACCACAAGGGAATTTTTCTATTTTTCTCTGAAACAAATAGTTTCGAATAGGCAGGAGGCTGCTAATATCCAATTTCTTCAATTCCCTGCACATGATACTGGTAGAAATGGGGCAATTTTGAGCTTAGATGAATTCAGATGGTATTTGCTGCGCACTGGATTTCCTGATTCTCTAAACCATCCTCCTTAGAGCACAACGACTTCGCTCTTGAAGTATTGTTTTTCTGCCACATTTTTGCCTTTTTAATGTGGAAGAATCGCTTGCCTTACAATCACTAAAACCTTTAAGAAAGAAGCTTTTCAGAAACCAGTTTCAATGTCTGATAGATCACGGATTTTTCGCTATTCTGGATTCAGATTAATGCAGTCGAACAGCCTGTGCAGTCTACACTCAATGAGACAACGCGTAGTCATCCCAGCTCACAGTTTCATCTATTTGCATAAATGCATTTCTTCTGTGCGTGACTATCCTAATGCAAAGGTTTGTATTTTTCTGGACAGTGCGTGTATAATTATAGATTCGTTCTCGCCATCAAATCATCCAACTGTTACCATTGCTCTTCGCAGGAGGGACAGTCCTTTTTTTAAAATATCCTCCAAAACTTCACTCCACCCTCAAGTTCCTCCATTGCGTGAAAGGAGGATACATGGTTGGGTTCCATGGTTTGGATCCATGGCTCCAAAGATTTCTTCTGTTCGCCTACAGAAGAAAATTCCTATGAACACAATACCTGTAACTATTATTTCGTCAAATTTTTAAAAATGAAACTTATTCGTGGTAATTATTACTTCAAGGTGCAAATAACACATATTTAATTCTAAGGTAACATTACAAAGACACATATATGTCTTTGTAATGTTACCTTAGAATTAAATCAGCATTTTGGACAATTACTTATATTTTTTTTAAGTAAGGGCCTTTCCGGTAGCGCAGTTATTATAACTACTGTCTTCCACACTGGGTGGTAAAGGACGCAGTTCGAATCTCGTCAATGACGTGAGGAATTTTAATGGACTTTTTCACAATGCGGCTGAGTTAGTTGGTCTCAGGAGAGGGTTCCGTGGTTTTTCCTCCCGGAAACTCGGGTTTTTTTCCAGAAAACAGAAAACGACCGGAGAATACACGAAATTACACACACAATATGCTTACACCTTATAGCCTTAGATGCTTTGGCACTTAACACAGCTTAATTTCACAGTTTTGGTGGGACCTCTGAAAGATACCATTATCAACTTTAGTATTTATGTGGATGCGGTGGGTTGAGGTGTTTGAATACTGATACTGATAATGGCTGGAGGTTGGAAAATGCGCTGCCCCCACTGGCTGGAAGACAACCGGATTAAGTTTGAATAGACGCTTCCCTGGTCTGGGTGAAAAGGTTGATACTTTCAGATGAGTCCCATTTACAGTGAGCCCAAGAAACACCGAATACGTTGGGAAGTAAATAAAAAATATATTTAAAATAGAAGAAACCTTGCAACTTTATTTATACTAAAAACTGCATTTTAATCGAAAGAAAAATAACATATGTGGTAGCCAGTGGCAGTTCATGTGCATTTGATACCAAGTAAGGATACAGTCGTCTGGGTAACGGGTACTGGTACTTGGGGTGGTTATGTCTGGTTACTATTATTGGTCGAGAAACTTCTGACTATCCTACAGGTGTTCAGGGTCGCAGCTTTGTGGAGTTTTATTCTCTGCTGTTGGCACGGTGATTGGGATGGTCATCGTTCCACGTGGCACATTTCTTTGACTTCCTCTCTTAAGTCTGTGTACTTTCTGATCTTTTCCTGGTGGGTTTTCTGGAGTTTGCTAGTGTTGGACACTGCTATGTCGATCCGGTAGGTAGCCTTTTCCATCTTTTCCCCAATGGTTATGTCTAGTCTCCTTTATTATGGCCCTAGTAGAGTTGAGAGTAGGGGTCTTTAATAAGGCCTGGGGCTCGTACTTGTAACACGGTGCGCTTTCTTTGATCAACTTGTATTTTAGCGCTAGCTTCTGATGTATTATCCTGAGACTTGGTCGTGTTTATAAGTGTGTTTCTTCTGAGTGATCACCCTGTACTCAGTAATGATATGCTGGATTGTGTCCGTGGCCAGGGAGCATCTTCAACATGACATGTCACTTTGGGGTCCTTGGTTTAGTTTGTTTAAAAAATTAAAAATCCCATTAGGTGAATAGAAAGGACATAAGACAATTACAGAATGCTAGGCAGGGTATCGAGAAATTACTGTCACACAATGTGCTGGAGCATTATTATGTAGTAATTTATGATTTTTCCTTGTTTCTTCCTTCTAAAAGCATCTCTCGAGTGCTTAACAATTTCTAAGTAGGAAATCTTATTGATAGTATGACCTCCTGATATAAATTCTTAAGGAGTTATATCTCTATTTGTCCAATCCTCTGAATAATTATAGCATAAATTTACCATTGGACTTTTGACCAAAATGATAGCGTTGATCCATCCTGAAATACTTTCAACCAGTTAGGCAATTCCTATCCGTTATTGATTTATTTTTTGCCTACTTGGCTACCTGCATCATTCTCGTCATCTGCATCATTGGCTGTCACATGCAATGAATCTGTGTGGTAGCACAGTGGTAATAATAGCTGTCCTCCTCACACTGGATGAAAAAAGTCCAGGTTGCAATCCAATCAGTGATGCAAGGAAGGAACTTTTATGGGCTTTTCTTACTCTGTCTAGTTAGTTAGTTGTCAGACATGGATTGCAAGGTTCCCTTCTCAGGAAACTCGGGATTTTTGCCCAGCAAACCATGCAAATCAATTAGAGAACACATGCAGTTGATGGAAATACACGTGGACAAGTAAGATAGCTCTTGGGTGGCTCTAATATGATAGGCTTTTGTCATGTGTAATAACAAATTGCTGATATTGGGGGTCATTAAGTCTCTTTAAAACTCCATTAGCATCTTACTCTGACTCATATTGGTTGTTTGTGATATCTGTTCTAGGGCCAGAGATTCATAACCATCTTCTTTTCGTCTTCCAAGAAATCCATGCACAATTTCTTTAATATCGATAAATGATCAGCAAGCTGCTAGCTCAGCATCTTGTAACTTTGTTTCAAATCTTTGAAGAGTTTTTATTTGAGGTCAAATGAAAATTCCTTCTTTCAGTTTTTGCATGTCTTAAATTGAGAAATCACGTATCTTAGGTAGCAGAATCCACTTCCATTTTTATACAAAGACAGCAAAATTCGTCATTAATCCAATATTTATATGTAAATGTAAAAACTATTGCATATAAATATTAGATTTGCAAATAAACAGAAGTGGTATGTTGTAGTTCAAACTTCTTCCAACAAATGGTGGTGGTACAGAGTTTGTCAAATAGTGCAACAACCAGTTTCATTAGTATTGTTAACGTTCGGTGTCACGACTTTGCAATGGAACAACGAACGAACGAATATCAAATTTTGCTTTAAACTAGGAACATCCACAACAGAAACGTATGAAATTTCAAAAACTGTTTAAGGTGAAGACATATCAAATGGTAACAGTGTGGCTGGATGGCATAAGAGGTTCAAAGGACGTGAGGATGAGAGTGACAACCAAAGAAATATGCGTCTATCAACCTCTCGAAATGAGGACACAGTAGCAGATATTCAGGAAATTAGCAGTCCAATTTTTCAACACATGATATTTGTCAAAATCATATGGCGAAAATCACGTGCTACAGGTGATTGCAACAATTATCTGGTTGAAGTGGAGGCTTGCGGTTGCAGCTGCAATACTTGGGAATGCTCTGAACACCAACGTTTGTCAGCTAGGAGGATGGTTGCCACAATGATGGGGTTGACGCGACATCCTCTGTTCCAATTAAAGGAACCGCTACAAGAGATGTGGAGCGATTCCAACCAGACATGCCGAAGGTAATGGCGGGATTAGTCAATAATCTCGACGTCGGGGCGTGGATCGATGTCGTGCTGGGTAGACCGAAGTGCTCAGCAATCGTTGAGTGATCCAATAAAATGGTACACTAATCCACTCTGCAGTAGGGAGGGAATTGGTGTTAAGCTTAACTCTTGAATCGAGGGACCGTAACTTTCTCCCTGGAAGTTGTAAACACTTTATCCCCTGAGCTTGTAAGACCCTAGAAATTTGTTGACAGGTTCGAGTAGTACAGGATAAATACAGTCGAGGTGGGCTCATCACTGTGCAGTGATTACCCCAAGGTATTTTGGCGCCCCGGGAAGAACGATTTTTCGGCACCCCCTTTACTAGGGATATATATTGTTTTCATGATTTATAAAATTTGGCACCACTTAAAGAATGGTGCCCCGGACAAGAGCCCTGCTAGTCCGTGCCTTAATCCAGCACTGTCACTGTGTGTGGCCTGTAGGTCGCATATATCCAGGGCACTAGTAGAGTATCCACATTTTTCCAGATCTGCCTTAACCTTAATAATCTCAGTGCGCCCCTCGTCTTCAGAACTGGAGTGGGTCTAGGCACGGATTGATAGGGCTGCTACGTTAATGAAACCGGGAGAAGACAGAAATTGGCTCTCTGAACAAGAAAAAGCCATCCGTTCGGCGGACGTGGATCACTTAGTGATTGCTGAGCACTTCTGGTCTACTCAGCACGACATCGATCCACACCTCGTGTTGCAGTGGTTCCTTTTACCGGAACAGAGGCTGGGATTAGTGCAACCATCCTCCTCAGAGCATTCCCAAGTATTGCAGCTACAACTTCAACCAACTAATTGTTGCAAGCACCTGTAGCACGTGATTTTCACCACGAATGACCACAATGGCACGCACATGATATTCTGTATTTTTACAATAACGTCCGAAAGCTTTTGTGTTTATTACTTTTGTTTTTGTTCCTAACCTAGTTTATTAAACGGAAACAAACAACCAGTTTGTTTAATCTGTTTTTTCCCAATGGCGCAACATTGCTACTTTAAGCTTTAAGCATGAATCCTGGGTATGTGGCCTTTTTTCACATAAGTAATATTTATTACTTATTTATTTATTACGTAATCGGAAAGAAAATCTGAATCACATCTAAAAATTAGTAATTAGCTTATATAGCATCAGCCAAAAAAAAAAAAAAAAAAACTTCTATTTCACCCATCCATTAACTCCAAATGCTTGTCTAGTTGTGCCTTGAATTTATTTATTTAAACTCTCAACTTCTACAAAAACAGATGGAAGTTTGCTCCAGCAATCAACAACCCGCTAGCTAAAGGCAAATTTCGACACATATTCTGCAACCGTCTTTTCTCAATTTGAATTAATATCCCCTCAGGAGACTAATCTGGGGAAGAGGAGTATCCCATCAGCATTGAGCTTGCTGAAACCATTCAAGGCCTCATACACCTCAATCAGATCACCTCGCAGGTGCCTAGTCTCCAGCACTCCGATTTGCAGAATTTGTCTTTCTTTGTAAGAACAATCCTTTGTTCCATTCACCAATCTCGTTGCCCTTCTCTGTACTCGTTCAAGCAGCACTACGTCCTTCCTAAAACGAGACCTCCAGACTGGTATACAATACTCAAGGTGTAGCCTGACCATTGCCTTATACAGGGGAATAATCACCTCCTTATCCCTGCTAGAAATATTCCTGTACATCGTTGACAAGACACCATAAGCTACTCTTGCAGACTGCACTGCTCAGAAAACTTCATATATGACTGCACAATTACCCGACCTGAGTGTAGTACGACACAGTTGATATTTTACTCTGGGGCTACTGCTTCCCATATGCAGTACTTTACATTTGTCAATGTTAAACTTCAGTTGCCACCTCTCAGCCAATCTGCTCAACTTTTTTAGATCCTCTTGCAGTAGCTTAGTGCAATTAACACCCCTGTCAACCTTGGTATCGTCTACAAACTTGGACATTAAACCTGATATTCCTTTATCAATATCATTGATAAATACAGAAAACAACAATGGGCTCAACACAGGCCCCTGAGGGGTCCGTGTTTTTTCTTTAAACTATCAACTTTCAAAACAGATGGAGGTATAATTCATTGGCTAAAGGCAAACTTCCACCCATTCTGCAATCGTCCTTCTTCAATTGAATTTGTGACCCCTCATGTGCATTATCTGAACATGAGGAAGAATCCTATCAGCACTGAGCTTGCTCAATTCATTCAAAGCCTTAAACCAGTAATTGTTTCATTCACCAATCTCGTTGCCCTTCTCTGTACTTGTTCCATCGACTCCATATCCTTCTGAAATGAGGCCTCCAAACCTGTATGCAACACTCAAAATGTGGCCTGCCCATTGCCTTATAAAATGGAATAATCGCTTCCTTATCCCTGTATATCATTGAGAAAAAACCCCATCAGCTGTCCTAGCAGCCTGTGTACATTGCTCAGTGAACTTCATATCTGACTTCATAATTACCCCAAGGTCTTTTTCATTTTCTACCCATCCTGAGTGTAGTAGTACCACACAGGTGGTATATTACTCTGGGATTAGTGCTAGCCATAAGCAGTACCTTGCATTTATCAATTTTTAACTTCAACTGCCATTTCTCAGCCCATCATGCCACAGTGTTCCAATGTGTAAAGTAGTCTTTTATGTGCAACAGTATCAATGGTTTTTTTTTAAATTTAAGTACACCAATGAGCGAAAACATTATGACCAGCGAGTCGTTATGCAAATCGAAGCAACTGGAGGTGAACTACGGCGAGTGCGCAGGTCGGGAAATGGTATAAAAAACACCTGATACTGAACCTCGTTAATCAGGGTTACTCTTGTTCTTCAGAGAGGAAAGGCAGCAGACTTAAGCGAGTTTGACAAAGGCCAAATTGTAATGGCCAGACGACTGGGTCAGAGCATATCCGAAACGGCACGGCTGGTGGGATGTTCACGGTCAGCCATGGTTAGAACTTACCGAAAGTGGTCCTGGAGGAGCAAAAACCCACGAACCGCCTGCGAGGTGTTGTACGACCACAGCTCATCAATGTTCAGGGTGATTGAAGGCTCTCCCAGATAGTGTGTGGCAACAGAAGGGCGACTGTGGAGCAGCTCGCCGGTAATTGGAATGCTGATGATGGGAGTAGTGTGTCACAACACAGTACATAGAACCCTCTTGAAAATGGGGCTGTGTAGCCGCAGGCCGCTCCGAGTGTCCGTGCTAACCACGGTTCACTGGCAACAGCGCCTACAATGGGCACGTGAGCATCGAAACTGGAACTTGAGTGATTGGAAAGTCATCTGGTCTGATGAATCACGTTTCCTATTGCACCATGTGCACGGCCGGGCACTGTGCGTTGTTTACATGGGGAAGTGATGGCGCCTGGATGCACCATCGGACGAAAACAAGCCAGAGGCGGCGGTGTGATGCTTAGGGCAATGTTCTGCTGGGATACCTTGGGTACAGTCATTCATGTGCCAGGCACTCTGACGTCTACTGCCTACGTAAACATCATTGATGACTAGGTACACCCTTTCATTGCAATGGTCTTCTCCTCTGGTGGTGCAGTCTTTCAGTGGGATAATGCATCATGCAACACCACCCACATTGTTCGAGACAGGTTCGCAGAACATCAGGACGACTTGTGGGTATTGCCCTGGCCTTCAAATTCCCCAGAGATCAATCCCATCGAGATTGAGGTTTTGTTCAAACAGCAACTCCGATCTGTGGTGTCTCAATCATGGGTCTTATAGGAGTTAGGATCAGCTGGTTACCTGTTGGTACCACCAGATACCACAAGACACATTTAGAAATCTTGTAACATCCAGCCTCGGTGGGTACGATCTATTTTGGCTTCATGTGGAGGACCAACATTAGGTAAGTGGTCATAATGTTTTGGCTCATTGGTATATATGATATCAAAATTAATTTTACATCCAATTCCTTTGTGACTACAATGTAGTAGCCGATCCAACTGGTCAAACAAGATTTCCCCTTAACAACCCTATGCTGTGAAATATAATTGCGGCCTTGTCTAGATGATCTTGCATTACTTTTTTTTATGAGTGACTGGATTATTTTCCCTGGAACAGAAGTTAAACTAACAAGTCTGTAATTACTCATGTCACCTTTTGATTCTCCTTTGTGAATTTGCAATATATTTGTATATCTGCAGTCAGCAAGGACTTCCCCTGAATCCAAGGATGCGCTCAAAATTATGGCTAACAGTTTCTTACCTTCTTCGCTGATTCCCTTAATATAACTTTATTGATCCCATCCACTCCAGGTGCCTTTCTTATGTTTAACTTCAACAAGTTCCCTTCCACTTTCTTTTCAGTTGTTACAAAATCATTTATCTCCCTGCTACAGCTTCATTAACTATTGGTATCCCCTTCTCTAATTCTTCATGTGTGAATGTAGATGCAAAATACTCATTCAGTTTGTCAGCAACCTGAGCAGGATCGTCAACAGTCAAACCATCGTTATCAAAGTGACTAATTTGATTCATCCCCTTTCTTCTAGAGTTTACATAAATAAAGGAGTCTGTTTTTCTTTGCTTCCTTTGCCAAACATTTCTTGTAATCTGTCTTCGTTTGCTTGACCTCCTTTGTGACTTGATTACAAACTATATTGCTCAACAAAATTAACACAACACGTAGAAAACGTATAACTTGTGGTGTAGTTCTGTTCTTTGATGAGTCCAATTTTAGTCTAGATTCTATATATTTTATCTGGATACAAGGAATTCTGTATCATCTCTCCAAAATCAGAGAAAGGGACACTTATGGTGGGGGGGGGGGGGGTAGTGTTCTCTTGTAGAATGATCAATGGCTGCATCCTTCCATGTTTTTGATAGGAGTACCGTAACTGCACAGAGGTACTGAGAACATATCTTTGAACCCTATATGCAACATTTTAGGGGTGCGGGCATATCCTCAGCCACTTGGTGAGCTAAGTTCTGTGCTTGTGGAAGAATTGGATCTGCTGCCATAGAATCTTATAGACTCCCTTATATCAAGCATAGTTCACTAGTGTCAGGCCTGTTTATCTGTTGGAGGGTATCATACACCACACTGATGTCATTTGACCATATTTTCAAGCATCTTGTATCAGCTACTGTAATGTGAACTTTTTGGTAATTATTATACAACCCTATAAATGTTCCTTATACCAATCGGAAGTTTATTGCTGTCTCCTTATTTCATAGTTATTCTATGGTACCCTATTATTCCAAATTTTGTTCCCCTTCATCGCAAGCTGAACAAGCTACTCTAGATTTTCTACACGTTCTGTTAATTTTCTCGTGTAGAAAATATTAAAAATTGTGTATTTGAAAACCAAAGGTGGTGCAATTGCACCACACTGCCAGTGCCCATGCCCTTTTCTTCTCTGCCACGAGTTTCATCCCTTCATCTCACATCCATGCCCTCATGAGTAGTGCAGTTGGTAGGATCGCCTTTCTCCCCACACCTCGTGAAAAAGACCTTAGCTTGAGTCCCATTGATGATGGGAGGATTTTTTATGGGCCTTTTTCATGGTGTTGCTCAGTTAGTGAGTCTCAGGCAAGGGTAGCATATTTTTACCCTCAGAAACTCAGGTTTTTCGTTCAACAAACAAAAAATCAACCTCAGAACACACACCCACATTTTACAGACAATATACACTGAGCTATATGGCCTTATTCACTCCTAAAACCGTACTACAATAACAGGGGCTCACATCTGGTGAGTATGGGCTTGGCACACCCAGGGTCCTGAGATGGATATCATCATTCTTCTCTTTCTTGGTGATTTCCTTCTACTTCTGATTCTTGCTCTCTCTCTCTCTCTCTCTCTCTCTCTCTCTCTCTCTTTCTTTCTTTCTTTCTTTCTCAGGGTAATTCAGAAATTTTTTTTGGCTGGTTCAGCATTAGCCTCCGGTTTCCTTGCACCATATAGCTAATAATAATAATAACCAACTGACATCCATTTAGGCTTATACCTTGAAGAGCATCTCTTAGTTGGTATGAAAAGCCTAGTAGATTCTATTATTAATTTCTTGAATGCTTTCCATTTAGAATTTTCTGATAGTAACATCATCAGTTGGTTCCATTGTATAGCATTTGAAAACTGTCCGAGACCACTGTAGACACCTTTATGAAAGCAACCGCCACTCCCTTTACCCTTGATGATAGTTTCATTTTTAAATGCCAAATCAATACACTGCCATCACTACCACCTAGTGATTCTTTTATGTGTAACTTTGCTCATTACTGCTGATAATTAGATTAAGAGTATTATTCCCTCTTGTTGCCTAACATGTTATTGTAGAAAGCAGGCATCCAGTAAATCCACAAAACTCTTGCTAGTGTGCGAGTGACCAGTCCACAAGTTCTAGTCAATATCGGGAAAATTAACATCCCACACTATAAGACATTCTGATTTCCTGGTCCACTCAATTTCTCTGTATAGTTGTTTGTTGTACTCATAAGAGTCATTAGGCCAATAACACACTCCTGCTATCATTTTTGCTTTCTTAGTGCTTATGTCACACCAAACTGATTCAACATTGCTCTGGCCAACTGTGTCAACTGGATGCACTTCCTTAGATTTCAGGCGTCACTAGTAATAATAATAAATAAACTTCCCTAAATTGTAGTAAGATATAATAGGTAAACAAAAAAACCTGTATATGTACAAATTGTGACATGGTATGAAATTAAGATTTTTGAAATCTGCACATAAAAATTCGCTACAAAAGCTGTTATACTAAGGGAGGTGAAAATCATATTGGCCAGTGTAAATCTAATACTGAAAAATGAAGTTTTTCTCATTTATTTTGTGGTACTGTATTTAAAGGTACACACACACATGTGTGTGCGTTTATATGCGTTATATTAAATTCTATAATTTTATGCCCAGTACCAATGCCCTGCTCTAGTTATAGCTCTGAGTGAAGTATTAAAATACATTTAACGTGGAGAACTCTTACAATTTCTTTTTTTTAAGTTATATACAGGGTGTCTCAAAAATATTGGTACAAACGTTTAGGGGAGGTAGGTAACATCTATAGGAATGTGAATCGCATAGGAACTCATAACCGGAACGTCACCCTAAGTCGGTACACGGCGCTGTTCATCAGCTCGTGAGAGGGAAAATTTCTGGTTTACTCATTCAAGCAGTAGTCGCCGCGTAAAGAGCATGCATCGTTATACGAACTGTGAGCTGGCAGACATGCACGCAGGAGGCGCCTCCGTAGCCAGGTGGGAAGGAGCAGCAGTGCGTAGCACATGCTTCTTGATTAGACCGGGGTTTGAGCCCGTCACCACCAAATACGGAGCATGCGGAAAGGTCAGGGAATGACCACCGCACCGGAGCAATATGGCCTTAGTTGCTAATGCTCCTAAAAACCAAATAACAACAACAACATGCACGCAGCGTATGTATTACCAGAGGGCAATGGACGAGCCGCTCAACGAGTTTATGGAAAACGCTTCCTATACAAACATGTACCGGACCACCGTTTGTTTGCGCGTGTGCATCAAAATTTGTGCGATTATGGGTCATTTAGAGGTAACAGGATAGTGCGGGCAGACCACGTTCGACGCAAACTCCCGCCAGGGAAAAAAGTGTGTTGAATGCCGTCAAGAATAATCTTACTACCAGCACACGTGCCGTTGCCTCTGCCTTAGGAGTGTCTTGTTGCAGTGTACAGCATGTCTGGCACCACGATTCCTTACACCCATGGTTCAGTTACTGCTCCCCCAAGATCATCCTGCACGTGTTGCTTTTGTGCAGTGGTTTCTCCAAGAAAGTGTTCAAGACTTGAATTTTCCAGCCTATGTTTTGTTCACGGATGAGGCTTATTTCACTCGGGAAGGCTTATTCAATCAGCACAATGCTCATGTGTGGGCTCATGACAACCCACACAGTGTGTGCCCCCATGCGGCACAACATCGCTTCGCAATAATGTGTGGGCAGGTATGGTCGGTGACTGCTTAGTCGGTCCATACCTGTTACCATCCCGCACGAACTCTGCTAAATATTGGATCTTTCTTGAACAAGTTCTACCAGGGTTACTTGACGATGTTCCAGCAAATGTGAGATGTAACATTTGGTTTTAACATGATGGGGCGCCTGCCCATTATGGGTGTGTTCGTGACCATTTGAACAGGCATTTTGGGCGTCGATGGATTGGCCATGGTGGACCTGTTGCCTGCCCCCACGCTCACCTGATTTATCGAGCCTTGATTTCTTTTTGTGGGGGGGCCCTCGATCTATCGCGTATGAATCGCCTGTGGTGACGGAAATGGATCTCATGGCGAGACTCGTCTGCACTGCTGCTACTGTCAAAGAAACTCCAGGTGTGTTCAACCGTGTCCGCCAATCCATGCTGCGTCGGTGTCACGCATGCATCGCATCTCATGGTGGAACCTTCGAGCATCTGTTGTAACATCATGAAATGCATCCATCTCGTACTCCATTGTTAATATTATGTCAAATAAATGTTTGCCACTAATTACTGTCTTGTGTCATTTCTGCTTCTTGTGCCTCTGCTACTACTTTTCCCTGACGTTTCCGGTTATGGGTTCCTATGTGATTCACATTCCTTTAGATGTTACCTACCTCGCCTAAACATTTGTACCAATATTTTTGAGACACCCTGTATATAATGACTAGTTTCAAGCAGGGACTGCATACCGCTTTCCCTAGTTACTTGGGTTTTTCACATTATACCATTGGCAAACTGACCACAGATTGAACATACAATTTGTGGATAAATATACTCATTGCCTTGTGTTTACTCAGAATACACAAATTTTGTTCCAAAATGAAGCAAGTTGAAATTTGACACATCAGATTATTCTGGATGGATTATCCTAATTTATGAAAGCAGTCAATTTTTTAAGCATTTACACCAGCAGTGTACATGGGCTAATCTTTGGATAAAAATCAATTATAATGCTCTGACTTGTCTTTTAATCAGTTGGATGATATATTTTGATTAGTACCAGAACCTTTGAATCCCTTTACTGAAGTCAGAACTAGGTGATAGATTTTGCACTCAGTCTGTATGTTGGGACATTTGTCCTCTCAAGAGGTATGTGTGGTATTTGTCATTTGTGGCATTTGTCTCAAGATGTACTGTGAAATATTCTATAGCAAAGACATCTCATAATTTAATCCTTTTTCTTGAACATTTTTAGTGATAGCAACAGATTCGTTGGTGTATAGAATTCACCAATAAGTTTCCAGATTAACTGGCAAGAAATAGGTTGAAAACAGGAAGCTTTAAAAATTTATTCTCAATTCTGACACTACTGGATAATAATATAAAAAATTATCTTTAGAAAAAAGAGCCCTGTTATCAAAAACGAAAAAAAAAAAAAAAATTTCCATCTATCCTGCTATCACTTGCCCCCTCAATTTTACAGACTTGCATGGTATCTGCTGTATGTCCAATTCTTTTTTTAATTATAAAAAATTTATCTTTTTCACAGAATTGAAAATGGCAATTTATTAATTATAATTTGCTGAACCCAGTTAAAAAGTACCAAATGAAAATAAATGAGAAAAACCAATAATAATAATTTTCATCATAATTTTCAGAATTTAAGGTTATTGATCCTCCAGATCTGGCAGATGCACTATGAACAATGGTATTTTTTTGGCAGCTGTTCTTATTTAACTGGCAAAATTAGAAGCCTGTCACTGGCATCTGACAGACAGCACATGGGAGTTGCCAAGAAGAAAGGTACATGCCTGGTATCTGTTAAAAACTGTACAAAATATTTTGTCTTATAATTCATTGCATATCAAAATGAAAATACTCTGTAACCAGTTAGAAAATACTGGTGAGCAAAAGTACATTGGATTTTACTTCATTTACAAATTTAAAAAAAAAAAAAAAAAAAAATTTTAAAAAGTGTCAGGAAAAATATTAGTGAAAGAATATTAAGCATAAATTTTTACCCCAAAACAGAGCCTTAAAAGAATTCTTTATAGCTATACTTCCATAATGGAAAAAAAAAAAAGCAATAATACAAATGAGTGGTTTTTACCAGAGGTGTTCTGCCAATTTTTAACAAGGGGCTTGCTCAAGAAGTTCATCTTTGGGTAGTCCCCAGTTTTGTGCTGGTAAATTTTTAACAACCGGTTTGCTAAAAAAAAACAAGACCTTAAGAAGAATCAGCCCAGGCAAAATTAAGCGGATGTTTGTTTCAAATAATATTCCTGTAAAATTGCTAGCAGAGATAATCCCTACACAGGCTGACCTATAGGAAAGGAAGTGCAAAGCATGCCAAAATAACACACTGCAGCTGGATTTCCATGTCACCATACACAAGCTTATTGCCCAAATGCTGCTAGCCATCGTGGATTGAACTGTGTGCCACTCTACAGTTTATAGCCATTGTCCGTTTAACAACCAGCCTGCAAAATTCTTGAAAATTTAACAATCTGCTCATGTGAGCTGGCTCCAGCACACCACTGGTCATCCCTGATTAAAATAGTCTGCTACCTTTTATCAAACTAATTTTTTAATGATGGGCTTGGATAATCTCAAAAAATGGGCAGACTGGCCGTAGTTGGCCTCCGTGGCTCTCAACAGCCACTTTTTTTCATCAGTAAAACTCTATACATGCTAATGGCCTTGGCAGTGATCACTACCTGGCCCAGTCTGGCCCCATGCCCAAACTCCTACCTTTTAACATACTTCAGGAATAGTAAACTTTTCAGATTTTCAAAAGTTCACACGTTTCTCTCTGGGTTCATTGATGCTGTATACATCTGGTAGCAGGTTAACCTGAATATTACTTAACATGATAATGCACTTTACATCTTAATTGTTTTGGTATAAGTCACAGATCTTGTAAGTGCACCAAGGGTTCTAAACAAAGCCATAGAGAATTGAGCCCCTCCCAAGATGTGTTTCTTGGTATATTTCTAATTCATTCTGACTTTGCCCGCCCCATACTATCGTTTGCATTTTTTTGCACAATATTTTAGTACAGTATTGAATGAATTGTAGGTGTGTGTTATGAGAATATAAGGGAAAAAAATACAAATACTGATTACATTTTCAATCTTTATTGCCACCACTATTCAGCACAGCATAGACACTTTGTTCTAGAATATATACAAATACAAATGATATGTGTACAGAAACAGCGGTGTGCAGTAGAGAATTATGAGGTATCTACGGTGGCCTCAGGCAACACCGGCCAGTATGACAAACTACAGAAAAAACATAATGGCAGTGCTCTAAAATATCTCATTTGGCACTTGAACAGACTATGTAGTGCTGTGCAACTAGATGCTTGTTAAAGATAAACTCCTCAAAATAAAAATCCTACAGACATTCTTCAGTTAATCTCTGAAATCAAAAATTTCATGGCGGGCAGAGTTTTTTAAATTTTTTCTTTATTATATTTCATAATTTTTTCCTTAATTAAATTTAAATGATTATAGAGAAAAACAAATTATAACAACAGTATAAATATGCAGCACAATTCAACTCTTTCTTGGTATTTCAGATTTTAGTGACAGATCACAAGTTAATTAATTTCAGTAATTAATCACGTCATTAATCAATTGTACATATCTTAATTACAAAATTTATATTACATTCTATAAATGGGATTTACCAAGGGTTTACAAAGGATATACCTTTAAACTTGGAAGGGATATTAATAGTTCCAATAAAGAATCCAAACTTTGTCTCATTAAATAGTGGTAGAGATAAGGGTGATTTCTTATTCGAAAACAATGAAAAACTAATAATATCACAAATTACAACAGAATGTTTCACATTATGAAAGTTTGTCATCACTGCTTTGTAAACATTGTTATAAGTAGAAACATACACCATTAATTACCAATAAATTATTTCCATGTGGAAGACAGTTTTTTATGCACCAAAAGTTTAGTCCTTTGAAAACATCAAGGTCAAGTTTCAGCATCATTCTGGCAAAATAAACTATAAAAGTTAATCAAATCAATTAAATAACAACAGACCAACAATGGTGGTGAACTGCCATGGACCGAAAACCACCATTTTAAGATATTTTAACCTTTGTTACTTGCACCTTCAGTTTTAAAAAAGATACATGTGTGACATCTGCGTGATTCTTTTTTTTTGTTTCAATTATAAAAAATTAATAAAAAATTGATTTTCAACAATTAATTGTTTGGCAGATTGTACTCAATTGAAAAACAGCAATCTGTTATCTTCTGATCAACTTGCTATATCCAATTAAGAAACATCAAGGTCGCTGATCCCCATATTGAAACCTAGATGCTCGCATGGTGTCAGTCAGATGCAACGTGAATATCCGTATTTTTGATTCATGTTAGCCAGCAAAATCAAAGCTCTATGGCAAGATTAGATACCTGTTGCTGGCATTTCACAGATATCATGTGGGAATGGGAGTTGCCTAGAAGAAAGGTAGATGCTTTTGCTCACCTAGTGTCTGTTAAATGCCAAACAAAAATTTAGTCTTGCAATTCATAGTAAATTGAAATTAAAACAGGAAATGCTGTATAACCAGTTAGAGAATATTGGTGGGTAAAGGTACATGGCAGGATTTGATTTCATTTACACAATTTAAAAAAAGTGGTGCCTGTCAGACAGCATGTTAGCAGCAGAAGGTTAAAAGTTAATTAAAATATACATATGCATATATGTTAGCAATTCTGTTGTTAATTCTCTGCATTATATAATACCCCCAAAACAAAACATCAGGAACGGTTTACCAGCTGGCCCTTTCCGCCCACGCAAAAGGAGTGTAACTGTAGCCTCTTATGACATATGTTTGAGCAGCCAATGTAGACAAGTGGCCAGACAAAGTGCAGAAGCAAATGCATTTTGAGTGGACCGTGGTTTAGGCCCACATGACTACTAAATACAGTTAACAATTGTATTCATTGTCAAAATAATTAATGCAAACTCCTCTAACCTAGTGATTGTGCTAGAATATAAACAAGAACTTTTTTTTATTTGGTAAAATGGATGTAGAGCTGCTGGAACAAGTACAGAGAAGGGCAATGAGATTGGTGAATGGAACAAAGAGTTGCTGTTACCAAAGCTTAAGATCTGCAAATTGCAGTGTTTGGAGTCTAGGCACCTGCGAGGTGATCTAGTTGAGGTGTATAAGGCATTGAATGGTGCGAGAAAGTTCAATGCTGATGGGATTCTTCCTCTTGGTGAGATTACTCACCCGAGGGGACATAAATTCAAGTTGAGGAAATACAATTGTAGAATAGATGTGCAGAAATTTGCCTTTTAGCCAGCAGGTGGTTGATAGTTAGAACAAACTTCCATCTGCCATAGTGGAGGTCAACAACTTAAATAAGTCCAAGGCAGAACTAGACAATCATTTGGAGTGAATGGATAGTGAAATGGGAAGGTTTTTTTTTTTTTTCCCACTGATGCTATATAACCTTGCTTTGTTGCATCATATGCCTCTGCTAATGCTGAAATTGTAATTGTACATTAAAAAATAGCTGACTCTTTGTTGCTATTATTAACAAATGGAATGAATTAATCACTGAACATAAATGAAACGAAAAATATAATTTTATATTTTGAGTTATGGAGGGTGAGAAGTTAACCCCTGAATTTTGGTGATTTTGATTGTTTTTCACACATTCAACAATAAATTAAAAAAAAAAAAAAAACAACCAAAAAAAATACACCTATTTCTAATCAACTGTAAACGCAAGTTGAGACAAATGTTTGGGATGCAGATACAATATTCTGTTATGTGTTTGAATATGCATGAAAGCAGAATAAACATATATCTACAAATATGCATGTTCAAGAAGGAATCTGATAAAATTCAGGGTTGAATCCTTGAATGATTTTAAACAATAAAAGTTCAAAATTCATATCATCAACGTGGATCCAATTCTGAACAGATATAGAGCTATGGCTGTTTGAATTTTAAAAATGGCTATGGAGTTTTGAATGGTAAAATAAAATAAAAATATAATTAATAAAAGGGGAACTGTTTTGAATTCAGGTTATTGCAATATTAAAACAGCCCCGTGCAACTTTTCTATATGGGTTAAATCCACGCAAACATAAGTTGTTTCCAATCAAAGTTTTATTCTAGCCTACTGCTTGGCTGCTTGTTTAGATTTGATACACTCACTGCTCAACCTCTTACCGCCATTCACCACTCGACACCATAGGGCTACCTGCTGTCTGATGATAGAACCAAAAGTTCCGAAACTGGTCACAGCAGTGCTTCGGTTTTAAATGGACAATGGATTTGCCTAATGGGTGATGTTATCTAATTAAAAATGATATTAGTTACTTTAAGTTGACTATGTGGACAGTTGTAGTAGTTTCTAAAGAGAACATGCCCAAGCACTGTCACCATCACTGGAGAGACCACAGCATCCACTGATGGTTAACTGCAAAAGTTAACATGGAGACGCATTAGTTTATAAGATGTTTCAAATATTATAATAAAAACAAAAATAAATAAGAATAAACAGACAGTAATAAGTATATCAAGTAAAATGTTTATCCCTATTATATATGTGGCTTGTTATTGTTATTTTGGATTTTAGGAGCATTAGCAACTAAGGCCATATTGCTCCGGGAATATGCGGTGGTCATTCCCTTGACCTTTCCGCATCCTCCGTATTTGGTAGTGACGGGCTCGAACCCCAGTCTAATCAAGAAACGTGTGCTACGCACTGCTCCTTCCCACCTGGCTACGGAGACGCCTATATATGTGGCTTGCTTATTCTTTTTTTTTTTTTTTTATTATTTTTTACCATTCAAAACTCTACACCATTTTTAAAATTCAAAATAGTCATATCTCTGTAACTGGTCAGAATTGGACCCATACTGACATGAACTTTTTTGTTGTTTAAAATTACTAGAGGAATCAACTTCTGGAGTTCGGCAGATTCTTCCTTGGACATCCCTGTATGTACAAGTAGTAGTCTGTTGTTAACAATGAGAACCAGCTAAAAAAACATGACACCTCCCATTTCATCTATTCATCCTGCCAATAGTTTGTCCAGTCCCTTGAATTTATTTTTCCCTTGTCCCTTGAATTTATTTATTTTCCAAACTTCCACAACAACAGATGGAAGTTTGGAAACAATCGACAAACCGGCCATCGGCTAAAGGCGTACATCTATTCCGCAACCATCTTTCCTCAATTTGAATTTTTATCCCTCATGTGGTCTGAACTGCATCATGACCACTGATGCCCAGGGATATTCAAGTTTACATATATTTTGCCAATCATTGAACAACAAAAACCAAGAAACCACACTAGATGAATAGTCAAGCATGAGAATATGGAAGCACAAGTGTTACAATGGGCCATGGTTCTAGGTGCATTATTGTTAAAAACAGTTAATAATTGCATTCCTTATTTAAATGATTAATTTTAAAATCCTCTGATCTTGTAGTTGTGCTAGAGCATGAACAAAATTCATTTTATTTATATTCTTTTGCATTTATAGTGATGAATATACTACACTTATGACACATCTCTTTGTATAATGTGTTATCAACAAACAATAAAGATAATTTTTGTGTATCCTACGCATTCTGTTTTAAAAATAGAATGAAAAAGCTACTAAAACATTAACATGTATTTTAATGACTTTATAAATAAATCTGTTTGTTGTAACCTAAGCAAAAGCACATGCACTGTCTCCCATGCCATTCAAATCATACATCTATAGTGATGAAGAAAAGAATCGGTGACATTATGAATACTCGTGACAAAATAGTGTTGGCTGTTGGACAATGCAGTACGAAGAAATGTTTAAAAGTTTAGCATAACAGTTCCTTTCAGGATGTAATGAGAAACATTCTGCAATATGAAGATAACCATAACACATAAATGCTAATCTTTGTATTTCTATCAGTTGTATATTTTGATATATACAAATTTTTCAACATTCTGAAATAAGAACAAAAAAAAAAAATAAAATAAAATAAAAAATACCCTGTATTCAGATTTGAAGCCAAATGGGAAAACTAAAAGATTAGTATAAATAGGAAAAAGGATATTATAAACAAAATACCCCAGGGCACGGGTTCCCAAACTGCAATAAACTAGTGCAAAATCATATGAGAACTTATCAAAAATGACCATTTAGAATTTGCTGATGGTAACATCATCACTTGGTTCCACTGTATAGCATTTAAAAACTGTCCGAGACGACTGTAGACACCTTTATGAAAGTAACCGGAGATATTTATTAAAGGATTAATAAATAGAACCTTTATGCAATGCCATGAATGTTCTATTTATTGAACATTCATGCTCAATGTCAATAAAGAAAAGGAAAAAATGCTTGTCATTTAAAACAAATACAGAACAAAGTGAAACGTGAGCCAGACCTTTTTTATTTTTTAAATTAACAAAGTTACTCTATATGTAAAAAGTCATATTCAATGAAAAAAACCTCATCTCTTTCCTCCTAAGCATATATAAATTTGAAGCCACTTTTTTGACGTTTATTTTTAAACTCAAAATCCTTAAGTTTACAAAAATAAAAACAAAAATGCTTTGTAGATTTCAACTACAGTAATACTCAAAATTCTGCATTTTTGATGCAGTGGTACAAAAAAAAATTTGAGAACCACTGTGCCAGGGTATTCTCATTATTTCATTGATTACATAGATACTATTGTGTTAACAAAAATTTTCGAATCAAAGTTTTTATTAACACAGTAGTATCTATGTTAACAAAAACTTTGATTCAAAATATGATAAGCAAACCTCGACACTGAAATTATATCTTATTAAGCATTTCTTAGCGATATTAAAAACAAGTTTGAAATTCAAACTTATCACAAATAGTTTGATAGGATCAAAATTCATAAACAGCCACAAAGGAACAATTAAACATATAAATAAGTATTGGAGAATGCAATTATATAGCTGCAAATGTACAAGATGTCTTCCTTGACTGAGCTAATAAGTAACTTCTTAAATGAATCCAAGGATGCTATCATCGAAGCCACTAGGCTTTTTATACCAACTAAAAGATACAGTTCAGGCATTGACCTAATGAGACTTGTAGCAGTGAACAAAAATGCATGGGATACATATATTATCAGGTGATACAGATGACTTCAGTAGATATAAACTAGTCTGCAATCAAGTCATAATGGAGGTTGAGCAAGCTAAGGAGGATTGTGTAAAGTCTCTGGCAAACCATGTAAAGAAAAGCAGTGTAAACCTCTTTACTTATGTAAACAGTAGAAGGAAAGGATTGAACCATACCAGTCCACTAGATATGAAATATTAACTGTTGATTTTCCTGCTTAGGTTGCAGACAAACCAAATGGGTATTTTGCATCTATATTCAATATGAGATATTTTTCAGGGATGGGGATGCCAGAAGTGAGTCAAATTCTGGTTGGAACTGAATAAATTTGTGGTAACTGAGGAGAAAGTAGAGGAGATATTGTTGAAGCTAAACATTAAAAAGGCATCTGGGGAGGATGGGATCTACCCAGTTATATTAGAGGCAGAAAATGAAGTAAGCAAACCCTTAGCCATGATTATGAGAGCATCCCTGGATTCGGGGAAGGTCCCTTTTAATTGGAGATGTGTAAATGTATCCCCAATTCAAAAAGGGGAATCAAAGGAAGATATGACTAATTACAGACTTGTTAGCTTGACTTCTGTTCAAAGGAAAATAATGGACTTGGTGGTTAAAGAAGTAATGCAGGATAATCTAGACAGGAATACAATATACTACAGTCACAGAATGAATTTGTTAAGGGACAGTCTTGTCTGACCAATCTGATTGGATACTTTAAGAGTAACAAAGAAACTAGATGTGAAAAATAATTTTGGCATCATATACTTAGATTTCAGAAAGGCTTTTGATACTGTTGTGTATCAAAGACTACTATACAAATTGGAGCACTGTTGCATTAACGGCAAGTTGCTGCAATGGATAAAGGGATGGTTGAGAGGGATAAGACAGTGGTTATAAATGGATACTGCTCTTCTTGGACTGTTATTAGCAGAGTTCTCCAGGATTCAGTGCTGGGCCCATTGTTGTTTTCTATATTTATTAATGATATTGATGAAAGCATATATATCAGATTAATTTCTAAGTTTGTATATGATATGAAGTCTGGAAGGGTAGTTAATTACAGTAATCAGGGTATGTTATTGCAATGAGATCTACACAAATTAGGCAGATGGGCTGAGAAGTGGCAATTGAAGCACAATATTGACAAATGCAAAGTACTTCATATGGGGAGCCATAATCCCAGATTAATATACCAGCCATATGGTACCACACTCAGATCAGCATAGAATGAAAAAGACCTGAGGGTAATTGTCTGATATTAAGTTCACTGTGCAGTACAGACAGGCTGCCAGAACAGTGCCTAGGATTTTTTTCAATGATATAAAGGAATTTTGCTAGCAGGGATAATCAGGTGATTATCCCATTGTATAAGGCAATGGTTAGGACACATCTTGAGTACTGCAAATGCGTCTGGAAGCTTCATTTTAGGAAGGATGTGGAAATGTTGGAATGGATGCAGACAAGAGCACCAAGATTGGTGGGAAGGGCAAAAGGCTACTCTTATTAGGAAAGGCTTCAGTTTTGCAAATTGAATCTGAAGGGAAGGCACCTGCAAGGAGAGATCTGATTGGTGTATTTAAAGCCTTCAATGGATTTAGTAAGCTCACTGCTGATGAAATCCTTCCTCTTGCTCACACTACACACAAGAGAGGTCCTAAATTCAAATTGAGGAAGACTAGTTGCAGGTAAAATGTGAATAAATTTGCCTCCAGTCAGAGATTGATTGATCGTTGGAACAAATTTCCATGGGTGTTGTAGAGGTGGGTAGTTTACATAAATTCAAGGGGGAACTAGAAAAACTATTAGAGAGGATGTACAAGTGAAATGGGAAGTTAGTTTTTTTTTTAGCTTATGCTGCATAAGCTTGTGTTCTTGCATCATTTGTCTTTACTACTGCTAACAATATTTTAATTAGATTCCTTATCACTAGTCTTTTATGTTTTCCGATAAACTAACCCATTGTAATAATTGAATTTCACTATTATTTGAGCCATAAGATAGTACAAAATATTTATTGTCTGTGGTTTTTTTTTTTTTCCAAATATGTTTTTCAGAATGCGTCCAGCTTGATAGGCATCAAAAATCATCCTGGTTTTCTGGTAATGATATCATTAGAAAAGACAAAATGTTTTAAAATTTCTATTTCATTATTGGTGTGTTCAACACCAGTTTTGCATGCTGGTGCTGAGCAACCAATAGTGCGGAATTATCTGCTTATTGTTATTTAGTTTCTATTATTTTATTATTTTTATCATTCAAAATGCCAAAGCTTTTTAAATTTAAAAATACAAGCATCATAGCCAGTAAAGAAAGCAGAGGAAACTGTGGCTTAAATTTCTTCATGCTAATAATTATTCTTGTTCAGTTACACATTCCAAAGTAGAACAATGGGGGGGGGGGTGAAGAATCAGTAAGATAAATTTCTTCACTCAAAAAAATTTTGGAAAAGACTGGTTTTCTCTCAAGCCGACCAGGCTAGCCGGGTGGGTAAAGTGCCTGCCTGGCAACCCAAAGGTCGTGGGTTCGATTCCCGCCTCGGGCTTGGATCAAAGTACTGCAAAAAAAACCTTGGGAGGTGCATTATGGCCACAGAAGCCTATGCGCCAACAACTACCAAAAAAAAACTGGTTTTCTCTCTTCCAATACTGAATTGAACTGCTCCATTCCAAAGTTTGGTACAATTTTTTTTAATCATTCAATTCTCCTTCCTCAATTGAATTTCTGCACATATTCCTATTTCAGAGTCTTGCAGAGCAGTTCACTGGTGGTGTTTGTTGTAGTCAAATCGTAGTGGAAAAGCATGTTTACAAAAAAGGAAGTGTTTCTGTATTTTTGAGATAAGACTACAAGTGAAAAAAAGCTCCTCAAGAGAGCACAAAAACAATGCAGTTCAGTTTTATAGCTATGTGCTTAAGTTATTACTGTGTGCTGAATTTCTGATTTTGATCTATAAGTACCATAAGAGTTGTAAACAGTGTCTGCGATTAAAATGCACACTATACAAAACTACTGAAATGTTAACATTCAATATTTTGTATAAGGAATTTTGAAAGACAATTATTCTGGGCATTTGGATGTCACATGTTGTAGTTTGGAGTAACTCCTGGTCCAAAAAATATAGAGGTTAACAATTATCAATAGATTTTAATCTTGGAACTAAAATTTTTGTTAAGCAAGTTGCATTCTCCAATATCTATAGAGGTGAAATGGATTTTATTTTTTGAAAATATAATATACTGAAAAGGAATACAAACATGCATACATTCCAATGAAAGACGTGATATTAAAAAAATATTAAATTTTAATCTACAAGGCAAAAAACTTCCATTAAAGTGTAAAAATGTATATTGAGAATTTTTCAGAAAAACAAATATGGCAAAAATCAATTCATTTTCATGTTAAATTTTCTATATCTTTAGTAGTAGCATATATATAAAATATGTACTGTATAGGGTGTTTCAATAGGATGTTAAAATATTATGGAACATAGGGACATTGTAGGATAAAAAATAGGAAACACGTAGTAATATAAATGTGTCCAATTCTGAATAGTTATGGAGCTAGTTCTTTTCGCATTTTAAAAGATGGTTGTAGAATTTTGAAGGTAAAAATAAATAACAAGCAGACTATATATGTGGCGTGAATAAACATTTCACTAGATACACATAATAAAACGATGCCATGTCACCTACTTCGGTGGTTCACTATGTACTAATATGATGCAAATGCACTAAAAAAAATAAATAAATTTTCTGTTTATACTCCAGGATGACCACACGGTCAGAGGAGTTCACAAGGTAGAGAGAATACAACAGCACCCGGGGCCCTGACCACTTGGCTACGGTGGCCGTCCGTTTAATGAATCTTTCTATAGTTTGAGGCTCGTCCAAAACCCGTCTTGGGTACAAATCTGCTTATTTTTTTATTATTTTTTGCAATTCCAAACCACATAAATTTTTTTTTTTTTTTTTAATTTCAGACATCTACAGCTCCATAACCTTCAGAATTGGACACATTTATATGAATTTTTTTACTTGTTTTGATACACAGAAATACTCCTATAATTTTGTCGGTATAATTTAAAAACACACTACACGTATATATATAATTTTCTATATCTTTAGTAGTACCATATATATATATATTTTTTTTATAATTTTCCTTCTTTCGGTGTATATTCCAAAATATTATTTTTCAATTTGTGAATCAGTTTTATTAATTTGCCTTCAGAAGGTAAAACACCTGGCAACATTTCTCAGCAATACCTTTGCTATCATTTAGAACTAATACATAAACATTTAAAAAATTTTACAGGAACACTAATATACAGAAATGACTATTTGGAAGACCACTGTCATCCAGGGCTTAGAATATATGTGAACATACTGGAATGCTATTCTGTTTTACCATACACACTCATAATGTCAGGTGTAATATACTTGATTTTTAAAACTGAAAGTTTGTTAACAAGCATTCTTTTTCACAAAATTTTCCATTTCAAGCCCTGCATCATCTCTATTTAACTAAGAACAGTTTCTGTACCTTAATTTGTTTGTTGGAATTAAAGTTAAACAGGAAAAATTGATACTGAATACATAACTTAAATCAGAAAATTCAATTAATTTATATGGCTTTCTTGAGCCATTCTGTTGTCCAGGGCAGCCTCTTGGCTGTGGCACCATTTATGGATCTGCTTGTCTTGGGTGTCATTTAGGTTTATGATTTCTATCACTAGTGCTGGGCAGGAGGATAACCCACATATATATCAGGATATAAGAAAACTTTAGTATAAAACAGAGCTACGATGCTCAATACATTCTACATTGTATTTCAACATTTGTAGAAGAATAAGAGAAATTAACCTCAATATGATACAAGAACCTTCCATATGACACTCTCAAGAAATTAAAACAAATATAAAATTAACACAAAAAGATTACAGTAATAAAATCAATTAAAAAAAAATTTTAAAGAATCTTGAAAACTTAAATTTACAAGGAAGGAAAATCATTTTTCAAAATTTATGTTAAAATTAATTTTTTTTGATTTTATTACCGTAATCTTTTTGCATTAATTTTATATTGGTTTTAATTTCTGGAGAGTGTCATACAGAAGGTTCTACGTATCATATTGAGGTAAATTTCTCTTATTCTTCTACAAATAAGAAAACTTTAGGGAAGCAATAATACTACAATACTGTATTACTACTTCTCTAAAGTTGCAAAAAGTTTGACAAGCAAAACTTTTGATGAGTGCAAGTTTTATTCTGTCTTTCTTTTTTATTTCTCTTACAGATCTATAAAAAATTGGAATGTCTACAGCTAGATTTAAACAGTTTTGAGCCAGCATCTTAAACTTATAACTCCTTAACACTGCTTATTACTAATGATATGACAATGCAGAATTAGAAATAAAAGTCAAAGACAAATGTGCTTCTTTGATGAAATCCAAGTCAAAATTATATTAAGTGAATAGATGTATAAACTCAAAAGCAATTAACTAATTACAATCTCATTTTTGATGAGTTTGTTTTATTTTATACCATATCCTTGCATGGGATTCAGAACGTAGTTCCATTTTAAAATTTAAACCATTATTCTAATTTTGGCTACCAAAGAACCATGTTGATTCATATATATATATACAGAGACACAGTCACCTATTGCTTAATACAATGTAAACAATGATGGCAGCATCTAATGTCAGGACTGCATCCTGGGCTTGATCAGTTTCTGTTTACAAAAATGAGCTATATGCTAGTACAGCCATATATTAATATGCTACACTAGCCTTATATTAATGTACACAAATATGTATTTATCCATATATTGATATATACAATACAACATCATGGATATAATAATATATATATATATATAACTTTTTTCTCTTCTTCATTAATGACTTTTTAATCTTCTTACACTCTTTGTCAAGTGTAATACTTTGATTTTCAAAACCAATCACAAAAAGCTTGACACACCAAACAATTATTAGTAGCATATCTATTGATATGTGTATATTACAATGATAGATTTGCCTGTTTAACATTCACTTATAATTACTTATATGCTGTTTGAATCTTTATGTAATATGCAAATGATATGTACTTTACAAATGACATTCAACACACACACACACACACACTGGCTGTTTCAGACCTATATGCAGTTCTTAAGATTTATGCCTGTATTTTCTTTTATATAGTTCTTCTGTCTTTCATAATCTTATAGCCGCTCGAGTCTTTTAAGTTGATTTAAAATTTAGACTGATCACTAAGTGACAACCTAACACACAAACATATATATAATTTCCAATAATTTACAATTCAGAAAAAAATCTAAACTTTAAGATGTGCATCCTCCCTGAATTCTAGCTTTCCCCTTTTAATTTCAGTCTACTAACTAGGATTGGTTGCCTAGTTTCTGTCCTATATGGGCTTTTTTTGATAATATGGGATTTATGTTACAACTGGAAAGAAAGCTTAACACATTCACTTACATATCAGGGCAGTTTTTATCTATATGGTAAAAAAAAAATTCAAATTTAAGAACCATTTTCTTCCAGTTGTTGGACAAAAAATTAAGGTTTTTTTTCCCTTCTTTTGTCTGGCAACCCTTGCCCAAGGGCAATTAATTTGGCTAACTAACTTTAGCATGTATATAAGACTTCAATGCCAGGCTTTTTTCACTCAATTAAAGTCAAAGTGTGTACATACCTATAAACTTTTCTAAATTGGACAAACTTATACTGACATTTCAGGGTATTATCCAGGACTATGTGAATTAGTATATCGGTTAAGCTACAAGAGGTTTCATTTATATAAATGCATCCAGGAATGATATACAGAACATTAGCTTCAAGCATTTTTATTATAAATATTTAAGTTATTCCTCTGACAAAACCTTAACTAAATATTTTTAAATATTTAGCTTAATAAATATTTTGTTTAACTTTGAATGCATCTATCTTACTTTTTGGCCACCGTGTATCTAAACTGTGTATACATACTGACCCAAACAAAAATTGAAAACCTTGTGGAAAAAAGGAAGGGGACAAGATGTTACTACAGTTTTATTCAAGTAACAGGAACCCTAGAAAGTATGAACAAGAATTAATTTACATATCATAACAATAACATTTCTGCTGATTTGGAATATATAGACACTAAAAAGAGAGATAAATAAAAAGAAAAAGTAGAAAATGAATAGCCAAAAATTTAAAGAAAATTCTGCATTAATATTTTCTAGTTTCCTCAATAAACCACTCTGGCACATGTATATAGTCTAAAGACTATATACATAATAATTTAATATAATAAACTTTACTTTAACTAAATAAGAGATGGGAAAAAGAAAAGGATATCAAAATTTAACAAAAAAAAAAAAAGTAACAAAAACTTCTGATTATCAATTGCTGATACTTTATTTATTATAAATTTTATGATGTAAGAACTAACTTCTAGGTAGATTAATTTATTTCAGTTTATAGTATCCAACCATTATTTATCCTCATCGATAAACCAAAATAATTTTAAACTATTAGGCAGCCAAAAAAAAAAAAAAAAAGCAGATTCAATTATTTGATGAACAGAGAAATGCTAATGGGTAACTTTTCTGTTTATCAAGTAACTGATAAACAGAGAAATACTAATCAGTTAACAACTTAAGTTGCATTTGAAATTAAACTCTAAAATAATTTTAGCACAGTGACGCCTTTAAAATTTTCAATGAATCCATAACTCTTCTCAATGAAAATTTTTTCATCTTTAATTTCATAATCTAAGTGGTCAAATGAGTTTATTTTCATATTCCAACCTTCAAAAGCTCACAGTGTTGTCACATGTAATTATTTCTGAATAAATTTTTTTTCTGGTAATTAATTTTACTACTGCCTTAAATAAAAATTATACATTCATAGTTATTGTAATTTACTTCTTACATTTTATTACTCTTCTAATCACTTTCTTAGAGCAGTTCACACAGACAACCTTCTCTAACAAAAAGCAAAATGAAAATCAAACTTTCCTGGTAACAAAGTTTAGAATTTTAGTGTGTCAAGAAACACAAAACCTCAATAGGTTTATACCTTCCTCACCATGGCAAGCAAGCCCAGTTACTGGCTGCCACTAGTGCAAGCCAAGTGGAATGGAAATCTACCCAGAGGCCATTTTGACTAAGTTTATTGCTACTGAATCATCATTAGTTTCCTTAAACGGCCTAGAAATATATCTTATATATTAAATATATTTGTGTGGGGAATCAAAATATTCCAATGATGGGTTCAACTTAAGTAAAATAAGTTGTTTTTAGCTAAAATTTACAGGAAATGGAAACAAAGATATCAAAGAAATCAGTTTGATAGAATTTTTAAAAATACAGGGCAAGTCAAAAGTAGCTTCACAACTTTAAAAGTTTGTAAATGTGCTCGCTACAGTCAACGTTTGCTAACAATGGTAAAATGTGCTCGCTATAGTCAACGTTTGCTAACAATGGTAAAATTAGGTTGGGTGAAAATCAGAATTTGGTGTTCATTTATTATTAATTGCTGAAGTAGTAACCTGCAGCATAAACAGAAAAAATACAATGCATTTTTTGGATACAAGAAATGAAGCCAGAGATGAAAGTTAAGTGAAAATTTTACACACAGTTTGCAAAAACTCTACTGAGTGAACATTCAAATCTGCAACTGGCATAAGATTTTCACAGCCAAAAAGTAAATAAACTGTTCAGAATGTGTGGAAAATCAATGTATTGAGCTAGCACAGAACTTGGTATATATATCACAAAAAACAGCATGGAGAGTGCTGCATAAGCAGCTGCATCTAAAAACATACAGGTTGCTGATGGTGCAAGCCATTATGGTTGATAACAAGATCAGACATTACATCTGTTTAAATGTTTTGTCTTTGGTGATGTGTGTGTTCCATGCCACAAGCAAGGCAACACAAAAAATTGCAGAAGGGTGTACTGTACAGCCAGTTCTTCTTCACAGAAAACACAGTCATGTATCCCAGTCCCGAAACATACAGAGAATTATTTAAACTTGCTAATTGCTCAGGCTGATCCCAGTAACAATATGATCTTCCAATGAGATGATGCACCCTTTCCCAACTTCCAAAAGAATGTTTGAGGCTGCTTGAATTTCATTTTTCAGGTTAATGGGGAGGGCATTCAGATCTAATTCTGTGACCAGCTTGCTCACTGGATCCCATATCACCAGACTTCTTTTTATGGAGTTACATTAAGGAACTCCATAAGTTAAAAACATATAAGGCTTCCCCTTGCCAACTGATGTAAATAATTTGAAGAGAAGGATCACTGCAAAGACCAACACAGTTGGGCTGGCCATGGTTCAGTGGTTGGTGTTGCACGGTCACAAGTAACGAAGTTGTTGGTTGAAGCCCATATGCTACCATGAAAATTGTACAGCCCATTGTGAACTGTAATACCAGAAAAATTGTGGTTGCTCTTAATTCCATGTATATACAGACACAATGAATATATAAACTCTTCCATCCTTGGGCATTACAAAAATAAAATAAATTTATTAATTTATATTTAGTAACTTCTAGCCTATACCTGTGATGGGATATTGTAGTAGCAGTAATGGTTTTTGTGATAAAGATCTTTATTTATTTTTACACCAGACATAGTATAGCACATCTGGCAAGAGGTTGACTATTGATGGAACATATGCAACATTAATGCTGGAAGTCATATCGAACTGTAACCCTGGAATAAAACTGGAATAAAATTAGTTTGCACTAATTTTATTCCAGTACAGTTGTTCTATGTAAACATAATAAAAAGTTATAAGGCACCAGCACCAAATGTGTGAAATTACTTTTGACATACCCTACATATATATATATATATATATATATATATATATATTTTTGCCAATATTCTGGTGAAGCTGTTTTATCAATTATACATCATCACTCTGTTGTTGTGATTATGTAACATTTCTTTCTTTCTTTCTTTTTTTTGTTTTAAATGGAAGCTCTAAACAGGATTTTGTTATTGCAAAACTGTAAAACTAGGATAAAATTTTCAGAGTACAATAATGATTAACAACTGATTAATATGATTTGGATATTTTGAAGCTTTTGTTGTATATATCATTTCATTATTATTATTATTTCATCAATTGAAGATCCTATTGCTAGTTTATTCTTTGTGGCACAATACTGGTTGTGAAACTAGCTTCTTGTTTGAAAAGCTTTGAGTCTGATTCCTATTTCTGGACTAGAGTGATTATTCTTGTCAGTGCCAGAAGGAACATCCAGAGAAAGAGATTTTCAAGAGATAGTCAAGTTAGCTTTGGGTAGAGATTGGAAGGTTTTCCTCATAATAACTTGTACTTTTCATTCACAAAACAGGCAAACCAACCATCTAATAACAGCAGTTTAGAAATTCAATATACTGATGCCTCAAAGACTCAGCATTGCTCTTAACAAACCTAACCCTAGTACTAATGTGACTGTCCGCCAATCACTAACCTTGAATTCCAAAACTATTTTCATTTGCTTGTTTTTCAAAATCATCATGAGCTAAAGCTCTCATCTTTACATATTGATGAAAGGCCACACATTTATAAACTTCCAAAATATTTCTTTATATGATTATAATTTACACAAAAAATACAAACATTCAAAAACTGAAAGTACGAACTGATGGACATTCTTTATTAATCTATCTCAGTTAACAAACTGAGTAGGCCCTTGATTATCTGAAATGGGTGGGAATGAGATTAACATGGATATTGAAATTTTTGTATAACAAACTCAGTCTTTTTTGCCTTTTTTATAAGGATCATTGTGCAGTATTCATTATGTACAGTAACTTCAAACTGAATCTGATTTGCTTAGCCAGCCTAGTGCAATTTATTCTTGTCAGTGCCAGCAGGACCTTCTACAGAGAGATTTTTGAGTGGTATCTGAGTGGGTCTTGGGTAGAGTTGGAAGGTTTTTCTAATGACAACTTGTACTTTTCATTCACAAAACAGGAAACTTGACAGAACAATGCCAACAGTTAACAGATCTGATATAATGATGCTTGAAGACCTTATTATAGACTTCTATCCTTGAAGTTTTTATTAAGCAAACTTCAGTACATGTAAAACAAAACATATGTTAAGTAATTATAAATCGGTTTCTGGGGTTTGATACCTTAGATATTTCAAAGCTTGTTGGAAAGAGTTTAAATTGTGTCACATTCCTATGTTAGGCAGTTGTTTGAGATATCCAATGATTGATTTGCATACTTTCATAGTTTGAGTTTTTGCCACAAGGTTCAGAATGACTATTATTTTTTATATCATTTTATATCTGGCAGCAAAAACCATGGCGCAATTATGCAAATTTAGCATTGAGCACATGCCTAATATGGGAATATTCAAAAATTTTAATTCTTTCCAACAAGTACTTTGAGAGACAAAGCCTCACACACCAGAAGTTATTTTATAATTACCCTATGGATGTGCTAAATTAATACATTTGTAATTTTATTCTATCTTATGGCATTTAATAAAATAATTTAAAAACATAAAGAAGTTCTAAACATGCCATTTGATATCTGGTTGATAAATGCTGTTTTTTAAATGAAATGAAAAGCATTCAAGTTGTTACACTTCCCAAAAATGTTTTCCAAATTGCTAAGACAGTCATTGCTAATATTTGTGTGTGCTAGATAAACTTTTGATAAAAAAAACCACATTTAATCTTGTTTTTGTTGCCAAATATTAGCATTCCATTTATCATTTTCTGATTTCAGCACAATGTTGTGCTGAAATCAGAAAACTCATCAAGGAAACTCATGCGCCCATGCAGTGTCACAAACAATTACAACAACAGTGCTATTGACTTGCACAAGATATACAAATCCTAGCTTAGCCATGCATTCTATAGTTCATCCTGCACAAATATTTTTAATTTCAGTTCTTTTTAGCTTTGACTACTTGGCTTAGTTAACAGAAATTCAAATAATCAAGGTCCTAACTATAACCACCTCTTTCTTCCTGATTACACGCATACTCTTCTAATCAAGGTCCTACTATAACCACCTCTTTCTTCCTGATTACATGCATACTCTTCAGGTAAGAAGCATAATTTTCTTAAGTGGTTCACCATATTACACTGATTCAAAGTTTCCCAAGTTTGATAGTTGAAAACTAAGTATATCAGCCACTGCAGACATTTGTCTCCTGGTTAGGTTGCACTATATCAATATCAAAAGTGCTTTTTATTTGTAGGTATACTTATTTATGCAGAAAGTGTTTAACTAATTTATGATCAGATATTTCTCATATAGTTTCTCTTCAGATTCTAAGGACTGTTGTGGATGATTTGCTGTATAAAGACAAAGTGAAATTTTTTGGCCTTCCTTGTTATTTAACATTTATTAAATAACAAGTTATTCAGTATTATTTAATGATTATTAAGGTAACTTAAATAGTGATATTCAGTTTGTAATAATTTTAATTTATAAGTTAATGTGAAATGTGTACTGAAATAAAGATGTAATCTGTAACTTAATTTCCTTGCTCATGTATGTAATTAGATTAAAATCTTTGAGTCTGATTGAGTATACTGCTATTTACCGGTATGTCAATTATCGGAAATGTTGATTATCCCAACCAGCAAAAAACTGGCAAATAGCACCAGCCCCATTGTGCATATATTAGTTTTACATCTATAAAATATTGGTGAAAATACACCATAGGGAACTCATAATGAAAAAGTACAGAAGTAGTGTAAAGGCATCGATTTAATTGTATCTCATATTGTGACTACCTTCACAACGAGTTACCATGTATTGCACTACTTCGAATAAGTAACGCTTCACTAATAGAGAGGACTATTGTTACTTATTATTTATTTTTTTTGCCTGAGCAAGATTTGTTCAATGAAAAACCAGAAATTGAAGTATGGAGGGGGATATGATAGGCCAACAAGCCTTGAAATGGTGCTGTCTGGGTGGTGGTAGTGCCCACTGAGAATAAGTAATAATAGTCTTCTCTATTAGTGAAGCGCTACTTATTCAAAGTAGTGCAATACATGGTAACTTGTGAAAATCTATGCCTTTACACACTACACTTCTGTAGTTTTTCATTATGAGTTCACTATGGTCTATTTACACCAATATTTTATAGGGTATTTCAAACTCATAATATATTATGCTTTCAGCATTTGCACTTTATTTAAGTATTAGATTTACATGTAAAATGATTTTAACAATAAAGATTTAACATAAATGTGACATGTTTATATTCTCTTTTAAGATCAGTGATGAAAGAGTTTTTAAAATACTGTGCAATAGTCACGTTTTAAGTGACTATCATTACATTGTAATTTATTTATAACATGGGAGTGTTTGTTGGTGTAAGGAATTCTGTTTCCTTGAAACAGGTGCACAGGATGAGAAATTCTGCTTCCACAATAACTTGGATTACATAATATATTGAATATCATGACCAAGGATAGCTATATTTATATTCTTGTTTGATCCTTTGTAAAGTTTTTTTAAAAATTCATTTTAAGTAAGGCAAAGTTAAGTGGTCATCAGTTGCATCCCTAAGAGGGTAACACATCTGGTTACATAGCATTTATCTGACACCATTTTTTTTAATTAAAAAAAATAAATTTTTAGCTTTTAATTTATTTAATTATCATTTATTAATTATGATTTCAATTTTTCCCCTATAATACCCCCCTCCATACTCTGGTTTTTCATTGAACAAATCTTGCTCAGGCAAAAAAAAAAATAAATTAATTAAAAAATATACACAACAGTTACCAAGAACAAAATTACAACATGCCATTGGTACTACTTATATATTACCTGTAATTCATACCCTAACCAATTTTCAGAATGGGCAAAGGAGCAAATCATGATAGCTGTATTGGAGTGCTTTTTGTACAATACAGCTTTCAAATAAACAAATAATTAACCACTTAACTCTAGTATGAACCAAAAATCAAAAAATACTGTGAGCACAAATGCAAACTTTGGCTGCTGTCACTGAAGCAACCAAAGCATTTTCAAAATATGGATTTAACAACAGTTTAAATTAAAATAAATACAGTTGTATTTCTAAAATTATGTATTTTCATGATATGATTGCCTAAATAGGTCCTACACCTTCATGCAATACCTGCTACGACTTGAAGAGAAACTATAAGAGAAATAATTGATGACATCCTTTTGTGAATACCTTTTACATATACACACAAAAAAATAAAATGCCAATACTAACAAGGTATGATATTCATATTCTGCAGTGATGATATCCTTCTATACAGGGTGTGTCATAACATGTGAGCCATACTTCAGAATGGATTCAGGACAAGAAACATGAAAAAAAGTTTATACAAACATATTCTTGAAATTGCTTTGTTTCTGAGTTACAGCCCGTTTTCTGTGCATATGCCACATTATAGAAGCATAGGTAGGTAGGTGAAAAAGTTGATTACTATTCTGGTTGTGGCGTGCATACTCTGAATTTATTTTTAAATGTTATTTTACTGTTCTTGTGCAAAAAGGGCAGGAAATGATTTGGAAACCTTTCTGCATACAGACACCTTGCTGTGGCCATGTTACTTACACTCAACAAGTCCATACATGATACATATGTTGATAATTTTTTGGTTTGAATAAGCTTCTATTCTCACCTCATATGCATGCTATCACTTAATATCACAAACATTTTTAAGTTTTCTTTTTTCAGTGCTTGCTATCATTAAAACTTAAAAAAAAAAAAAAAAAAATTAACTTTTTTTGTGTTATTAAGTGATAGCGTGCATATGAAGTGAGAATGAAGGCTTATTGAAGCCAAAAAATTACCAACATGCATCAAATGAATGAACTTGAGTGTAAGTTACACTCAACTCAGCAAGGTGTCTATATGCAGAAAAGTTTCTGAATCATTGTCTGCCAGATAAGAACCTTTCAGAGAATAAATGGGTACCTTTGAGATACAGGATCATTCAACAAGTGAGTTTCAGATAGTGGTAGATCAATCAGCACCAGAACTGTTATATTAGAGGAATAGGACATGAAACCCATGTGTCATTTTTATATTAACTTTTTTTTTTTTTTTTTTAGTTTTAATATTCTGAATCAATTCTGAAAGTATGGCTCACATGTTATGAAATGCCAGGTATATATTTAAACATAAGTACACTCTTTGCATGCCTTAACTAAAACTGAAGTGCAAGCAAAGAACCAACTGATATTTTGACATACAGTATTTAGCACCAGAACCTACTATACAGTAGGATTGAAAAATTGAAACAAATATTTTCTTATAATTTTATTTTCAACAATTATTTACTGAAACATCACTAGAACTGGTAATCTGTTATTGATTAAGACTATACAATATTAGAGATAATGAACATAAAATAGTATATAGTTATGTTCTTGCTGGGCTTTGGATTAATGTAAATAGAACAGTATAAGTTGACACTAAGGACATCTTCAATTAACTTATTTCTAAATGTTTATTAGGTAATTTATCGCTTAACTTTGAATTATGAAGTACCAAATGAGGATACAAAACTCAATCCATTGCATATAATTCAAAGAGAAACAAAAGAAAATTTATTAGAATCACGAGACATAACTTTTACCAGATGATAAGGATAATTCTACAAAGGATATTATTCCCAAGATATAGAAGAGAAACACCTTTCAAACGTATACTTCCAAATAATAATTCAAAGCAAAAATAACGTTAATTCCTACTTTTAGGAGGAACAGCTTTGAATTCCAATCAAATGATTGGAATTCAAAGTATTAATAGGGAATTTTATTTTGAATTCAATCTATAAATAAGGTTATTTCTATAAGCCCTATAAAGATGGTTTGAATCATTTAATCTCCTTGTTATTTATAATCTGAACTGGTTGTTTGGAAGTATACGCAGAGTTACAAATTACCAGAAAAAAATGAAAGCGTACCGTTCTATAAAAAGTCAATGCAATCTGGAATATGTGAACAAACCTATTGTAAAAACCACAAAAAGAATAAAAATTATCGAAACTGTTCCTAATTTTCTGAAATTAAAATATACAAGGCATTTGTAAATCGGTGCTTGTCATATATCTGCTTTGTTATCAATAACTTGTAGTAATAGTAACAAAATGATCATTTAAAAGCCTTCCTAAATGCAAAATATTATTCATTTTCACAGATTAACAAGAAAATAAGTTTTTATAACTTCTTATTGGAAGTCAAAGTATAAACAGTGATTTACTGATATACTTCTGTTACACAGACATTGGTTATTTATATGTAAGAAGAAGCCAGATTACTTCCTGAGCAAAAATATAAATGGAAAGTCCATTATTTGATTAGCTATACTTTTCAATGTCTAATATACTAAAGTTAGGGAGAAATTGGACCCAAGCCATTAGCACTGACTAGAAGCTTCAATAACTTGCACCCAAACATTCCATTTTGTCTTTTTATACTGTTATCACGTATTCAACTTTTCTCTGTGTGAAATAAATAGTACAAATATTAGTCCAAGAGTCACTTCCTGCAGCCCTCAGCTCTGCTTAGAGAGATGTACAGCCCTTTTATCTGTAGGCAAACAGGATTGTTGACAAAAACTATGCCACTCCTGCTAACTCTGCCTAGTTAGCTAAATTATAACAGCAATGCTATAATTAAAATATCAGAATATATCAGGGCAATTTGAAAAATCTCTTTGCCAGTATTCACCATTAGATAACCAGGCAGGTTCCTTTGTAACTGGATTCTGTCCCTGTTTGAACCACCTGTGAATAAGACAATAAGTATTAGAAGGATTAAAATCATTTTATAGCTAACTTCATACATTACTTTTGAATATCTTTCTTAATTTGTAATATCTACATAATTGTCATATACAGAGAATATTCCAGTTTAAATTGATATTTACAGTAAACACAATATGAAGAATTGATTTTGATATCACAGAACACAGTAAATTTTGGAAATTATGTGATTAATATTAGCAACTTCCTGAAACAGTACTTAACAAGAAAGTATACATGACAGAGTAATGTTTCTAATGAGAAGATTTTACGAAATTGCTGGTGAAGTTCAAGTACTGTAAGAATTTTGCATAAAATTCAATTACAATGAATCCGTCAAACTCTGCACCCCATATATTCAGAGTCTTTCCTCATTTTTATTGCTGTTCTTTATACTGATATTTATGGATACAGAACTATTTATAGGTTTATATAAGCCTGTATGAGAGTTTCAAAATTCTCACTTTTATTGTTGAAAGCTTATTATTATGAAAGTAAAATTTTCTGTTCTTGTAGTAGCTTGCTATCTGATCTTGCAATCTCTACTCAGTTGAATGGCCCTGATTGGATACAAAATTAAAAAATATACTTAATAATAGAAGTCCTGTTATCCAAAAAAATTTATCGGATTACTTCACTTCCAACACAAGAAGTATTAAAAATTGAAGCGAAAACCAAAACTAGACAAAAATCAATACACAGCATATATGTTATCCACAGTAGTATATCACATGGAGAAATCTGATCAATGATGTAGATTGAAAATGAAAACCATACTGGAGGAATATGAAAATTCATAGTGACATAATTCTAAGAAGTATTTGAATATATATAATTTTTCAGTTTGTTTATTATCATAATATAAATTATGATAATAAATAAACTGAAAATCATATACATTCAAATTATATATTATTATTACTATAGTAATTTATTATTATTTTGTTGCTTACGGTCAACCAGGATGCCATTGCCTTTGGCATTAGTCCCTTTACCCAAATACAGTTTTAGATGTGATGCCCTCAATGGACACTTCCATGATCATTTCTTAAGGTTGGAACTTGTGGATTGGTTTGCACTCACACAGTAGCAAAACTTTTCCGAATTTACTGGATAAAGGAACCACTGATGTGAGATTTCCTTAAAGATATATGAAAGGCATTTGAAAAGTTGTGGCTTGAGTATGAAAGTGTAGTGGTACAGTATTAAAAATTTCTGTACTTAATGTATAACACTTCAAATAGTAACCCACCAAGTTTCATGCAGTTTCAGTAACATTTTTTTTAAATTAAAGGTTCTAAAGTCAACAAACTTTGTGCGAATGAGGAAAGGTGGACAAAATCAGTCGCCGTGCAATCATCCAATATTTGTTATGTTATTTGGTTTTTAGGAGCATTAGCAACTAAGGCCATATTGCTCCAAGGATATGCGGTGGTCATGGGCTCAAACCGCGGTCTAATCAAGAAGCATGTGCTACACACTGCCACTCCTGCCCAACTGGCTACGGAGGCGCCAACCAATATTTGTGAAAAGGTACTAGTCCCAAAAGCAATTCAAGAGGATATGATTACAACATTGGGGATGCCTCTTCCTCTTCCATGGTTAAGAAGTGGGTAGTAGAATTTAACTGAGGGAGGGAGAGCCTGGAAAATGACCAGTGCTGTGGAAGGCCAGCAATGTCCACTACTCCAGAAGTTGAAGCGTGCATGATCTGATGATGAGTGATCAACGAGTGACAGTTTCATACATTGCCTTCTTTGAATATAATTGGATAGGTTTAATCAGCCATGGGTGCCTTATTTACTTTTAGTTTTCACAATTTCTATTTTTCTCTTTCTTCTCATTTATCGCAAAATAATTTGGCCCCTCTTACTACTTGGTGTATGTCTGTTATCCCCATCCATAATCTTCATCTTTGTCCTTGTAGTATTACTGTGAGTTCTGAAATAGACAGTGAATGGATTTTAACAAGTTGAGGTACATTTTTACCATAAGAAAAGAATTCTTTTCTACTTTTCTTTGCATTCTTAGCAAAACTTCCATCTAATGTTGTGAAAGTGGATAATTTGAATAAATTTAAGGAAGGATTAGATAAGTTGTTAGATGGGATGCATAGATGATGTGGGTGTTTTTTTTTTAATTATGCTGAATAAGCAATTCTTCTGTACATCATTTACTGTTACTAATACCAACATTAATTTAGGAAGAGTTTTTGAAAGGTCAATAACGTGACTTCTTTTTTTGAGAACAGTTAATTAAAACCCTCCTCTCACAAACTTGCTCCACTCTTTGTCACATAGATGTTCAGTTTCTGCTAAATATCTTTTCCAAGGATATTTCCTGGACACTGTTTTTCCAAAATGGCATCTGTAATTCTACTTCTATGTTCAAGAGTAGTCCAAACATGTACCTCAACTAATTAAAATCCATTCACTGTCTATTTCAGAACTCACAGAAACATCTTTTTTTCTTCCTCATTTATCTTTTCTACTTTTGTTCTTTGAAACAACCTTCCTTCACATGTATTTTCCAAAAATTAAAACATTAAAAGTCCTCATAACTTTAATATTTGGGGTTATCATTAAAAAAAAACAAAAAAAAAAAAAAAAAACATGAAACTTATAATACCATCATCAATATCATGAAAATTAGAAACAACAAGGGTCCTAGTACAGAACCCTGAGATAGACCACTCACAATACTGGGAACTGTGTCAAAAGCCTTTTTAACATCTAAATAAATTACAGTATATCAAAGATATTACTTGCATCTAGTTTCTTTGTGGCTATCTCATAATACCTTATAAGGTTCATCAGATAAGTTCACCCTTTAACAAAATCATGTTTGATTCTTATAATATTGTGACTATTAAGATCACCCTGAACAACATCCTTAATCATATAAATATATAATTTTTTCTGACACAAAAGTCAGAATTACATGCATAGCTATAATTACCGAACTCATTCTTACAATGATCTTTATGTATAGGAGAGATATTTACACATTTCCAATCTTCTGGAAATTCATTTGAGTCTACGTGTATGATGTCTCCATTATTATTTGATTGGTTATTTGTGCCTCCTTTGCTTTTTAATTCCTTGATACCACTTCTAAAAAGTTCACATTTTTTTTGAACAGTGATATTGTTAATATTATTTTAAATTCTCTGCTTTAATATAATTTCTTTCACATTGACTGCTCAACCCTCCAATTATTTATAACTTATCATTAGCATATCTTGTAGAAGGTAGGTTTCACATAAATAAAAGATCTGGCAAAACTACAGATTTAGTTATGAATCCTTATTGTATTTTTTGATTCACCTTGGTTCCCATGCAATTTTCTTCTTCTTTCTTTGCTTTCTCGCATCTCTTTGTTTTTCTTCTAGCCGATTCTTTTCACTAGCAGCACCATCTAGATGAAGAAAACATTAATTTTTCTTTTAAGACGATTTCATTCTTACTACTGTTATAGGAAAATAATCATTTTTATTTGATTAAAGCAATATCTGTCAACATAAAAGAATATTTACTACAAAAATTAATTTATTTTCCTTTATAATAACAACTTTAATTTATTGCAACAAGAAAAGCAAAAATGTTTAGATATGCATTATGCAAATTGCCAGGCAATATCAGTAAGTTTTCAGTTCACACTTTACTTACAAAAAAAATCTATGTAAAAATGAATTTCACACACTTTCGTTGGATACTCACGATGATGAATTTCAAGAAGTTTAGTTCATATTACTAACGATCGAAATAGAAAAGAAATTAAAATTCTGACAGTAAAAATGACAACTATCTAAAAATTCCAACAACTCATGAAATCACTGTGGGATCTCCCCCCTCCCTTTTTGTAACAATATAATCCATGGGTACCGGCAGCATGGTGCAAGGTGGTGCAAGTGAACCACAATTTTTACACAATTTTTAATAGTTTCATTAATTTATTGACTTAATGTGTCAATAAATTAATGCAGATGCTACAAAAAAAACTAAAATATTAATTTAAGTTTTTTTTTAATCTGCACAGTCAAACTTAACTTAAGATAGTGTATGTATTCAAAAATTTAGTGAACAAAAAATTTATTCCCACAAGCACCACCCTTAAAATATCCTAATGGTGCCCATGGGTCCATCCCACACAGATTCATTCAAAATCAGATACTTTAACAACTTCATGTTGGCCTTTTACAACTATCAAATACTGTTAGGAGACTGACTTAAAGAACTCATTCTGATCATCCATCTCTTTTATCCATTCTGCTAATTCTGTTTTACATTAAAGAACTACATGCATTATCAATTTATTCTTATGAAAAGTAAGCCAACTAGTAAACTTTAGTATTCTCATTCTCAAAGACATTGCATTACTTGCTACTGCTGCTTTAAGTATCAAAATAAAGACTTTTATTATAGTGAGCTGCTCTAACCGCTTTTACAGCAGATTTGAACTGCAACTTGATAATATAAAAATCTTTCAGGTAAAATGAATTCTTATCAAAATGATTAATACTCTAACAATCTAAAAAGTGATTCATTTTGGACTTTAGAGTTTGAATAACTAAGTTTATATGATCACTCTTCATTTCTGTTACTTCAATATCAATGCATAGCTTTAATTATTAGCTATAATGCTATTTAAAGTTTGTTTTTAAAAATGTTTAAGGTCAGCATCAAACTGCTGCCACTCCTATATAAATGAATTAAAACAGCAAAAAAAAATAAAAATAAATAATAATAAATATCATACCGGATTCCTCAAAATTAATTTTTCTAAAAAAATTAGTTTTTAAAAATTATAAAAAAAAATATATATATATATATACATGCACTATTACAACAGCCATGGAAGGCTCAATAATCTCAGTTATTGGGCCAAATATAAAAAGTGACTTAGATGAATGTCTGATCTAAGAAAAGCTATAATTTAATTTAGTATTAGTATTGGCAAAATGATGGAAAGAAGATTATACAGCATCAGCCATAAGAGTGGAAAAAAAAAAAATAAAATAATAAAAATAAATAAATAAATACTCATTTTGTACCTAGCATCTGAATGAAAATGAACATAATTAAAATCATATGTAGAGAAGAGGGGAGGTAATATTATATTTCTCCCTCATTCATAACATTATACAAATATTTATAACAGACAAGTTACATTATCCATATATGTTATCCAGGTCTTTATTATTATTGTTATTATGATAACTTCTTATTTTCTTATCAAGCAACTTACCTATTACTAAATTCTTATTATCATTATTCTTACTATACTGACTTATTTGGTATAAGAAGAAAGTTTGATGCCAAATTCTCAAGAAAAATTTATAAGGATTAATCTGCATTTAAGTCATTATCATTAAATATATCAAATCAATAAATTCCATGCAATAATCAATAATAAACTGATCATAGTTATAATTAAAATTTTAAATTAATTTTCTTAATTCCTAGTAACTTACCAATGTCCCCTTCTTCTAACTTTCTGATATCTGGCCTGAGGCGGCAGTCAGTAGAAGGCAGATTACCTCTTATCTCTTCTGTTAATTCATTTAAGGACATCGCAAATAACGTAAAATGATAATACTGTAAGAAACAGACACTTTTAGTACCCATATAATACAAAAATGCTAAGATGTATACCTATTTATATTTCACACAATTACAGTACAATGGCCAAATAATGTAGCTTGTCACTTCTTGGCAACTGCCGGGCTACATTAGTTGGTTATTTAATGCATTGTTTATTTAAAATATAATCCATTAAGAGCAACACAGTATACAGATATAAAACAATCACAAGAGACACTTTTCTGCATAAGCTATGAAAGAGATGGATGCCCATAAAGGAATTAAATTGGGGGTCCATCAAGCTCTCAGTTGCCCACATCAATGCCAGAGCTTACACTTCATCATCATCAGGCAATGCAGCGGCAACCCAAGGCAGAACGTGCTAGTCCCACAGGAGACAGTTGTTGTCAGTGACTCAATTGTCAGGAAAATGGGATATATTGTATAAGAGGAATAGGAGGACTAGCACCACAGTTTGTCTGTCAGGGCCAAAAGCTGATAACATTGCAGAGCAGATATCATCTTTTAAGGCCACAAAAGGTGATACTGTTGTACATGTTGGTGCTAATGACATTAATAGTTGGTTATTTAATGCATTGTCCTGTACTTGTTATTTAACAAGTACAGGACAATGTTGAAAAAAGTCACAAGTTAGGGTTAAATTTGAAAGTGTCTGCAATAATGCTCAGACATGATAGAAGGGAGGATATGCTGAGAGCTTGTCAATCAATTCGGCCGTTGTGCAGGGCTAATGGGATAAACTTTTTCTCAGTGTGATCTGTGCTTGTTAACAAGAAAGACTGCCTCTACAGGGATGGGATACACTTGAATAGAAAGGGTGCAAGAATATCAAGAATTGGAGGGATACACAGACTAACAACAATCACAAGCAGAGATAAAAGTGATTCTTGCACTGCTTCTACTGGAATGAGCAGCAGTCTTGAAACAAGGTGCTGGGGATTTCAAGGACTTCTGGAAGTCATCATGAAACAAGTAAATAGATAAGCTGTGTTAACTACTCTAACACAGCCCATCTATTTACTTGTTTCTTGTGTAAGTATACATGCTCATGTTCTTGTGCATGTATACTTGCATGTAAACCAATGCTAGGAGCAAGTAAATAAATTTGATGAATTTGAAGTGCTGGTCAAGACATCAAAGGCAGATATTGTTGGGATATCAGAGAAGTGATGTCACACAGATATAAGGAATGCAGAATTTTAATATGAGGAGTACAATGTGTACAGAAAAGATAAGAAGGGAGGAGTAGTAATGCTGTTAGTTGGGAAACATAAAATCTAAGGCAGTGCACCTAGTTGACATGGGCGGCCAATGCAACGTTGAGTTAGATTGGTGAGGCATAAGCACTGGAAAAACAAAATTGAGAGTTGGAGGGTTTATAGGACTAATGACTCTGATGAGTATGACAAACAACATACAGAGAAGCAGAGTGGGCGAGTAAATCAGAATGTCTCATAATGGGATGATACCAACTAAGAAATACTCTTTCAAGGAGGTATAGGCCTAAATGGATGTCAGATGAACTGAGACTTTTTATTATTATTATTAGCTATATGGTGCAAGGAAACCTGAGGCTTAAGCTGCACCAGCCAAAAAAAAAAAAATTTTCTGAATTACCCAGAGAGAGAGAGAGAGAGAGAGAGAGAGAGAATATAAATTATCAGGCAACAGAGAAGCATATGGCAGATATAAACAAGTCTGTAACCAATTCACAAAAGAGGTGAGGCAAGCAAAGGCATCTACATTCACACATCAGGATTCTTTAGGGAAGTGGAGGTCAGCAGTTTATCAAACTCTAACAGGGAGCTAAATGACTTTGTGATAACTGAAAGGAAAGTGGAGGAGGAATTGTTGAAGATGGATATAAAAAAAAAGCACTTAGAGTGGGTGGAATCTATTAAACTATATTAATTAATTCAATGAAGGGAAACCGGAGCAATAACAACTATATTAAGGGAGGCTGTGAAGGGAGTTAACATACCCTTAGTCATAATTATGAGAGCATTCTTGGATTCACGGGAGGTCCCTGCAGACTGGAGATGTGTGAATGAATACCCAATTCACAACGGAGGGATTCAAAGGGTGACACAAGTAATTACAGACCTGTTAGTTTAACTTCTGTTCCAGGAAAAATCAATCAGGTCACCTCTGAGGTGCCTGGTTGCCAAGCTCTGTAGCCCACATATTCGGAGTCTTTCCTCATATGATCGTACTTTTGCTGATATCACCCGTGAGTTGTCAGTCTTTGGACCCTTTCAAGAAGCTTAATGTCTTTTTTTCAGATGAAGTCTGCATACTTGAACACAGTATTCCAAATGTAGTCTTACAATTGCTTTATACAGTGGGACTATGACCTCCATATTTGCACAGGGTAATGTTCAATAAATCATCGATAGGACACCATTGGCTTTCCTGGCTGCCTGTTTACGCTGCTCAGAAAACTTCATATCCATCTATATTAAAACTTCTAGATCCCTTTCTTTTCTTCCTCTACTGTTTTTAATTCAACTCCACCAAGTGTATAATTTACTTTGGGGTTGCTGTTCCCCAAGACCTTGCATTAAAACATGGCTGCCACTTTTCTCACCATTCTTGCAGCCTGTTCAAGTCATCCTGAAGGAATACTGCTTGGTACTGATCATTAACTACTTTACCACTCCTTATATCATCTGAAAATTTTGACATCAAGCCTTGTATCCCATCGTTGATGTCATTTATGAAAATCAGAAACAAAAGTGGTCCAAGAACTGATCCTTCGGGATCCCACTTCTGACCTTACACTAATCTGAAGATTAAAATCTATATAATGCAATATAAGCTCTGTATAATCTATTAGCAGTTTCTATGTATTTTATGTATTTGCTGCTATGTACCCACGTAATTTTGTATGTACTGAATGTAATGTGTCCAGTTAATTGTGAGATTCCTCTGGTTGCCTGTAGCAGGAATCTTGTTCTACATTTCTATGAATAAAGAATTTTATTATTATTATATCCATTAATCACAGGCCTCTTCCTTTCTTAATACTTCTAGATGAATGATTATATATTTAGAAAACAAAAATCCTGGAGTCACATATAAGCTGTGAGAAGGGGAGCTAAAAGTAGTTCAGGTAAAGAGGCAACTAGAAAGGCACATGGCATCCTATCCATGATTTATAGGACCTCTGCTAGTGAGAAGAATGTCATTATTCCTCTGTATAAGATGGTTAGATCATATATGAAATATTGTATTCTGGAGACCACAAAAAGACAGAACTTCTAGAAAAAGTCAAAGGGTGAACCAGACTGATAATGAATGAAAATTGATGAAGATATGAAGAATGGCTTAGAAGGTGCGGGCTGTAAACTTTGACAATGTGACATCTAAAGGGAGATCTGAATGAAACATATAAAGCACTGAAAGGGTCGACTAAAACGAATGAGTAAATTCTCCCCTGTAAGTGAAAAAACTAGGAGGCACAAATATAAAATCTTAGAAAATAATTAATGAAGGGAGGTTTGTGTGGGGAGAAGGGGATTAGGATAGTTATGTTATGTTAGATTAATAAAACAAACCAATAAAAGCCTTTACTAACCTGTTTTCAGATTATCTTATAGTCCTGTTACTGTTATAATAAAATATTTTTTCATGTTTTCTGATAAGTTGTCTGACATACTTTTTGATATAGAAGTGTGCAACCTACCTGTTCAGAATGTTCAGGTCGTGGATCCACCTGCCAGAGCTGTACAGCATTGGGAATGTCGATCCATAAAGTGGAATCAGTTTTTGGTACTTCACCATTACCCATTGTTGCTGGCTCCTACACATTAAACATGGAAATGGTGTAGTGATTAGCAACTGATTGGCTAACACTTTCAAAATCTAATTACAATTATGTTAAAAAAAAAAAAATGTATACATGTTAACTGTTGAACAGCATTTTACACTATACTGCACTGATTAAGAAGGAATATCTTGGAAAGCACTTAAAAAAAAAATACAGTGCTGGATACAATCATCTCATCAGGTGCTACAAGGCCTTGATGAACAAAATGAAATCAAAAGACAATTTCAATAACAAATAAGATCCAACAGAGGCCTAATAGCTGTAGCATTACAGTATGGAAACTTCAATCGTGAAATACTAATTAAGTTAAGAATTGAAGAACTAAAGAAAGAAAACTTTGGCCTATTAAATATCCACAAACAGCATTTCTCTAAATGGAAACTTCAATAAAACTGATAGAACAAAAGTAACTGTCATACAAACTATTATGAAAAAAAAAATTAAAACATAGAATAAACCTTGAATCAGATGGTCTAGGAAAATTAAAACTGAAAATAATCTTTCTATTGACACTCTAGAAAAAAAAAAAAAAAGTAGATCAATTGGCAAAAAAGGTCAGTGACCCTTGAAGAGAATGTAGCCAAGTGGTCAGAGGAGCGAGAGTGCAGTAGCATGCACTCTTTAAGTGGACCGGAGTTCAAGCCCATGACTGCTAAATACGATTAACGCTTGTATCGATGATTTACTGTGAACTCTACTGACCTGGTAGTCATGCCAGAGTATAAACAAGGACATTTTATATATATATATATATATATATATATATATATATATATATGAGGTGCAATTAAAAGTAAAATATGACTTTTAAACTCTCTGTCAAACAGAAACTAGCAGCTGAATGACAATAAGACTTGCACAGTATATCATTTAAATGATATAATAAAACAAGAAAGGGATGGAATAATGAAAATTCATTTTCTGATATAAAAATTAATTTAACAGACTTTTAATCATTAAGAAAATGCAAATGATAAATTATAATGTATTTCTTTACACTAGGCACTGATTTCATTTCTCTTTTTACCCTATACATCCCCTTCCCTACATGATTTTGCTTTGCACCCCTATGTTCTGTTTTTTTTACTCTAATAAAAATACTCTAATAAGAAGCATCACTTACAGGTGGTGTTGGTGATGGTGGTGGTAAAGTACTAGAGGTCCCACTTCCTGTAAATGTTCTTGTTAACATATTAAATTTAGAAACTACCTTCTTTGGTGTGTTGGAAGGACTGCAAGTTGGTGTACCCTCTCCTGGATAATCTGGTGAGCGGGATTTGTTGCTGTGGGTATTAAGATATTCTTCATATTCTTTCATACTGCCAGACATCAAGCAATTTGTCCACTTTCCATACAGGAACCGAAGTTTGGTCTTTCTGTAAGATAATAACGTAGTTAAATAGTATCCAACTATAACAAAGTCCTATAAAAGAGTTAGAAGACCAAAATGAAATAAATCACGTTGCATAACTTATTTTATGAAAATTATGTTATTCTGATGATATTCTGTAGAAAGTATCCAAAGTGTCTTTGGTTTCATTCTACACATGTTCTATATAAGCAACATACAAGGTTTCATCAAAAGTTTTGGTGAACGTTGCAAAAGAATAAATTTTATTTATTATTATGCGTTTACGTTGTTCATATTCTTTAATATAATCTTCTGCAACTACACACGTTCTTTTGTTGTGTCTACCACTGATCAAAACTTCTTTGGAAATATTTTCTGAATTTTTTTAAGGCTGTCTGTCATGTTTGAATCCAGTCAATTTCTCTTTCATGTCCTGGGTTTTTGGGGTTAGCCAAGAGTTGCATGGTAGCAAGTGTTTCAAATAAGGTGGGTGCAGCATGATGGAATTGTTTTTGTTGGTCAAAAATTGTCATGTGATGAGTGATGTATAACATGATGCAGATTGGTTCCTTCAGCAACCTTTGGGCAAAAGTCTGCCTAGTCAGCCAGCTTTGCATCTTGAAGAATGAATTCTGATAACGCTATCCTCTCATTGTCAAAAACTGCAATCAGCATAACCTTCACATACAGTTTTGACTGTTTGAAAGTCGGAACTCACTCACTTCATACCCACATCCTCAGTCTAAATGAGCAGAACTGAAACAAATGAAATGGATATCTCTTCAGGAATTTCTCAAATTATCTGATTAAATGATGGTGAAGACATCATTGATATGGTATTGGCAACACAATGCAAGGAAGCAAAGCTTTTATAGCATCAGACAAAATAAAACCTTCATTTGCTCATCCCTTTCAATAATTTGTCCAAACCTTCCTTAAATTTATTATTATTATTAGCTATATGGTGCAAGGAAGCCTGAGGCTTATGCTGCACCAGCCAAAAAATATTCCCGAGTTACCCTGAGAGAGAGAGAGAGAGAGAGAGAGAGAGAGAGAGAGAGAGAGAGAGAGAGAGAGAGAGAGAGACAGAGAGAGAGAGAGAGAAGGGATTCACCAAGAAAGAAAAGAATGATGATATCCAGCTCAGGACCCTGGGTGTGTCAAGCCCATACTCACCAGATGTGAGCCCCTGGGGTTAAATTTCATTTAAACTACGTAAAAAATTATTGGAACAAACTGTCAACTAGGTGACAGTTTGTTCCAATAATTTATTACTTTTTAGCTGAATTCAAATCAACAAAGATTCCTCTTCTTCATCTTCAAGCAATAAATTTATGCCATTTAACAAATAAAAATAATTAAGAAAAACAGGAAGGTATATGGTGTCCTATTAATGCTTTCTCAGACCCTTTTAAATAGGGGATGTCATTACTATGAGTAATATCTTAGCATTAGCCATATGGTGCAAGGAAAGCAGAGATTTTTGCTGCACCAAAAAAAAAAATCCTCCTCAGTGTCTCCCCCTTTCCATAGGTATCACCACATCAATGGAATTTGAATTTTATCAAGTCAGCTGAACTATCTACGAGGGGGAAACATTTCAATAATTGACAACTTGCTGGTCGATGACTTCCTGTAATCTAGTCTACAATTCTTCCTGATTTAACTTCTACCTCCTAGTTCTAGCATTATTTACTACCATAAAAATGTCACCTCATTCATTACCAAACTCTGTAGCCCACATATTTTAAGTTTCTCATCACATAGGAGCCCTTTTTCCAATCCCACCAGACATGCTGTGCAAGGCTCATGGGGTAGAATTTTTTTCTGCCTGGTCTGTGCTTGTTAACAGGAGAGACTGCTTCTACAGGGATGGGATACACTTAAATATAAAGCGTGCAAGAATATTTGCTGATGCTATCGAGGCAATGTTAGGTGGGTCGGAAAACTGCTAGCTTGGGGGGATACACAGACTAATAGATTACAGTAGCCGCTGGCAGAGGTGTTGTCTATCGTTGAACTGTTTCAGAAAGTCTGATGTTTTTTTAGACATTACATTTGGAAGGCAGTCTCGCAAGGATAACACAAGCTATCAATATAAGCAACATAAGCCCTCCTTGCTATCTGTCTACACTGCACAGAGAAATTCATGTGCCTGAATTGTAATCCCAAAATCTTTTTCTTCCCCTCTATTCATAACTCAATCTCTTTAAATGTACAAGTTGTTTTAGGGATGTTATTTCCCAAATGTAAAATCTTGCATTTTACAGCATTTCTAAGTCATCTTGAAGGAGTGCTGCTTGACAATCATCATTAAGCATTCTCCAAATTTTTACATTTGCAAATTTCAACATCATTCTTTGTATCCCATACATGTCACTTATAAAAACAGAAAGGATCAGTCCAAGCAACAATCCCTGTGAGACCCTGCTTCTACTCTTTGACTACCTCTGAAAAGTAACTACTAATTACAACTCTTTGACACCTGTCATGTAGCCATCCAGTATCCATCTAAGGACCTTACCTGTAATCCCAATATGTTCCAACTTACATAGCAATATCTCATGTAGGACTGAGTCACTTTGCTAAAGTCCAAATAAACATCTTCAAAGTTACTTCCTACATCCAGCTCATGAGTGACACTATCATAATAATTAAGTTCAAAAAAATTTCCCATTACAAAAACATTATGCCAAGTTCCTTGAGACAATCATTCCCATCTAGATGATCCTGTATTGCATTTTTTTCATTTTGAACCAAATTTATGGGTTGGCAAAACACATTGCAGCTTTTCCAATCGAAGTAAATCACAGATTAGTAAGTACAGATAGTCATCTTTCACAAAGTGTTTGCAGTGGCTTGCCTGACAACTTGGCAAAATGTTCATTTCTTTTGTGTGTACTTAAGTATATTTTGCAAATATGAATAAATTACATTGAGTATTTTCGAAAGAGGGGAGCAGTATTCCTAGAACAGCTGGCTGATTGATGTGGTGATAGTGAAAAATCGGCTAAGTACAAGAAGAGGAAAAACAAACTGTGGTGCAGCAGTTTAGCTCACTACCGATGCATTCCATGTTTAGCCACTGCAAATGGCACTATGGCAATGTCCACAGTGCACTGTAGCACATTGTTGTGGCTGCATGGTGAGTTTCTGAATCAGACTTCTTATGCAAAATTTGGTAACTAACCTTAATATAATAACACTTGTGTAATTAAGTTATAGAATATTGGCTAAAGTATGAAATGAAAATAAACTGAAGTCGGCTTAATACATGTAGCTCACTGCCAATGCATTTACTGTATAGCTACTGCGAACTGCACTGTGGCAACATCTGTAGTGTGCTTTGGTGGCTACAGTACTTAGCTGAAAGATCTTTTATAACAGCCTATTTACATGGGTAACCAGTGGCAGTTCTGAGATTGTTCTTGTACTATCATGGTCATCTATGGAAGTTGACTATCTGTATTAATCTGTGAAGTGAATCTTTATTAGACCCAATTACCATTGCGTCTAATAAAGCCTTCACGGCAAGGGAATGCATTAAACCTTATGGTTTAATGCATTCCCTTGCCGTTTCCTTTAAAATAACTTGGAATATGAAGTTATTTTTACCCCCCATTGGCCCTCCACTTGCCTTCACATTCAAACATTATTTCAGTAACCAATCCTTTATTATTTCCAAATTGCTCATTTTATAAGCATTCAAGCTTATTAGCAAACACAGTTTCTCCTTGCTGTGAAAGGATTTTCATCTGTAAAGATTGATTCATGGTACCTATTCAATTCATCAATTACACCAGCTGAGTTGTCAATGACTTTCCTACACCCATTAAATAAGGAATCAATTTGATTTGCTCTTTTCTTCTTTAGTATTAATGTGTATGTAAAACTCTTTGCCTCCTTACCAGTAATTTCTCATAGGTTTGTATATTTTCCAGCCTAATAATTTCTGTGATATTATTACAGATAAATTTATAACTATTATATGCTTTAGTGCTTCACATCTCTCTTTCTTCACCCACATTCATATTTTGAACATAAAAGACTCATAATAAAAATGTGTTTCCCATGGAAATAGGAGAATAGAAAAAATAAGTAATTAAAATGTAATTTGATGATTTCTTCAACTTGAACTAGAACTTTCCTATGATACTTTGCATAAATGCCAATATAAAATTTTTTGGGTTTAATAATCACAGACTAAAATCTTGTGCTAAAGTTCAATAATATTTAATTTTTGGACTTCTAATGATCAATAACACAACAATAACAAAACCTAATTGATTATTAATAAAAACCATTAAAATTATGTCTTAAGAATAACTATATAAAAATTTTGCTGACATACTCTGAATCAAGGACAAATCCTTCAATACGGTGAAGGTCTTTATATGACCACCCAGCAGGTTTGAAATTTAGATGAGCACACAGTCCAGATGTATGACACACAATTTCCATAACTCCATACTACAAATAAAGTAAAACAGATTATCTGAAACTAAAACAATACATCATGAGTGAAAATAAATATTTCTATTTAACTATCATCATTTATGATAGATGTAGACTTTTTTTTTTTTTTTTAATAAAACTCCAAAACGAGAGGTATTAGAACCTATAGTACTTAGTGCTGTTCATGGGTTGGAGGTTGAGAAGACGAAAGAAGATATTTGTTGACATTAGACTTGAACTTCTGTAGATTATAATTTTCAGGAAATATGTATGAAGAAAGGTTCTTCCAGAAAATGGCAGTTGAATGAACAAACGAAGAAGATGAAAAGTTGGTTCTGTGAGTTTGAAGTTGGATAGTAAATGGATATTGGCCGGTGGCAGCATGTGTTCAGACTGTTTTGAAAGAGAGAGCGGGAATTATAGAAGCCAATTCAGAACAGTGCCCATAGAAGAATCTGTAGAAAAGGCATGCAGCAGAAACAGAACGTCTATGAGACAGAGAGTGGAGAGAGAGACTCTGTTAGAGATACTGTTAGTTATTAATTAACCTAACTGCCCTCTTCTGAATGGAATCTAGAAGCCTGTGAGAGGTTTTGAGCGCACCGCCCCAGATGTGGGAACAATATTCCACGGTACAGCAGATTTTCAATTTGTACAAAGTGAATAGCTGTTTGGAAGAAAAGTAATGCTGAGAGTGAAAGAGAAAACCAAGTTTTTTAGATGCAGAGGAAGCAATATTTGTACTGTGCTTGTGCCAAGAGAGATTAGAAGTCAGGGTAATCCCCAAATGAGATATAACATCTTGCCTAAATATCTGAGTGTCACAAAGATAAGCATAGGAGCAGAAGAATCCTTTTTGTGAGATATAAGATAGGACTGAGTTTTTGAAGGATTAAAATCAACTAAGTTGTCTTTGTCCCACTGGAGAATTGCCTGAAGATCGGCATTTAAGGAATTGGTAGCGGATATTCAAGAAGTTGAAGCTGATTGAGCATGGCAAGGTTTCTCAAAATGGAAAGCGGAATGCAATGTGCTATCATCGGCAAAACTATGGATAGTATTGCCAGTCAATGGAAGAAGGTCATTATTATACAAGAGGAAAAGAGTGGGGAAAAGAACTGAACCTTGGGGGACACCAGCATTAGTGGAGAAGTTAGAAGACAGAGAGCCATCTACCATCACCCTCAGTGAGCTGTCAGAGAGAAAACTGGATAACCAATTATAAAAAACAGTTGGGAAACCATTTGGAAGCTTGTTTAGAAGACCTTTAAGCCGAACATGATCGAAAGCCTTTGAGATGTCAAGAGCAACTGCTTGTGTTTCACCAAACTTTTCCATTAAATTTGTCCACAAATGGGTAACGTAAGCCAGAATATCACCAGTGGATTGAAAATGGAATCCATACTGGCAATCATTGATCAAACGGAAGGTTTCTAGATAGCTTAAGAGTTGGTGGTTAATTGATTTCTCCATTACTTTAGAAATAATAGAAGTATTTGCAATGGGATGATAACTGAATGGGAGGGATGTGTCACCCTTTATAGGAACTAGCTGGATGTGAGCAAATTTCCAAGCAGAAGGAAAAACACATAAGACTGCAAATATTTCAGAGAATTTTGTTATTCATATACAAAAGGCAAAAGGTTTATGCTGATAAACTATAGGAAGGTTACAAAATTGGGATGATTACTAAAACTACATTTTGGCTTCATTGATTATAATGGCCAATATTGTGTTACAGCAGATTTTTCATTGCTAAAGAAAGTGGAAATCCTGTGGTTTACAATAGAGCAAACATTTTGCAATGAGTTTGGTGTAGGTATAGTGCTGAAAGAAAGGTGCCTGGGGTGCAGTTCGAAGGGAAAAAAGAAGGCCTCAAACAATGAAAATTTTGAGAAAAATCTGCCTTTCTGATTTATTAGTACTGTTACTAAATACAATTAGTGCAAATGTTAAGTAGTAATGGAAATGGCAGGTAAATGTATAACTGTTTTTAAGTTTTCAGAACACTACTTGAGAATGTTGGTTTTGGAACTTCTTGGGAATGTTTGTTTTTGTGCCAAAACAATGAAGACTATAAGGTGATAACCTATTGTATCTGTAAACTGCATGTATTCTATAATTGGTTTTTCTGGATAAAAACCAAATTTTGGGGGAGGGACCACATGTAACCCAAGTAGGAAAAAGGTGTCACTGTCTCATTATAAAATATGATGATGAGGTTGCATTTAGAATACTGTGTTAAGGACTGGAGGCCACACTTGAAGAAACAGAACTTCCAAAAAGGGTTTGAATTATACTCACTAGAGAATAAATTTAGGCACTAGACATCTTGAGAGGAGGGGAGCTGGTACAGGTATATAAGGGCATCAATGAAGGGAATCAATAAAATGAACTTAGCGGGTATACTTTTACTGGCAGAAGAGAGGAGAACCAGGGGACACAAATACAAAATTTTGGGGAGTAACAGAAGGCTGCATCTCATGAAGTTTACTTTCTGGCAGCTTGTTGTAGATCATTGGAATAAACTGTTTGCCACAGTGGTTGAGGGAGATAGTTTGGTGAATTGCAAAGCAGAATTGCATAGCCAGCCAATTTTTTTTGGTAATGGGGAATGTATGAATGATAGTAATTCTTTTTTTCTTTTTTGGCCAGGTGAAAAAAAATTCCACTTCCATGCATCATTTAGCCATTTACTAATTAAGGTGTAATTAGTTGGTCTCCTGCCTGAGACCAACTAATTACATCATTATGTGGAAATAAGTATACAAAAATTCCTCTTTTTGATAGGATCTGAACACAAGTCTTTTTCACAGTTCAAAAATCTCACATGATTTTTGACAGGTTGCTATTGCTCTTTAACCACCACACCAGATTGTGGTTGTCCAATACTTCAAATTATTCTGTTTAGATATACAGTAAGTTGGAAAGGATAGGTGGGAGTTCTAATAATACTCTCATTATCTTAATAAGATAATCATTAGGCTCCAGGAGGACTGGAGAAGCATTAGTATTTCCATATTCCATAAAGGAGGACCTAAACAGGTGAAAAGAACCTAGAGTGGTGAACACGATTTTTGTGGTCAGAAAGGTTGTGGAGTCTATGATTAGGTACACAGTACAGTACCACCTCGATAACAATGGAATCCTAAAGGGAACACATAGCACACACTGTTAGATTTAGGCATAATCCAAATAAACAGTGACACTATCTCAGGAGCCCTCACTCTTTCCTCTGATGAGGATAAAAATCTATAATTACATATTTTGGGGGCTGTTCATATCCTTTGTCTCAGAGCCTCATGTCTAAATGAGGCCCTGCCAGATGGGTCTGAGAAGGGTAAGTCTTTCTTGACCAAGTCAGTTAATTACTGTGATGAGATCATAAAACAATTGAAGAAACAACTTTGGCATCAATATACCTGGAATTTAGTAAAGCTTTTGATATGGTCACCCATGAGAAGTTATATTGTAAGCACATAAAAATTTACTGTAGAATAAGCTGAGCACAAAGAAAAGCAATAGTTCAATCAGGGGCTGGTTGAAAGACAGGAAGCAGAGATTAGTCATAAATGGCCATTTTTATTATGAACTAGTGTAGCAAGTAGAATCCTTCAGGGAATAGTTCTGAGACTCGTGTTTTTAACATTTCATTAATAATAAAGTTGAGAAAGTACAGGGAAAGCTATAAAAGTTTATTGATAATCTAAAGTTTGAAAGCATGGTTAATGAACAGAGTTAGGCTATACTGCTTCAAAATGATTTGGTCCTATTATAAATACGGTCTAAAAATGGCAGCTAAGGTTAATTATTACTAGAGGTAAGGGTTTTGCACTGAATCAGAAACCCCAGGGGGCAGGAGGAGTTAAAGGTAATTCAGGACTAAAATGATTTATGGGTTAAGATACAATCAAACAAGATGTTTTCCATGCAGTATTAACAAGAATTCAGGAAAGCACAGTGTCCACGAATAATTTAATGGATCTTTTCAAGTAGGAAAAAGAATGTCATTATTATTATTAGTATCACTATTAGCCATATAGTGCAAAGAAGCTAGAGGATTTTGCTGCACCATCCACAAAAAAAAAAAAACCACCTATGTGTTTCTCTTCTTCCCATAGGTACCAATCCAGTGGACCTTTGAATTTCCCCACACCATCAGCCTCAATAACCTACAGTAGCAACTTTATTTCAATAATTAGCAACTTGCTGGCCAAAGGAAAACTTCCTACAATCCAGTCGACAGTTCTTCCCCACCCCTTTTAGTTTGAATTTATGTTCCCTGGTTCTAGTGTTATTTAATAAATGGAAGTTATGTTTTAATGTCATCAAATGTAAGGTTATACATTTAGGAAACATTAACCAAGAATAACTTTTACACTAGGCAGGGGTACAGCTGAAAGATGTAAATGAGGAAAGAGACTTGGTGTTTTGAAACATTTAGTCATGAAGAGTAGCATGCAATGTAGACAGTTGGCCAGGCCAGGAAGGTGCACAATCTTATCAATGATTTATCATCCCTTTGCAATTAGGAATGAGGAGTTATATTTCCATTATACACTTTCAAATGAGACTGCATTTAAAGCACTGTGTTCAGGTTTAGAGGACATACTTAAGAAAAGATACTGATCTTCTTGGAAGGGTCTAAATATAGGCAGCTCATCTGACGAGAATCTCAGAAGGATATCCACATTAGGAAATATTAAAATGACATGGATTACAGAACTTGCTGTTTTCAACTGTGCAAAAACTTAATTTACTATGCCATATAAGTGTGTAAATAGCGTTGATAATTTCTATTATGTTTGTGGTGAAGTGACATTTACATCACAGAAGCACACCGTTACTCTGATAATAAAAAAAAAAAAAAAAGCATACAACTGTTATTTTGGCTGCAAGGTTGGGGACCAAGACAAAAGCTGGGCACCTCATATTTGCTACAATACTTGTGCTTCTAATCTCTGCAGCTCGTTAAATCACACCCGTTTGTGAGTCACCAGCCAAATGTTAGCATTAGCAGAGGACACGATGCAAGAAAGCAAGCTTATGCAGCATCAGCCAAAAAAAAAAAAAAAACCCTCCCATTTCACTCTATTTATTCCAAATGCTTATCCAGCTCAGCCTTATTTATTTAAGCTATCAACTTCCACAACAAGCGATGGAAGTCTGTTCCAGCAATCAACTACCCGCTGGCTAAAGGCAAATTTCCACACATCTATTCTACAACTCTCTTTCCTCAGTTTGAATCTATGTCCCCTCAGATTCTTATTCTGAGCAAGAGGAAGAATCCCATCAGCATTGAGCTTGCTCAACTCATTCAAGGCCTTATACACCTCAATCAGATCACCTTGCATGTGCCTGGTCTCCAGGCACTGCAATTTGCAGAACTTAAGCCTATCTTGGTAAGAGCACCCCCTTTATTCCCCTCACCAATCTTGATGCCCTTCTTTGTACTCATTCTAGCAACTCTACATCTTTCCTAAAATGAAGCCTCCAGACCTGTTCAGAATATTCAAGGTGTGGCCTGACCATTGCCTTGTACAACGGGATAATCACCTCCTTGTCCCTGTTAGCAAAATTCCTACATATCATTGACAAGACTCCATGACATGCTCTGGCAGCCTATCTGCACTGCTCAGCGAACTTCATATCTGACTGAACAATTATCCCAAAGTCTTTTTTGCTCTCCACTTCCCTGTAGTACCACAGTCGGTACATTTCTCTTGGGGTTAGTGCTACCCATACGCAGCACTTTGCATTTGTCAATGTTAAAATTCAGTTGCCACTTCTCAGCATATTTGCCTAACTTATCTAGATGCATTTGCAGTAGCATACTGTCTTACTGTCATAAACAACCCTGCCAACCTTTGTATCATCTGCAAACTTAGACATTTAGCCTGATATACCCTAATCAATATCGTTGATGAATACACAAAACAACAATGGGTCCAGCACCAAACCCTGGGGAACTCCACTAATAACATTAGTCCATGAAGGGCAGTGTCCATTGATTACCACCTCTATCACCTCCCACTCAACCATACCTTTATCCATTGTAGCAACTTTCCGTTAATGCCATATCGCTCCAATTTGTACAGCAGTCATCCATGTATAACAGTATCAAAAGCTTTCCTAACAATCCAAATATATATCAGAATTATTTTTTGCATCCAGTTCCTTTGTGACCACATTATAGTATCCAATCAAATTGGTCAGACAAGACCTCCCTTTAAGAAACCCATGCTGTGTCTTAACTACTACTGCAGTCTTGTCTAGATGATTGTCCAATGCTTTTTTAACCAGTGACTCCATTATTTTCCCCAGAACACAAGTTAAACTTACAGGTCTATAGTTACTTGTGAACTATATGGTTAAACATATAGTTACTATGTGTTTTAGAATCTGATGAAGAGTTAGGTGATGGCCAAGATAAATCACTTGAGCCTTCCACATCAACAGATCCTGATTTTATTTCCAATTTATCTTCTGCAGAGCCACACAAAATTATGCAAAATGAATTAAATGATCTTATCAGAGATCTTGATTTACCAAAAAACAAGGCAGAACTTTTAGACCCAAGGCTGCAACAGTGAAATCTCCTTCAAGATAACATTAAGGTGTCTGTATACCAGTGCCACCAAAAGGATCTATCCCAGTTTTTTTTTAAATGGAAAATAACCTTTTTGCCTACACTGACATCAATAATTTAATGGACTCACTTAATACTGACCACAACCCTCAAGATTGGAGACTCTTCATAGATTCTTCTAAATTGAGTTTAAAAGCAGTGCTACTACATAATGGCAATGCACTACCATCAGTTCCAATAACCATGGAGTTCATATGAAAGAATCATAGGGCAACATGAAGCTTCTTATTGAATCCATCAACTACAAAGAGTACCAATGGCATATTTGCAGTGCCTTAAAAGTATTGCCATCCTGTTAGGAATGCAGCATAGAAACAAAATTTTGCTGTTTTCTTTGAGAATGGGCCAGTAGAGCATGGTCTTCCCATTACACAAAAGACTACCTTCAAGGCAATCATGTGATCCAGGTGTAAAAAAAAAAAAAAAAAAAAAAGTCCATTACAGTCTACTAGTTGAGCCAAGCAAAATCTTGTTACCGCCCCTACGCATAAAATTAAGACTTATGAAACAATTTGTTAAGGCTATGTATCAAGATGGACTGGCTTTCAAATACCTCAAAGAAAAATTTCCAATGTTTAGTGAAGCCAAAATAAAGAAAGGCATGTTCATTGGCCAACAAATATGGGACCTTCTCAAGGAAAACACTTTGCCAGATCCTCAATGGTGATGAGAAAGCAGTCTTGGATGCTTTCAAACTTGTAGCAACAAACTGTCCAGGAAACAACAAAGCAGATAAATATAAAAAGCTTGTGAGAAGCCTTCTGTCATCATATCACAAATTAGACTGCAGTGTCATTAAAAATACATCTTCATTCCCATTTGGATTTTTTCCCGTACAACTGTGGCACATTAAGTGATGAGCATGGCAAGAAATTCCATCAGGACAATGAAAGAAATTCCTTCTTCTCCATCGCTTCTCAGCGATGGAGAAGAAGATACAAAGGCAAATGGAACTCTGTAAGGCTTGCTGACTATTGCTGGACTGTGACAAGAGATGCCACAGAGGGGTACAAATGACAGGCGAAGAAGCATAAAATGTGAATCAAGTGATTTTATGTATTTTACTGATCCTGTGATTTAATTTTTTTTTTTCATGAATTTGTCCAGCATGGTCAAACAGTTAACCAGGAATACTACAAAACAGTTCTACAGTGATTGTGTGATGTTATTTGGAGAAATCAGCCAGACCAGAAAACTGAGCTTCAGGGAATCAGTGCTTGCATCATGAAATTGCTCTCTTGCCAATTTTCCTTCAAGAACACACCATCACTGTGGTCTCCATTTGCTATACTCACTGAATTTATCTCTGATTTTTTTTTTTCAAAGATTAGTTGCCTTGAAAGGTCAGAGATTTGACACAACCAAGGAAATTATTCAGAATGCAAAAAGGAACTATTAGCAATTCCAAAAGGAGCCTATCAGGAATGCTTTCAGAAATTGTTGAAGCACTGGAATTGGTGTATGCAGCATCTAGAAGACTACTTAGAAAGTGACCCATCCAAATAATTGGTAAGCTTCATCATTTCCCAAATATTAGTTCAGTCCCTGAACTTTTTGACAACACCATGCATATTCAATGCACAAGCAAACAGTTGGGGGACCCCTACCTGGGAATTTTTCAATATCCCATTAGCCCACTCCACCCCTGATTTCAAAGATCCCTAATGCAATTTGATCCATGATTCTATTTTTCAGACATCTGAGTGATGCATAACATTTATTAATATAGCTACAAATTTCAGTTAAGTCACTTTAATTTATTTTAATGAAATTAATATAAAATAAAAATTCAAAATCTGAGGAAAAAATATTTTCATACTTGCCTGTTCAAACCACAATTTCCCTACAATAATATTATGTACACAACAGTTCACATTTGCCCAAGTATAGATTTCATTATGGCTGTGGAAGAAAATAAGGAGTTTTATTATCACTGGAATAATTAAAATGATCACAAATTTTTCAAGGATTAATATCTCTGAAAAAACTGAAAATATAGCCACTTCCCAACTTACATAATACCCAACTTACAGAAATTCGACTTTACGTAAGTTTTCAGTTTGTCGGTGCAAACTTAAAATCGTGGAAATGTATTTTGCATCTATGATGTAGGAATAAATGGGGCGTGAAAATATCGTAATGTGAACCCAATAACACATTGTTGTTGTTTTTTTTTTTTTTTTTTGGTAATTGGCTCCAAGACCTCAGAAGTTGAAATTTTCTAAGCTATTTATCTCTCTAAGGTCATTTTTATAATGGAAATTGCACTACACTTTCATTGTTATCATATGTTCCCTTATAAGAATCAATTTTGAAAGCCTTTGTGATATTTTTCTAAAACACATTTCTGGAGGTCACTACCATAAAACAATTTGCACTTTCTGGTTTATTGGGCTTTTCTGTTATTGCATCTAATTATAAATGGATAGTAAACTCGATCTTATTGCATTTGCCATAATCCCGATAACTGGAATTGTGTGGGTTTTTACGTTATTATCGTGAAATGTCTTCTCCCTTCACTGAAACCTTCAATCATATAAAAAACATAAATAAATTTTCAGAATCTTTCTCTTCATTCCTATTTACTTATTACAATGATGAAGGGAACGCGACCAACGGAAAGTGCAAGTGCTGGCAGTGCTAGGAAATGAAACAAAAAAAAATTGATTTAGAAATGAAGATGAATAATTAAGAAGTACGAAGCAGGACAAAGTTTGTCATCTATTGCACAGAATTAGGTCTCGCTGCTTCAACAGTGAATACTATTTTAAGGGGCAGTGTACGTATAAAAGAACATGTTAAAGGATCAACGTATTTCACACTGGGGCCAGTCCACCCCAACAGTGATCACTAGCATTAGCATTAGTAGAGGCATTTGATGCAAGAAAGCAAGCTTATGCAGCATCAGCCAAAAAAAAAAAAAAAAAACCGCTTCCACTTCACCCCTCTGTTCGTTCAAAATACCTGTCCAGCTGAGCCTTAAACTTATTTAGGCTATCAACCTCCACCACAAGGGATGGAAGTCTGTTCCACCTACCAACCACCCGCTGGCTAAAGGCAAATTTCCGCACGTCTATCCTACATCTGTCTTTCCTCAATTTGAATTTATGCCCTCTCAGGTGATTATTCTGAGCAAGAGGAAGAATCCCATCAGCATTGATGCATGCTCAAACTATTCAAGGCTTTGTACACCTCTATCAGATCACCTCGCTGGTGCCTAGTTTCCAGACACTGTAATTCGCAAAACTTAAGCCTTTCTTCGTAAGAGCACCCCTTTTGTCATTTTGTCATTTTCTCTAGCTAATAACCCACTTTGAAGCAAATTAAATTAGATGCAATGCATCATCTTGACATGACTTCTAAATATGGTCATTAACCATATTTAGAAGTCATGTGGGCTCAAACTGTGGTCAATTCAAAACACATATGCTACACATTCCCACACTTGGCTAAGTAATGGAAGGTCAACAAAACAAGTGCATTTTTATTCCACAAAAAATTAGTCTATGTACTCATAAATTTCATTCATTACCCTTTTACCCTTTACCTTATGCATACTGTATTTACATTTCCAAGATAACAGAAAACATTTACCTAAGTAGTTCCACAGTAAATATCCCTTCAGGCTTAATTTCAATTGATTTCCCCCAGAACTTTAATTTTGGATGAATAGATCCATAGAAGTTGAAGTGGGCGGAGTCAGCATGAAATGCACTCACAGGTGGATGATGGCTAACTTGTTCACAAACTATCCTGAATCCAATATCTTCCCTAGAACAGAAATAAAAGAATAAAGAATGTTATATATTCATTACTTAAGTTTATTCATAAAAAGTATATATTTATCAGAGAACTTAGTTAAGTTAAGAATTTAGTTATTTAGTAAACCATAATGGAATCTATGAAATAGTTAAAGCAAGGGCAAAAAAACCATAGGAAAATGGGGGGGGGAAATCAATGTCACCTAAATCAAAAATAAATTTGTGAAATTGGAAAATATATCCATTTTATTATTATTTTAACATCTGAGGAAAGTCTGTTCTGATGAATTTTTGTAAAATTTTATATTAGCTTTTTGTTTAGAAAGATTTGCTGACCATCCTAAATTTCATTAAAATTGAATAAATTTTAATCTAGCAATCATTTTTTTTTTTTTAGCTAAAGTGCTGGATATTATACATAGACTACTCGCCAACATTGACCAATAAAATAAAAGTTAAAAAATAACTATAATTAAAACTCATAAAATCAATTATAATAAACTGAATAAAAGATCTAAAAATATATACCCCAATGAAATTAAAAGATGAAAAAGTAGCTTTATTAACTGAATTAAAATGTGGCTGACAATCGGGAGGATCAAAATAAAAGGAAGGGTATATGGAGTGGGGAAAGAGAGCAGAAGGAGAATAGAGGAAGTGAATTTCAGCGGTATCTGCTGAACTCAGGCAACACCAGGGGCTCAAAAATATGGTACATGCATCTGCTGCAATCCCTATTAATTGAAATGTCTTCCCCTATACTGATGTATAGGGGAAAATTGCAAGTCTTAAGATACTCCTTAAACATCTGAAGAAACCTGAGGATGACCCAGCTTCATACAGGCCGATTGCCTTGCTGCCAGTTATGGGCAAGGCACTGGAAAAAGTGATTGCTAATCGGCTATTATTTATTCACACCAATAAAGCATTATCATCTCCAGATCAATTTGGTTTTACTCGTTGTAAGGGACCTGAGGATGCAATTGCCAGATTCCTTACTTTGCAAAAGAAAACTGATACAAAATACCTACTTAACCTCTTTGTGGACTTCAAAGGGACCTTTGACACCCTTTGGTGGCAGAATGCTCTGGTGAGGTTCCGGAAAGCCGAGGTTTCTAGAGCAATCTTCAAATTACTTACAAGCTATTTTTACCAGTGCTCTATCATAGTTAAGAGTGGTACTAAACAGGCCTCTAGACATGTTAGAAGGGGTTGCCCACAGGGATCAATTCTTGGCCCCCTGTGTTGGAATGCTGTGTTTGATTCATGGTTCACCAGGAAATTTGAAGGAACAAAAATGATTGCCTATGGAGACAATCCTACCATCCTTGTCTGTGGAAATTCAAGGAAGAATCTGGAAGACAAAGCTAACTGCATCTTACAAGAACTTTCAACTTGGTCTGCAATTCACAAACTGCAAATTTCAACAACTAAAACATTGCAGATGCTTTTAAAAGGAAAATTAGACAGAGAACGTCTGCCACTTGTAAAGTACAGAGGACAGACAATTAAATATACTGCCATAACAAAATATTTACGTATTCAGCTTGATAATGCCTTAAGTTTTCTGCCAAACGCAAGGTATGTGAAAAAGAAGTGCAAGTCTTCTTATCCAGATTGAGACAGGTAACCAGGTAGGAATGGGGCCTGAGAGGTCATCCGCTCAGGTTATACTATAATTGTGTTTTTTTTTTTGTACCTATCGTTGCTTATGCAGCTGGAGCATGGGAACATAGGGCCAACAAGTCTGCAATTATGAAACAGCTTCTGCAGGCCCAGCGTGCTGCCCTCCTGATGTCACTGGCATGTAGAACCACTTCTATTATAGCTTTGCAGGTGTTATTGGGAAAATTACCTCTACACCATAAAATGCAATATAGATATATGATGTATCTCCTGAAGAAATTAATACCTGTTACTTTGGATGATGTGCAACTCGACCTAGATGCTCCTTTAACATCTGAGAAAAGAAGGCTTCGTTCCATTTATGTAGATAAATGGCAAAGAGACTGGTCAGCTTCAGAACTTGGCACCATGACCAGAGAGTTTTTGCCATCGGTGAAGGGGGTTCAGGAAGAGAAAAGCTTTGTGGTTTGCACCTGGCTTGCGTGGTACATTTTTACTCACCAGCCATGGGAGTATTAACAGCAAATTATTCAAATTAGGATTGTCTCCTACCCCACTTTGTCTTTGTGGACAGAGAGAGAGTATTGACCACATTATTTTCGATTGTCAATATTATCAAGACTACAGCCGTGAACTGCAACTTGTTTCAGATACCGTCACAATGGAAAATAAACCTGCACTTATCCAATCTCAAGCAGCATTTATAGCACCTTTGCCTCACATGCTTTTAAAAGAAGAGAGGAGCTTAGACTTGCTAATTTGGGACAATTTTATCAGGAGTTGATGATGATTGGATACTCATTGTAATCAAATATACCCTGCTGGACAATGAACGTGTTCCTGTATATAGTGTAAATTCTTGGTGTTCTGAAGATGTGGAACCTGTTTATAGCATGATTGGGGTAAAAAAATTAATAAATAAATAACTTGTTTCTCCAAAGAAGTGCCTGGGGCAATGTCTACAAGAGATTAGACATAATTGTATCTCAAGAAATCTTGCTGATTTTAGCTTCTAGGTGGGATCCTCCATGGGATTATTTCCCATAGCATGAGAAGTCAGTCCACTTCTTCACCTCTCTTTCCTTTAGTCTTGCTTTATTTCTTCTACCTTCTAACTATTGGAGGGTTCCTCTGTTTGATCTTCCTCTCTTCTATTCTTTCCTACCTCCTCCAGCTCTCAAACTACTACTTCTATAGCCTTTTCATTTAATCCTAATTTGGGCTCTCTTGGGTCTTCTGCCCTGGGCTAGTCCAGAAGGTGAGAGTAGATCCTGGCTGCCTCCACGTGACGGGTGGACCATGGTGACCAGGTTTTGCTACTTCCCATCTGCTAAGAGCCAGGTACTGGCTGAAAACATAACAACACACCATATCACTACACTTACACATTCAACACACTACATAAAAATGGCCAGTTTTGGCATAAGCTTCTACACGAGATGTACAACGGCGGCTGATGGGGGGAATCCTGGGATCCACTTCAACAACACATGAATATCCCCTGAAAGTACTGATGTATTAGAACCACTGGCATAACTATGCCAATGCAGTGAGTTGGGGCCCACGACCAAAAGTGGGCTCAGTGCCCGAAACAGAAAAATATTTAATTGAGTAAAAATGTAGGTTTTCTAGTTATGTTTAGGGTAAAATTTACTATGACTCCGAACAATAATTTTTTTTACACAAAGCATGTTTATTTGTAGCTAGCTGCAAAGCACAAGCAAAACTGTAGTGAATAGAGGTGTAATGGTATTAGCATAGCTGCTGCTTCCAGGACAATTTTTAAGGATTTGTGACTGCAGGGGCCAAAATCAAATAGGGCCCATTTATTGAGGGTCATTATTATTGAGTATAGTATTACTATTGCACCTATATTTCTGAGTGTTACCGGAGGGGACAATGTGGTTGGGCCTGTGGGGACTTTTGCACCCGCAGTTTACCAAAACAAATATTTTTTTGGGGAGGGGCACATTAAACTCTGCATTGGGGCCCACTTTTTCTAGTTACGCAACTGATTAGAAGCAACAGTGAATATAATCTGTTATGTGGGCATCACTTGGCATGAGGTTATGACTCTTCTTCCATTAAAGCAAGGCTATTACTGATTGGGTGAAATTAGCCTGTCTACTAACATCATGGTGAATTAAGATAATCCTCCAAATCACAGATAGTTTTGCCAATGCAGCTCACATTGAAAACCTCAAAAAAAGAATGACCTTAAGATCAGAGAATTCAAGCATTAGCTTGTAAGGGTCTTATTCTTCATCATCAAGATAAAAGACCTGAAGCAGTACCCTTAACTTACATAACCAAGTCCAGTCAAGTTTGTTTCAAAATGTTTTGAAAAGGATAAAGCACTTTTAATTAAACGTTACTACAACAATAGTGCCATTGCAGCCCTTAGAGCTTATCAAAGACAGAAAAATGTTTCAAGGCTTCCTTGTTTGAGAAGAACCATATTAAATATTGTAAGGTATTTCAAAGAGGGCTACCTTTTTTTTCAGCTACTGCATGTAGCCGAAGATGTTTTCTATAAAATCAAATGCGTGAATTGGTTGGAACCACAAGACTATCAAAGATCAAAACCATCATTATTTCAGCCAGTAGATGACTGAAAAGGCTGTGCAAGATCCAGAATGGTTACTTAACATCCTACAGACATATGAAGCATACTTTCACCTTGAGTGATCTATAATATGCCAAAACTGTCAAATTTGGGCCAAATGAAACCTCATGCATACATTGAGAAATCATCCCATCCATTAAAGGTTACAGTATGGTGTGGATTTACAGCACTTGCTGTTATCGCTCCCTTTTTCTTTGAAACTATTAACAATCAAGAGCATGAAAAGCATAATTTTTTTTAATGAAAAATAATATTATGCCCTGTATTGAAAAATAATATCACACATTGTGGAAAATGACAACTAATAATTTGCAATTCAATGATAACCCTTCACAGAATTGCAAATTATCAGTCACTATTTCCCACATTCTTGGCCTGACCAGAAGACTTTTGGTTGTGGTGATATCCAAAATACCATGTTTACAGAGACTGCCCTTCAACTTTTTCAGATATGAAAGATGCTATCGATCAGGAGGTAGCAAATATTCCATTGGAAATTTTGAAGGCAGTAGAGATCAAAATGATTTTGATTACTTATTAGAAAACGATCGTGGACACATGGAAATCTGTTCATCAATTAAAATTGGCAAAAAATTTATATTTGTATTATTCTTCTAAAATTATTCACTGTGCACGTCCCCAGTGGCAGCTCATGATTCTGATGTTTGGAGGTGCTGCTTTTTAAAGTGACAGTAAATTAAATAGACAGATAGTAGTAATAATAATAAGCAAGTTAAAAATACTAGAAAACATTAACTGGCCACTTACCATTAACAGACTTGAGTAACCTTGAAATTTTATTTAAAAATAAAATCCATTCTTTGGTTTTTATTTGTTGAAAATAGATCAATAACTTTTTCATTCAAGTTTGGTGCACTGTTGACCAAGTTTTTCTCTATTGAAAGCATTGCTTGGGCATTTAGCCTTTCCTGATTCATAGTGCCCCTTAAAAATGTTTTTATTCTTTTTAATGTTGAATGGCAGCGTTCAGGGTCTGAAGTAGTCATCGGAATGGTCAAAAGAATTTTTATGAGTTTTGCAAGTTCACCAAGAACTTCGGTTAGATTATTTTCTGAGATGAATTTCAGCAAGTCAATTAATTTGCAATAATTGTGTAGATCATGTCTGCTATAGAAAACTTGTAATTCCGTCAGAAGTTTTTCTCTTTCAATCATGGGATATGCATCGGTAGTCTCCATTACTTCTTCCATGGGCATTTTTGTATGAAAAATAACAAAGTTCTCCTTGTTAAACAATTTAGCAGCAATTAATTGCTTTGTAAAAGAATATCTCTCACCTACGTCAACACTTATATAGTCGCATACTTCCTTTGCTTCAATCATGAGTGTTTTGAAGGATTTGCACAGTACTTTGAATTCCTACTTTTTAGAATGGCATTCTTAAAGTTTGCTATATATTCATATATTTTAAATGCATCAATTTCTTCAGATTGCATTTGATTATAAATAACTTCCACATGAGGCATTATCTGATGGAAAAGTTCCAACCAGAACCCGAATTTTTCATTATTCAAGATGTTCAAAATTCCAGTTGCTTTTGAAATAGTCTCATCTGTGTTTGCTGTTGCTTGTATTTCCTCCATGCACTTTTTTAAGGATTCAAAATTTTCATAAACACTGTTCACGGTGTGTATATTGAAGTTCCATCTTGTAGGGGATGGATGGGGAACACTGCTGTCTATATGCTTGCAGAGAACAGAGAGACACTGTGGTGATCTCGAAAAAAATGTTGGTATCGACATGAGGTTTGAAAAGAATATTCTTGAATCTCGGGTAGTACTTGCTGCATTTCTCATCATCAGATTCGGCTGGTGTGCATAGCAGTGAATAAAATGTGCATTATTGTACACTTCTTTTATTTTGGTCTGAACTCCCCCTTTCTTCACACTTGCACCATCAAATGTCTGAGCAACCAGTTTTTGAGTATTTCCTTCGAGGATTATGTCTAACTGATCTAGAATACACTTCGATATTCCGTCTGCTGTTTGGTTTTTCGGAGTGAAAAAGCCCCAAAAACGCTCAAAAATGTCTCCATTCAGTTCATATCTCAGAACAATTACCATTTGTGTATCTTCTGAAACATCTGTTGTGTCATCAGCCATGACAGCTACGAATGACGCATCTTTAATTTCTCTTTTTATTTCATCCCGGCATATTTGCAGAAAACAGTCAAGAATATCATTCTGAATAGTTTTTGAAATGCCTTTAAATGCTGCATTACTTTCTAAATGGTTCTTTAAATCAGAATCGAATATAGAGGCAAAATATATTAATCCTCTGAATACTCCTGGATTTTCAGAATAGTCATTTTCGTCATGACCACGTAAAGGAATTTCAAACTGTCCACAAAATTTAATGCAGTCTATTATTTTAGATAATACCTCACGATTTTTGGTAACTTTTCTGTTATGCTCGCAGATCAAAAGTCTGTAGGACTCACTACGCTGTTCTTTAATATTTACGCTTCCTAAAAGCGATAGTGAAATCACATTATCAATATGTTTCTTCGAACTCTCATGTTTTCCAGTTTTCTCTTTCATTTTATTTATGTTTGTAAAGCCACTTTTTGTCCACGTTAAGTCACCTCCGAACAGTAAACATGGAAAACAAAACAATGCATTTCTAACTTCACAACCACAAAGCCAACTTTTCCTTTGGTACCATTCAGTATTAAAACTGCGAATATATTTCTTATTATTACTTATTCCCAGCTGACATATTTGAATCTCTGGTGTGGGGCGGCCTTCTTTAATCGCATTTTTTTCTTGGAGAGATAATTGTGAAAAACTAAGTTGCTGAAGTTTATTTACTGTCACGCGACTTACTTCATGGGGAAGCATGGAGGCCATGATTGAATCAAATTTCACAAAACAGTCTGTAGTAGAAATAATGTGTTACACAGCTCCTCAAAACATACCTTCAACTTAGAAAGTTCAAGCCCAATTAAGCTGTAGTCACAGAATTACTGCTGAATGGTAAGTACTGACTTTACATTGATGGGAATCCTGCGAATGACAAAAATACAGACATTGTGGTGAAACACCCCCTCACTGCTCGCTCTGCAGTTCCTTTGGCGCGATTTAAAATGCGTATTGGCAAGTTGCCAATGGCAACCCCACGTTACTACTCTGTGGGCAACCCACCGACTAGGTATTGACTCAACGACTGGTAGCAAAATGTGGAACTATCTAGCGCACGGTTAATTAAACTTGAAAGTTGAAACGATTTCGTGTTTTTATTAGTTTATTATTTAAATGAATAATAATAATAATAATATTATTATTATTATTATTAGCTACAAGGAGCAAGGAAGCTTGCCAAAAAAAAAAAAAAATCTCGAGACCCTGAGAGAGAGAGAGAGAGAGAGAGAGAGAGAGAGAGTCAAAAGTATGAGGGAATCACCAAGAAAGAATGATGTTGGAAATACTGCAGTTGTTTTCTCATGAACCAAAGGCTATAGTTGGTCCTGGAGGGCCAGGGCTCCCCACGATGACTTATGGAAGTGAAACTTGGGCACTTACCAAAAGAATGGACGAGAAACTATGAACTACACAGCAAAGAATGGAACGAATTATATTGGGAATCAGACTGTTAGATAAGAAGAGAAACACATGGATTAGGCAGCAAACTCAGGTAAAGGACATTCTTATCAAAACTAAAGAACTAAAATGGTCTTGGGCAGGACACATAGCTCGAAGACAGATGGACTAAGAAAATAACAGAATGGTACCCAAGAGGAGCTAGAAGAAATCCTGGAAGACAACGGCGGAGATGGATGGTTAAATGAAATTCATGAGTTTGTGGGTGTGCAATGGATGGCCACTGCACAAAACAGAAGGAACTGGAAAGGTGCTGGAGAGGCCATCATGCTGCATTGGATTGAAAATGGCTGATGATGATGATGATGATGGACCGGGCTCTGTTTAATACTTGTATTAAATAAAGCAATTATTATTTTTTTAAAAAATTTATTTATTTATTTTGATTATTGGAAATAAAGGGTCCTGTTAATAAAAATATTCATTGCATTGCATTGCTCTTCACAAAATTTTATATAACTTAATTTTAATATATTATTATATAATTTTAATTAATTAATACTTTTTTATATAATTTTATATAATTTTCTAATTGCCATTAAAAATTAAAAAAATATTTTTTAATGGCAATTCCAGGCATTCAATTTCTAGCACCCTGAGCGGATTGAAGGTTGAGAATATGGATGATACTTGTTGATAATGCACCTGAAATTTGATAGGTAACAATTTTCATGATATATATAAGAAGGAAGGTTGTTCCAAAGAATTTAAGTAAAAAGGATAAATGAGGAAGGAGAAAAATTGTTTAATTTTAGTGGCATCAGGTACTACATTGGTAGGTACTGCGGAACTGCAGCAACCGCAGCAGTTCCGCAGTACCTACCAATGAGCCGTCCCTGCACATCCCCCAGTGGTAAAATTTCAAACTAATTTTTTTTATTGTTTAAAAAATCACACATATACTGATTACAATGTAAAAACTGTTTGTTGATAGTTTAAAAGTTATTATTTTTTAAAAATGTAAACTTACTTTATAACTATCCTGTATATGATGGTGTGATAAAGAAAAAAGTATGGATTGGAGAATAGAAACTCATGCCAAAATATTCCACAAAGACAGATATTATTATTATTAGCCATATGGTGCAAGGAAGCCTGAGGCTTATGCTGCACCAGCCCAAAAAAGAAAATTCTGAATTACCCTGAGAGAGAGAGAGAGAGACGCAGAAGTAGAAGAGAATTACCAAGAAAGAGAATAATGATGATATCCAGCTCAGGATCCTGGGTGTGCCAAGCCGTGTACTCACCAGACGTGAGCCCCCTGGGGTTTTATTATTTCAATTTAGTAAGGAACTATAATGAATGTTAAAATGATTAATATTATACACCTTATATCAATTATGGATTTAAAAAATATTGATAATTTACAATGAAGCATGCTCAATCACTCCATAGAAGCCACACAATAAAATCAGTTTCATTATTTCATGATATCAAGTTGTATACTTTTTTCTTTTGATGTCAACAAATTTACATATACAAACAATCATAGAAGATGAGACAGCTAGGCTACAAACAGCAATTACATATTCATACAAGGTAACCGATTTTCGATTTAAGATCAAACTTACCTCACCAGCTCATAGGTTTCCCCAAGTAAGGGATTGAAAGGCTTACTTAATCTTTCCCAGTTAGAAGCAAGGGCAGATACTGCAAATGCAGCAACATACTGTAACAAGAAGAAAGATTTTAGTTTATTCTATTATGAAAGCTAAGCAATACGTATCACTAAATATCTACATTCAAATGAATTAAAACAAGATTATTTTCAATTTTATTTTTTAATGGCAAATCCAAACATGAAAGGCATTCAATTCTAGCACCCTGAGTGGATTGAAGGTTGAGAATATGGATGATACTTGTTGATAATGCAACTGAAATTTGATAGGTAACAATTAGCTGTGCCGTCTTTCAGCAGGATAATGCACCATGCCACACCGCCCGGTTTGTTTGAGACTGGTTTGCAGAACATGAGGAAGACTTCCAGGTATTGTCCTGGCATCCAAATTCCCTAGACATCAATCCTATCGAGCATATGTGGTTTGTGTTGGAACAGCAACTCCTATCTGCGGCATCTCAACCACGGACCTTACAGGAGTTAAAGTATCTGCTGGTTATGTGTTGGTACCAGATACCACAAGACACATTTAGAAATCTTGTAGAGTCCAAGTTGCCTTGCTGGGTAAGAGCTATTTTGACTGCTCGTGGAGGATCAACATCATATTAGGTAGGTGGTTATAATGTTTTGGCTCATCGGTGTGTGTGTGTATATATTGGAGGTGAAAATTACACAAAGTGCCAAGGACTAGAAGGGCACGGATAGTAGAAAAAAGAAGTAATGTAGATTTGAAAAAAAGGCGAAAGAATGTTGATATCCTAAAAGTTATGATGAATTAAGAAAATTATGGGGTGAATTGCAAAGCCGATTTGGAGGTGAGGGAACTGTAGAGTAAAATTATTAATACCAAATGATTAAACAAAAAAAGTAAAATAAAATAAAAGGTGGTAGAGCTGTCATCAGATATGGGTGGACAAATTTAGTTATAAGTCGAATACAGGGATGAAAAAAATGAAAAGTCTGATGTTAGTAGAAGCAAATATTGATACATGGTCAGGTATTTCATCAGGGGACTACACCTGACCATATATCAGGAACTGCGTTTCTATACTTGTCCATAACAGTAGAAGAAATGCGAAATAAAGCCAAACACCAAAAAGAATAAAATTAGCACATTCTTTTACAGTATATACAAGGTCCCAACGCAGTGTCAATGATATGAAAATTATTAAATGGGACTACCTTGTCTATACTTAAAATAATGTGCTAATCATTATTATCACTTTTTGTTCTGTTAACTGCAATAATATTGTTTTATACTATTTCCTTTGCAAAGGTTAAATTGTAGTAGAAAATTTATATTTTCCTTTGCAAATGTATTGTATTTTAGGCAAGACAATTTAAAAGGGGACGCCCTTCTAAGGCGCCCTGGATGAAAAACACCTGAATTCGAATCCCGTTATTGACGCGAGGTTAGCATCTCGAAAGTTTTCCTTCAAGCAAACAATAAATCGACCACAGAACACAAGCAATTTACAGACATGACATATTATAAATAATTTTTCTGTTTTTGTAATCTGGGAAGACAAAATGGTCAGAGGAGTTAACAAGGTAGAGAAAGTACAAAAACAATACCATATTTAGCAGCCACGGGCTTGAACCCCGGTCATTCAACGCACGTGTACTTATTCACCCTCGCACCAGACCATCCAGCTACAGCGACCTGAAAAAAAAAATTACACTCATCCCTACCGGGACTCGAACCCGGGACCTTTGGATTAGAAGTCCAACGCGCTATCCACTGCGCTACAGGGACTTGTTCTACACTCAGCGAAATATGGCTTAAGTTGTTTAGGTGCCTAAAACTCAAAATAAAAATAGCATTAAAATTGTACGGATAGGCAGCCCCCCCCCAGGACCTCAACAGCGATAGGGAAGGTTCTAAAATTTACTTGTATTACTATTCACTTATACGTATAATTCGGCAATCTAAAGGCCCACTATCAAAGTTAAACTTCATATCAGATTACTAACATGAACGATTGACTCATTGGTTTTTAGGTGGGTTTTGTTAGCACATGCGTAAAGCGCCTATTGTTCTCTCCACGGCTGTCCGTCTGTCTGTACGCAATAACTCGACTCACATTAGATAAATTTTCATGAAATTTTATATTTCGTTCTCTTAGAAGCCGTTCCAACTTTCGCTTAAATCGAACTAATAACAATCCTGCAATTATTATTTATCTGTTCATCAATCCGCGTGTAATAACTCAACCCAACCCCCAGTAGCTCGATTTTCATGAAATTCTATATTTGGCTTTGTGATGAATTTTAAGATGCGGTGCAATCTTGGAGGAATCAATGACCAATATGGCGGATGCGCAAAATGGAATGTTCTTAGTTTGCACATTAAATTTGCTGCTTTTTGCTACCTTTTTATTTCATTGTATTTATTTATTTTTTTGTTATTAATCGTGAAGTGTTAATATTTTCTGACGCGTCTGTACTGTAACGTTCTGATGTGTTAGTGTCTTCGAAATATACTAACACTTCCGAAAGCTATTTTCAACATTTCATAGAGTTCCTTTTTTAAAAAAATATACACTGAGTGATCACTGAATTATGATCACCTACCTAATATTTCGTAGATCCTTTTGCCCTCAGTACAGCAGATATCAGACGTGGCATTCATTCAACAAGATGTCGAAAGCGTTGGGGATGTAGGGCCAACCAAGCTCTGTGGTCAGCAATACAGGTATGGAGGTGAATGGTGTATCCAGACGTCTGATATGCCTTTCCATAATAGTAGTAGTAGTGGCATGTGATGCAAGAAAGCAAGTGTATGAGCTTATGCAGAAAAAAAAAAAAAAAATCACACCATTTCCTCCAAATGCCTGTCCAGTTCCTCCTTAAATTTATTTAACCTATCAACTTCCACGACGACAGATGGAAGTTTGTTCCAGCAATTAACCACCTGCTGGCTAAAAGCAAATTTCCGCACATCTATTCTACATCTGTCCTTCCTCAATTTAAATTTATACCCCTTAGGTTCGTAATCTGAACAAGTGGAAGAATCCCATCATAATTCAGCGTGCTCAACCCATTCAAGGCCTTATACACCTCAACCAGATCACCTCGCAGATGCCTAGTCTCCAGATGCTGCAATTTGCAGAACTTAAGCCTCTCCTCGTAAGAGGATCCTTTCATTCCCCCCACCAATCTTGTTGACCTTCTCAGTACACGCTCAAGCAAATCTACATCCTTCCTAAAATGAGGCCTCCAGACCTGCACGCAGTACTCAAGGCGTGGCCTGACCAGCGCCTTATACAGAGGGACAATCACCTCCTTTTCCCTGCTAGAAAAATTCCTATATATCATTGACAACACCCCATGACCTGGCCTGGCCGCCTGTCTGCATTGCACAGAAAACTTCATATATGACTGCACAATTACTCCCAGGTCTTTTTTATTTTCTACCACCTTAAGTGTAGTACCACATAGTTGGTACGTTTCTCTGGGGTTACTTCTACCCATAGGCAGTACTTTGCATTTTTCAATGTTAAACTTCAGTTGCCACTTCTTAGCCCATCTGCCCAAATTTTCTAGATCCTATTGCAGTAACACACTGCCATTACTGTCATTAACAACCCTTCCAACCTTTGTATCATCTGCAAACTTCGATACTAAGCCTGATATACCTTCATCAATATCATTGATAAATATACAAAACAACAGTGAACCCAACACCGAACCCTGTGGGACTCCATTAATAACATTAGTCCACGAAGAGCAGCACCCATTGATTACCACACTCTGTCTTCTCCCACTGAACCATCCTTTTATCCATTGTAGCAACTTACCCTTAATACCATTCTATTGCTAATTTGTACAGTAGTCTTCCATGCAAAACAGTGTCAAAAGCTTTCCTGAAATCCAAGTATATGATATCAAAATTATTTTTTCATGCGGTTCCTTTGTAACCACAAAGGAACTGGATGCAAAGGAACTAGTGTCCCAAAAGTGCTCTATGGGATTGATATCGGTGGAGTTCAGAGGCCATTCGATATGCTGGAAGTCCGAACTATGTTCCTCAAACCATTCCTGCACAACAAGTGCCCGATGGCTCGGCGTATTGTCATCTTGGAAGACACCATCTTCATTTGGGGAAAAGTGTAACATAGCGGGGTGTACACAGTCAGCAAGCAGTTGACGATAGCGGAGAGCACTGATAGGTTGTTCCACATGCACCAAGGGTCCAAGTTCCTGCCAGTGAAACATGCCCAATACCATACAACCGCCTCCGTCGGCCTGCACTTTTGATACCATGCATGACGGATCAAGAGCCTCATGTTGTTGACGCCAAATCCATACACGACCATCCACGATGTGCAGTAAATAACGTGACTCTTACACCAGCACACCTTCTTCCTGTCTTCTAACGTCCAACTTGCATGCTCTTTGCACCAGGCGAGTCTTTTACGCCGATGAATCTTGGTTAGGAGAGGATGCTGTAGGGGTCGTCTGCTGGTATAGCCCATACGTGGAAGCGTGCGACGCATGTTCATGCCAGATATTGTTCCGGGTTGGCCCATGTTGTTTTGGGTAGTCAACTCTTGAACAATGCTGTCTTGTACGAATCGTCGGACCCGGCGCTTACCTCTAACATCAACCTTTCGCTGACCTTTTCAGTTTTGCCGTCGGGTCGTTGTTTGACCATTTTGACGCCAGTCCTGGTACACTTTAACTACGGCAGCTCTCGAACACCCCACCAGTTCAGCCGTTTAGGAAATCGAGGCACCAGCTCGTCGAGCACCGACAATCTGTCCTTTATCAAAGTCCGATAAATTCTTCCTTTTACCCATCACGCTCGGAATTTTGCTACCTACAGAACCACTGACACCTTATCTATGCTACGTAGGTCGACTAACTCCGCACCATCGTACCTCACGTGGTCAACGGGTCGCATTCAGTTTTCATAGGGTGGTCATAATTCAGCGATCACTCAGTGTATATATAGTACTTATTATCGTGCGTGGGTTGAAGGTTGAGAAATTAGAAGAAGATAATTGTTAACATTTCGTAGATTTCCTGTTGCACATTTTCCTAATTTGAAACAAGATTCGATGCAAATTCCCTGTTAAATAAATTCTTAGACCTCAAGAAGTGGCTATCTATACTTCTCTTTTTACACTTAAATCTGCTACCTGTGTGAAAATGAATCTCCAGTTGCTGCTCTAAATTTCTTATTGTCTTTAGACAAGGGGGGGGGGTCCAAGAGTTCAGGAAACTGTGGTGCAAGAATTGATGTTGGAGCTCAGGGCGATGCAAAAGGTACTTGGGGTCCCGGATGCAAAAGGGACCTCGTTTATTTATGTTGAAACTTTGAAGGCTCCCCCTAGATCGGGGATTCTGGTGCAGCGCATCCAATGTAACCCCATTTGCACAGCCCTTTCGAGACTGAGACAGAAGTAACCGAGTATAGATATGGGAAATAACGATTTAAAAGCTTTAAAACTGATCGAACTATTCAAAACAATCGATCTTGTAATAATAGGGAGGAGGGGGGGAGGGATTTTCCTCTTAATACATATACACTACAATCCAAAAAACTGCTTGGACGCATGTCAAATTTACATTGACGTCACGTGCCACTGACTTCAATAATTCATCGATGCTAACTGCCCAGATTCCAGTGCTCATTGTACTATGCAAGGTAAGGTTGCTATGTATATAGTGTGTCCATACAGACCTCAACCCCTGTTCGATATCTTAAATCTCTAAGGAAATTGACATACTATCCTCCTCGGTATCCTATGGTCCTGTGCCATGATGGATGGTAGTGGTACCATCATGCTTCCATTTCATGATAACAAAACTGCATGAAAACTCTAGTCTGCAGGCCCCAAAGAGTCCCGAGAAGGCAGACTCTGATCTTTACATGCGGGATGAATGAATTACATAGAAAAAAAGGTTTGTTGTTGTAAGGTTTTAGGCGCATTTGCAACTTGGACAATAAATAAATTATTTATTTGCAGCCATTGTCATTCCACTGCAGGATGGAGACATCCTCCGCAAATCATTGTTGAGGGAATGAACCATAAAATGTTGGTTCCCCTTGGTGTACTGTCAACAACTGCACAAATCGACAAGCCAGCAATATGATACCCGACGATAGTATCCTTCTCGAAATCAATCAGCTCACCTCTACATATCATGATAAGAATCAACTAACTTGTATGGCTCATACACCTTTCTTATATAATCGTCTTTTATCTTAAAGTGTAACTTGAGTGACAAAAGTTTGGGTGTTCAGAAAAGATAATCCTCAATGGCTCCCAGACATATACTGTAAGTAGTTCAAAAGGATATTGCTTTCTTTCTTTAAACTATAGTGTCCATGCGCTCCACTGGAACAGTCATTGTCAATACGTTTAGATAAATGGTAGATATTTTTTGGGGCATTGACTACGCTACAGGAAACATGGAGTGCTATGAATTTGAATTAAACTTAAAACCATTCCAGGGTTCAAAAGAATATATGCTGAAAATGCGGATGGATGGACATGGTGAAGACAATAGGCGTCTAATGATGTGTTGGAATATTATTTAAACTAAGAGATGTGGTGCGTTCCTCTCACTAATACCAAACAGGGAGGCTTACAAGAACTGACAAATAAATCGTATCTTCGTGTTTTGAAATTGAATGCTTAAATCTTAGACGGTCTCTCTCTCTTCTTTTTGTACCTAAGTGCTGTTGCTATTAGAGATAATACAGCTGTAGAATGGTTAGTAGACATTCCTGGAAGATTATTTCTCTTCGAATACTATTTTAATCTATTGCACGCGCGGTTTAAAAGAGAATCAATTAATGGATGTTTACCATTACGTTAATGGTTCTGAAAGGTTTAGCTCTAATTAAAATGGGCAGTGTAAGAAGAAAGAACGCGGGGGTTAACATGAACAATATGTATACTGCTATTTAGAGATAAATGTCAGTGGAAAAAATGTTAATGACTGTGAAAATTGAGTTGCTGAAATATGGAGGATTATTCTTTTGATTCGTAATTACTAAGATTAATTATTAAAATCGCCAAAATATTCAATTGGTGTACTTAATAGTTCGAATTTCAAAAGAGAATGAAATAAAGAGTTGACAACATTCAGTTTGCTAACTGCATTTAGGAATCTATTAGCTTAGTGTAGTATTGTCAATTAAATTGTATTTAAACTGAAATCATTCGGCAAGTTAGAGCAACAAAAAACAAAATGTGCAACTTGTGAAATATTTCCAGTGTTCGGACATGATCCAGTCAAGGGGAGATGTTTTTGTGTGTGCTAGGAGTGTGAAGAAATTAGGCAGAAACTGAGTATTCTGATGGGCGTTTATGAAAGTTTGAAGACTAGGGTAGATGCCCTCGAAGAAATTAAAATGGGGGAGTACATCAAGTTCACAGTTGTCCAAACTTAGCACCAGAGTTCATACTTGTGCATCAGACAACACAGCGGCAATCTAAAAGGCAGAATGTTCTGGTCTCACAGGAGGTGGTTACTGTAGGTGACTCTATTATCAGGAAAATGGGAAATATGTTGTGCAAAACGTATAGGTGGAACAGGACCAGGGTATGTCTGCTAGGGTCAAAAGTAGATGGCGTTGTAGAGCAGATATCATCTTTTAAGGGCACAAAAGATGATTTTGTTGTACACATTGGTACTAATTATATTACTAGTAGGAGATCTGAGGACTTACTTAACAAGTACAAGACAGTGTTGGAAAATCAGTTAAAAAGTTCTTGAAAGGGTACAGAGACGGGTAACTCGTCTGGTGAAAACGGCACATGGGCGTCCATATGAAGAAAGACTCAAATATGTGGGTTACACAGCTTGGAAACTAAACACCTTATAGGAGACTTTATTGAGGTGTTTTAAGTCTCTGAGAGGCAAAAGTCAAATGAATGAGGAAGAAATTTCATGGCTATAAATGATTCTAGAACTAGGGCCCATAATTTCAAGTTAAGAGGGAAATGTTTAGACTGGATTGCAGGAAGTTTTATTTTAGCCAGTGATTTACAAATTACTGGAACAAATTACCTAGATGGGTGGTTGAAGCTGACAGTTTTGGGGAAATTCAAAGATTAACGTTACCTATGGGAGGAGGGAAATGCATAGGTTGTGTATTTCCTTTTCTTTTATTATTTATTTAATTTTATTATCATTTTCTTTTCTTGTTGATGCAGCATAAGCCTTAGGCTTTCTTACACCATATGACCATTACTGATAAAAAGCTGAATTGCATCCATTATCAATCAGCTGCAGGATGGAAGCCTCCTCAACGATTTATGTTCAGAGAAATGGACCATATCTTCCACACCGGTCCAATGCGTGTTGTCAGATCGACCGTATTTAGCAGTCAGGGGCTTGAACCCAGGTCTAACTCAAAGAACGTGTGCTACTGCATTCCCGCTCCTGACCACTCGACTACGATGGCCATTACTAATACTAATAGTCGCGAGTTAGGATTGAATTTGAAAGTGTCTGCGATTCTACCTAGACACGAAAGGATGGAGTATATGTTGAGAGTCTTGTCAATCAATTCGACCCTAGTGAAATTGGCAAGGTTCATGGGGTAGAATGTTTCTGAGCGTGGTGTGTGCTTGTTAACAGGAGAGACTGCTTCTACAGTGCTGGGATACACTTGAATAGAAAAGGTGCAAGAATATTTGCCGATGCTATTGAGACAACGATAGGTGGGTCGGAAAACTGTTTGTTTGAGAGTATACAAAGACTAATAACTGCTTCGAGAAGTTTGCCCATCAATTCTTCCCCCCCCCCCAAACTTCCGATGCTCCTGGGAAAAAGGAAACGAAAGCAATATTTGGATTGACTTTGCAAATGGATTTTTCTGGGTACAAACTTAAAATCACGGGCATCGATTTGTAGTGTCCCTGTATTTAAACACAAGGGTATATCGATTTAGTTCCTGTTTCATCTCATCAACTGTCTCGACGAAATAGTAGTGGGCCAAAACACTCAGGACCTCTGATGGCATCATATATTATGTTTACGTTGTTAAAATATTTATCGAGTTGTTCGCTTGAGCAGCCATACAAATCGTATGATTGCTGGGATGGCTAATGGCAACAGGAGATAACATATATTAGCAGAATATCAAATGTGTTTATCCTTCGCTAACGCTCGTAATGTCGTCATTCCTTCATCAGTTATTAATGCAATTAAACGAACATTCTTCTTACATAAACCTTGTTGCCTTCTATTGCGAGGTCTGATGTCAATCCTTTACACAATGAAGGTCGCCGAGGTTAAGTTGTTTTGCATGTAAACCTAATCAAAACAGAAGTATTATCGTGTCACTTGAGAAAGTGATAGATAATTTAAATTCTCTCCATCCATTAAGATAACAGAATAGAAGCCAGCAATCAGTTCATCCGATGCTATTGGATGTTTTCTTAGTCTCAAAGGATAGAGTTTCGAAATGTTTCCAGGATTTAAACCTAACTTGTTTTGTAGAGTCTTTTCCAAATGACCTTTTATACTTTATTTGAACCTTAATGTCTTTATAACCAATCTAATACCCTGTTTTCTCGAGATTATTGATCTAATTTCACTGGTTACGTCTCTCGAGAAATAGGGGCAAAGAATAGTTGGGGATTTTAGTTTCATAAGATGCGCGATAAAATGCTAACAGCATGTCATCAATCATTGTAAGAGTTGTCACTCCCAAAAGAATATCTTGAATGTTCTGCCAAGAGGCTTTTATTATCGCAAGAAAGATAAAAACACCAACATGTTTGGCAGTGGTATTACATATTCTGAGAGTTATTCAAAACAAAAATAAACACAGCAGTCATAAGTGTTGAAAAACAAAAACTTAAACTTCTAAATTTCTGCCATATTTTTCTAACTTCTGAATGCCTCTTTCGAAGTTTTTGGTTGTGAGAACTACAATTGCACATCTTCGATGGCTTTCTCATTATTTTGATATTTTTCGGCATAAGAACTCTTTTTTTTTTTTCTTTGTTAATGGTTCTATCAAACGTGATCTCGTAAAATCTTGGCCCGTTTCGTGTTTTCTAAATCTTTACAACACGTGCTGCGCCACAGATCTTGGTACTTTCCTCGCAGACATGACACTGAATTTTGATCAGTCTTTCCGTGCCCATTATGGCTAATGGTAATACCACTTCTACCAGACGATGTTGCAATAAGTGCTTCGCGTCCCTTAATAAGCTAGTAATAAATTAAAATCTTACATTATGGACTGAGCTAATATTTGGGAAATAATAAAGCTTACCATTCGGATGGATCTCCTTCGAAGTAGTCTCCTTGACAATGTATACACCGATTTCAACGGTTGTGCAACTTCGGAAGCATTCTTGATAGCTTCTTCTGGAACTGCTAATAGTTTTCCTTCCAGTGAAATAAATTTACAATGAACAATCAGATACGATAAGCATAATCTTCACATTTTATTGAGAAAGTCTTGTTTTTACGGACCTTTGAGAAGCTGGAGTGTTCTATTCGAATACTGGGCCTTTGTTTCCGGTCATAGCCATACATCCACGATTCTCTGCCAGTATTGAAAGAAACGAAGTGTAGGTCGCTGATGCTCCTAAAACCCTACAACACCAAGAAGGATATCTTTTTTTTAAATGAAAATAACAAAAAATCATATTTTAAATCTGAAACCGACAAAGTTGGCCATGGTGTGAAAATGGCAGATTAAAGTTCTGTACGTACCGAAGGTAAAACGTTTAGGGGTTAATTTTACAAGCGACATTGTACAGAATTGCTGAGATGTTGTCCAATGCACTGCCTACCAGACTTAAAGAGATAAAACTCTTTTTGTTTATTTATTTTCCAGCATTAACGGTACCTTTAATATTTAAGCTAGAAAAAAATTAAATCCCAATTGTTATATTTTTAAATAGCATCGTAGGATTCATAGAAAGGAGATAATTCTATTAGTTTTACAAAATGTCTAACTTAAGGTAGAAATGAAAAAAGAGAGAATTGTGTGGTTGCAGTCCTTTTCCCTTTATGGACAAAGTTCACATTACTTCGTATGCTATGAACTTTGACCATAAAGTTTTTGAATATAAAGCGTTTGATACTATATTCCCACCTGAAGGCCAAATTATAAACTGGAGAAAATTAGGTTTAGTTGTAATATCCTTTGTTGGATCAGAGGATGGCTAAAACAGGAAACAAAGAAGTTATTAAATGGTCAAGTGTGGACCAGTGTCTTCCTTAATTACATTTGATGGCCAGAACCAGGCTATTTTGCTTATAAATGACTTCGACCGGTTGCACATATGGTCTGAAAAATGGCATGTGAACTTTTAATGCTTCTAAATATAGGTTACTGGTGGGAGAAACAAGAACAAGGAGTCAAAAACATAAAATTTTAGGGAGTAAAGGAAGGCTAGGTCTGGTGACGCATACCTTCAGGGAGCGTGTTGTAGATCATTGGAATGCCTCCAAAGCAGTCAAGGCAGAGAGCTTGGTAAAGTTCAAAGCGGCAGTGGCTAGTCACTTTTTTGAAGATGGGTTAAACGTGACTGATTTTGAATATTTACCACTTTTTTCTTTTGGCAGATGCAGAAAGAATACTCTTTTCTGAATCGTTTAGTCATTATAAATGCCAATACAGTTAGTACAATTTTGATGTCAGAATAATCGATATAAGTAATTTGGAACTTCTTACCTGAATCCTTTCAATAGGATCTTCACTTTCGTTAGCTTTTTGAAGAAGGAAACTATATTCCATATATTCCGATATTCGCTGAAGAAAACTAAGGGGTTCGTTGAATTCCACTGGCATCGCAATTTTAGACAGCTCCTGTTAACAATGAAATAAATAGCATGTAATCAAGAGGGAACGTTAGTAAAAAAATTGTTTCATATTTTTAGGGAAGAAAAGGCAGAGTGTCTGGAAAGTAATAACTAATCAGCTTCCCAAGGTCGACTATCGTAGCTACACCATGCCCACTAATTTTATTTCCTCGATAAGGTTTTATTTAGGACCTCGAAACCATATTTCAGTACAATCTTTTCACCCAGAAAGGCGCAGTTCTACGAGTACAGACAGATAAAAAGATGCGCATGGGTGCTTCCACAGTGTTCTAAGACAATTTCAAGAAAGAATAAGTCCCCAGTAATGAAATTCAGTAGATTACATCTAAGTAGACAGGTAGTATTCATAAGATAATCACTTTGGGAGCACCTACTTCATCGAGGCATTTCTATTGGTCTTTCTTCTCTGATCTGTTATTCATAATCCTTTTATCATGCAACTCCTTTTCTTCTCATCCAATTCAAGGGAATGAGTTATGCTAATAGCTTTTGTGTAGATGTCGGAGAGTGGAAGTAATTGACAATAGCTTAACTAGGTTTTTATGTTAGCCATTCACAGCAAAGAAAATATTTTCTTTAATACAAGTAGAATAGAGTCTTAAGAGATAAGATAGGCATATCTTTTGAAGTCGTTAACAAAAGGGGTTTATCATGTTTTTACGACTTAAAATTCATAAGGACAACAAGGATTTATGTGAACGCAGTAAGAAAGCTTCAGAGAAACGTGGAGAAAATTAATGTAAAAAACTGGTTTTTGTTATTATTTTAATTATAACAGTAACCAATAATGTGATCCATGTGGGCAATGAAAAACCAGAGTTTCTGGTTGAAGGATCTTGCTATTCTTGCCTGAGGCTGACTACTAGATCACGAACTGAAAAAACCCCATAAATGTTCGTCGAGTCATTGACGGGATTCGAACCCAGACCCTAATGGACAAAAAAACTGTCCGTGGGTATAATGTCTAAATTGTGTGTTCCCTGCTCGATTTGCTTGTTTTGTTGGAAGAAAAACCCGAATTTTCCAAGGTGAAAACTTGGCTGTCCACACCTGAGACCGATTAACTCAGCCACAGAGGGAAACAACCCCATACGAGTCCCTCGTGTCATTGACGGGATTCGAACCCGGGCCTTTTCAGCCGGTAAGTATAACCAATGTGCGACCCGCGCAGACGGATCCTGGTTGAGACCTTCGCCACTCTCTCAATGTATTAACGCCCTCCTGGGTAGCAGTTGGGACACAGAGTTGAAAGACTTGCCTTCGAATCGCATCAATAAGGCGAGGAATTTGAGTCTTTTTCACAACATGGCCAGTTAGCCGGTCGCATGACTTTTTCTCTCGGAAACTGGGGATTTTCAACCAGCAAACAGCAAATTGACCATAGAATACATGCAATTTACAGACATGTTATATGTGGCACAATATGGCCTAAGTTGCTGATGTAACTGAAACCCTTCAACAATAACAGCAACACTGTATAGAAGAAGTCAGAGTTCGATTTATATTGAGAAATGGAGTAAAAACCGAAAAAATATCGGTTTCCCCCCCCCCCACACCCTGGCTAAGTTGTCCAGTCTCAGAAGAAGCTGAATGGTTTTCTTCGCCCAGGAAATTAGAGGATTCATCCCTCAAACAGCAAGAAATTAAAGTATTCACTGAAAGTGAAGCCAAATAATTCCTTGGGCTTAAAAACAAGGGATAATACACGAAATAACCCTATTCCTTCCTCCCGAGATCATCTAACAACAGTCTCGCTTGAAGAGGGCATTAGAAATTCCTCCAGTCGTGAACGAATCCAGACTTCTCCAAACGAGTAGCAGACGGTGATGAACAGTGCCGACTAAACTGCCATGCAGGAATTAGCTTTCTTGTACAAAAAACTGAAATATTAGGGTTAATCGAGAACAACCTCCTTCATCCATGTATAATATTGTCCATAAATTGCGTGTGTTCTATGGTCGGTTTGTCTGTTTTGCTGAACGCAAAAATCGAATTTCTGGGAGAAAAAAAAATTATGCTCTCCCTAGTTGAGACCGAATAACTGGGCCACGGGATGAAAAAAGACCATATAAGTCCCTTGCGTTATTGATAGGAACTGCTCTGCTCTGTACAAGAAAGCGAATCCCAAATATCTAAGAAATAATAAAACACCTTTTCCATGCTATTGTGATAATTTTTGTCTTCTTCAAAGAGAACAACGCTGCAAATTCTAGCCTTAAACCTCACCTTGAACATACATGAAACATCATGGGACATCTTATTACTTCTTTCCAAATGCTAAGGAATTCTGAAAGAAACAAAAAGTATTTAAACTAAAAACCCCTTTGTTTCCATTGTTGAAACTATAAGAATGGCAAAGCTGAATTTGTGGGGTAAAAGAACCGAAATTGAAAAATTCCTTTCTTTTAAGGTCTGTGCTGGCAAAAGCATCCTACTAAAAATCATTTCAATCCGTTTTTATCGTACACTTTTCGTGTATAATAATACTAAAACCGCCATCATGTAAGTTGTCTGTCTAAGAATGACGTCAGCAGACCGAGCAGCGCATGCGATCAGTGTTGCCAGCAGACTTTAACGAAATATGGTCCAGTAAGAATTTCATTTAATACCATACATCTAAAGTTTCTATAAATGTCTTGACTATGAGCACTTTTGTGATTCACATAATAAAAGGTTGACTCGTGTTTTCTATCTTACCTTTCCAATGCAATTTTTCAGGATGCTCCACAAGTTCACTTCGTTTCTTTTTGATGCAGGAACTGGGAGATGGTGTCTGTAATAAAATAAAATCGAAATCACTCCATTATCTGAAGATTAACAGGAAAACAAACAACAGAAGTGATAAAGGAATGAGGCTCTCCTTACACACACATTAAAGAACCACAAATGGTTGCCAGGCAACTGTCCTAAACGATACTCCTGTCATGTTCATATATTAAGTTTTGTATCTTGTGCGGGTAAATAATGATGGTCGTAAATGCAGGTAGGGGTGAGAACATGTGTAAGGTAGCTGCCACGTGTTCAAATGATGCGAAGGCGGGATTCGCTTGGATGATATATCGTTCTGGAAATAAATATCCTACAGCTAGCAACGCCCACAGAGAATTCTTTTGAAGTAAGAAAAGTTACACTAATTTGCCGTTGGCACAGTTCCTGTTTTTGTTTAATGCGTGAATGTAAAATGTTATCTTGATTCTTATTTGCTACTGCTGGTTCTTTCTTTTTTAATAGATAATTTTACATTCTTTTATAATTAATAAAAGTTGTTGTTCTAATAGAGTTTTAGGAGCATTAGCGATCATATTGCTCCATGTATACTGTCTGTAATTTCATGTGTTCTAAGGTCGATTTTCCGTTTGCTGGATGAAAAACCCAAGATTCTGGGTGTAAGAACCATTTTACCCTCGCCTAAGACCAACTAACTCAGCCACGTTGTGAATAAGGCCCATAATTCCTCACGTCATTGACGGGACTCGAACTTAGGTCTTTTTCACCCGGTTTGAAGAGGATAGCGAGCCATCCCACCACTGTTTTACCCACGAGGGCCTTTTAATACAAGTATATGAAGTCACTCTCAATAATAACAACCAATATATTCCATAAAATTCAAAAGAATGAGAAGCGCCAGCACTGCCCTGGATTTCTACTTTGAAATACGAAACTGTTTTGCCAGAGAAAAATTTAATATTCAAACCCACCGTTTGAAATGAGCAACAAAGGCTGATGTTAACAGCAGCAGCAGCAACTATTCTCAATGAGGATATTGCCTAATACTGTTGCGTTTGAGGCCAGGTTTCAGTATTCCTTACTGTGACTCTGACTGTACAGATTATTTCGTAGTTAGAATGGAGAGGGGTGGGGTGTATAATGCAACACAGCTCAGTTGGTATTATCGAATTCTGCTCCTGGAAGTTAGTACATGAGTCAATGTCTGAAGATGTACGCAAGGTCTGAAGCTATAATGCCCTCCAGGCTTTCCACAATGTCGGAATATATGACGGTTGCGTGTTCGAACGCCTCACTTCCCTTTCCAAAACATCCTATAGTTATTCATCAGGCGAATTTGGAGGCCAATCTAGGTGGGTAATATCTTAATTGTATTCCTAAAACCACTCGTGCAAATGCGGATCCGATGATATGGGGCATTATCATCTAGGAAGATCCTGTTTCTTTCCGGGAAAAAAAAATGCAACATTGCAGGGTGCACATGTTCTCCTAACAGTTGCCCTTAGTTTGAGATCGTCTAACCCAGCCATATTGTCAAAAAAAGGCCCATAAAACTTCCCTTCGTCAACAGGACTCAAACTCAAGTGTTCACCACCCGGTATGTGGAGGACGGCGATTCTACCAACTGTGCCACTCACGAGTACAATATAGAGGCCGCTCAAAGCAGCTGACGCAAATTGTTTACGACGATAGATGGAATGGATTATTCGAAAGAAATAATGGTCATTAGCGAAGTCCTATTATGTTATACCAGTCTGGAATAAATTTACTTAATTTTCAGTAAGCGATCTAATTTTATCCACAGCACTTCATTTACTGACAACTTATGGAATCGATCAATAGCCTAATGCCATCGTGAGTGAATATCCTGGTACATGTACTGTTCACTTAAAAGTAACACATAACCGCCCTGAAATAATGGGATTATTACGATGTTCCTATTATTGTGGGATTATAATACTACTCTGACAAATGCTTTTAGATTGTTCCATTATAGTGAAGGGATGATTGAATTGGAACAACTACATAGTACAAATAAAGCACTGATTTAAAGGCATCATATTGCTCCATGTAATTGTCTGTAAATTGCGTGTTTGGGGGTCGATAATGTATTTACTGAACGAAAAACCAGAGTTTCCAGGAGAAAAAACCATGCTACACTCGCTTGAGACTGACTAACTCAGCCGGTAAAAAAGGCCCATAAAAATCCCTCTCGTCATTGATGGGACTCGAGCTCACTTCTTAAAAATCATGGACTTCAATAGACTCCGCCAAAAAAATAAATAAATAAATAACAAAGAAGAATTTTTTTATGGATGAGTGCTTAGTTTCCTCTCCCAGTTGGTATCTCGGGTTAAATAAACGCCCTTTTAATTAGAGTACTCCATGCTAAGTGTCTTTTGGCGAACTATCCCTTAGTCAGGAGGGTTGAGAACCGCTACGGGCTCTGATGGAAATGCCTGACTAGGCCAGAGCCCTTTTCCATGTAGGGGACTCGGATTTCAATTCCGACCGCTACACAATCTCCATGGACCTTACCGTCTGTCCTTAATCCACCCACTGTACCAGCCTGCTACTAACTACTTTCAATAAAAATGTTTTGTGTGATCACTGAATTCACAAATTACAACAGGGTATGTTAAAAGGTTGCATTTCTGTCTTGCTTTGCCATACACCGAATCCTCCCAAAGAATTCAGGAAGAAGTTTCCAAGATTAAGTTCACGTACCCATAAGTGACCCAAACATGAAATGAAATTGTCTCATGTATCCTGAAATGTATTTTTTATCAAGCCGAGTACTCTACTAGGTTTGTTTGTCTTATTATTTGCACAGGAAATTACGGCTATGAGGAATCAGCATATTTTATTGTAAATTGTATAAATTATACAGTCGGGGTGTCTGTTTTTGCTGGATGAAAAACTCCAGCTGCTTATTATTATTATTATTATTATTATTAGCCATATGGTACAAGGAAGCCTGAGGCTTATGCTGCACCAGCCAAAAGAAAAAAAATTCCCGCATTACCCTAAAAGAGAGAGAGAGAGAGAGAGAGAGAGAGAGAGAGAGAAGTGGAAGGAAATCACCAAGAAAGCAAGAAAGAGAAGAATGATGATATCCAGCTCAGGACCCTGTGTTTACCAAGTCCATACTCACCAGATGTGAGCCCCTGGAATGATGCTATTTATTTTACTCCAACTATACACCAACGAAAATCAGCTCTTAATTATTAATATACACTTCCCAACCATTAATATCCGGGCAACCCTCCGTTGATAGTTGCCTCCCCACACACACCACATGTCAAACAACTATAAATATGCTATTAGACCTTCGAAGGGACAGTAGTACGATTGTGAATGCATGATCTCACAATCGATGGAGTTAACAGACTTCCAGCCGGGAAAGATAATAGGGTTCCACATGGTGTGACATTTCAATGGCACTAGGGTGACGAGAGCTGCAATTGGAAGCGGACTGCTGCTGAAACCGTAACGAAACGACGCAAGAAACCTCTAACGATGACAGAGCATGGTAAGAGAGAGCTTTACAAATAATCATCCGCTCAGAACGCAGTTCGACGTTGTCGCAGTACTCAGACCCTTAGCAAGATAATTGGGACACATCAGCACCAGTACAGTATGCAGATGCTGCATGAGATGAGTTACCTACCACAATCGTGGACTTGTCCACAAGCCAATGCTCACCCAGACTAATGCTAAACGCCATCTAGCTTGGTGTAAGGGCTTCCGTTCTTGGACCGTAGACCAATGGAAGCTGTGCTTTGGAGTAACAAGTCATGGTACATGGTCTACTAGTCTGAAGTTCGCGTCTAGGTGTGGCAGATGCTTGGAGAAAGGTACTTGCCAGACTGCATAGTCTGGACAATGAAATTTGGAGGAGATAGCGTGATGGTATGAGGCTGTTTTTCATGGTGTGGCCTGGACCATTGGTTGTTTTGGACATGAATGCTGAGACATGTGTGACGCATGCCCGGAAAAAACTACCTGCTGAACTTTATCTTCCCGGAATAAAGTTTTGTGGAGCTATTTTCATGGTGTGGCATGGGACCCTTGGTTGTAGCGTACAAAATCATGAACGATCGATGCTGAAGTCTATCTGTTCGTTCTGGACAATAATGCATTACTTATGTTATGGCAGCACATCATCTACATCATACTGCTCGCGAGGTGACGCATTGGTATGAGGACGTGAGCTTTGCAGAGTTGTACTGGGCTACAGGTTTCAGCACACATTAGTTTTCAGTAAATAATGGTTATTTATAGATTGCAGGTGTCTGGATATTAAGGCAGGGTAGTGTATGTGCAAACAAGAAAAAGCAATTATTATTGCCCAAAATGGAATGAATCCATCATTATTACATTTCTATTTTTATTTCGAAATACTGCAATAGCGAAATGAATTAATGTAAACAGAGACACCACCATAATTGGAATTAACTGGACTGGATTATTAAATAGCACAACCTTCGCAGCAGGAAACCGTCTGTCCTGTCTTCGAAAGCAGTGATTTATCTCCAACATTTCTTGTCGGGATATAAGAGGCGAGTAATCTTTCATGCAGCGAAGGTAAATATTAGAATGAGTTAGGTAGTTGTTCACCTTGTTGATTTACCCGGATTCAATTTGTTTTCGTCAGCAGTGCTTTAACGTAAACTTCCATTGTGCGTAATTAATTTTACTTGGCTGTTTATACATGCGACCCTCCTAAAGCTCCTTTCGTGTATTTGCTTGAACAATCCATTCTTCTAACTCCTTCAAACAAGAAACTTGTTTGAACTGCTGTGTTTGGGTAAGCATAAGATCGAGATTAAATTTACCGAGCTGTCCCAAGTCATAATATAGGCTCGCTTAATTTATTATGGTCAGTTACTGGAATAAATTAAATACACTCGTTTGCAATAAGTTAAGGAGTCACGTCTTGGAGACACGTATGTCATATACACTGTCCAATTAAAACATTATGTTTTGACCACCACTGCGTTTTAGCAATTGGTCCCCATCTGGTGGTACACGTGGCGTGGTGAGAACCGGTAAATGTGATACTGCAAGTTCGTGGCATGCAGTCCATACGAAGTACTTGATCTGACGGACTCTGAAAAAGAGATCTTTGTTGGGTACCGGTTGGGGAACTGCGAATCTTGTGGGCTGTTCGCGGAGTGCTGGTGCTGTAGTTAAGGTGTTCCAAGAGTGAAAGATAGTGGATGGAACCGGTTTCCGGGCTAATGGAGGGTACCCATGCCTCATCAATGGTCGCGGTGAAGATTGATCCACCTTGTGCGACCCGATAGACCAGATGCAAAGTACCATAGAAAGTTGTTTTTTATGCTGTGAAGTATGTGGCATAGTCCATTACGGATGGAGTATGAATTATGTATGAGCAATTTAATTTAATGATAATAATAATAATAATAATGATCATGGATTTAATGATAATGATCATGATTACGATGATTTGCAGATTATATCCAGATGGGTAGAGTAATTAATGATCAGTGCCAAGGAGAGCTTCCTTAGGACGATTCAGATAGACTTCAGAGATGGTCAGAAAAAGGAAGATATCCTTTGGGCTTTAGCGCAGAAAAATACAAGGTCGCACACCTGGGGGCAGCAGCAATTTGTACACTTGGTGGGATTGAACTGAAAAGAGCAGAAGACGAAAGAGTTTTGGGAGTTACGATAGGGTTGGACATGAAGTCCTCCAAACAATGTAGATAGGCTGCAAGGATAGTCCATGGTGTCCACTAGATGATTTATCGAACATTTGCTTGTAGAGATAGGGAGGTCATAATACTGCTGTATAAGGTAATAGAAATCACAATGGGAATACTGTGTCCAGGTATGTAAACCTCACCTAAAAAGACAACGAGTTTCTTAAAACGATCCAAAGATGGGCAACATGCCTGGTGAGATCGGCAAACAGGGAATAGTAACCCCAGAGTAACTTATCAATTGTGTGGTACTACACTCAGGGTAGTGGAGAATGAAAAAGACCGGAAATAATTGTGCAGTCCGATATGAAATTATCTGAGCAGTGCAGACATGCTGCCAGGACAGTTCATGGGGTTTTATCAATGATATACAGAAATTTTGCCAGCTGGGATAAGGAGGTGATTGTTCCTTTGTATAAGACCATGGTTAGGCTGCATCTTGAGTACTGTATACAGATCTGGCGGCCTCACTTTAGGAAGGGTGTAGGTCTGTTGGAACGAGTACTGAGAAAGGAAACCAGGTTGGTGAAGGGAACAAAAGGGTGCTCGTTCCAACAGATCTATATATCCTTCCTTGAGACTAGGCACCTGCAGGTAGATCTGATTGAGGTGTTTAAAGCCTTGAATGGATTGAGTAAGCTAAATGTTAATGGGATTCTTCCACTTGCTTAGATTACATACGAGGGGTCATAAATTTAAATTGAGGAAGGATGGTTGCAGGATAGATGTGTGGAAGTTTCGCTTCAGCCAGCGGGTGGTTTATTGTTGGGACAGGCTTTCATCTGTTGTTGTGGAAATGGATGGGTTGAATAAACTCAAGGGAGAACTAGACAAATTGTTGGAAGGTGCAGATGGGTGAACTGTGTGTTTTTTTTTTTTTTTTGTTTTTTTTTTGGCTGATGCTATATAAGCTTTCTTTCTTGCAACATTTACCATGAGGAAAGGCTTCGAATATGTGGGATTCAGAGTTTGTAATGCTCCTTAGAGGGAACTTGGAGGTTTATATGACCCTGAGAGATGAAAGTAAAATGAACACATGGGTGAAATTTTCACTGTTATGATTCCAGAACTAAAAATCAAATTCAAATTAGGGTGGATAGACTGGATCGAAGGAAGTTTTCTTTTAGCTAGCGATTTGTTAATTATTGGAATAAGTTGCCTCCACGGATGGTCAAGGCTGACAGCTTGGGAAAATTGAAAACTCAGATGGACAAACACCTACATGAGGAGGGAGTCAAATAAGTGGCTTATTCATTTTTTCCCATAAGGCTAATACTAATCCAATTCTGTCAAAAATAAATAAAAATAGTCACTGAAGCAGATATTTGTAATTTTAGAGGTGAGAAGATCAGTGCACGAGTTGGAGATAAGGAAGGAATAAATATTTCCCATGATAGTAGGGTCCTAAAAAAATAACCTAAGGAACATTTATGTTTTGTAGACTTCCTCACAGAATGCTAAATTCTAGATGGTAGAGGAATATTTTTGTTTCTCTACATACCAAATCTTCTGAAAATTTTAAGTCTAGGTTACTTATCAGTCCTCTTCATATATCTTAGAATACTGCTTGAAAATATGAAGTTCGATCAAAGTTTTCCAATTTTTTGAGCCATCTGGATACTCCATTTGGTAGCATCCCATCTTATAGAATTTCCGCTGGGATAGTCATCTTTATATAAAAAGAGCTCCATCATTGAAAATGCCTTTCACCATAGAGCCTTTAGAAGTTCACTTCTTCCTACAACATTAAAATTGAGAACTCCACGCAGTGTTGGAACAGGTTTTTTACTATTCAAAGTGCGAGTTCTCTCTCGTGCAATTCAATGCTTTCTTTTCTGGTCCCGGGATTATTTTCTCCTGTGAAGAGTAAAAATATCTTTGCATCACTATTGTGATGCAGAAGAGAAAAATTTCATTTTAGAATTCTTTGTTCGTCCGATGATGTCAGAAAAATTCAATACCACGTGACTGGAATAATTATCGGTTGAAATATCAAGTGGTGTACAATATTTTGCCCAGGACCCAACACGATTCCTTTCACTTGGATGAGTTTATAGATAAGAAAAATACACAAAATAAAACAGCGCCAATTATTATCTAACATTTATGGACTGATGGGTGTTTTCAATAGTAAGCATTAAGGGGTGTTTTTAAATATTTAGCATCCCAAATACGAGGGCATAATTTAAACGGTACAGGTTTAACCATAGTGTGTCCTTCACCAATACGGAAGAGATCAAAGTTGACCTTCCACAACTATTTTTAGCAACTGGGTATCGATTTGTACACAAGGGTGTTTGGCATTTGTTCGCAATATCCAGGTACTGCTGGGAATGTCCCAGTACAATTAGCTAGGAGAATATGATTGTTTAAAATGCTTTTCTTTTTACCACTCTTAATAATGGTAATCTCAGAAAAGACTGAAGATGGGTAATTATGTCAGTGTACAACAGATGGCTCGTATGAAAAATTTAGCTCGATTTTGAAACACTTAGGTTGCATACATGCCCTCTCACCTTTCCCAGAGGATGGAGGATCTCTCTCTCTCTCTCTCTCTCTGAAACTTATTAAGCGTTTTTGGACTAATTTTAAAGAAATTTAAGATACGCAATTAACTTTTAAAATTTAATGATCACTTGAAATTTTAAACATATACATTATGCTATGTTGGTATCGATAACATCATAACTAAATTAGGACAAAATATAAAAAAGTTTTTTGTCGGTCAAAAATTGCAGGACAGCGAATGATTTGACATGGCGCATTGTCGTGATGAAGGAGCCAACTGTCTGATAGCAAATTTCATATCAATAAACGCATTTCAGAAATAATTCCAGTGATACCAGAAGAGAATGGCTTCCAGTTCGTTCAAAGTAACTCCCTTGGTTAGCTGTCCGTGAAGTTATTCTCTTCTGCAACGATTGGATGTATCTCCAATTGTACCATATCACACTTCATATACAGGTAGTTGTCCCTTTAAAATTCATCATTACTCAATTTATGGTATATGTACAACATAAACGATAACACCAAACTTTATACACTGTCCAGTCAAAAAATGAGCACCCCCGTGTCTTAACAATCGGCCATTCCTCCCAGCCTGGTGGTACACGGGTCGCGATGAGAACCGGTAAATGTGATACTGCAGGTTCGTGGCATGCAGTTAACACGAAGTTGTTAATCGACTTTAGGCAGAGGAAGTATTCTGATGGACTTCCAGAGGGACAACCAGCGGTGTTTCCTAGGCCACAATTTAACGACCCCTTCTACTCTGTATATCACCTTCCAGAGTAGGTATCCGGTCAAGGTAACCATGCCACTCATCTCCAATAACACCCAAGGTTTGCATCTGAATGGTGTCACTGGACTACTAACCACTGGAAAAACAAAATGTCGCCTTTACAGAAGAATCGCATTTTCCACTATGCTGTGTGGATGGTAGATGGAGGGTACGACGACAAACTGTGAAGAGGAATCACTCCAATGATCCGGTCTAACAGAAACAGACAGGAATCAACGGCAGTGTTTTGGTATGGGGGATATTTTCCTTGGAATCTTTGGAGCCCTCATACTGTGAAGATCTATGGGACGCAGTCCTGGCGAGATGGTACAACTTACCTCCTGAAATGGTTAGAGGAGTTATATTGTGCGTGCCTTGCCATGTGGCAGAAGTATATATCTACTCCATGTCTCTTATACACCAATAAAACTATTATGTATTTATTTATTTATTTGATCGCATTATTAATAGTTCCCTAACCCTCATTTGCGCGAGGACTTAATAGGTGGATAATGCGTTGATCAAGGAACTAGTGACCATATTCAAAAATATAGAAGACTAATTTGATTTAATTTTAGAACGAACAGAGGGCTCAGTGAAAAACCTCTTATTACTAAAGGGGAATAATAATGGGTTTCAGTAATAAAAGTTCTCAATTTCTTTTTTTTTTCTCGCGAATAGAAAAAAAGATTCGAAATCACTGTTTATACTATAGAACCAGAGGAAGCAATTGAGTTGAACAGGAACTCTTTTATGGAGTCACAACATTAAAAGGGATCGTTGCATTATACAAGAAATGTTTTCTTTAGCACATGTTCACAGACCATCAGCTGTTATTGTAGCTGAAAGTGGTTTGCCACCAATGACGATTCTGTTGATGGCTACAAAGATAAAAGTGATGATCCATATAAGCGTCACCCTCCCTTGGACAATAACTGACTGCTGAAAGAGACAGAAAAATAGATCCTAATGACAGCGAACCTTGACTTTTCCCAGAGGAGCAAATGGGTGTAGACTTAAGTGGCCAGAACAAACGATAGCTTATGTACTCGTACAAAGGACAAAGAAACAGCTTACTCCTCCCTTCTTCAATCTTTCAAGGAAAGCTAATGGTGGTAAATAACTGGTGGAGCCATTCACAAGGTTGTTTTTTTTGCATCGATTTATCCATCCTTGTTCCTGAGGTGTAATACAGCCAGTCAATGAAGCTTTTCATAAAAAAAAACAGTTCAAAATTTTGTCTCTTAACATTCACAATCCTACATCTGGATATCTGGAATAAGGTTTGTTTATTTGTTTGTTTGTGGGCTTTACAACGCAATGGCAACATGACCATAATGCGCCTCTGGGACATGGAGGAAACTACTTATGTCCTTTTTACTGCATTAAAAAATACTTCTCGTGTTTAAAAGTATGAATATTGATGACAATTTCATTCTGTAGCCAACCCAAAGCAATTCCAGCAAGTACACAAGAAGTGCTTGCCAAGATCTTGCACACTTTGGAAGTAGTGAAGACAAGAAATGTACTCTACTGAAAAGCAGTCTTCGTTGTTAGTTGGTATAATCACCATCCTCCCACACTGGATGGAAAAGATCTGAGTTCAAATTCCATCAATGAGGGATTCTTATGGGTCTTTTTCTCAAAGTGGCTGATTGAGTCAGTCTCAGGCGAGGGCAGCATGTTTTTTTTTTATTCATAGAAACTCGGGATTTTCGTTCAGAAAACAGACCTATTGACCACAGAACACACGCAATTTGCAACATGGACTAAGTTGCTGATGCGCCTAAAACCCTACTACAACCAACCTCATTTGAAGAAGTCTAGGTTCAATTCCCGTTGAATATTTGATTTAGATATTCGACGGGTACGAACCCGATTTAAGGCAGAGAAGTGCCTTTTCTTCTACAGACAACCTACCGATATGAGCAACACCTTCGGTGCAGTCAGAAAATTCATATGGATTTGATTCGGATCCATTGTGTATCGAGATAACTATGACAAAGCAGATGATGTCATGGGACGTGGAGTAAGAGATTTTTAGATAGATGACAGCAGTATAGTTGAAGACCAGTACAATGACCTCAAGAGACAGTTGATGATAATACATCGTCTTGCTGTTAGAGCCAGATAGAGGTCTGTTCTGGTTGACGTAGACCCTTGGCCAGCTCTTTTTTGTAATGGCTCCTGTCTCCTAAAACTTTCACTATAGCATATAAAATAAAAATGATTATACAACAGCTCAATGCAGTAATATCACCAGAAACAAAGTAGATCTTCTGCAATAATCCAGGGGTTGTCAGAAAAACACACACACAATGTCACCTGGTTAAATAGTACAGGTGCTGCCTTAAATTCAGAAGGCAGTTGTGGTACTAAGAAATAAAATACCATCGATGTTAAAAAAAGGGAAATTCGCCATATTTTGCACCAAACTTTTCAATAAACTACCCGAGGGAAAACAGATCGCTCTTGTCTCCTCAATTTTCCAACTAAAAGAAGCAGATGATTCCGGAAGCTGACAGCTAGAGAATCTTCTGGAAACAATGCGCTTATTGTTTTCAAGGAATTGAAAATACCAGACGTAGGAAGCTTAAGTATCTGTGAGGAATGGCAAAGAAGAGAATTAGTGACATGATAAAACACCTGCAAAATAGAAAACAGCATACTGGACCAGACAAACAGTCACACTCTCAAAGATGTTTCAGAACATTTTTGATTCACTAGAGTACTGTAAGGTGTTGTGGGTAGACTCCATAGATTACTCATGAAATATCCTGAGAAAATTGGTTTCGCAGACTTCAGAGAAGAGGTTTAACAACTTGGGAAAAACCTTCCAAAAATAAGTATTGCTATTGACAGAGGATAGATAAGTGATGGTTTTTTTTTTTTTTTTTAGGAGCATGGCAACTGAGGCCATGTTGCTCTGTGTATATTGTCTGTCAATTGTCTTTTCTGAGATCAATTTTCTGTTTTCTGGATGAAAAATCAGAGTTTCCGGGAGAAAAGACCATGCTACCATCGCCTGAGACCGACTAACTCAGCCATGTTATGAAAAAGACCCATAAAAATTCCTCCCGACGGGATTCGAACTCGGGTATTTTCCATCAGGTGTGGGGAGGACAAAGTGTAAGGTGTATTTAGTGTCAGACGGCGCCAGGGGTTGCCCCCATCTCCGCGTAGTTTTCATTGTGGGTGTACCAGTTCACTGGAAATGCCAGAGATTTAAAAGTGTATGGATATTGTACATGTGTAGTGCCGTGTACCGTTGTTCATCTGGTCGTTTAGCCGCTGGACGCCTGCTGAGGCCCAACGTTGCCCCACCTTCGCCCCATGGAGGCAGACCAGGAACCAGTAGACTTAAGTTACTCTGTCAGGTCCTGCCACCTAATTTCCTGAGATTTCAGTGGCTAGGACCTAAAAAAAAGTAAATAAATAAAACAAATAAAAACAGATAAATAAATAAAATAAAAAATTCTTATATTGTATTTATATTGCATGTATATATGTGTGTATACAAGTACATATATACACATACACACACATATACACACACAACGTGCATACACATACCCGTCAATCGTGGGGTTGATGTAGCTTGAGTTGATAGGCCGGGACGTGGGCGAAGATAGTTTGGATGTGTTTAAATTTAGGTGTGTGGGGCTTCGCTAGCGTGAAGATAGAGAGGGGGAGCTGAAGACTGGGGGGATAAAGACAGAAGTATGGGGCCAATAGGGAAGACAGCCCCAAGTTTCAGTGGGGCATGCCCATGCCCCACCAGAGTAGAAATGAAGATAGGGGACGAAAGAATCGTATCGTCCCCCCGGGGAGTAGGGTTTAAAGGTGAAGGGGGCTAGGGTGCCATCTTCAGGCTACCGTAAGGCTTTGGGAGCTAGGCTGCAGTTTGTTGTCTCTATTCTTGTCCACTTGATTCAGGTTGGACACTCATGAGGCAATCCCCATCTTTTTTTCCCTTCTTTTCTTTTCCATTCATTCTCTTTTCTTCTTCCTTTTCCCTTCTTCTTGGGGAGGACAGCGATCCTACCAACTGTGCTATTCACGAAGGCGAGGACAGATAAGAATAGATAGAAATATTGTTTCTTTAATAGTGTATTGTCCACCATCCCACCGGCCCAAGTCTGCGTGGGTAGCACAGTGGTATCGTCACCGTCCTCCCCACACCGGGTGGAAAAGGCCTGGGTTCGAATCCCGTCGATGACGCGAGGAACTTTAATGGGCTTTTTTCACACCGTGGCTGAGTTAGTCGGTCTCAGGCGTAGATAGCAAGGTTTTTCTCCCCAGTGACTGGGGTTTTTTCGTCCAGCAAAACAGGCAAATCAACCATAGAACATACGCAATTTACAGACACAAATACGGGTTAATGTATTTAATTACGGGCAACCCTAAAATAATAATTTAATAAATCCCACCGGCTCCGACTAGCCCGCTCATCTCGGCTACTCCTGAACCTTTTCCACAATCAAGCATGAAACCTTGAGATCATTGCAAACCCTTTTGGGTAGGATTTCATCGCAGAACACTAAGTTGATGTGGGATGTCTCTTTGCAGGCCCCTCTCTATGCCTGCACTCTCTCTCTCTCTCTTCTGGGAAGGAGTACCTACTCTGTCGATCTCTCGGTGCTCACTCCTGTTTCTGTCATCAACTTCTTTCTGTCATTATCGCCCTTCTCAAGGATATTCTTCCACTAGTCGCTTTTGATCTCCTACTCGCCTGAGGGACCCGCTCCGCGTGTTTCCCACTATTTCTCAACACTTTATTCCCCTTTCCTCTATCGTCACTTCGTTTCTTGTTCCTCCTTTCTTGGCAGGAGGGGTAGACCCCGACAGGCGTCTCTCTATTGACCTGGCCAGGCGCCTAGTGCCGTGGACGGATGCTGGAATGGCCTTCTTGATGAGGGGACCAAGTGGCCAGATGAACAACACTATATTCACGATACTCACGCCTTCATCTGACCTTGGCAGATTTTGCTACTCAGTACTTATTTATACTAATCGAATATTATTCAATTAGTATAAATAAGCTAGAGACTTCTTATTACATAATATTGTTCACCGTGTATCTAATAAGATTAATTAATTAATTAATTATTTAATGAAATTTTTCAGACCACTATTAGGATTAACAAGACTAGATCATCAAAGAAAAGCAGATATAAGAGAAAGACTAAACACCTCCAACATAAGTCTTTATCACGTCCAAATTAAAAGATGTACCAACGTTTAATGTTAAAATAAAGGTAAATACGTGTAATTATATAATCAGCATACCTGTAATTGTCCTTAAAAATGTTTTCCACCAGGGATTTTCTCTTGTCTTCCTGCTTACTCTCCTTCACAAGGAACTAACAGTAATCCCCCATCGTTACAGGATCCCAGAGACCTTGGTACCGCTTTTCCAGGGAGGAAATATCTTTATAAAACCAACCTCCCCTTCTTCATCACTCACACCTCCAAGATTTTTGGGGGGAAATTCGATATGGGTATAAAGAAAATGAATTTTCAACGACATTCGACAGCCCATGTTCTTGTAGTACTCGAGTAAATTAGACACCAAAATTTCATAGTTTTCTTCGTTCTTATTACCCAAAAAAAACCATGCACTAAAGCTGCCATTTCAACCTCCTTCAAACACTTCGTCTTTCAGGAGTTTCCTAATTTGAGGTCCTACGGAAATTCCTCCCTAAGTTTGGCATACGTTAAATTAGGAAACACACTTCTCAAATATGCAAATCCCTTACCTTCTTTATCTAGTCCCTTCACGAATTTCATCAATCCCAGTTTGATGTGCAGGGGTGGAAGAAGAATCTTGTTTGATTGCACTAAAGGAATATATTTTATATTACATTGTCCTGGTATGAACTCGTCCCAACGTTGCACAACACAATGTTCTTCTGTTGTACGGCTGCCCTGAGCATGTCACGATCACTAAATACTTGGAAAACCTTGGCACAGCGTATAAAAATCCTCACCAAAAACGCCAAGTGTTCTCTCTTCAAATTTTAAATTGTTGCATCGGAATTTGAACCCAAGGACCATAGGTGGAAGTCTGATTATGTCTATCAAAAGAAAACGAAGTTGGTAGTGTTCTCAGTTAAAATGGAAAGAACATGTAGAGAGAATGAGTAGGAAGAGACTACCAAAATTGGCAATGAACTACAAACATATTGGAAAAAGAAATAGAGGGCGTCCCAGAAAAAGATGGATCGAACAGTTCTTTGAAGAGAGTTAATTGTACAGGTTTCAAAAGCCTAAAATCCACTAAGAAGAATTAATTATTTATTCAAAAACTATATCCTCGGATGTACACTTTTTGGGCTATTAATTCTGATTAACCACAGTTTAAAACTGGTGGAAGCCAACTTAGTTTTATTTATAACTTCGAAGCAATCATATCGGGCAGGAAAGTCATCCATATGTAAAAATATGCTCCATCTTCCTCGAACCATAAATGTAAATATTCATTTACTGGTGTGTATAATTAGAAATTTGGTTCTAGGGTAATAAATACTGATAAATTCTCATATGTTGGAAACCATTGATAATATATTATGAATCAAGTAATGATATTTCCCCAAAAGTTGAAGATAAAACAAGATTGGTGCAAGCAGAGATACATCAAAGAGAGTGTATAACTTTAGTGTCATACAGAGAAAGTACATTGTCAGGGGTAACGATTTTAATAAGCTGGTGGTTCTACTCCCAAGGCAGTCATGTGGAGAGGGAATCTGCAATCCAGAATTACTTGCATTTTCACGAACATGCGTTGTAATGCCACTCCTAATACGTAGTTCTGTTTTATGTGGGTATAATTTCTTCCTTCATTACCATTTGCCACTGTGCTGAACCTGTCGTGCAGGCAACTTTTATAACAGACAGAAGTGTTCTATGGTTTCCCATGGGAAGGTGTTAAGCTGTTTGTATTTCAGTGCATTATTTTGGCCAATGGTTGCCTTATAAATCTCGTTATTTTTAAAAGGTTTTTCTTTCTCTCGGTTATTCTGAATACGTCCCCAGGGTGTACACTACTGTTGCAAATATTGCTCACAGCAACATATAAAGATGTTGAGCTGAACATAAAAGCTAAAATATGGTTTAGCGATTATTTTCTGAATTATTTTCCTCAGTCAGCTTTGAAAGTTCTGCTGAAAGATGCTGACCTAATGGATCAAAGGATAAATCGAACTGAGACACTGCGAAAACGCAGCTGTTCCTTAGAGACTTTAGTCGATTTTTTCTTGAGAGAAGCTTTTGAACTTTTTACTATCCCAACAATTTCCAATACTTCGAACTTAAAGGGACTGATTTTAGTTTCAATTTACAGTTTCAGAGAATTAAATAGTAAGAAAAAATCTTCCTAATAATCTAAAAATTTGCTACTATTGAACAATTCATTAAACATCTTATAGAACTGCGATGATGTGCAGGAAGGAAAATAGAAATTTTGATAACTACTGACATACCACTAATAAGCAATAACCTTCCCTACTGAATCCAGCACTGCTACAAAAACAAAAAAAGATTTTCGCTTTCGCTCTATTACGTTTTCCGTAATCCCGTAACGATTCGTTGATTGGTTACCATAGTAACTGATACACGAAAACATTAAGATGGATCATTGTGTGCCAAAGATAATAGATTACAATGATACGTTCACGGAATAATAAAAATTGATTTATCTTTCGGAGCTGACATTTCTCCATCCCCTTATGTTTGAAAAAATGGAACTGCCCACAAAAAACATATGTTATGATGGCACGCTAAGCTTTGTACAAAGGGCAGTCAGCTCTTTGGCGAATTAGTGGCCTTTGATTTGGAGAATAATCCTTTTCATGAATAGGCTGAAGGTAATTGATCAGTACATTTTAACTGCACTTTCTAACAACAGTGATGGAGTGAACCAAAACTTTTATTTATCCTTGTACTGGAATTTATATCAACATAAAATGGTGATATAAATTCCAATAGCTTTTGTGGCCCCTTAGAATTGCACTTGGTATGAGTATCACCATAAATCTCTTGTATGCATCCATCACAGTTTTCTAAAATTTTAAAAATCGGAATACTAAAGCCCTGGAATGTTTGTTTTCCCTGTTTCCTTCCATAACAAACTTAGGAGGCAAACTTGGAGAGGATTAATCACAATTCTGTGTACATATACATGGATAAAAAAAGACACTGCTGTTTGGTGCAGTGATCCATGACTAACAATGTAAACAAATAGTTGCACGAGTTTCAAATTAACTACTTTATCATTAAAGAAATCTCTGCTCTATCAAGAACAATCCTTAAATACAAAAACTTTAATCACCAATTCAAAGAAGCCATTTTGAAGAAAAAACTGTTCTTTTCAATAATATTTGTCTTTATTGATTTCTATAGATGTATTCCCAGAAGCAATCACCAATTTCGGTCTGAATTTCTCAAGGTTATAAAAATAATCGTTCTATGTCCTTTATTGCCAATAAGGAGCCCAACAGATGTTGCAATGTAAGAAAACCAGAATTGTTTCTTTAAGACAAAACAAACCACTTTAAAACAATATGCAACGAAGGTAGGAAATTGGCTGCATGCCAGATGTTAGAGACATTCCAAAAATGGTTCTATTAACTTGCCCACTGCACCGTAACATAGGAGACTATATCGATCCGAATTCCCAGAATTCTTTGCTATTTTTAATGCAAACTTTTTTTTTTTCAGACCTCATTAAGTGCTCCATAATAGCATAAGGTGGAAAAAGAAGAAAATATGGATTATACTTAACAGCGCAAGTTATTTGGCCGTTGAACGGAAGTTTTTTGTAGTTCCAAGAAGGAGAGAGAGAGAGAGAGAGAGAGAGAGAGAGAGAGAGAGAGAGAGAGAGAGAGAGAGAGAGAGAGAAAGAGAGAGAGAGAGAAGGTTGAAACTGCTCTAGCACGTATTCAGAGAATGTGAAGATAAATTCTCGGGATGAATATACTGCTTTGGTTAATTAGTTATGTATAATTATACTGCGAACACACCTTTGTGAAAACAGATGCTGCGAACACTTAGAAGATCACATTGTCATGGCAACGACACATGAGAAGGATTATATAGATTACAATAGATATAGATCCTAGTATGAGCGACAGAAGGAAGCAAAAATAATACAAAGATGACAGCTGAAGACACTTGTGACGTGGAGATGTCACCAAAATCAGAAAAGGGAGACCTGTACCAAGATAAATGTTGTTTTTTCTTCCTTCAATCCGAAACACACACACACACACACACACACACACACACACACACACACACACACACACACACACACACACACACACACACACACACACACACCTGTAAGTCGGCAAAGCTAAAGAGTTATGTAGCAGACCATATTTCACGAAAGAAAAGTTATCGATCATCATCAGATGACACGAAACGTTAGAACCAGGAAGAAGCAGAGGTTGTAAACAGAGCAGCAAGAGACGTCTGAATCATCTTCGTATGCATTCTAAGTCAGAAACTGTAATCATAAATTTTAATAAATTCTTAATAATAAAAACATCGTAATTCTAACAATATTTTATTGAAGTATGCATTAGTACTTCATTTTGCTAGTGAAATGCTATAGAAGATCAAACTGCGTCCAACTCGAGTAGAATTCAACACGGTGATTAATTACCAGACTGTGAAAATGGTATGATGGCTGGTGATACAGTCAGCAGCACGTACGAATGAGAAACTGTTCCACACATCTGTTCCACAGGTCTACTATTGGAAAAACAAACTGGAGGGTGTAGTTCCCATTTCTAGGAGCATAGGGAATCGAATCTTCCACCACTGGGTTACAACAGCAAGTAGCTGGAGTTAGTATTTCAGTAACAAGGAGATTATGCTCATTTCTACCAGCTCTACAAATTTCATTCTTAGCTTAAATACCTGTAAAAATTTAGCAATATCATTCATATTCACTGGCGAAAAAATTAGAAACCTTTTGCAACCTTTTTGTCAACAGATGCTAAAACCAAAAGGAAGAAATGCGACAGAAAGTCCAAAAAAGGGACCACAAGAATTTAAAGCGAATTCTGAATCAGAACAGAAAGTCCAGTGTGTAGCAAATGACTGTTCAGGTAAAGAAATAGCCATTTACAACCAAACTATGCTCGGGAGTTGAAAAATCTGGGATTTGGTTGTCGTGTGCCTACACAAAAACCACCTCTTTCTGGCAACATCCACCAAGACTAGTATGTGAAGACTCGTCAGACAATATCATTGTCTGATGAATCTTGATTTAAACTTTTTTAAATTCGCTATTTTATTTTAAAGTAAACGAGGCAGAGATACACCACTTCACTTGTTGCGTGAAGAAAAAGGGAAAAGAATTTAATGACACTCAAAAAAAGTCAATAGGTAGCAGTTAACAGAAATAGATCAACAGAAGTAGTTGACTGAGGGCAAAGAAATACCGAACAAAACAGGAAAGACACCATAAGGATCATAAATCCTCGCTTAGTGTACATAGTTTAAAAATAATTTTATCGTTCATAAAAAAAATATTGTGGGCAACCACTTGTCTCGATAGAACGTTTCGAGAGTATACAGTTATTTGCTTTTTAAGTGGAATCAAACATCAGTTACAAATGCCACAACCAACGAAATATGGAGTAATATATAAGAGTTTCCAATTGAGGTCGGTAGACGAAAATCCAGTAAATATTTATATTATTGGGTTCTATTTTCTGTAGAATATACAAATCAACATAAAAAGTAAATATACTGCTCGACAAAATTAGCAGAACACGTACAGAAAACGTGGTGTAACTCCTGCAGCTTGCAATAAAGCCGGACAAAATTGGGTACAGTTCTTTCTCTGATGAGTCCCGTTTTAGCCTAAAAAACAGATTATAGACGTTATTTCACTTGGGTTTAACAAGGAATGTGGTACCTCCACTATCAGAGAAAGGGGCACTAACAGTGGATGCGGTGTTCTCGTTTTAGGTGTGCCGAGCCGACCACACCCCTAAAACGTTGAGTACAACATTTTAGGAGTGCGATTGGATCAGCTTTTCTTTTCATGCACGACAACACCACTGCACATAGAGCTCAAATGGTGGAAAAACAATCAATTCCTTGGTCACTTGACGAGCTAAGATCTGCACTGGTGGAAGAATGGGGTTTGTTGCCCACAGAACGTTATAGACACCCTTATATTGAGCACAGTTCACCGCTGTCTGGCCTGTTTAGCCGTACTGATGTCATGCGACCGTATTTTCGAGCGTCTTGTATCGACTTGTGTAACGTGACCTTTTTGGTAATAACTCCTATAAATGAGAACACCGCATGCACTGTTAGTGCCCCCAATGAACTCGAATAAATGCAAAGAAGGATAACGAGATTGGTGAAGGAAACAAAAGGCAATATTATCAAGGAAAGACTCAGTTCTGGAAACTGTAGCATCTGGTGGCGAGGTGACCTGACTGAGGTGTTTAAGGCTTTGAACGGAGCGAGCAAGCTAATACCAATTCTTCTTCTTGCTCAGACTACACACATGAGGGAGCACAAATTAAATTTGAAGAAGGATGGTGGCAGGATATATATGTGGAAGTTTGCTTCAACCAGCGGTTGATTGCTGGAACAAACTTCCATCTGTTGTTGTGGAACTTGAAAACTTGAATAAATTCAAGGGAGAACTAAGCAAGTTGTTAGAAAGGATGGACAGGCAAAGTGGGAAGTGTTGTCTCCCTTTTGGTTGATGATGCATAAGCGTGCTTTCTTGCATCATTTGCCACTACTAATACTAAATGCTATTTATATTACCTATAAAAGATTTGCATTCTGAACTCAGTCTGGAACGTAATCCCCTATTATATAATTTTTATAGGAATATATGCTTCTACTTAAGGAACCTTTTTAGGGACATAACCTGCCATAAGTCCAATGACCACACAAGCATTTACACCCTATTTGAATTTTTTCAACAACATCTTTAATAATTTAATCTCTACTAAAAGAAAAGGAGATAATTACGTGGGAGATTAAACTCGCAATAACATGTTCTTGACAGCTTGTGATCTTTTTTTATTTATTATTTATTTTTTCTTGCGTTGGCAGTCCAATCTGCAGTGAATTTTATTTTATTTGAACTGGAGGACTCGTGTGGTTTTTATTGACCGCTTTTTGAAAACAATACATTAGATACGAAGCCCCTTTGTCTGTAGATAAGCATTATTTTAATAAAACCACTATCGTCAGCCGATGCAAAGTCACCCCCCGGGTATAAAGATAGTGGTCCTGCGCTGTCTATGCCTGGGGTGGTTCTAGACACCGTATTTCACCCAACTCACCTTGAGCGCCAAAGACTTCACTTCCACTACACATAAAACTCACCGCACTGTCTGGTTTCCATGACAACGCGAATTGTTTCCTATGCCGAATAATCTTCCATCGACATCCTAGCTCCACTCGCATTAAACATCCGTTAAAATAGAACGCTGGAGGGGGAAAAGCCATTCCTTAATCATCATACTCCCATTACACCTGTTAATGTAAATTTTAAAACTTTCTAGTTTAACTTGTTAAAGTTTCCTTCACGCATGGATGTTTGAAATTTCTCCAAGTTCGTGCACGCAGAAGAAGATTTAGTGCATTCATTCTGATGTTTCCTCTAATTAGCTCACAGCTACAGACGTTGGTAAACGTATACAAACGAACACCTGTCTTTCGGTTGTGCAATATATTCCGGTGATTAAAAGCGACAGGCGATAAAGGACAAGAGCACGAAATATCCTAACTAATAATAATGCCACACTTTAGATGCAGAACGTGCTCTGTTTAGTAACCAACCATGCACATGATTACAATTCTTTATGAGGCTTGTTGAGAAGACTGTGGAAAGGCTTTATGGTGGAGAGCTCGAATCCCGTCAATGATGCGAGCAATTTTAATGAGTTCGTTTCACAATGTGGCTGAGTTACTCAGTCTCAAGAGGTTTTTGCATGGTTTTTTCTCCCGGATACTGAAGTTTTTTGTTCAGAAAAACAAGCAAACAGAGAATGCAACGATTTATGGACATGATACCGCATGAGTGGACGAGGTTGTCCTAAGGTAACCCTAATATGACATTTTTTATGTTTGTGTAGTATGTGAGTTGTGCTATTTAGTTATTTCTGGACTCTTTGCTACCTGGAAGAAGCGATAACCAGGAAGGTTTCTTTGCGGTACCCAACCATGCCACTAGGAGGCGGACACAATCTCGTACTATCCTTAGCGGACGAGATCAAGCAATCAGTGCAAGTCCTATAAGTGGTAACAATCCCTAATCATATGGTTAAATCCCATAATATTGGGGCCAACTATTGGCACCAGCAAGTAACCTACCTCTACCTACCTCTACGCAAAAATGTAGAAGCCAACAAATTCCTGCCCCTTAACTTGATCTGTGTCACGTAATCCGAAAGGCAAGTTAGGCAACTGGTTCAGTATCTTATCTGGGAGAAAATCCAGGAAAAACTTTATTCCTTTTAAGGAGATTTAAATTTTAATGGGTGCAATAAACTCTTGAAAAGAAAGTTTGTTGCCAAGTCGAGAAGTCAGTTTGTAAAGCATATACGGAATTGTATATCATTCAGAAATAATTGCACCTGGAAAAAGAAAGAGAGAGAGAGAGAGAGAGAGAGAGAGAGAGAGAGAGACAGAGCGCAAATACATAAACATTACGGAAAAGGTCAAATACGCACTTATACAAAGGGTACTAGGAAAGTTTTGCAATACAGCTTTGTTTATTTAATTTTTTCAAAGTAATTTCCTCTACATTCAATACACCTCTCCATCCTCCGAAACCAATCTTTAAACCAGTTCTGCCAAGTTTCACTAGGGAGTAAAGCACACTCGTTGTCCCAAGCCCGTAGAAGGTCCTCATCACTGGAAAACCGCCTCCCTTTTAGCTTCATTTTCACATGCGGGAACAGTGCAAAGTCGCAGGGAGCAAGATCTGGGCTGTAGGGAGGGTGCTCGAGAAGTTTCAGTCCTGTCGTGGTCAAATATTCGGTGCAGGCTTTGGCGCGGTGAGCTGGAGCATTTTCGTGATGGAGGTACCAGGTGTCCATTCTTGACTTTGGCCGCAGGTTCTTCATAGATCCAATGACTTTAGGCAGGCATTGTTCAGTATACCACTTAGCTGTGACTGTCTTCTGCGTGTCCAAAACGACACTTTCCACAATTCCACTCGATTTGAAAAATACAGCTATCATTTTCTTCTTTACAGATCGGGATTTTCTGACAATTACGGATGCATCGTCATCATCAAAGACCCAAACTTTGTTTTGAGCCTTGGTCGGCAGATCGTAATAGTACAGCCAAGTCTCGTCACCTGTCACGATGTTGTTCACATACCGAGATTGTCCCTTATCAAACTTTTTTAACATCTCCCGGCACCAAGTCACACGTCGTGTCATCTGCTCTTCAGTCAGTTGATGCGGCACCCAGAGAGAACAAAGTTTCTTCACGTGCAAATGATCTTGCAGAATCGAACGAATTGCTGGTGCATTTAGGCCCAAAGTATCCTCTATCTGTTGGTAGGTCACTCGCCTGTTTTCGTCAAGCATTTTCCTCACAGCAGTAACGTTTTCCTCCGTAACTGACGTTCGTGGCCTTCCCGGCCTCTCAGAATCCTTCAGAGTGAAATTTCCCCTTTGGAATTCTCTATACCACCTGAATATCGTTGTACGATGTGGACAATCATCATCTAGTGCAAGAGTCATTTCTTCTAAGCACTGGTCTATGGTTAAACCACGCACGAAATTATACCGCAAAACTGTCCTTATCTCATTTCGTGACCACGATGCCATCGCAAGCACTTTACACTCTCACTACTAATGAATAACTGAGCCCATCGACTTGGCGCGGCGGCTACTATGCACGTATGAACATGTCTCAACATGCAGCAACAAGCAGCTTCCTGTGATTCATTGTTGCGTCATATTGCAAAACTTTCCTAGTACCCTTTGTAATACCTTGGCGGGAGAATCTAGGTGGCTGCCCCGATGGCGCTGGATCTATCTATGCTGACCTGATTTTTTTTCATGAAGCAGCTCTCAGTTCTTCTAATGGAAGAAGATTCTATCTTCTCATAGAGCATAACTGGTGAAGAACTTTCTTCAGCCTAAGAACATTAAGGATGGAGTGCCCAGAAGTTTAATAACCTGAATTTAATCGAAGAAAAAATTTGGGTCCTCGACTACTCCACAGAACGTTGAGTTAGGAACTGCTCACTTCGAAGAATGGATTTGAATACTCAGAAAGACTATTGAACGCTCATTAACAGCATGAGAGACGGTTAGTGAGTGTTTTTGGCCCTCGACAGTAATACACCCCCTGTTAATATCCATAATATTCTCTTTTGAATGCTAATTTTGAAATATGGATGGGCAGGAAATTCCACCGGTAGACTTGAGGTTAAAGTACAGTGGGATGTCAAACGTACCATAAAGAACAAAAAAGTAAGTATTAAAAGAAGCCTTTCGTCTTCAACTTCATCAAGATGTAATCGCTATTTTGACTTTTTTGATTATGTTGGAATAGATTCTAGTTCATCTCCTGCACAAGAGAAGGGTGATTAAACCAAAGAAGTCAAGTTATTGTCACTAAGAATTCAGGTACAGCTCTCAATCTGATTCCAGAGGGCTGATATATATGGGGCTCTATGACAAAATGTAGTCAAGTGCTAAAATTTTCCAACCAAACAACTTTCTGTGCATCACAGAAATTGACGTTGGATTTTATGATTTATAAAGTCTTTCCACATAACGTAGATGGTGGGCAGCATAAGGAATTAAGAAAATATCGACTGATATTTCATGCACGAAAAATTAGGAGAAAAGTTATAGATAAGTTCCAACTTTGTATGTGCCAGAAAAATTAATTTGGAGGCAGCAACTTTTACAAAATCTCATAAAGACCATTCGTGTGAGGTCTGCAGAAAGATGGCTAACCAACCAACTGGTTCACCTTGGCCTACTCACCGGTCTAGGAAGTGTTCATTCATACAGCTTCGCACATTTTGCAAGAAATGACGAAGTATCCCATCTTGCAGGATCACAGCATTTTCCAAAATATCTAAGTAGACAGTATTCCCAACAATGTTTTTAACAAAAAGGAGACCATGAAGTTTATTTCTGATCACGAGCATGCTCCTCAACCTTAAACTGTGTTTCTGAACTTCACTACTCACATGGAAGGGGAACTAATCATTGAAAACGAATGTTGATTGACACCTTCGCCTTCTTCACATAAAGAGAGTATGTTCTTACTCCACTGATATAACACAGGATGCAGGACGTACATTTAGCCAAGAGTCCCTTAAAATATATTTTTTATCAGCCTGTAACAATGGAACCACTTCGAGAATGAAAAGGAATTCCTAGACTGGTTGAAACACAAAAAACTAGTCCCCTCCCTACAATATATTGAACCAGATATCATTCTACAAATCTCTGAGTTTAACTTGCTAACTTTATTTTTGAAACCAATTCACGAGGTTTCAGGGATATGTTTCAAATTGCTTCCATCAAGGCTGATAATATTATGGAGAGCGAACTGCTGACTTAAAATACAAATTAAAAGCAAAAACAGAAACACTTCTTCCAAAATCGAGTAAGAAAAGCAACATTTATACAACAAAAGAAAGCAACTGGACATCCTCTCGAAAACTTCAGATACAAACAAGAGAAATCTTGTTTCATTAGAATGCGAACAGCACACTGAGAGGTGGTACATGTTAAATTGATGAGAGGAAGATCAATAGAAAGCAAAGAGTAACTAACACAAAAGAAATGACTAACCACCTTTTTTCAAGGAACCAGCTATTGTCAAGTTTGTAATCTCCCAAGACAAGAACCAAATTAAGTTAGTTTCCTGGCATCATTTGGCCTGATTAATACTAATACTAATACTACTTTGGGCACCGCTCACCACATCTTTATTCTGTAATTGCTTAAGATCTCCAAAGAAAAATCTATTGAAAACTCTGCTACGAAAGCAAGTCTTGAATGATATAAACAACTGGACTTTTCTTAAAATTACTTCAATTCTGACCAATGTTACCAACTGTATAGAAACAAGCAATCAGGATTGTGAAGAAACTACCATTACGTTTGACTGCAACCACTAAACAATGTGGTACCTTTTTTTTTTCTTCAGTTTATGATCTCACAAATTCTACGCTTGGATCCAAAAATTTCAAATTTGGATTCATCCATCCACAGAACGTTTTCCCAATGTTCAGTTGTCCAATATTAATGGCTCAAAGAGAACAGTTTCTTTCGACTTTCCTGTTTTAATAAAACCTTTTGGACGGCTACACGACCATGAAGTCTTGCTTGTTTAAGACGAAATATTACAGTGGAGTAGACACGGGAGTATCTCTGTTCCTATTGAACTCAACTCTGATTTCAGGTGCAGTAAGTCATCCATTGAGTTCAGAAAAAACTTTTTATGGTCTTATTTTGTACTTCCACTGTTACACGCGGTCGTCCCGATCGTGGGTTGTCCTTTTAAAGTGTCAGTCTCCTTTTTTCTCCTTCTTTATGAAGCGTCATAACAACATTTCCTTTTTTCAACAATCAGTTCCTTATTTCTTTCCATGTTTATCATGAAACACAAAACCTACACCAAACACTCTTTCTGAATGGCCGGTGTTCGATTTTATAAGTTACAGATCTTACTCCTAAATTTATATTATTGCAAAACGTTCTAAAATCATCTAAAATCTTCTACAACATGGAAATAATACTCCAACTTTCTAGAATATTCTGGAATCACCTACAACGTTCTACCATGTCTTTTACAGCATTCTCGAATAGTTTAGAAATTTCTTAAATGTTTCTTAAATATTATCTAAGTTTTTTGATTTTTATACATAACAGAAAATATTTCAATAAAAATTGGCAAACAAGTTGTTCCTATTTTAATAAAAACATTGAAGAGTAAGGAAAATGAAATGTGACTGGAAAACGAAAGGCCAAACTTTAGGCAGGAGTGTATGTCAGAACAGAGCAATAATTGACATTGTAACCTCCCAGTCTACTTGATCTGAAACCAATAACTCACCAGACAAAAGCTGGTGAATTATTGGTTTCAGCGAAAACAATTTAAAATTGTTCAATGATTTTGCTGTTTGAATTTTGTTCAGTATATTGAAATCAGTTGAATTTTCAGTTTCTTGACCACATCGAATTTGTTGGAGATTGGGAAAAATTCAGAGATACACCGATGAGCCAAAACATTATGACCACCTAATATGATGTTGGTCCTCCACGTGCAACCAAAACAGCTCCTACAAGGCATGGACACTACAAGATTAAATGTGTCTTGTGGTATCTGGTACCAACACGTAACCAGCTGATCCTTTAACTCCTGTAAGGTCCGTGGTTGAGACGCCGCAAATCGCGCATTATCCTGTTGAAAGACGGCACCGCCAGATGGGAAGACCGTTGCCATGAAAGGATGTATCTGGTCAGCAATGATGTTTAGGTAGGTCGTAGACGTTAGACTGCGTACATGGATGACTGGACCCAGGGTATCCTGGCAGAACATCGTCCAAATCATGACACCGCCGACACCGACTTGTTTTCGTCCCACGGTGCATCCAGGCGCCATCACTTCCCCAGGTAAACGATGCATATGTACTTGGCTGTCCACATGGTGCAACAGGAAACGTGATTCATCGAACCAGATGACCTTCTTCCAATCACTCAAGGTTCAGTTTCTAAGAGACGTAGGAGATTAGGTATATAGATGGCATCAAATAACTGACAACTCCTGTTTTTGTTCAAAGGCTTCTAAGACGTGCAGTGTGGTTGTTGCAAGGTTAGTTATAATTCACCTAGAGTGTATTCGCTGAGGACTGTCACAGAGAATTTGATGGGTGACAGACGGTAGCAGTGCTTTCTTCAGAATTTTTAGCAATACAGAGGTGAAAGCGATGGTCCTATATTGGCTTGGGAGCGTCCATTGTTGGTGTTTAGGAAGGGGCCGGACAGAGTACCTGTTCCTCTGGGGTGGAAAGAAATGACCTTCAAGGCATCTGTTATATAGGTAGAGGAGTGAATCAATGATGAAGACGCTAAAGCATTTAATTATGAACTGGGGGATGCCATCGTCACCGGTGGTTGCTGTGAAAGAGAGAGTATTAATGACCTGCATCAGCTGTTGCTTGGAAATTCGGATCGTAGCGAGACTATCAGTGGGCTGCGAGTGGTTGAAGAGTGGCTGGTTAGGTAGAGCTGGTGGTTGCTTAGAAAATCTGGCAACCTTGTGGAGCCAGTCAACTGGGTCGATGTTGCTAGAAGAACTAGTCTTTGTTCTGTAGAATGGTTTTCCCATTTTAGGGGTTCTTTCGAGGTGCTTTTTAATTGCAGCTATTTATTTATGTTGAATTCGGCCCTGGCTTTGGAGAATGAAATGCGATATTGGACATTGCCGGAAGCTTTACATTTGGCGTGTAGTGATTGTCTGTAGTGGAAACTTTGGTTGAGCTGGGGAGTCCACCACGCTCTGGAGCACGGAGTGATGGTGACTGTCTTGGTAGCGGTGTGAAGGGCGATGGTATTGATCCATTTGGTCATTAGATCGATAGCGAGGCGCAGTTTACATCCATCTAAGATGCGACGTCTACAGTGGTATCTTGATGTTTCAGAGTTATCATTAAGGCTTCCACGTCTTGAGAGATACTTGACACAGAGTGCACGATGGAGAACTTTGTCGTATTGAAGATTATACCAACTCCACCCCCTCTGCGGTTATCGCGAGAGGCAGCCAGTACATGAAGGCCTGCCGGAATGGAGCAGCTTATATCTCTCTGGTTCATCTTTAACCGTTTCAGGGAGGCACAAGATTGTTTAAATTGCCAAGAAACAAACTGCATATTAACATGGTTAACTCAAATAATATAGAAACTTGTGATTGGCTTTCAACCATTAAAACTATTACAGATGAGCTGTTTGTGTATGATACTATGGATGATGATACTCAGCAACAAAGGATGATATAAATACATTAGTGAGTTATAGTTCGCAATCAACAAGTAAATATATTTTGGCATTATTTGTAGATTTTGAAGATGTGTTTGACAAGGTGTGGTACGAGAGCATTTTATGCTCATTAAGAAAAATAAATTGTCTTCAAACATTATGAAGTTATTTAAGTGATAGGAGAGTTCAAGTATATTCACAACATTTGAAATTTGGTAGATCTATTAATAGAGGCTGTCCGCAAGGATCGGTGCTCGGTCTGGTGTTTTGGAATTTGGTGTTAAATCAGTGGCTGGAGAAAGAAATTCCGCATTGTAAGTTGGTTGCGTATGCAGATGATTTAGTAATATGTACTGAGGGTAAATCCAGGTTAGTATTAGAGCAGGCGATGGGAGTTGTAGTAAAAGATCTGAGTATGTGGGCAGGTGTAAATAAGATTTATATGCTATTTATAGCATATAAATCTAAAGGCAAATTTGTTATTTCTTGAGAAAAAGGGTAAGAACAAGCTTTTGGGGGATAAATGTTACTTGTATGGTTTAAAAAAGAAAAGGAAGTGATGAGAAGCAGATTAGTAGAGATGGGGCAATATCTTTGGGACAGAGTTTAATGGGAGATGTTACCAGATTATTTATTCCCAATGTGCGGTTTAATCACAATGTCAAAAATAAGAAATGGTTTCATCCAAATATGGAAACATCATATTTAATTACGGGCATGGGTCTTCGAACCAAAAGTTGTTTTATTATTTTGGGTTAGAAACTCATCTTAACTGTACATGCACACTGCCGGAATCGTGGGATCATATTTTATTTGATTGTCCCATATATGAGGACTACAGGAGGGAGTTAATAATTGTTGTATCACACCTTGTCAGAGGACAAGAGTACATATGTTTAGATAATAAAGAAGTCTTTCAGGCCTTGCAAGATTTTACAACGTTAGTTTTTAAGAAGAGGAGAACTCTCTTTTCTGTTGCTTACAGTTTATAAATGCTGTACACTTTTTTCCTTCCTTGTGTTTTTCCATAAATGGAATGGCAGATTGTTTGTGTGTTTTTCCCTTGGCTTACTTTGGCTATCTGGGGAGAAATTTAGCTAGCTGTCGAGATGGATTTTTGGAGAAGATCAGCCCGAAGATCTAAATTGGAAAAGAGTCAGGAACAAAGATATAAGAAAAGTGATGGACGTTCAAAAAACATCATAGACAGAATAGAACAGAAAAGGCTAGAATGGTATGGACGTGTTATAAGAGTGGGGGAAGAGAAGCTACCAAAAAAAAAGGAATGGAATGGATACCCCCTAGAAGGAAAAAGAGAGGAAGACCTAGAAGCACATGGATGGAGGGGACGAACAGGAAACAGAAAAGAGTGGAGGAACAAAATTAAAATATAACAAAAAAAAAAGTTAAGTCGAGCATGATTGTTGATCCAAGAAGAAGATAATTAAGAATATTTGTATCGAATTTTGGCTTTTGATTAAATTTTTCCTTTTGTGGGTCATCAAAAAGATCTAAAGCATTTTCATGCAAATTTAATTTGAAGTTTAGATTTTAATTCAACAGACCTTGTTTCTAGTTTATATAATTTACTGATGTCACTGGCAACAAATGAAATGGAATTAATTAGAAAATTGCAAAAAATATATTATTATGTACCCTTTTAAGTAAGACACAGCGGGTGTGTGAATTTTAAATCACCAACTCTGATATAGAGCGAAAGAAGAGTCCCGAGATGGTTATGTATCCATCCTACTTCAGTCACGCTAATATGAAATATGTGCTATGAATTTTAAATCAGTCATTTGAATATTTAACGTGGTAGCTGAAGGCTCTAAAACATAAATGCAAATGTACGTTCAGGATGCGTTTTTAGGTTATGTTTTCGGGGTAGGTGTTTCAAAGTGCATAAAAAAACGTTCCACTATTCTAACTAGTTTTTTTTCAGTGTGTGGTACTCTTTCTAAGTGGATTCAGAATTTTAAATCATACTTTGGTTATTTTAGGCGTTTTCTTCCCAAAAAATGACAATTTTGTATTCGCAGTAATGTCTGTAATCATAAGTTTGTGGCACTTTTTTAAGAGGGAGATTTTTTATGGATCATATCAGTTGTGATGGTGTTATACAGAAGTGATATGGAAGATACGACGCCTTATAGCCTTAGTTGCTTTGGCGCTAAACACACATACAACTGGTTATTCTGATGATTTGAATTTAACTATAAACAGTTTAAAAATGTGGATTCAACCAACAGCTACATTTGTAAAGCAATTACTTTTAGCAACTCTTATATAAACTTTTTATTTTTAACTGGCACTCACAGGTTTGGCTTTTCCTCCCTTTTGGTGCAGTTTATTTTAATTTTCTTATTCACTTGGTAGGTCTTCTTCTTCTTCTTTCTTCTTTGGTCCTTAGCTGGCAGCTGGGGGAGGCGGTTGGCCACGCAACCAGTATGCTGCTGTAGGTGCCGCAGGATTTCGGACTTGCTCTGTGATGTTCTTCCATACCTTACGATCCATGGCTTCAGTCCTGGCCTGGTTAAGGTCGAGACGTCGGCTCTTCAAGTCATCTTCCACTTGCTTGGCCCACGTTTTCCTAGGCGCGGTCCGTTGGATGCTCCATTGGGTGCCAAAGGAGTGTGGATGGTATTCTGTTCGTGCCCATTCTACATACGTGGCCAAACCATCTGAGCCTTCGCTTCTGGATTTGGTCGTCAATGGTTGGTTGCTGTTGGCATCTGGCGCGGATGGTATCATTAGTGATGCGGTCGCGAAGAGAGATGCCCAAGATCTGCCGCAGGCATCGCATTTGGAATACCTCAAGTTTGTTCAAATCTAACTTGAGACAAATCCATGTTTCCGATCCGTAAAGAAGAATGGGCAGGATCAAAGTCCGGAAGAGTCGGATTTTAGTCTTTGTGGAAATGTTGGTCCTCTTCCACAGACACCATTTGAGCGAGGCGAACGCAGTGGCCGCCTGTCCAATTCTGCTGTGGATTTCCATGGCGGATGCAACTTTCTTCTCCTGGACCAGCGACCCAAGGTATTTAAAGTCCTGCACTTGCTCGATCTGGACGCCTTCGAGATAGATGGTGGCTTGCGACCCATCTGTTGTCAGGGCCTTTGTCTTACCAGCATTGATCTTCAAACCGTATGGCCGGGCAATGCGGGCAATGTCGTAGAGGATGTCCGTGGCTTCAGCGTCGTTACCGGCAAGGATAGCACTATCATCAGCAAACATCAGGTCAGTCACATAGTGATCCTTGTCATATTGTATGCCCTGTCTGTTTCTGAATGCTTGCCTCATAATGGCGTCGACCACGATGTTGAAAAGCAACGGGGAGGCTACATCCCCTTGGCGGACTCCAGTTTGGATGGTAAATTCCTCAGATAAATCGTTCTGGATGCGCACCTGGCTGGTTAAACCGTTGTATGCAGTTTGGAGGAGTGTGATGACTTTTCGAGGTACATGTTCAACCTCTAGTAGTTTCCATAAGGCAGGCCGGTGGACACAGTCGAAAGCAGACTTAAAGTCAATGAAAACAATGACGGTTCGCTGTCCACACCGGATCCTCTCCTCCATCAGCTGACGAATGGCAAAGATTTGATCACAGCATCCTCGCCCGGGTCTAAATCCTGCCTGTTCTTCTCGACTGGTTTGCTCGCGATGTTTTTGCAGTCTTGACTGGATGATCTTCATAAAGACCTTTCCGATGATGGAAAGGAGGCTGATGCCACGGTAGTTCTTGCAGTCCCGGTTATCACCTTTCTTGTGGATCGGTACGATAATGGCTTTCCTCCATGTTAACGGAATTTGTTCAGTGCACCAGATGGTTTTGAGGAGTGAGTGTAGTCGGCGAAGCAGTACATCTCCCCCGGCTTTGATCGCTTCTGTGGTGACTTGGTCCACTCCTGGTGCCCTGCCATTCTTCAGGGATTGTATGGCTGCTTTCACTTCTTCTACTGTAGGCTCAACATCGACCATGGAGACCTCAGGGGGGGTCGATCGAGAGTGCTGTTGCTGGCGGTCCCTGAGGTGGGTCGTGATTATACAAAGCTTTGAAGAATTCACTCCACCGTTGCAGGCGTTCGGATGGTGATCGTACGAAGGTCCCATCAGCATTCTTGATGTTGTCACTAGTCAATTTGGTCTTTCCACTCAGACATCTGAGGGTGCGGTAGAGAGTGCGGTAATCGTTTTTGGATGCCGTCACTTCAAGATCGTCTGCCACTTGGTTCCAGTATGCTTCTCTTTCTGCTGTCATTCTTTGTCGGACTTCTCGGTTTAGCTGCCGGTACCGTTCAAAGTCGACCAACTTTGCCTGTTTCCGTTTGTCCACGAGTCCGCCTCCTTGTGACATAGACGGGTACTGCATAGGCTTTCCATATGATCTTATGTCTGGTAGGAATATAAAGCAATTAAATAACACCCATTTCTGGCTAATTTATAGAGTTATATACCATCACAGTGTACCACGGAAGAGTTGAACTAAAGTCTACCATTCATACCACGTATGGTCCCAATACAGTAGTATTTCCTGTATACATATTCATGATATGGTATTAGATTGCTACATATCCTTTTCCTGTTTCTCTCTGTACACTTTGGTCATCAAGAATCCCTCCACAGGCATAAGTACAAAGTCCAGCAACCTCGGACTATATTGATTAGACGTATTTGGAAACAAAGTTGTTAAATACTTTATGAAATTGGGCTCGATTATTTGTGCTTGAGTGTAGAGGAAATATATACATGATTATAAATTGATACTCCACAGTTGGTTTGCCAGTTTTTTTTTAGGATAACAAACTAATTTTGCGCAGGAGAGGGATGGAACCATGCAACTCTTGTGGGAAAATAATGGAAAATCTCTCGTTGTATGATGAGAGTTTCTCCATTCTTTGCAGAATTATCCAGAATCGATCAGCCTTCGTGCAATAAGACCAGTATCTTCTTATACTCCACACTTCGGATCCCTTTTTAAATCGTATTGTAGGATTTTTTAAAACTAGACCTTAGAAATAGCTCCTGGAGATTAGTTTAAGCTTCCTAGAACTTTGAGACTTATTGACCTAGTTTTTTGACATTAACATAATTTAAATATGGTAATAACGCCATTTAACTTTCGAAAGATCTAAAGAATTGATGCTGACGGTACAATTTTCTTATGATAATTTCCAGAAAAGGAAATTTGAATAATAGCATTGGCTATCCTTGACATTTATACTGAAGTTGAACACGTGGTTTAGCTGCAATATATGACACCACCGAAAAAAGAAAATATCGAATATTTTCCAGTTTAAGCACCCTCTACAGGGAAACTGAAATGTTTCATTAGTTTTTCATGACTCTAATTTTATTTTGAATTCTTATAGTTATCAAAAAAATTGGAGTTCATTTTAAAATTATTTAAAAATCCCCAGGAAATTTGAGGCTGGCTTTCCATTATGGATGGTTGGAAATAAAGTAGACAATTGTCAAAACCTTTTTGTAGTATTTCATGGGAAGATAATGGGATGATGAATTACATTTTGGGTACTTTAGCGAATACAAGCACTGGTCAAAAAAATCAGAAACCCTTTAAAATTAGCATCAACAGATAATTTAAACTTGTGGTATGAAAATGTAAGTTGCCACATGCTATAATCATAAGTTGCTTGGTATGAGATAAATACTGTAAGTTTTCCTGTGGCTTCTTAGTTGATCTGGTCACGGTGAAGACAATCTTTGCGATTTTCAGAAAGGTTTTATTTAGATCATGTTTAGAGGGAGCAACAAATGAGAAAAAGAACGTACTTCACTAGCGTGTTGAACGCAACCATCCCAAAAGTATGCAATGAGTGGATGATGAAAGAAATGAGGCAGAAAGTCGGTACTCCAAGGATGCGATTGCTGGAATTTAAAGTGAATTGTGCTCAAGGATAGAAGTCCAATGTGAAGCAAATAACTGAAAAACTCAAGTTAGTCAAAGTAAGATCCATTTCTATCCGAATCATGCGGTGGAATTGAACAAATTTAACCCCAGGGACTCACATCTAGTGAGTATGGGCTTGGCACATCCAGGGTCCTGAGCTGGATATCATCATCTCTTTCTCTCAGGGTAATTCAGAAATGTTTTTTACCTCGTGCAGCATAAGCCCCAGGCGTCCTTGCCCCATATGGCTAATAATAATAATAATCTGGGATTTCCTAGTTGGGTGTCTATACGAAAGCCACTTCTTTCTGTAAAAGATCGAAAGATTCGGCTGGAGTGGGCTGCACTGTCGAACAGTGGAAAAGATCATGCGATCTGGTCTCACACAAGGATTGGGTGAAAGCGTGGCGTTTTAACCTCATGGAGCCTTGCATCCAGATTGTCTTGTATCTACCACCCAACAGACTGAAAGTAGTATTATGGCATGAAGGTATGTTCTGTTGGTAAGGACTGGGTCTGCTCATACCGTTAAAAAGTCATCTTACCTTCACAGAATATCCTTTTGTCGTATGAGACCACTTTCACCTTGTAAGGCTTCATTTTATCCGGACTGCGTTTAATTCTTTCAGGACAACAACGCAACTATAAACCGTGCAAAAATGTATCTGAAATGTTTGAAGAACATTCCCAAGATTTACAAACATTAAATTCAGATCTGAATCCAACAGAGAATGTCTGGGAACCGATGGGAAGGGCAATTCGGCTTCGCAGTTCTCTACCAACCACAATACAGCAACTAACAAACATTTCGATGAAAGAATGGTTATATCTGGAGCTAGACTCCTGCAACGCCCAGAAGAATCCATTCTACAGTGTGCATTGGCTGTAATTTGGAAAACAAGTGGCCCTACCAGATATTGAATAAAGGTTTGTAATTTTATGGCTGGTGAGTAGAATCAATATGCTAACGCGTGTAGAAACACTAATAGCATAAGAAGAACTAGCACGAAACAGTCATTTAACAGAGTGGATTAATGGGTCTTTTTCACAATGTGGCTGAGTTAGTCGGTCTCAGATGAGAAAGCATGGTTTTTTCATTCAGCAAGCAGAAAATCGAGCTCAAAACGCACCAGAATGGATTAAAAAGATTTTGAAAAAAAGAATATTTATATATTTTATAAAATAAATACCATAAGTACACAGAAAAACTGCAGGATCTCTAATGGATTCCGTAAATTTTCTATTACTCTGCTTAAATTGGATTACAGCTAAGAAATAAACGATTATTTAAGAAGTTAGCTTTCTTCATATTCCCCTGTGTCAGTTAATGTGAATAAACAAGCGCTAAATTTAATCTACACACAACTGGCGGTTGTTTTGAAATAAAATCTCTCTGAAGCTTGCGGTGGACAAATTATATGTAGAAAGAGAGAAATGTGTGGATGTTGTTATTTAAATCGAGCCATTACTTAGAGGAAAGGCAATGTCTGATGAAAGGCGCTCCTCAGATCACAGAAATATCCTCAACTGTCAACGTCCGCGCTAGTCAATCCACTGGGATTACAAATTACTCTACAGAACTTATTATGGAAAGTGATTTGACTAAGAGCTCGTTCATACACAGAAAGCAAGAAAGTTCTTTCTTGTGGAAAAGATGCACGCAATTTACAAAAGTCTAATTTGGTTCTAAATTGAAAAGATGCAGAAATTGGGCATATTTCGCTACGTAGTTTCAATCGAACTTAATAAGAATTTATTCCCTTTCCACTTGCATGAAGAGTAAAATAGATACTTGTCCGACTTTCTATTTCAACAAATATTAAATAAAGATGAACTGATTCACATTTTTGAAGTTATTCAGGGTCATCGAAAAAGGTGTCCCTGATTTTCCTTTTAATTATCTTCGAAATATTTGATCGATTGCTGTGATAGTAGCAGCAAACAGTGTGGTAACTCACTAAGTTTTATTACCCTCCAAGAATTTCTCTACCTTGAATTTAGACGGAAGTCTCTTCCAATAATCAAGCAACCGCCGGCTGAAGGCAAACTTCAGCACATCTATCTTGCAACCATCCTTTCTCAATTTGAATTTATGCCCGCTCATGTGTAGTCTGAGCAAGAACAAAAATGCCACCAACATTAAGCTTACTTAATCCATTGAAGGCCTTAAACACTTCGATCTCTAGAAGCTGCAATTTGCAGAATTGAAGCCTTTCTTGGTAACACCACCGTTTCGTTCTCTTCATCAATTTGTTTCTCTCCTCTGCACTCATTCCTGCAGTTCTACATTGTTCCTAAAGTGATACCTCCAGACCTGTATACAGTACTCAAAATGCGGCATAACCAGCTTATGCTGCACCAGCCTAAAAAATAAAATAAATAATAAAAATAAGAAAATTAAAAAAATAATAATAATTAATAAGAAAAAAAGGAAACAGACAACATAGACAGCAGACCTTTGAATTTCGCCAAGCTGTTAGCCTCTACCATCTCTGGAGGTAACTTATTCCAGTAATTTATAACTCTGGCTAAAATAACTGCAATACAATGTAAACATCTCCCCCCGGAAATTGAAATTAAGGCCCTTAGTTTTAGAATCATTTATAACAGGGAAATGTTCGTCCTCATTCATTTTACTTATGCCTCCCAGAGCCTTAAACACCCGAATCAAGTTTCCTCTAAGGTATCTAGTTTCCAAGATATGCAACCCACATATTCGAAGTCTTTCCTCATATGGACGCCTTTTTGACGATCTGACCAGGCGAGTTACCCGTCTTTGGACAATGTCTTTCTTTAGGTGCACAATGTCTTTCTTTAGGTGCGATCTCCATACCTGAGCAGAGTATTCCAAGCGTGGACTAACAATAGCCTTATATAACGGGATTATAACATCTTTACCTCTACTAGCCATTGTTCGATAAATCATCGATAGGACACCATGGGCCTTCCTTGCAACCAGTCTACAATGCTCGGAGAACTTCAGCTCTGACCGTATCGTAACACCCAAGTTCATTTCCTCCAATACCGGCTTTAGTTCAACCCCACCAAGTGTATAAGTTATTGTGGAGTTACTGTTCCCCAGGTGCAATACCTTACACTTTGCTGAATTAAAGCATAGCTGCCATTTTTCTGACCATCCCTGAAGTTTATCTAGGTCACTCTGAAGAAGCTCCGCTTGGTGGTGATTATTAACTACTATACCAATCTTTACATCATCTGCAAATTTAGACATCATGCCCTCTGTCCCTTCATCGATGTCATTTATGAAAATCAAAAACAATAGTGATCCTAATACTGATCCTTGGGGAAACCCCACTTCTTACATCAACCCAATTTGGGGAATAATCATTTATCACAACCCTCTGCCTCCTGCCCCGAAGCCGTCCAGCTGTCCATCTAAGGATTTTCCCTGTGATTCCAACTTGTTCCAGATTATAAAGTGACCACTCATGTGGGACTGAGTCAAATGTTTTGCTGAAATCCAAATAAACTATGTCGAAATTGTTTCCTAAATCCAGCTGTTGAGTGACCTTGTCAAAATAGCTAACCAGATTAGTTAAACATAATTTTCCCTTTAGAAAACCATGCTGAGTATCCTGAATTCCGCTCTTGACCATTGGGTCAAGAGTGGAATTCAGGATACTCAGCATGGTTTTCTAAATTTTCCATGATTTTCCCTACTACTGATCAGCCGGTAATTTCCCACTTCACTCTTAGAACCGCCCTTATGTACAAGAGATACATTGGCACTTTTCCAATCCAATGGAATAACTCCGGAGTCCAGTGATGCTCTCATAATTAGTCCCAATGGTTCAATGCACCAACTCGCCGCCTCTCCTAAGATTATAGGGTATATGCCATCAACCCCAGGAGCCTTACTGACCTGTAGGCTTGAAACTTACTGAAAGTAACTGCATATACTTAACAGTAACTATAACGTATGGAAAAAGTTTGTGTATATCGTTGGCAAAACACCATGAGCTGTCCTAGCAGCCTGTCTGCACTGCTCGGAGAACTTCATATCTGACTGCATAATTACCCCCAGATCTTTATTTTCCACTATCCGGACAGCTGGTGTGTTAATCTGGGATTATTGCTACCTATATGCATGCTAATTGTTATGTTAAAATTCAACTCCCATTTCCTAGACCATCGGTCTAATTTTTCTAGATCTTATTTCAGTAGCTCACCTGATTACTGTCATTAACCACCCCGCCAACCTGTATCGTCTACAAACTTGTTACAAATCTCCTTTCCGGATGCAGAAAGTTCTTAATAATAAGGAACATCTCGATATTATCTTGTTAGATAAATCCATAACCTTTGACAATATCTAGATTACGGCTCTTGAACAAATTCTAACTTACTACTTCAAAATACAAGGCAATCTCCTAAAGATTTGATGTGACATTCTGAAGAAAAGACGCCTCATAATCTCTCATGTGGAGTTTCTTGCTTATTACACCATTTCGAAGGGAGTACCTCAAGGAGGAGGTTCTCTCCTCAATATTATTTGCTACAGCTCTCAAAACCTTTTGCATTCCACAAAGACGATTTTATTACGTATGCTGATGTTCTGAAATTCTTCGTCAGGTCTAAAGATCAACAACAAGTTCAGCAAACAAATCAACATGCTAATAACACAATAGATGAGCTGAAGATTTATCTAGACAGTATGGAACTACATTTAAACCCAATAAAATCTGCCAAGATGACAATTACACAGAAAAGACAAGGAAGAATATCTCTATACTGGTAAGTGAATGAGGGACTAAAGTTCTCTGAGCAATTTGATTACATCAAAGCAAAAACATATGTGGCGCTCTGGTCAGCCATGCAAGAGTTAATTGGCATTAGAAACCCAGACCATGTTAAAAAGTGTATCCTGAAATGTATACTTCCTACCCCACTGTATGCTATACAGATTTGGTCCTTTGCCCCACCGAGCAATCTGAAAGCTCTTCTCAGCATTGGATACTAGCTCTTGAGATGGCTGAACAGTATCTCGAATCACCCATTTGCTATCTCTAGAGCCATTCTGCTTTCCAACCTTAGTATTCCTCCTTGGAAACAGACAATAAACACAAGAAACATACTCACATTAGCCCAACTGCTAATAGGAAAATTATACGCTCCCAGCATTGATGGCTCGCTTCACTCTCATTGAGAAGCCCCCAGGAATATTGATACAAGACCTTCTCTCCAAAGCAACTTAAAAAACTGTACAGCCTTTGTCGCTTTTTTCCAGCAAACGCGACAGAGTTCTTTAATCAACTAAAAATTGATCCAGAAAAGCTCTGTACCGATAACGCCTACAGGTTGAAGTCTTCACCGACTCATATCGTCTCGTGCAACTTTAGAGGACATCTTCTCGACTCAAAACTGCATTTAATTTTGACATCCTTATTAACTATATCTGTCTCTCTATGTCAAATTTGAAATATACTAATTTTAAAATCATTTTTTCACACGTTTGTTTAAATTTTGTATTTACCCTTCAGAGTGAACGCCCCATGGACTATGTAACCTCGTACTCATGGGATCTGCTTTACACCTTTGAACGTAATCCACAACCTTCCAACCAATGGCTTTCCCAGGGGCGTTTCCTCAAAGGATAAATAAATAAATAATGATTATATGCCACCAAGCACAGGAGCCATTCGTGACTTCAGGTTAGAAGATTATATGAACATTAACACGTTGTTGGAAATGAATTCTGTTCCAGAATTCATTTCCATCCAGTCGAATTTTTTAATATTCTCAACCGGTTTTTGATTGATGAATATGATGTTGTAGTAGGGTTTTAAGAGCATCAGTGACTAAGACCATATTGCGCCGTGTATATTGTCTGTTCTGTGGTTATTGTTTTTTTTTTTTCTGTTTTCTGGACGAAAAACCCGAGTTTCCGGAAGAAAAATCATGCTACCTCGCCTGAGACCGGCTGCCTAAGCCACGTTTTGAAAAAGGACCATAAAAATTCCTAATGTCATCGACAGGACTCGAACTTGGGTCTTTTTCTTGGTGGGGAGAACGGCGATTCTAACAACTGTGCTACGCACGAGGGCGCTATGACGAAGCCCAATTTCCTAAATGACACTGTTGGAAACTCAAGTCACAGAAGCTACTAATTACAACAGATGCAATCAATCTCATTAGTCATCTTTACTTACCGCCTGATCATTACTGGTCTAATTAAGCATGCGTGATGCTATAGAATTTGGCAGCGAATAGATAATTCTTTTGTGACGTCAGTTCATAAATATTCCACAGCTGAATTTAAATGATGAAGCATCTAGGATGGATTAATGCACCGTTCTAATAATTTCAAAGAAGGCAGCCTTTTCGAGGGAAGATAAGAGTAAAATTATAAATTACAATAATTAGACTCTAATCTCTCTGATCTTCGCTGATTTAACTCTTATGATCCTGGAGAGTTCTTTTCAACAACTGTAGGGTAGACATTCTGAATTCAAGATCCTTTCTTAATCAGCATTTTTGAATTTACAGGATTGCAACTCAATATTACGCAATATTTTTACTGAAAAGTATTCAGTCTCTGACATTGATAATTGAGTTTTCTTATCTTCCAATAAATTTCTGTGGTTACGAATATACGATTAATGGAAAAGATCCCTTTAAGGTGATTGAAGAAGTTTTCGGTATTTCCTCTAGGTGGATTTAAAAGAAAATTCTTCAAGGGCCTAGCAGGTAAAGAATGAGGTCGATCAATGCGGACTTAAAGAAGAATGCACCTGTGCGAAAGTTGGAGAAAAGGAAACGGATGGATCGTAATCGACCATCTGAGGGAAAAAAAGTGTAAGCGCTCCATGGGTTTTGTGCTGTGTGTGTGTGTGGTCATAGGGGAGTTTCTATTGCACGAAAGAATTGTAATTAGAAACTTTTTCCAGGCCACGATGACTACAACTGGGAGGAGGGATAAGAAAAGATTAAAACACGATAGTGTGATCACAGCATTACAACAAAGTCAATTTAGAAGACTACTTAGAGTTTTTTTTTTCTTTTTTCTGTAGGTGCTCTTTAGAAAGTGTCGCCTAGTTGGTAATGTTCCAAACGGGTCAATGTCAGAACTGTTCTTTCAAACCAAGTTATACTCCTGCTTTTCCCGTTCAAGGACAATTCATTTTTTCCCAAAGGGAGGCATTTGATTAAATCAGGATTTTGTCCGTTTAGAAGTAATGGTCAATCGTGATGAGAAAATTGACTTACTGAAAAGAATATAACACATGATCATTTTATAAGGGAACCCATGAAAATGCGAATTCAATTAAGAGTAACAGAAATATGAAATTTAAAAGTAATATTCTTCTTTCTGTGTATGTTGTCACCATCTGTCCACAACCTATAAAAGCATGAATGCGCAGTACAAATAGTAATAGAGGCAAGAAAGCAAGCGTATGAGCTATGTAGCATCAGCCAAAAAAAAAAAAAAAAAAAAAATATTTCACACATCTAGTCCTTTAAAAGTTTGTTCAGTATCTCCTTGAATTTATTTCAGCTATCAACTTCCACAACGACAGATGGAAGTTTGTTCCAGCAATTAACCACCCGCTGGTTAAAGGCAAATTTCCGCACATCTATTCTACAACTGTCTTTTCTCAATTAGAATCGATGCCCCTTCAGTTTCGTAATCTGAGCAAGCGGAAGAATCCCATCAGAATTCAGCGTGCTCAACCCATTCAAGGCCTTATACTCCTCAATCAGATCACCTCGCAGGTGTCTAGTCTCGAGCCGCTGAAATTTGCAGAACTTAAGCCTCTCTTGGTAAGAGGACCCTTCGTTCCCCTCACCAATTTTGTTGCCCTTCTCTGTACACGCTCAAGCACCTCTACTTCTTTCCTAAAACGAGACCTCCAAACCTGTACGCATTACTCAAGGCGTGGCCTGACCATTGCCTTATACAAAGGGATAATAACCTTCTTTTCCCTACTAGCAAAGTTCCTGTATATCATTGACAAAACCCCATGACCTGCTCTGGCAGCCCTGCATTGCTCAGAAAACTTCATATCTCACTGCACAGTTACTCCTAGGTCTTTTTCATTTTCTACCACCCTAAGTGTAGTAACACATAGTTGGTATGTTTCTCTGGGATTACATCTACCCATAAAAGTACTTGGCATTTGTCAATGTTAAACTTCAGCTGCCACTTCTCAGCCCATCTGTTTAAATTTTCTAGATCCTGTTGCAGTAACACACTGCTATTACTGTCATTAACAACTCTGCCACCCTTTGTATCATCTGCAAACTTCGACATTAATATTAAGCCCGATATACCTTCATCAGTATCATTGATAAATATACAAAACAACAGTGGGCCCAACACCGAAACCTGGGGGACTCCACTAATAACATTGGTCCACGAAGAGAAGCGTCCATTGATTATCACTCTGTCTTTTCTCACTCAACCACCCTTTTATTGATTGTACCAACTTAATCTTAATACCATACTGCTCAAATTGATACAGTAGTCTTCCATGCGCAATAGTGTGAATAGTAAATGAACATGGCATTCAGCTAGAAGAGGGACCCTCGCGGGTAACACAGTTGACACCGTCTTGCTCACACCAGGTGGAGAGAACCTGAGTTCGAATCCCGTGAATGAAGCAATGAATATTTATCGGTCTTTCTCACAACATGGCTGAGCTAGTCGGTCTCTGGGGAGGATAGAATCGTTTTTTTCCCAAAAAAAACTCGGGTTTTTCGTACAGAAAATAGTAAATCGACCAAAGAGCACACCCAATTTACAGATATATTATAAATGGCTCAATATGGCGTAAATTGCTGATGAGCCTAAAACAATCATGTCAGAGAACAAGGAGTGTTAGTTGTGCACTTCATGCCTCTATCACTCTTTTACTCCAAATTATTAGTTTTTTCATGGGTACTCATTTAAATGATCATCCTATAATTGAACTTCTAGCAAAAGGACACGCCTTAATGAAACCTCATAACATGAACATTTTGGAGTAAACAAACCCACTCTCCGAGACGAAGAAATCTAGAAATTCTATAAAAGAAAAAAAATTTCTATTGCCAAAATTAATATATTCCATTCAGTCACATAAGGCAAGTTATGTTGAACGAAATGATGTGTTGGTTAAGCAAAATGAGCACTGTTCAATCAACCAGTTTCTTTCATTATCATACTTCGTTGAACTAAGATGTGATTTAGTATTCGAAACTTCATTTCAAATTTTCTCAGTCTTGGCTTGAAACATCAATGTTTGATATACGAGAACAACAGCTCGTCAAATTTAAATCCTAAAATATGTTGAACAGTAACAACAGACCAGATAAAACCATTCATCATTGATACATACATAGGAGGGGGCCTTCAATAAATTATCTACAGGAAGAAGACTGGAAAGAGCAGCAGTCTGGAAAGAAAAGTGCCAGGGATTCAAGGCCTACTGGGAGTCATCACGGAACAAGTAAATACGTGGACTATGTTAGGGTAACCAAGAGTAAGAACATGTGCATATACACAAATGCAAGGAGTATAATAAAAAAATTGATGAACTTAAGTGCTGGTCAAGACATCAAATGCGGACTTGTTGGGACATTAGAGACGTGGTTTCACACAGATGCAGAATTTGAATATGGGGAGTACAATATGTACAGAAAGGGAGGAGTATGCTGTTAGTTAATAAAAACAAAATCTAAGGCAGGGCATCCAGATGACATAAGTGGATAGTGCAATGTTGAGTCAGTTTGGTGTGACAATCACTGGGAAAGCAAAATGAGAGGAGTGAGTTGTAAGCTTAATGACTCTTGAGTAAAGCGAACAACTGTACAGAGAAATAGAGTGGGCCAGAAAAACAGAATGTCTTATAGTAGGGATTTTAACTTTCCAGATATTAACTAGAACTTGTGCATTGGTCACTTGCACACTAACAAGAATTTCGTGGATTTATTGGATGATTGTTTTCTACATCAGCATGTTCTAGAGACAACCAAAGGGAGTAATACTCCTGATCCGATTATCAGTAGCAGGAATTATTCATGCATTAAGAATCTGTAGATAAAGAAAGTTACTAGGTAGCAGTCATCACAGTATGTTGATGTCAAATTTATTTAAAGATGTAACTATCATCAGGGGTAAAGGGAAGGATTTTTGCTTCCATAAAGGTGACTACAATGGCCTCAGACAGTTTTAAATTGTAGATAATGGAACAGTCAGCAAATTCTAAATAGGAAGCATTCAAGGAATTAATCTCGGAAGCTACAAGGCTTTCATAACCAACTAAAAAATACTGTTGAAGATTTAGGCCTAAATTCATATGAGATAAACTAATGAGACGTATGGCAGAGAAGACAAATGCATGGGATGAATATAAATTATCAGGAGGCATGATTTTTTAATACCTGAGAGGAAACTCGAAGATTTTCCTCTTCGCCTGGGGTAAATGGGATCCAACCAATTATATGAAGGGAGGAAACAAAGGAAGTGAGCACACAATTAGCAATAATTATGAGAGCATCCTTGGATTCAGGGGGATAGGTACCACGGACTGGAGAAGTGAGAATGCATCTCCAATTCACAAAGGGCGACACGAGTAATTACAGACCTGTTAGTTTAACTTATATTCCAGGAAAAGTAATGGAGTCATTGGTTAAAGAAGTAATACAAGATCATCTATACTAGACTGCAGTTATAGTTCACACAGAGCATGGGTTTGTTAAGGGGAAATCTTGTCTGAAATATTTGATTGGATATTACCATGTGGTCAAAAGGAACTAGATGCAAAATTTTGACAGCATATATTTGGATTTCAGGAAAGCTTTTGATACCGTTACACATAAGACTGCTGTACAAAGCGGAGCAGCGTGGCATTAAGGGAAAGTTACTGCTATGGATAAAGGGATGGTTGAATGGGAGAAGATAGAGTGGTCATCAATGGTGAGTAATAGTGGTAATCAATGGTGATTAGCACGATGAGCAGTGGTAATCACTGCTCATCGTGGACTAATGTTATTAGGGGAATCCCCCAGGGTTCAGTGTCGGGCCTATTGTTGTTTTCTATATTTATCAATGATACTGATGAAGATATATCATGCTTAATTTCCAAGCTTTGAAGATAACAAAAAGGCTGGCAGAGTTGTTGATGACAGTATGCTACTGTAGCAGGATATAGAAAAGTTAGGCAGATGAGAAATGGCAACTGAGTTTATCATTGACAAATGCAAAGTACTGCATATTGGTAGAAATAACCTCAGAGTAACGTACCAACTGTGTGCAAAATGAAAAAGATCTGGGGGTAATTGTGCAGTCAGTTATGAAATTCTCTGAGCAACGCAAATAGGCTGCGAGGACAGCTCATGGCGTTTTGTCAATGATAATACAGAAATTTTACAAACAGTGATAAGGAGATGGTGATCCCTTTGTATGAGGCAAGGGTCAGGCCAGACACCATGAGTACTGCCTACAGGTCTGGATGCTTCATTTTAGGAAGGATGTAGAGCTGATGGAGCGAGCACAGAGAAGAGTAACGAGGTTGTTGAGAGGAACAAAGGGATCTGCTTACCAAGAAAGGCTTAATTTCTGCAAATTGCAGCGTCTGGAGACTCGGCACCTGAGAGGTGATCTGATTGAAGTGTTTAAGGTTTTGAATAGTTTGAGCAAGCTCAATGCTGAGGGAAATCTTCTCTCTTGCTCATATTAAGCACTTGAATGGACATAAGCCAGTAAGTGATTGATCGCTGGAACAAACTTCCACCTATCGTTGTGATAGTTGATACTTGTAGCTTAAATAAATTTAAGAATGAAGTGGACAAACTTAGAGAGCCATCTACTATAACCGGAGGCCGTCGTGGGTGGGTAGCACAGTTGGTAGGATCGCCGTACTCCACCACCGGGTGGAAAAGACCCGCGTTCGAGTCCCATCGATGATGGGGGAAATTTTGTGGACCTTTTTCACAACGTGGCCGAGTTAGTCGGTCTCAGGCGAGGGAAGCATACTTTTTTCCTCCAAAGACTAAAGTTTTTCGTCCAGGAAAGAAGAAAATCGAACACAGAAGACACGCACACTATTTACAGACATACAATATGGTCTTAGTTACCGATGCGCCCAAAAACCAATTACAACAACAACTACTATTAAAGGCAGTAAGTATGCGGTCAGAGAATAAACTAGTTGATGCAGTTTCAAATTTCAATTGAATAAAAAACTGGAGTAATTTTTATTCTGTTATAAAATCTCATTACAGATCACTTGACTCAATCAAATATTCCAAAAAAATTTACTGCGGGACTAAAAAATTAAAACTTAATATCGCTAAGAACAACGCTATTATTCTTTTACGATCAACTCAAAAATATTAGGAGTTATAACATCAATTTGAAAGAGAATGTTCTTTTAAGTTTCCCCAATAAAAGTGTATAAAATTATGTTTAGTGTCAGACACGGTCTTTGTGATCAAATTTTCCTCACTTATTTTTAACTCTAGCTCTTCCAGTTGTAGATTTTATTGCTCCCATATGATTACTCCAATCAAAAATGGCTTCCCTTCCCAGAAAACATTCATATTAAGGCTATAAAATGTGCCTTAAAACTGCCTAAGAAACTTGTTTTCTTCAGATCTCTTTACAACGATTATCCTTCGAAATGCAATTTCAAAATTAAAACCGCTCTTCTTGGACGAACTGGACAGGAATTCGTTGAATTAAATTATCAGTTGCCTAGTATTTAATCATGGCTTACTGAAAAGGGTCCATACTGTGTGACTTTTTTATTGGAGAATTTGATATTTAGTATTAAGGTAATACAAGATACTTAACTGGTGTAATAACCATTCTTCTACCACGTGAAATTAATAATATTGTTTATTAAGCTTATAGTACAAACTACTATACATTTAAGGTGACGTTTCAGGCAACTTACCACTGCTCATCATCAGACCATACATTGGCTGTTAGAGTGAGAAAATATACAGTTACAATTTGGAAACATTTGCAATTATTAACTGTGAATTTTTTAGGGAATCCGAGCTAAAGATTTTTAAAGTTAAAATTACATTTTAACAGGGTTCCATATTTTATACATTTTTTTAAACAGGGTTGTACTATATATTAAGGTAAATACATATGTAGCGCAACCCTGTATAATAATCATAATGTAATTTTAACTATAAAACTCTTTAGCTTGTAGTCCCTAAAATTCACGCAAATGTTCCCAAATTGTAACTCTATATTTTCTCTTCCTAACGTGGTTTGGGCTATAAACTGAATCACACGTGGTAGAAGAGGGGTAATTATAATAATTAGCATTAGCAAAGGCATATGATGCAAGAAAGCAAGCTTATACAGCAGCAGCCAAGAGAGAGACCCTCCCATTTCATCCATCCATTCTCTCCAAACGTTTGTCTAGTTCTGATTTGAATTTATTTAAGCTCTCAACGTCCACAACGACAGATGGAATTTGTTCTAACAATCAACCACACGCTGACTAAAAGCAAACTTCCGCACATCTATTCTACAACTGTCTTTCTTCAATTTATGTCCTCTCAGACGATTAATCTGGGCAAGAGGAAGAATCCCATCAGCATTGGCTTGTTTAAACCATTCAAGACCTTATACACATCAATCAGATCACCTCGCAGGTGCCTAGTCTCCAGACACTGCAATTTGCAGAACTTAAGCCTTTCTTGGTAAGAGCAACCATTTGTTCCCTTTACCAATCTTGTTGCCCTTCTCTGTACACGCTCAAGCAAATCTACACCCTTCCTAAAATGAGGCCTCCAGACCTGTATGCAGTACTCAAGTGGCCTGACCATTGCCTTATACAATTAAGTTTCACTCATCAATTAAAAGTTTCCTGTTAAACAACCACCTTCACTAACTATAATATAAGATACTTTTTCATAAGGTTCTAAGAAAGCTAGTGTATATGAGTGAAAGTAGACATATTTTCATGTTCTTTATGGCATAGATTATCTTAAGACTCTGTAGAAAATCTTGAAAACAGAACTAAAGTGGAAACCACAAACTGACACGATTTCAGAGACTAGGGACACAGTTTTTATGGAGACCCATATCTTCTCTTTTTATGTAAATTGTCTGGTTGGGATAAAGTTAACCAGAGCTCAATCAATGTGATGCTATATAGTCAGAGAGAAAAACAGATCAACTTGAATTAATGAAGTGTGGAGATAAAATATAGGTATAAATAAAAAATTGTAATCTGAGGAGGAGGGATATTTATCCGTGATTGAAATTAGAGTCCTTCTTTAGTAAAATGCATTCTTATTCTAGCACTCAATCTCATTATCATCATTATAGAAATTTAGAATTCGCCAAAAATGTATGGACAGTTCATAATCTGATGAAGATCTTTAAAATAATAAAGGTCAAAATATTAAAATATCAGTATTATGAGGTATTAAATGAATAATATTATGCTATTACAATTAAATTAACCAGTATTAGTTTATACAATATACCAAATTAACAAGATACAGAAGGCGTTTGCTGATGCGGATGTATCGAAGGCAAAAATCAATCCAATAACTACGTTTCACTGTTTGCTATCAAATTAAGCGTTGATTTTCGTATGTTTTGGTCAGCCCAATCAACCCAATTACAAAAAAATAAATTCCTTGCCAGAGACTCTATAACAATCCTTGTACTCGCTACCATCAAAACATTACATTAATATATTATAATCTACAAATATACACACGGATAGACAACCTTACCTGTGAGGTTCGCCCTTGTCTTCTTCGCTAGCCATACTTAGGCGCCTCTACCGGCAAATAAGTGTATCTTCTGTCCTTCGAAACTTTTTCGAAAATATTGCACAAAGACACAGAAAGTGTGTTGGTGACTTCTATTGGTCACCAATACCTTCAAATAAAGATATCCATATTTCTGTGAATACACCTTGATTCATCCATCAGAAGATTTGTTTCTTTATCCCAATCGAAAGGTATTCCGTATCCTGCGAGGAGTTCCGACTATCTTTCAAGGAACCTCAACAGAAAAAAAAAAGAGCTTACTGTCAACCAGCCTTCTTATGAGAGTCCGTTTTCTAAAGGTTGTACTTAGGTGGTTGGTTCCAATCTCATAGCGATGTGCATGTGTACACTGAAACGCCCGTTACCATCCCAATTCACAACATCAAATTAGATACACCTCCGGTCTTCGTCTTCTGAGCGTTGCTGCTCTCGGCCACGGTGGATTTTCAATCTCCTACCACGTGCTGATGACGTCACGAACCTGGAGAATCAATAAAAGACAGTGAGACGCCAGTGTCTATCTATCGAAATGCAAGATGCGCTGAGAGAAACGAAAAGAATGCATTAACATTTTTAAAAAAATAATTCAATTAAGTGATTTATCTTTTTTATTGGACATTAATTTACTCAATAAACTCTGAATTCTATTCTAAATACCGATGTTCGACATTTATAAATGAATAGAGTCGACTCAGAACTAGTACATTGTCCAAATTCCCATTTTTCTCTCCACGGAACAAACTTTTTTCCGTTACTATGGTAACCTGACCGAGATAATGGGACTACAAATTGTACAGTGGTTTGTTCAATTAGCCCTCCCTCCTATGTTTCCCACAGTTATTTTAAGCAAACAGGCTCGTTTTTAATTAAAATGTAAATAAAATATAGAGTCCATTAAAAGTTAGAGATTGATAAAAAGCGTTTTATCCGAGTATATTATAACGAAGGATTCATTTTTAGTGATTTTTAATGAGAAAAAAAGATAAATTTACACTATGTTGTTGCGAAATTAATGTATTAAAGAAACGTTTGAGAACTGTATCCATTAGCGTAAATGTTTTCAGATGACACTCTCTTGGCTTCACTCCATGAATATTATAGCCAGTACCAGAGTGGGCCGTAAAAACTGGCCAGAAGGCAATTTATATTTTCTTATACGTGTTTTTATTCTTTGTATATTAACCATACAACGCTTTCAGTGATCAGGATGTCCAGGAAAGAAAGAGAAGAGAAGAGAGGTCACGTCATAAGAGAAAGATTTACCCCCAGATTGGTCAATGAGAGAAGTTCACTCACTCTAAATATAAGATCAGTTCTCTTTTTGGCTACCTTCGATTTCCTAATATTTTGCTTTTCTATATATTTACAAAATTTGGGAATTCTAGTTTCAAATAACCTAGCTGACTCGCCGATATACATTTCCTTGCAACAGCATGTGTTTGGGAATATAAACGTGTCCTCTCTTAGTCAGGGGAAATGGCTTCTCTTAAAATATTTAGATCATTAATAAAAGGACATTGTATGTCTTTTTATTAATCGTCTCTTTGTATATTAAGAGAAAGAAAAATCATCTTCCCATTTTTTTTATCCCTACCTGCAGTCAAATACTATATATTGGCTTAAGACTAATAAGATTATTTAATTATTAATTGGATGAAAAACCTGAGTTTCCGGGAGAACACATTCTTACAATGAGTGAGAAGATTCAATGACTTATGTGGTCTCACACAAGAACCTTTCAGTTGGGCAAGTGCATTTTACTCATGTTATCAATAAAACGCATATTTGTGATTTATTGATTTTATTTCCCTGTCTCTCTTGAACACCCAACGACACAACAAATATCCTTGGACCATTATGGTCAAAAATTATAGACTCCTTCTACCTAAATTGTGATCGATTTGCCTGTTTTTTGGATGAAAAACCAGAATTTCCGTCCGAAAAAAAAAACATGCAAACTCCACCTAGGACCGACTAACTCAGCCACGAGTGAAAAATAAACCATAGCAATCCCTCGTGTAATTTTAGAAATTAGAACAGAACGACGGTGATTACACTGACCATGCAACCCTCAAGGGTATTAGAGCAGGCTACACTAATAAAAGTTCCTCCCGAAAGTCTTGTCCCTCAAGTCTTCAGTCAATACATAAGGTCTTCAGCATGTATTCACTCTAATCGGGTCTTAGCAGAATTACAGACAAATAAAATCTTAAAAATTCACAGCCTGTTTGTTACAACAGCGATCTCCACTCCAAACAGCGTGTTTCATGTCCGATCCCACCAGTATGAATCCATGGATCCGATCGTTGAAGAAAGACTAGATGGCGAAATTTTAAACGCAAGTTGTAAAGAGTTGTGCCCTTGACTATTAATATCATCCCTGCTTCTTTCTGGCCCATTTCTAGAAAATATTACATTATTCTCTAAAGGTTTAGGCTTTCTTGAATAATCTTTTACCAAAGACTGATTACTAGGTTCTCCCTCTAAAATAAAGAATCTTCACAATGTAACCATTAAGGAAAGCAGAACTGGAACCCGTGATATAATGATTCAAAGCACAACTCCCTAATTATAAAAAAAAAATTCAGAAGATAGAGAACACGATATGGAATCTCTATTTACTTAAGTCCAAGGATAAACTTCTCATGTGTGTACCTTTCGTTGAATTCGCCAGGAGGAAACAGAAACACAGACATTGCGCAATCCCATTTCACAAACAGCTATCCGCTGCTTCTCCAGGACTGTAGACTTTGCTCTGTCTGCGTAACTTCACTTCCTTTTCGTAAAGTAAAATGTTGAAGGACGTAGTTTTCATGGTCTAAACCCTCTGCGAAGTAAGAAGACTTAAGTGCAAGTTCTCCTAAGAGACTGTGTCCCCGAAACGATTTTCTAGCACTAAAACACGGTTATAAGTTTAAAACAGGTAACTCCACTGGGAAAAAGGAAGTAAATATTTTCGAGATATTATGGTAAAAGTATTTCGTTCCATGTGGAACCACCATAGAAACATTTTGAAGTGGAATGTTAGTACAGTATTCATATTTGAATAAATAGTGTATTTATGTACACTCGCAGGCAAAAAATTTTCATATTCACAGGGTATGACCAGAAGTTCCTTGGTATCAGATGAATACTGTACATTTTCTTGGGACTCATAATAATGCTAATTCATGGGAAAAACAGATGATCTTTCAGATTTTCAGAGATGTGTTGGAGAACTTTTAGCAGGAGCCACAATTGAGAAAACAAGGGAAATCACTGATGTATCGAAAGCAATCACCTCAAAAGTATACAATAAGTGGAAGACGAAAGGAGAATGTAGATCTAAAAGGAAGAAATACAGCAGAAGGTCGTTACTCCAATAACGAGACTGCAGGAATTCAAAACGAATTGTGTTTCAGAATAGAAGGCCCAATGTGTAATAAATGACTGAAAAATTCCATTTAGGCAAAAAAAGGCCCATTTCCTACCGAACTATGCGGCTGGAGTTAAAGAATCTGGGATTTGGTAGTCGTGTGCCTGTATGGCAGCCACTTCTGTGTAAAAAATCGAAATATTTAACGTAATGGCGTCGCGAACGCCAAGAGTGGACTGTGGAACAGTGGAAAAAGATCATTTGGGTTTACGAGTCTCGATTTACAATTTTTTGCACCAATGGTAGGGTGAAAGTGTGGAGTGAACCTGATGAAGTCATTCATCCAGCCTTTCTTGTGTCTACCAATCAGATGGAGTGGTAGTGTTGCATGGAGGTGTGCTTTGTTGGTACGAACTGGGTCCGCTCATGTTGTTAGATCGTTTTCCATACAACGAATATCTGTCATCGTATCGGAATTAACTTAACCCTGCAGAGCTTCATTTTACCCGGATTTCGATGAATTCTTTCAAGCCGACAACACAGATATCAGCCAAAAATTGCATCTGAATGGTTTGAGGAATATTTCCAAAATTCGAATCGTTTACCCTGATAGCCTAATTCCTCAGATCTGAATCCAATTGAGAATGTCTAGGGTATGTTGGAAAGGGGAGTTTGGCTTTGCATTTCTCTACCAACCACAAACCTGCAAGTGACAAATATCTTGATGGAAAAATGGTAAAATTTAGAGCTAGACTCCCTCAGATATTCAATGGAATTCGCGTTAAGGTGTATATGAGCTGTATGGACATGTATGGAATCCATACCACGACGTGGATTCGGGAAGAAGGCGTTGACTGCAAAGTTTGATAACTAACGTTAAGGGAAGATCAGAATGAAGTGTATAAAGCCCTTAAAGGGATTGAGTAAAATGAATGACGAAGGTTGTTTTCCCTTATAAGTTAGGCAAGAACCAGGAGGGGACACAATTAGAAATTCTCAAGCAATAAGAGAGGTGTGCATCTCATTAAGTTCACCTATAAGCAGCGAATTGCTGAAAACTGGAATAAGTTGCTTCCCAATGTGGCACAGTGGGGCTAAGTTCAAAGGAGAATTGATTACTTGTATTGTGGTAATGTTAAGAGGTACTGAATGTCATTTTTGATTCATAAAATGTCCACTTCCTTAAATCATTCGGTCTCAACAGTATTTTAAAACTCATACAGAAAACAAAAATGTTTCTGCCCAGCAATTGAAAAACAGATCGAATCACTTCACTATTACATATGAAGTCATCTACATAACCATCACACGCAAACTTAGTTCTGTTGAACATTGAGAAACTTTACGACTGTCAAAATTCAGGAAACATTTCATCTTTCGGCCACTCAAACGAGACAAGTTATCCATATTGCAAAAGGGTTCATGACGACCAAATGAGATTCTTGAAGAGTGCGAGGAACTGGAAACATAACGGCTTGTCAAAGTACACTGTTAGAGTAGAGCAACTAAACTGACGTTCTGCACTTTGTAGCAATTCTAGAATGTCATTACTCTTTGGAAGTTGTTAATGGGATCGTTTAATAAAGCGAAGTGAACACGCGAAACCCCATAAATTCACTAGAAGGAACAACAGCCAGTACTCGCATCAGCAATAATATTTAGTTAAATTAGGTTGAATTTAAAACTGCTTAACTTAGTAGAAACTAAGTCAGTTTGGATTAATCTATCTCGTTCTTACCATGAACATTGCGTTTGATTGTTTAGAATCAGATGTAAGACAATTTGGTGCATCACATAGAAACCAAATATTAAGAAAATAATGAAAAAAACCATATCACATTAGTCCACCAAAGAATTACTTCATCAACCCGTGTGTATAATGTCTGTAAATTGCATGTTCCCTCTGGTCAGTTTGGCTGTTTGGTTATTCTCCAGATCATGGTACACCTCCGAAGGAAGTGGCTTCTTTTTCTTGAATGAGTCCCGAATTACTGGCATTTTCACTAGCCAAAAATTTCACCATTTGTCACTCGTTCCGAGAGGTCTGTGTTCAAGTCCCGTCGACGACTGGAGCATTTTTAAGTCTTCTTCAATTGAGACTGTAATCGGCTGATTTCAGGTGGAGGGAGTAGGGTCTCCCGGTGAGTTCTTCAGCTTTTCATCCCGCACCACATTCAAACCGGCCTGTGGACACACACTTACAGCCATTTAAGTAAAGGGCCGAACAAGTGAAAACAGCTCATCTCCACGAGACAATATTTAGGGAAATGTGGGCCATCCATCTTTAAAACTGCTGAGATTTTACGTCATGACTTTGCTGACGTTTCATTTTAGGTTATTTTCGTATACGACCTGCTGACACATGAAACATTCTACGATGATGTTCTTTCTCTACCCCTACCTGTTCTTGACAACATTACAGCATGCGATGTGCCTCAAGTAACTGATAGTCGTTGTTCTTCAAGTACCACAAGGATCTGTCTCAGTCAGCAAAATGACTTCCCAACAATCGATTTCCAATGTTTCCTAGATAGACAGCCATATGTTTCTCGGTGAACATTGTCATCCGCACTTGTTGGAGAAGATTAAAGAGATTTATATTGCAATAAAGCCATTTAGTACAGCTGGTAGATGACGACATGAGTTTCAAAGGACAAAATTTTGTTTGCAAATAGCTTTCTATTCGTAGAAAGATATTGAGCATTCGAAAATCGCCATATTTAATCACCGTGGTCTGCTGAGGACAAAGAAAACCTGGTAACAAATCGAAGTGAACACACACTCAGTTTCCTAACCAGTAATATTTAAGACAGGAGCAACTGTCCACAAGTTTTGAAGGGTAGTGTACACACCCGATGAAAACTAGCAGTTCGTTCTTTATAATTGCATTTTATTGTTTATTTTGTAATGAATTTTCATGAATGCGGTAAAAGTTAATTATAGTTCCATCAGAAGTGACTAGAAAAATATTCTGTTGTGATAAACTGCAAATTTTCCTCTTGCATGACACGCAATGTGAGGCCACGCATTCATTTTAATTAATTCTTGTGTCAGCTGACCGCTTGGAGATCCTAGTCTTCCACATACCAGTACGGTAAGATATGGATTAATTACTTCAGCTGCTATTCTGTTTATCTTCAAACGTAACAAAGGTAAGATAAAAGCAGGGAAATCTTGTAATTCTACCTCTGCATTCATACAGGTTGGCTACAGTTTCACTAGATGAACTTAGAATGGGAATCATGTCAAAAGGTTAATGTGGCAGAAGCAAAATAAGGTGGATAGAGCCTTTCCTAGCGTATGTCTACAAAGGTTAATGGTTATGCCAAGTAGGGATCTTCTTCTTAAGATTAGCACGATTTTCTTAACTGAAGTTTAATGATTTGCTAGAAACAAAAATAAGAAATAGAATGAACAGTTCTTTTACCTTGAGATACACAAGGTAAAATAAAATTATTGTAGGTATGGTATTTTAAACATTTATCCCATTATGGTAATCGCACAGAAAAAAGATATCAGTTGAAGGATGTCTGAGCACCCATCCAACAAAATCTGGATTTTGGTGGATGGGTTACCGTGAATATTTGTTGAAGTACACTGTCCACTCAAAACGTTATGACCATCTACCTAACGGTGTGTATGTCCTCCTCTTGACGCCAGTAGCACAGGCATGGACTTAAGGCCTCTGAACGTTTCAGAAGGTATGTTTTACCATGTCGCCTGGGTTTCATCTCTTAGATCTGCGACAGTCCGTGGTGGAAGATTCAAACGCCAGATCTGTTGATGCACGTAATCCCAGAGATGTTCCATGGGATTCATATCTCTGGAATTAGGCGCTATGTTATTATTATTATAATCTGTTTATTAACCACAAGAAACTGTAGGTCATCCCTGGACGGCACTGTGCCAGGAGGGTGTGAGATTTAATCATGTACAATGTACAAGAGTACATGCGTGCTCAATCCGAGATATTTACAGAATTGAACTTACATACGATTGAAATAAAAACAAAGTTTATAGCAATAAACATCAGAAGTAAAAAAAAAATGCAGCAGGCAAAAATATCAGGTGTAGGTGATCGTCACAGGTTAGTTCTTGAGTTGGTAGCAGTTCTTGAGGCATTCCTATGTTAGTACCTGGAAGTCACTTTGGTATTCGGTGAACCACTCTCCAGCAATACCGGAAACGGAGCAGGGCACATTATCCTACAGGAAAACTTCTGTGCCATCCGGGAAGACAGTCGCTATGAAGGGGTATACTTAATCATTGCAATGGATAGGAAGATTTTAGCATTCAGAGTGAGATGAGATCTAAAGATCGGGGAGATATGAGGACTCCTTCTGAAGATTCCCTGGAAAACATAGGGCGTGGGCGCTTATACCAAAATGCTGGTGCCACCATCCTGTTTCTGTTGGACCAGGACATCGGGTTTCTTATTTAATGGACATAAGGACAAATAAGTGGTTCTCTATGAACATGTTCAGCTCTTATATTCTTACAGGACATGGTTCGTTAAATGATAAACTGTAGAAATTTGGGCTGAGCAATACACTTCTCCATTTTTGTGGAAAGGTCAAGAATTTTGGCGTCATGTTTGTATGACTGTCCAAAATATTTGGACATCAGGACAGAATTTGAAACTGCTGTGGAAACAATTTCTCCAGGTCAAGAGACTAAACTTATTGAAACTCCATTAATCTAAATGGGCTTCATGTATTCGCCATCAGGTTTTTAAAAGGCGAAAATTTCTGCTGATACAAATGGCTTTGGATGGAGTGGTGTGGTAAGAACTCAGAAGCAGCTTTCCAGGTGATTACTGCTCCTGGATAACCAAGCAGTCAACACAAACAACACAACACGCACTGACCTTACACTACTATATGTCAAGCCCATTTTTACAGAGTCTGTAAAATTACAGTAATACGAGGTGGATTTGAACTAACGTTCTAGGAGCCGCCCTTAACAATAATACATGTCCACACATGCCTCCATCTACCGTCCACGCAGCATAGCAGGAAACGCGATTCGTCTGAAAAGGCATCTCAATGGCATCATTGGAACATTGACGCGGTTCAAATGGAAACTTTAAGTATCATTATGAATGGGTGGCCCAAAAAAAAAAAAAAAAACAAAACTATTACATCAGGGTAACCAGTTATAACATACTCATGTGTATTGTGTCTGTAAATTTCGTGTGTTCTCTGGTCGATTTGCCTGTTTTGCTGGACAAAAAACCCCAGTTTCTGGGGGAAAAACCTGCTATCTACGCTTGAGCTCTACTAACTCAACCACGGAGTGAAAAAAGCCCATAAAAGTTCCTCACGTCATCGATGGGATTTGAACCCTGCCCTTTTCCACCCAGTGTAGGGAGGAAGTGGCGATACCACTGTGCTACCCGTGCACATTGGTATCTTAAAAGGGAACCTACTCCGGAGGGCCCATATGGAAGAGGGTTCATTGGATCATGGTCTTGGAAACACCTCTGGTCGTTTCCTGGTTAAAGTCTGTGGCCAGCCGTTCAACCGTTTTCCATCGGTTCGAACAAGGAGGAGGAGGAGGAGGAGCAGCCTACATTCACCGCTACCATCGATGAGGATTGGGTGGCCTGCATTAACTGGCCCAGAAACTGCGCCTACTCCTTAACCCCGCGACCTCACCACAAAATTCTCAGTTTTCATAAACTTACACCCTTCGGTAATTGACAATCATTCATTTTTTTCGAAATTGGTCAGATTATGTCCTTTGCCCATGTCGATCAAGTTCTTACAAGTTAATTCCATGCCACAAACTTGCAGTATCACATTTACCTGTTCTCCCCACCACACGTGAGCTTCCAGGCCGGGTGGTACAGCCGATTGATAAAACTTGGTCAATGTTTTGACTGGACAGTATTTTATAGTTTCAGCGTTTGCCATCAGAACTGTTAAGAGAAACAAATAAATTAGTCCACAACCATATTATATCTCCCAAACTTCTAAGGGCTACAGCAGCGCCACTAATGGTAAAAATCAGCAAGCGCAGTATCCTCGAGGGAATATTGTCTTAGACGTACCAAAGCACTCTTAGTAATGTCATGTTTTCCAGTAAAAATGACACAGTAATAAGATTCAGAGCGAAATTCCTTAAAGCAAAGTTAAAATAGTTATTGCGAAGGAATGGCAACTAATTAGTCCAATGACGTCTTTCCTCTTTATATTCCTTGCGGAGATTAAAAAATAATAATCTTCCACATACATATTAACAAAAGATATTCAGAAGAACACGCACTGGTGACCACGGTGGAGTCCCTTAGGAGCAATTTCGCGTACATTTGCACACAGAGTAAACAGTTCCACAAGTAAACTGAAACTTTGGCTTTGAAATTGGAAAGAATTTTTTTAGTTCGTGCACGTGGTAATAATGAAGAGGTCTGATCTTTACAATTATATTTGTAAAGGGATGAAAAATCCAAGGTGTGTCATGAAATTTAAATTTAACTAATTTAAATTCCAAGGCACAATTTAAAGTAGTTAATTCTAGACAGAGCTAGCTCTAGACCTGGGAGGAAAGCTAGGTGCAGGGCTATTTCTCAGAGATCTCTGCCTCTCCTTTGTCATTTTATAGTTCTTCCACTTCTGGTTTCGTAATGTACATACACTTAAGCCAAAATTTACAAGTCTGAAAAGCTAATCTCACGAATTGGGTTTCTCATTTTGAATCCTTTCAAGAAGTCCGATGTTTTTTTTTTGTTTTTTTTTAGGAGCAGTCGCCATACTTGGACACACGTCCAATATATGGTTAAAAACGAACTAACGCCAAAGACAATTCATGGGGATATGGTCACAACATTGCGGGAGGATGCCCCTTCCTATTCCATGGTTAAGAAGTGCAGCAGAATCTAAACAAGAGAAGAGCCTGGAAGATGACCCACTCTGTGGAAGACGTTACAACGTCCATCACTCCAGATGTTGTTGACAGTCTGCATGACAGGCATAGTACAGAAACTACAATAAAAGTTACATAAAATCAAACAGGGGGGTTCTTTCCGAACTGATAAGACATTATTAGGTCTAGTTTTTGGGATCACTATCTTGTAGATAATGGAAAATACGCATTAATCTTAAAGTGGTCATTCCCATGTTAGAATAATCCTTCACAGATACAGTGTACTTATGGTTTAACTGAAAGATATACACTGCGCATCCTTTAACAACTGCACTGTATTCCAAATTAATTATATGAGGGTCTGGAAGAGAAAGCGAAACATTTTGACCGCCCCACCTACGAGGGGTGGTCAAACTGTGCTGAGAACAAGGTATATAAAATGAATTAATAAATTATAGAATATGTTAGTTTAGTGTCTTAAAAAAATAAAATGAAATTAAGTGTGCCAATGTCTAATGCAGTTTCTGAAATTTCATTTTTATGCTGGTAGGTGGAAGAAGAAGAATGAATAAACAGCAAATAGAGCATGGTTCAGTAATTAAAAGTTTGGCTAAAGAGGGCAGAAATTCTGAAGAGATTCATGAAAGAATAACTTTCATCCTTTCATCAATTTTTGTGTTTGGAGAAATATTATTCAGTTAGGACACTATTATAAGCTGGTCAGCCGGGTTTAAAGGAGAACAGAAGTCAGTTGAGGATGATGTACAGTCTAGTTGGCCATCTGAAGCAATCAATTCTCAAACGATTTGCATTCCCGAATAAAAAAGAAAATTCTAGTAAACGGAAAAGTGTCTGAACTAGAAATAAAAAGGACTTAACATTTCCCATAGAAACATTCTGCAATAATACATGAGTACAAGGCAATGTTCGAAGTCTATGCAAGATGGGCTCCCCGAAACGTTTCTATGCAGAACAAACATCGGTGGGTGGAGTCAAATTAGAATTTAAAATTAGTTCTTGTTAATCTACATAGATTTTTATCCTGTTTTGTGACTGGTAATGAAAGTTGGCTACATTTTTACGATCCTCATCAAATTAGAAAGCATGCAGTAAAATCATAAGGGATCTGCAACCCCTGAAAACATTTTAACCCAACCATCAGCTGGAAAAGTGTTGGCCGTACTTTTTGCGACACAAAAGGATTATTATTAATTGATTACCTTGCAACTGAATCATAATAACATTGGAATATTATTCCAAAGTTAAAAGCTGCAATTATGGAAAAAAATACGCGGAAAATTTTGGTCATCGTGTCTTGAGTTTTCATAATAAAGCCCCCCTACACAAATCCCGGATTGCACAGACTAAAATTTATGAATATAGAATTGAACGATTGAATTAATCCCCATACAGCCTGATTTGGTCCCAAGTGACTGATATTTCTTCATAAACCCCAGATCTCATCTTCGTTGAAATCATTTTAAAGACGAAGAGATAAAAGTAGCTGTGGAAGACTGGTTCAACTCCAAACCTGAAGAATGTTTTTTGAAAATTTGAAACTCTTTGTAGATAAGTGTATGTACTGCTCTTCGGGTGAATATATTGGGGAAAAAATAATCTTAGGAAGATAGGAATAGTGAAATTGGAGTTTTACTGAACCAGCGGCTCACATCTGGTGAGTATGGGCTTGGCACACCCAGGGTCCTGAGCTGGATATCATCATTCCTCTCTTTCTCTCTCAGGGTAACCCGGGAATTTTATAGCGTAAAGAGACACTGGTGCTAATCATTACAGTCAAATAACCGGTGAATTGAGTATAAATGGCTAATTATACCAAGACTTTCAAGTATCCTTTAAGCAAATGATTGAACATTCGTTCCACCCTTTGAAGTCTTACTACGAAGAAATGCGTAAGAAACAGAGAAGAAAAACGTGTATTGGGTAGTTGCAAACGTGCTGTTACTTAGCAACCACAAGGAGAAACTAGCCAATATCCATTACAATGGCTGTTTAAAAATTGACCATTTTAGCTGGAAGCAATCCTATTTCGAAATGGTCTTCTGACCTTCATTAGAATTTTCAATATGTAGTGGAAACTGTTAGCATAATGACATTAGAATAAAACATAAATTTGGAGAGAGCGCGAGTGGATCAATAAGAATTATTTCCTTATATTGGGAAAGAGTAAATTAGAGTTTCAAGACCTCTTAGTGATTAATAACTATATGGAAATAAATAAAGAAAATAAGCAATGTCTCGATTTCTTGAGAATTAAGTCACATCTGGACGTATTGTAATAACCGATAGCATAAATATTTTCTATATTGAAGAACATGTATTTCAAAGTCTGGATTAAAAAGTCTGTCGAATCTAAAATAGACATTGATAAGAATGGCAAGATAGCTGAATGTGTTGACAGAAATATGGAAGGTTCTTTGAATACACTATGCTAATTTTAGCTTCCTGAATTTGATAAGTGAGACAGTTCCACAACGAATTCAGATCACCGCTTCGAGACTGCAGGAAAGAAATTGAATACACTGACCTCTGTTTGCCCTTCAGTATAAAAATTTGCAACTTGATCTTGCTGAAAAATGTATCATCACGTCTTTAAAAAAAAACAATATCACAATTAATTTAAGATTTTTTTCCTCATCCTTCTATAAACAGAGGATTGTGCAGTGGCATCTTGTAGCTAAAGCGTAGTTGGTTTTGAAGAGTCCGGTAATAAATAATTATAAACAGGCCCTCAATGAGACATTGGGATACATGTCGGCCTTGTACAGTGTACACAGGACGCTGCATGACATTGGCTAACACGGTCGTGCAGCCGTCCACAAGACACTAATTACCCCGGTTAATTCCTGATGCCATCAGGAATTAATCGCGGAGATGAAGTTTAGCAGAGAAAGCTTAATGGTCTAGGGACAAAACCATCTATGCTAAGGTTTATCTAAACGTCTTAGACAATAATACTTTATGTACATTGTGGCAGCACTTCTGGAAGGCCCATATCTGTATCAGTAGAACAATGCTCAATGTCATACTACTCTCGTTGTGATGGACTGGCTTGAGGATATGGGCGTCGGAAAGTTGGACTGTACAACCCAGAGCCCTGAAGTAAATCCTATAAAGAACCTCTGGGATGAATTCTATCGTTGGCTCTGTCTGAGGAGAAGCTGTCCAATTGAACAGAGCTCATCTGGTCGTCGCTTTGAAGACCAAGCGGAGAAATGTATCGGTGGACATGGAGTGGTCCACGAAGACTGGAGGCTGTCATAAAGGTGTTCTGATATTAACGGTAAGGCAGTGTATATGATGCAAAAATGTGCCTACTCCCTCCACCTAAGATCAACTAATTACAGAAAGAGGTGTCAGTAATAATTTTCTTTCAATCAATTTTTAATTAATTAAACAGTCTGTAATATTTGGTACATCAGCATTTCTAAATCGCTACAAGATTTTCTACAAAAAAAAATCTGTAAACATTTACCTACTGTTTTTTTCTTTATTATTTATTTCCTTTTCCTTCTTTTTCTGCGCAAAGTCTTAATTGATTAAGTTCTGGATAGTAGCTAAAGGGGATGAGTCATGTTTACAAACAGGAATATCATTATATAGAGCTTCAGCATTTTTTTTTTTGGATCACAATTTGCATATTTTTAACTTCCACTAATTACAAAAGGAAAATTTTTCTGCAGTGGCCCTGCTATCGCGTGATAGCAAGATTTCATTGTGTATACTTCGCCCGTTTTCAAAATGCTGTCAGGTGCAGAGTAATTAGTTTTGGCGTCATTATTTCCTCACAAGATTCCCCCTTTTTATTACAAACTTTCCCTGAAATTTCCATGTCATTAATTACTTGAAAACGTGAATAAACATGGTAAGTATAACGTTCGGAGTTATCCATAAATTAGAATTCTTTCAAACTCATCGTACACCTTGATTGCAATCCAGCTTATATTGCTTGCAATATGCAATTAAAAAATAACCTAAAAATAAAACATTTTAATTTCTTACACGTAAATAAACTATGCTGAAATTTTTAACGATATGCAAAGGTAACTTATCACATGGTTTGATCAGATGTTCCTTGATGTCACATAAATATCGTGAACTTCGTATTCGATTCAGTAAGGAAGAAGTCAGGTGACCTTTATGATTTTCAGATGGGTGTTATTGTTAGAGCACACTTAGCAGGAGTCACAATTGAGAAAACAAATGAAATCACAGGTGTATCGAAACCAACCTTCTTCAAAGGATACAAAGAGTGGTTGTTGTTGTAGTAGGTTTTAGGAACATCAACGACTAAGGCCATATTGCTCCGTGTATATTGTCTGTAAATTGCGTGTGTTCTGAGGTCGATTTTCTGTTTGCTGAACGAAAAACCCGAGTTTCCGATAGAAAAACCATACAACCCTCGACTGAGACCGAATAACTCAACGACGTTGTGAAAAAAGTTCATAAAAATTCCTCCCATCATCGACGGTACTCGAACTCGGGTCTTTTCCACCCGGTGTGGGAAGGACGGCGATCCCAAAGAGTGGAAGCCGAAAGGAAAATGCATCTCCAAAAGGAAGAAATACAGTAGAAAGTTGAAATTTCAAGAATGTGCAGAAAAATCATTGAAAAATGCAGTTCAAGCAAAAAAAGACGCAGAATCTGGGATTTGGTAGTCATATGCCTCTACGAAAGCTAGTTATTTGTGTAAAAAAACGAAAGAATCCACTGGAGTGATGACCGACACCAAGGCTAGACTGTAGAACAGTAAAAAAGATCGTGTGTGGTCCGACAGGCTTCGATTTACACTTTTTCACCGTGGACACACGACTTCATGTATCCAGACTGTCTCATGTTCACAATCCAGTGGCTTGACGTGATATTATCATTTAAGGTTTGTTTCTTCGTACGGACTGGGTACATTCATACCGTTAGACGGTCATGTTACCTCTCATGCATATCTTTGTTATATCCAGAACAATTTCTTCCTCCAATGCTTCATTCGTACCCGGATTGCGATGGATTCTTTCAAGATGACAATGCAAGCGTCACAACCCTGTAAAAATTGTATATGAACGGTCCGAGGGACATTGCCGAGATTTTCAACATCTATCCTTGCAGCCTAATTCTCCAGATTTGAATCCATTGAGAATGTCTAGCATATGTTGGAAAAGTCATTTCGGTTTTTCAGTTCTCTACCAATCACAATACAGAAACTGGCAAATATCCTGCCGGAAGAATGACTAAATTTGGAACTGGACACCTAGGGGATTCATGTCATGATGTGTACGGGCAAAGGAAAGCCTTATTAGATAAACAATAACGATTTCTACTTTTTTGGTCCCTGAGGAAAATTACCGAAAGCACTGCAGGTACTATTGTAGAGTTTAAAGTCATTGATAATACAACATGCACAATATTGTGCCTGGATACGCTTTCATGTTTCAAAAGAATCTTGTTTTCATTCAATGTCTTCCCGCCTTTGGCCTAAACCACACAGTGTGTCCTAGTCAATAGACTTCGAGCTAAAATTTGATTACAAGTTGGTGTTTTGGTTCATTCCTCCTTCAGCACAGAAATCAATTCAGCTACTGATTGCGTGTATTGGCCTGGCTCAAAGCCTAAGTTCCAGTTTATACCAAAGATGATCATTGGTGTAACTCTCCAACTCCAAGCAAGCCAATGTGCTTTGGCAAGTTTGGCAATGTTTTTTTTTTTTTTTTTTGTCTCTGTCAGGAAGCTCAGGCGACCCTGGTGGAGGCGAGCTAGAGTTTAATGGGCGGTCTGTCTGACCTTCCAGTGGTGGTTGCGTGCAACGTGAGATTCCACTAGGGGTCCTGCGGCCAAGTAGCTAGAGACAACAGAACATAACACTATTTGACATAAACTGGATATTACACTTTTCTGACTTTTAGAGAGCCTCTGTACTTGTCCTCAAAGTACCATGGCGCAGATGTAAGAAACCACCGGAGATACCTTCCACAAAACACTATGTGCTTTGGCAAGCCCCATGCCGTCAGATAAAAGTCACTACATGATGATGTCTTGGAGAATGAGTTAGAGAATGTATCTAGATGTCCTGGAGAATGAGTTAGAGAATGTATCTAGATGTCCTGGAGAATGAGTTAGTGATTTTGAGTCAGCACGTCAGGGTAGGCTTATACCTCTATCAGCATGACAACGCTCCATGTGATACGACTCCAGTTGCGACGGATTGGTTTGAAGACACGTCAAGAAGTTGGACTGTTCAGCCCAGAGGTCTGATGTTAATACTATAAAAAACCTCTGGGAGGAATTGGGTCGTTGGGTGCATGTGAGGAGAGACTGTCGAGAAACCAGAGCTGATCTGGTCGTCGCTTTGAATGACAAGTGGCAGAGTATATCGGAGGACATTTAGAAAAAATGTGGTGAAGAGTCTTCACATGGAAGATAGAGGCTGTCATAAAGACTAAAGGTTACAGCACACGTTATTAGTTGGTTGGTTATTGTAAGGTTTTAGACGCATTAGCAGCTTAGACCATATTGCTCCATATACGAGTATAATATTTCTGTAAATTGTGTGTTCTGTGGTCCATTTGCTGCTTACTGGACGAAATATCCGAAAAGTTTCCCGGAATAAAAACCATGATACCCTTCACTTGAGACCAACTCAGTCACGTAATGAAAGAGACGTTGAGTCATTGATGGATTCGAATTCAGGTTTTCCACCCGGTATGGGTTTTTGTTGTTGAGTTTTAGGAGCATCAGCGACTAAGGCACGTTGCTCCATGTATATTATCTGTAAATTGCGTGTGTTCTGAGGTAGATTTTCTGTTTTCTGAACGAAAAACCAAGTTTTCGGGAGAAAACACCATGCTACCATCGCCTGAGACCGACTAACTCAGCCACGTTGTAAAAAAGGCCCATAAAAATTCCTCGCGTCATTGACTAGATTCGAATTCAGGTCTTTTTCACCCGGTATGGGGAGGAGGGTGATTATACTAATTATGCCACAAGGGCCCACGTTATTAGTAAGTCCACCGATTGAATGTGTAAATCCAACTCATGCAGCAGGGATTTAATTCATAGAATAAAAAAACATAGTTAAAAAACTTATCAGGAAGAGGCAAAATGTCTTCCTGCGTCTTTGATTAAACACAGAAAAATATCCAAGCGTAAAACCCAAACAAAAAATGCGAAAACTTTCTCTATTCAAGCAACACGCAAATATATTAAAGCTAAACAAAAACTGATGCTCTACATCTTTCATAATAATACAAAAAAACGCATTTTAAATTAATGGCATGGATGGAGTCGCTTCACATTCTATAACCATTGCAAACGTACTTTCAAATTCCATAAAGCTACTCGCAATTCACGCTAAAAATTTCTCTCATATCTGCTTTTTCTTCCCTGTTTTATTCTTCCTTCCTTACTTACTTTTATTTATTTATTTTTTTACTGCAGCTTGATGTATTTCTAACAGAATCTAATTAAGAAGTTGAAATATTTTTCTGTAGTAATTATCGAGAATACAGTCATATTATTTATGAATTCTGTCAGTAGAAGGCAAAATTACTTTGCTATCATTACTTCTGCAGAACAATTTCTTTTTTTCACAAGTTTCCCTGAAAGTCAAGTCATTAATAACTTAAATATCTGAATAAATACTGAACTCTGTCTCGCTAAACTTTGTACATAAGTTCATTACAATTTGTAACCATACACATACGCCATTTAGAATTTCTATATAATAATTACTAAACAGTTTTTTTTACTGAACGTGCTACTGAACACTTCACTCTTCGCTCCCACAATGCACCATTCTCCCAGCTGTCACTTTAAATTACACAACGCCTGTGAAGCTCGAAAGGACAAAGTTGTTTTTTTTTTATCATGCTACAAGTAAAAGTTTCGGGCTGCTTGTTGACAGAAACGGCTTTGACGTGTCACATAGCTCCAGCGAACTTATTAGTCTCGTGTTCTATTTTACACAGTTCTGATGAAGCAAAAGAAGAACGAAGACATAATGGAAAATAGCAACAGGTATAGTCAGCTATAAAGAACAGTTCGTTGAAAGAAGGAGTTATACGGGGGCAAGGTATAATATTAGTTAAGACTGGTATAAATATTAATTAACAAAACATGGATTGCTTATTTAAATACCATGTAAGGTAGATGAGCCAAACAAGGCTCAACATGGTTCCCATCGATTTTGTTGAAAGTAAGTTGGCTGATAAGTTTGGTGGCTAGCGTAAGCCTGAGGCTTCCTTGCACCATATTGCTAATACTTCACTAATACTTTCGATTCCTTTTTCTGTCAGAAACCTACTACAGAATTCATGAGATGCAATTCTTAATTGTTCTCTACATGCCGTTTTGGCCAACTATGGGCTATACCAACAGACAACCCCTACAGAATCCCCTCCTAACGAAGGTTCATTGGCGTAAAAGACTCGCCTGGTGCAAGGAGCATGCAAGTTGGACGTTAGAAGACTGGAAGAAGGTGTGCTGGTCGGATGTTTGTTTGTTTGAGAATTTTTTAGGCGCATGGGCATCTATGACCATAGTGCGCCAGCTGGTCGGATGAGTCACGTTATTTACTCCATACCATGGATGGACGTGTACGGATTTGGAGTCAACAACATGAGGCTCTTGATCCATCATGCGTGGTATCAAAAGTGCAGGTTGGTGGAGGCGGTTGTATGGTGTGAGGCTTGTTTCACTGGCAGAAACTTGGACCCCTGGTGCACGTGGAACAACGTATCACTGGTCTCCGCTATCATCAACTGCTTGCTAACTGTGTACACCCCGCTATGTTACACTTTTTCCCGAATGGCGATGGTGCCTTCCGATGACAATGCGCCAGGAACTTGTTGTGCAGGAATGGTTTGAGGAACACAGTTCTGACTTCCAGCATATCGAATGGCCTCCGAACTCCCCCGATATCAATCTCATAGAGCACTTGTGGCACACTATGGAAAGGCATATCAGGCGTATGGATACACCAATCACCTTCATACCTGCTTTGCTGACCGCATTACACACAGCTTGGTTGGCCATACCTCCCGAACGATTCTCACATCTTGTTGAATCAATGCCACGTCAGGTAGCTGCTGTACTGAGGGCAAAAGGAGGACCTACGAAGTATTAGATAGGTGGTCATAATTCAGTGATAACTCAGTATATATACATGATACTTCCTCTCTCTCTTGATACACATAAATGCCAAATTGGGCATATAACCTTCTCTTAGCACATACACGTCTCTCAGTAGTTTATAAACAAATTGTGGCTCCAATCGGAGCTTCCTTTTTAAAAACAATATCATCTGATTCCTTACTCCACATTTGCTTTTACATCGCAGACAGAACTCACTCTCTCTCTCTCTCTCTCTCTCTCTCTCTCTCTCTCTCTCTCTCTCTCTCTCTCTCTCTCTCTCTCCTGTTTCATTTCTATAATAAAGCATACAGCTCAACATATCAGTCCTATTTATTGCCTATTGGCTTAACAGAATCAAAATTCCAGAAGACTTACTTTTCATTCTTCCCACTACCTCGATTTGATAGGCGTTCCCGGCTACTGATCTCCTTCAGCGTTCGTCTTCCTTACTAGTCTCCCCCATAACACTTGCTGCATAACACATCCTCATAACGCTGCAATCACAAAGAGGCTCAACGCTATGTGTAGCTTCTGATTCTTGCACCTTAGACGCTTCCTGAAGCCTTCACGTCGTCCGCACACCTTCACGCATTCCTTTACCCTTCAAGACTTTCTACAGCCTCCCACTAACTAATTCCATCCCCACACTCCTTTTCCAAAACTACCGCACTATAACATAGCTTTTATCTCTTCACCCTTTCCACACCTCTTTCTCTCCGACCCTCAGAACCTAGTACAAGACTTTCTTACAACCAAACTCAAAATCTCTCTCCACATTCCCTCTCTCCTCGCGTTTCATCTTTCTGTTCCAACTGTCCCTCCTTTTTCTCGACGAATCAGTCCTCTTTTCTCTTCCAGCATCTCTTTTCTAATTCGCTCTATTCTCTCTTCTTTATCCTGGAAACATTCTGGTTGGTCGGGCTCCTTTATCCATAGCAGCGAACACTTAGACGTTGAGAGACTTCTAGAACAACTTCTGCTAATGATCTTTGTCCTCTTACCTCTTTCGTTACATTTTACAGAAGTAACAGCCCCTGAAATTTTTAAAAGTGCACTTTGGGTGTCGGCCTCTTTATTCCTCACTTTAAAATTCTATTTCTGGCCTGTACTAGAGACCTTTCTTCTTTGGAGCTCTAGCATTTGGTTGCTGGGGAATGTCTTTCGCCGTTCATTACTTATCGATCTTCCACTCTCTACAAGCAATGACCGCACTACATCTCTAAAGCCCCTATGGTGTCGGTTGCTTTAATTACTACCCCCACTCTTACTCTGGCCATTACCCGAGTGCTGCATCCGTTCAATTTCAGGTAATCCACCCTGTCTTCCGCGGACTCTTATTATTTACATTTTCACCTTAACCAGTCTCCATTAGCAAAGATGTACTGCACCACATCAAACGAAAATTCGCCGACTGTCTTATGATATGCTCTCTCTTCATCCAAATATAGTTTTATAGAATTTATTAACAAAAAAAAAACTTAAATTCCTACAGAAGAAATTTAAGAATAACTTCGAAGGTCTTACAGGCAGGTGATTCTACTAACTGTGCAACCCACGAGGGCCCTGTTTTGTTTCCATAAGGTATATTATGAATTTTCCTCAATAGAAATTAAATATTATTTTTGAAAAATGCATAATTAGTGGAAAAATGCCATTGTTTTGTGGCCCGCAACCCATGCGGCCTGCAACCTTCGATGTTTTATCCATTTTAGTCCCAATGCTACACCACAATTTGAACATTTGTCGATGGTGTAGCTTCAACCACCAAAATAATCTCGAAAATGCATAGAGCAGCCCTCGTGGGTAGAAAGTACAGTTGGCATAATAACAGTCCTCCCCACAGTAGGCGGAAAAAACTTGAGTTATAATACCGTCGATGACGCGAGGAATTTTTTGGATGAGGCAACGTGGCTGAGGTAGTTGGTTTCAGACGATGGTAGGCACGGGCTTTTTGTCTAGAAAACACCAAATCGATCATAGAACATGCAATTTACACACATATTATATATGGCATAATGTGACCTAAGTTCCTGATGCACCTAAAACCGTACAAGCCCCAACCAGCTTCATGGACGAATTTTGCAATTTTTAACTTCCACTTGGGTCGAATCCCGTTGGGCAAGGAACTTTTAGGACGTTTTTTCACTCCGTGACTGGGTAAGTCGGTCTCTGCGAAAATAGCAAGGTCCCCCCCCCCACCCGGAACTTGAGTTTTTGTCCAGCAAGGCAGGCAAATCGACCAAAGAATACAAGCAATTCACGAACAAAATATACAGTACTGTACTTGGGTAGTTGACCTAATGTTCCGGGTGACCCTAGAGTGATATTTATTTATTTTTTCCACTTGTTGAGTTCAGTGATGAACTGATGCTTTTAAAATGTCATCATATTCTAAATATAATCCCAAAAATCTAAATCCATAGCACCTGTTGACAGAACAAAAACTGTAGCCTTATCGACTCCAAAAAATTGTCCCCGAGTTTGAAATGGATTTGAAACAGAATAAAAACTATTTTTTATAAATTACCTCAAGGCTTAGCTAACAATAACCTTTTTAACACTCGCAGAATTGCTACATTATATGAAATTCGAACTAAATGCAGTATTCTTGTAAGTACAATGCCAGATGCCACCAATCACACGACCACCTCACCTGTTTCTAAACACAATGAGCATGTTTTCTACTTTTGATACCAGAAATTCTCGATAAACAGAAAGGTTATTCTGTTCATGGCATTTTTCCAACTCCAGTACTGTTTACCATCTACTGAATTCCCAGAAGTGAATATGAAACTCTCGCGAAGAACGATAGAAATGAACGAACGAACGTTAAAAGAAAAGATATTTTTGTCCCATCTGCATGTAGATAATGAACACTTTTACCCAGAAAACTGCATCGTTAAAGGGATTCCATTTCCGATGCATGGTCTGAAAGGTAAAACAAAAGGAAGTTTATCATTTGGAAAAGTTTTTTCATCAACGTAACAAAAGCGATGGCCCCAGTCTATTTCCAATGTTAATGAACAAATATTGACAGTACATGGTGCGCTCTCTGCTGATAAGACGCATGAATGCTTCTTCAATAACTGCAGATGCTACAACAGATGAAACGACCTTTGAATGCTTCATTTAACATCGGATAGTAATATTAATGTGCGTCTTCCAGTCCATAATTGTCGTTTAGATTCGGTGTAGGAACTTGTTGAAGTAGTAGGCGTGTGTTATACAAAAAATACAAAGTCCTTGGTGGAGGACTTTGTATTTTTATCCTTGTTAAAAAAAAACTATTTAAGGAAGTTAGAAAAAACTCCCCTGAATTTCAAAACACTTGTTCCATTTTGTTGGCAATGAGGAAATATCAGACAAATAAAATTCTTTGTCCTGTCCATCAAAGAACGCAGAAACAGCAGACTTCAGTTCATTATCATCAGCAAAGTGACATCCACGTACGTTTTTCTTGATGTATCAAAACAGGAAATAGTTACTAGGGACCAGATCCGGTCTTTAAGGTGGTGGGTAAGCTCTGCAAAGTAACAGTCTCTCAAAGCAGCGGCAACAGATGTGACCTGTGCACTGGTGCGTTTTCCTGAACAAGCAGCACACCTCTGGAATTTTCCAGTGTTTTTCCTTTATGACATCCCTTAGGTTGTATAGTAGGGATGCATATGACACCCCAGTGACTGTTTACGTGTATGTAAACAAGTAGTCAATGTACAAAATTCCCTCGGCATCCCACAAAAATGGTGGCCATAATCTTGCCAGCTGAAGGTTGTGTCCGAAATTTTTTGGGTGGGGGAAGATCCTTGTACTTCCATTGCATTGATTCTTGCTTGGTCTCAGGATCCCAGTGATGTTTCCCCACCTGTAACAATACTGGAGATGAAAGTTTCAGGATCCCTTCGTAAAAGGCTAAAAATATGACCGATGTCAACTTTGGTATATCCTCCTCTTGCCTCCAGTACTGTTCACACGGAGAGGCCTCGCCAGTTGGAAAAGACCTGAGTTCGAGTCCTGTCGATGACGAGAGGAATTTTTATGGGTATTTTTCACAACGTGGCTGAATTATTCGATCTCAGGCAAGGGTGGCATGGTTTTTTTCTCCAGGATACGGAGTAATATGGCCTTAGCCGCTAATGCTCCTAAAATCCAATAAGAACAACAATAGCAGCACCACTCTTTTGTGGTGTTCCGGTTACTCAGTAAATGCAGATAAACTGTACACTTTCAGGTGTTCGTAAAACAACTAATCACACATATATGACATTAAATTCTCAAATACCAAACAATTGATAAATTCTTGCAAAGGCAAACAGCGACCAGTGTACAACGCGTTTTGTACGCTGTACAAAATGGACCCACCACCACAGTATAAGTTATTTTACAATAAGTGAGCAGCTTGAAAGCAGACGTTGCATCTGCAAGGTCTGTGTGGGTTCTGAGCCACTACAAGATAAATCTTTTCAACGAAGCCCCGCAAAGCCAACTCAGATGCAGCTGTGAGTTGCATAAACTTCAAATGGCTGTCTGACATATAGGCAAGTGGTTATAATTCAGTGATCAGTGTAAATTAACATACGATGATACCTTAATTACACGTTACCTCAGTGACATATGGCACTCCTCTTCCCCCACAAGATCTTCTGAACTAAATCACTTCTTTTTTGTGAAGATAAGTAAAGGATACAGAGTTTTTGTCCCATTCCTAATTCACTCCTTAACTACATTTCTGTTAAATGTAGGATCACTGAGGCCATGGCATCAATTGGGGCAGACCTGGCAAAGGCCTGGAAAGAATTAGTCTGTCAAACCGACATTTGGAGTCTGATTTATGTCGGCTCATATCGAAGGCCTGTAGGATTCATAGGAAACTTTCAAAGACTTGCTATCCACCTATGTATTTTCCTACAATAATACTGTAAGTGCCCATATTAATTTTGAGTTTTTGAAATTGCAAACTTCTTTTTTGTATAACTCTCTATAAAGAAAGAGATGGGTAGATAATATTCTGATAATTTAGTCTTCCTATTTGCAGGATGCAGAAAAGCAATAAACAATCACAATGTCATTTATCTCCTGAAAGTGAAACCTAGCATGGTTTTGGGGGAGAGGTTGCTTTCATGGACATTATTGGGACCCTCAACCCCGTTGAACACACCGTCACTGTCAGATCCTATCTTGACATTATTTCCGACCAAGTTTTGCCTTACATTGTGACCGTGTATCTAGATAGCATTAGACTCTTTCAACAAGACAACGGCACTTGTCACAAGGCCCGCACTGTGCAGGAATGACTGGAGCATCAAGCATTTCATGTACTCTCCTGACTGCCAAATTCCTTCAACACTAATCCCATCCAACATTTATGGGATGCGGTGGAGCGTAGCATAGCATTTGCCAGTCGACGCCAATATCCCGTTCCGTTGCCCAACTCTAGGACATCTTTCTATCTAGCTGGTCCAGAAATTTCCCGAGGACACCTTCCAAGGTCTCGTGAAGTCGATGTCACGCCAGGTGCAAGCAGTTATCATGGTGAAAAGCAACTCAACACGCAATTAGGTAGATGGTCATAATGTTTTGGTGGAGTTCTTTTTATTTGAGGTTCACTCTCGCAAGAAATGTCCGAAGTTACTGTTTCTATCATTTATTTTAGATTAAATGGCATGATTCAATATTCTCCTATGGTACTTAGACACATTTCCTCTTTACAGTTTACAAACTAAAAACCGGTCCAAGGAGTACACTATTTTATTGGAGAAAAGCATTTCTACGTAGCATGACTATCAAACATTCTCATTTTTTCTCCTCTGAAGAATCACGTGAACAATGCGAGATCTAGAAAGACTAACGTGCCTCTAATTTTTGATTACTTGGGGCAAAACGAGTTTCGAACACGCCTCCTTCCCTGTTTCTATCTCGTTGCCTGGCAGCCAAAAAAAAGTAAAGCAATATCCATACGAATTCGTACCTGTAATGGAAGTGCAGAACTTCCTTACAGTATCGCTGTGCAAAAATTGCGGTTAGAATTAAACTTATATGGGATGGGATTATTAAATAGCACGTCTACTTCAAACTACTGAGTGGGTATCAGCGCCCTCTGTGGAATGGGTTTCATAACATTTACTTTCATTTAAAATTGGAGTAATTTGCAATAATATACTCAGTGGAAGACAGACGTTTAAATATACATATTTTAATTTGATATTATAAATTCTGAATTATATATAATCACGATATATTAATGAAGTATTTTTCTGTAAAAATAAAAGGCATGACCATGCAATAAATTCGGTTTATACTCCAGGAATTTTCCTGGAGTATATGGTGGAGTATAAACAGAATTTTCTGCTTATACTCCACCATATTTAACAGTCACGTGTAACAGAACGACTGTCAACACAAACGTGCATACTACTGTGTTGTCGCGTTTGATCACTCAGCGATGGCAGCATATATAACCTTGTACATATCTACAAGTCAACCTTGCCCTCATAGTAGCACAGTTGGTAGGATTGCTGTCCTCCCTACACCGGATGGATCAGAAATCGCAAATACCCACGACTGGACATGATTGAACCAGAGATCTTGAAGAAAACTGCAGAATTTGCACCGCACTTACTACTTACTCTATACAACAGATGCCTGGAAACGGGCAAATTCCCCATAGCATGGAAAACGGCAAACACCAAGTTAATATGGGCGCCCCTGTTAGTTCCGTAGTAGCCAACATCGCCATGGAAGAATTGGAAGAACAGATGTTCCTGAACCCACCTGTACCTATTACAACATGGTGCAGATATGTTGATGACATCTTCACCATCATCTCACGTGACTCTGAAGCAAAATTACTAGAATATCTCAATTCCCTGTCTGCGTTCATCCAGTTCACTCTAGAGTTAGAAGTTAACGGATCACTCCCGTTCCTGGATGTCCTAGTAAAACCTGTGGGCCCACACCTGGAAACCTCAGTATACCGTAAGCCTATGTGGTGCGGACAATTCACAAACTACAGATCCGGCCATGCCCCAGTCATCTCAACAGCAGTGCCCGAACTCTATTCTCCAGAGCTTGGAGCCATTCCAGCCCAGATGCAGCTAGACGCAGCGAGATTTCTCGTGTGAGGACAGACTTAATCAATTGTGGCTACCCAACGCACGTACTAGACAAGTGCCTATTGCAAGTACAAGAGCTCACAGTCCACCCGAGACCACTAACACAGGACAATACCTACCGCCTACGTTCCCTACTGTCCAGGCATGTCAGGCCGGATCTCGAAAATCCTCAGGGAATACCGCATAAAATGCGTACAGTTGCCTGGTAGAAGCCTACGTTCTCTGGTCTCCAGTGTAAAGACCCCCGTCACCCCTCTCTTACGCAGTAGTGTCATATACCGCATAACCTGCAGAGACTGTGACAGCTGCTACGTAGGAGAGACTTCGAGACGTCTTCAAGACCGCCTTACAGAACACGACAGAGCAATCCGCCTTGCTGAGACCGACCAGTCCGCAATAGCAGAGCACTTCTGGGGTACCCACCACGACCTCAATCCCAAGTGAGGCTATGAAATAACAGACCACTCCCGGCACTTTCGCCACCGCCTATGGTCAGAGTCACTCAATATATTGAGCAATTCGAGAGCCATGAACCGCTGCAAAGGCATGAGACTGCACCCCATCTTAGAGACAACCGTTTTATGCCTCGACAAGCACTGGAGGAAAACTGCGCATGTCCGTGCAGCAATAATGAACGCCAGTTTAATGAATAACGTGCCTTCACACGCTTAACTGAACGCATAACTGTATCCGTTAAGTTCAAATTTGTTGAGAAAGAGACACGATTGTCTCGAAAGCTACAAAGTATTTATAATTAAAGATATTTTACTGGGTTTATACGCTATTATTATTTCATTGTACCATGGATCCCAGGACAACATGTCCATTTGTCGTTACCAAGTTAATACTTAAAAATCCTAACAAAAACCCAGACTGCCCAGAGTCATATCGACCTATCGCACTGTCTGTGGTCAGCAAACTATATGAGAGACTGCTGCACAAGCGAATCAAAAACCACTATGAGAAGGCAGATCTGGCGGCTAGGAATCAGTTCGGATTTAAGCCGGGTTCCTCCACAGTGGATGCACTTGGAAACCTGCTTCGGAAGGCGCGGAAATGCAGAAAAAAATACCTACTAGCCATTTCAATTGATTTTACCAGGGCGTTCGACTCACTATGGTGGCCGAGCGTCCTGGGCAGACGAAGGGAGGTTGCAGTCCCTATCAACCTATACAAGGTAATGGAGGACTACCTATCTTGCAGGAAAGTAGAAATAAATGCCAACTACCAAAAAGTCACAAGGTCTGTACACAGGGGCTGCCCGCATGGGTCTGTCTTGGGGCCACTCCTTTGGAATATGGTCCTCGACGAGCTCCTGAACCTGGACCTGGTCGGGGCCCAGGCCTTTGCGGACGATCTTATTCTTACCATTGAGGCTGAATCTAGAGCCCAACTGGAAACCACTGCCAACCAAGTTGTACAGAAACTACAACTTTGGGCTACTAGAAACCAGTTAAAAATTTCACCGACGAAAACCACATCTATTCTACTAAAAGGATAGATGCAAATACGGCGTCCACACCAAATTAAAACAGAACGTGTGACCATTAAACTCGCCAACCAAATGAAATATTTAGGAGTTAACCTAGACACAAATCCTTTCAACCTCACCTACAATATATATGGACGAAGATAAGATGTTACTCGGCAATGGTGACGAGGGTTACGAGAAAAGACTGGGGATTAAAAAAAACAACACTAATGTTGTATTATAAGGCAACCTTCATCCCTGCGATAACTGATGCTGCGGCAGTGTGGTACAGCAAAACGACACTTGCAGTCAATAGGAGAACTCTGGATATGATACAAAGGACCATTTTATTAACAACCACACGAGAGTGCAGAACAGTAAGCACACCAGCGTTGCAGGTGCTTGCTGGAGCTCTCCTTCTCGATTTTGAAGCTGTAAAAGCTGGCTTGCTCTTCCTGCATGCTAGAGAAGTCGCTGCCACCTTCCAGGATTTCATAATTTACCCAGCGAGTAGTACAAAAACAGAAAAAGTCCGATTACAGGCTTACCTACTCCGGGAGTGGCAACAAAGACGAACCGATACAACAAAAGGAGAAATCACACGAAAATTCCTCCCGGACCTCAGCAAAATATACCCAAAGCAACCGACCTGGTACTTTCCAGGGATGCACTTGACTTCGCTGCTTACTGGTCATGGCCCCTTTATCGAGAAGCTGCTTGGGTTCAGCCTTGTTGAGGACTGCACGTGTGGGGAGGTCGAGAACTGGAACCACTTGGTCTCCGACTGCCCAGAATACGAAGTTCTGAGAGGCATCCTGATCACAAAGATACACTACCTTCCGAAAGGACTGGAATCCCACTTCATTGACACAGAAGAGGAATACAGAGCACTTTCTCAATATGCACAAGACCTCTACGAGAGGAGAAAACTGATTAGCAGTTTTCTCCTCTAGTAGAGGTCTTGTGCATATTGAGAAAGTGCCATAAATCAATTAATTACCATAAATCGTGTCGGACAAAAGACCACCACAAGTTAAACTGTACAAGACCATAAAATACTCTCCAATGGAGTGACTACAGAGAAAAACCCTGAGACAAGAAAGTGACAAACACAAGGACGGGCCTTACCACATGAGCGACTGGACTGAAATCGACTCGACACTGAAGAAAAGAGACTTAACGCAGCCCAGCTGCCAAACGCCATTTGGCGACTTGAAGAGGGCGCCCTAGCCTCCATCTTTAATACCCCTATCCCCGGCAGGGGGAGGAGACGGTCTTACTGTCTTCTCCCCTCCTCGCCATTCCCACTTTCCCTTCTGGTGGGGCATGGGCATACCCCACTGTGACTTGGGGTCGCCTCCTCTCTCGACTCCATACTTCTGCCTTTTCACCCTAGACTTCAGTATCCCCACCCACTCTACCTGCACATACGCAAGCGAATGCCCTACACTTCGGAATTAATTTAATCATCTCCAAATTACCTTTTTCGCCCATACACTCGACCTTTCAGAAATTTAGCGTTATTCCTCATCGAATTTACCAAAAATACATTTTTTTCTCTCTTTTTATTATTATTATTTTTTTATAGGTCCTAGCCGCCGAAATCTCAGGAAACTAAGCGGCAGGACTTGCCAGAGTAAATCTTAGTCTACTGGTATTTCTTGGTCTGCCTCCACGAGGCGAAAGTGGGGAAAACGTTGGGCCTCAGCAGGGCGTCCAGCGGCTAAACGACCAAATGAACAACGGTACATGACACTACACATATACAATATCCATACACTTTCAAATCTCTGTTATTTCCAGCGAACTGGTTCACCCACAATGAAAACAACGCGGAGATGGGGGAAAGCCCTGGTGCCGTTTGACCCTAAACACACTTTACACCGGATGGAAAATACCCGAGTTGAGTCCCATCGATGAAGGAAGGAATTTTATGGACTTTTCTCACGACGTGGCTGAATTAGTCGGTCTCAGGAGAGGGTAGCATGTTTTTTTATCCCGGAAACTCGGGTTGTTTTTCATCAAGCAAACAGAAAATCGACCTCAGAACACACGCAATTTACAGCCAATATACACGGAGCAACATGGCCTTAATAGCTGATACCCATAAAACCCTAGAACAACAACAAGTCAACCGCAATATTATACACCCTATTGAATCTCATAAAAATGTTCCAATATACAAGGTGCGTTGGATTCTAAGGTGGATTTTAATTTTCGAGGACAGAAAAAGAGTTGCACGGCGCTCGATCTGACAAATATGACGGGTGCTGCAATGTTGTGATCTTGTTTTTCGACAAAGGAATGAACAGCGCATTGTCATGATGCAAACATCATTTGTCCGGCCATAAATTTAGCCGCGTCTTTCAAATGTTTTTCAAGTCTTCCTAAAATCTGATTAACAGTCTGATTTGGTGGGACAAATTCATGAACAACAGCACGACAAGCATGGACTTTATCTTGGATAAAGACCTTGCTTTCTTTAAACAGAGAGAAGAGGGAGTTTGACACTGCATGCCCAGGATTCATCTCTTGTTATCACCGAATCCAAAAAGTTAGAAGTTTAACGAATTTTTTCCTCATTTGGACTGCAAACTTCCACACGTTTCTGCTTCTAATCATCTGTCAGGAAGCACGGAACCATTCGCGTGCTCACACCTTTCTCATGCCCAACAGCCCTGTCAAAATTGTTCTTACTATTTCTTTGTACACGTGTAACTGTTCTGCGATTAATCGAACGCTTATCCGACAGTCTTCGCGCACGATCTCTCGTCTGTCGTTAAAGTTGACGGTCTTCCTGTCGCTCTCTGAAGCGTTTGTGCCATTCGCACACACGTGACTGACTCGTGGTTTCATCACCGTACACTTTCTGTAACATCTCCAACGTTTCTGGCCCTTTCTTTTTTTTAACGAGTTCCACTAAAAATTTAAGAACAATTCTTTGCTCTAAATTAAGATCACTCATTTTTCCACCGGATGGTTAAAATATTGAGTCACTTAAAGGGGCACAGTTCAATCAAAACATAGAGGTTAGATGACTGATTTCAAGAAGAATGTTTATTGTCGGATGCCACATTGCTGGTTTGTCTATTCGTACAACTGCTGACAGTCTACACCATTCAAAGTACTATCAGTGAAGCTATCATGAAGTAGAAACATAACGGTACTACTAACGTTCAACAAAGCCTGGGAATATCATGGACGTTGACTCCACATGATCAGAGGGCACTCGGAAGGACTACGTCAAGAGGGTTGTTGTACGGTTTTATGCATATCCGCAGCTTAGGCCATGTTGCGCCTTATATAATATGTTTGTAGATTTAGTGTGTTCTGTGATCTATTTACTGTTTGTTGGAAAAAAAAAAAAAAAAAACCATGCTATCCTGGCCTGAGACTGGCTAATTCGGCCACGGTTTGAAAAAGACCCATAATTTCTTGCGTCATTGACGGGATTCGCACTGGGGTATTTTCCACCCGGTGTGGGGAGTATAGTGATTATACCAACTGTACTACCTACGAAAGCTGTCAAGAGGGGTTAAGGTCGGTACGAACGTTACGTACTGACCTTCAGATTTCATGGAAGAGCAGCAGCACATAATTCGACCATTGTCGACCTCAAATACCAGTGTCTCGTCTTGCATAGTGAAACGAAAGCTGTAAGAGCAACTGATTCAAAGAGCAGTGAAAATCAATCGTATGGAAAAGTCGTTATACCCTATTCTGATCAGGTGGGTAGGGGTGGAGAATGCCAGGAGAGCGTCTGCTGCTGGACAGGATCGTGCAAAGATGAAAAAAAAAAAAAGTCATATTAGAGCCACCAGAAAACGAACTCATCTGTCCACGTGTAATAAGTCCATAAATTGCATGTGTTCTCTGGTCGATTTTTCTGTTTTGCTGGAAGAAAGATCCAACTTTTCGGGGAAGGAGCTTGCTGTACACACCTGAGACCGACTAACTCAGCCACGTATTGAAAAAAAGTCCATAAATGTTCCTCACGTCATTGATGGGATTCTAATCAGGACCTTTTCTGCCCGGTGTGGGGAGGATGGCGATTATAACCACTGTGGTATCAGCGTGGATGGCCAACAAGGAAATTCAGCAGAGGTAGGGTTATGGTTTGGCATTGTTTCTCATGATACGGCCTGTGACCTTTTGTGATTGTGCTGGAAACGATGAATGCCAACAACACCTATCTTAGCATTTTTATTATATTCTCCCTACGACGTGGCAGTTTTTGGATTCAAACACGTTTGTTTCTACCCGGAGGGTTAAAACATTGAGAACTGAAAAAGTCGAGTGAGAAGCAGACCAACACATTCGACATCGATAGCTCAACTGGTCACTGTTCTACAGGATGAATGGAGCTATCCATCCTTCCACTGGTGAAACCTATCCAGAAGAGCGTAATGCTTCGTAGCGACCAAAGGAGTGATATGCTTGGCTGGTGCAGCAAAAGCCCCAGGCTTCCTTGCACCATATGGCTAATTATAATAATAAATATCCGATATTAGTGAATATTTTAATTGTCCTCAAACCTTAACTTGATGATTTTTGCCACGAATCTTTAAAGAAACATCAGACCACCAGGTATACCAATTACAAGGTATAAGAAGAAGTCTCCTGCTCAATATTACGTGTACAATACCCAGCAAGGCCAGATTAAAGTCCTTATGTCCTAGGCAGTTTCATTTTGTAGATCCTTTTTGGACGCATTTTTATGGGCGGATAGAATTCTATGGGAAAATGGTCTTATCTTTTTGTTCTTACAAATCAAAAACGTTTAAAATGGTGTTGACAATTTAATGTCATTACATGTTCATAATCATTTCTGTGTACAACAAAAATTATTCAAGCAATGACCAGCATATAACTAGTTTGTTTTCTCAACCCGTTTATGCTCATGGATACCTGAATTAGACCATTGGACAGATACTTAGTTTCCAAAACTCAAGAAATACACAAAATCCTCTTGAAAATCTTTCTTAAATATTTGTGCTCTCTCTCGTGGTTACGTGATAAGGACTATAGTAGTCACGTGAATGTTGTTTCCAGAGCGTCTTCCACTTGGACATCAGTAAAAAATGTGTATAAATTAATTCCTATTTAATAACTAGATTGTTTAAGGAATTAAATTTTAGAAACTTCTAATGGCAGAATACAAACCTTATGATTGGTTAAACCAAATAAACGTACATCTCGAACAAAATGCAAAGTCATGTTTCCATTTACTGAGAGGAATTCTGCATTAAAATAGAAGTATTCTCTATTGAAATTGAATAATCCCCCATTAGCATGAACAACTATGCAAATTATATCTCAGCGCAGTAATGAATTCTGAATGTTTCAATCAATTATTTCTAAATCGTTAGAATAAATTCCATACTTCCATAAATAATTTAGGATTATTAACAGGATATTCGGAAATTACACTTTATCTGCAAAATTCAGAGAATGTTAACAACAAAGGATATTCTCCCGAAAGTAGTTTTGCTTGTTTTTAATAGGGTTTTAGGAGCATCAGGGACTAAGGCCATATTGCTCCATGCATACTGTCTCTAAATTTCATGTGTTTTGTGGTCGATTTTTTGTTTTGTTTTTTAGATGAAAAACCCGAGCTTCCAGGAGAGAAAAAAATCATTTTACCCTCGTCTGAGACCGGCTAACTCGGCCACGTTGTGAAAAACGCCAATAAAAATTCCTTACGTCATCGACGGGACTCCAACTCGGGTTTTAAAAAAAAAGTCCGCTTACTTTTTCAATCAGGGCGAAGCGTGAAATTATCACGAGAGAAAGAAACTAAAAAGGACAAGTAATAAAATTAATGAAGTACTGTAGGGATGTAAGCACCACCAATGAACTCTCTGCATCACAAGGAAACAATCAATACAGACTCCTTTTGCGGATCTATCAGAGATAACAAACAAAGAATGTGCTCTTTCAGGTTCACTTAATTAACGTATCCAAGAAGTATGTTCGATGAAAAGCCTTTTTTTGTATTTCCTTTATATTAAATTCACTCCTATATATACAGTGTCTATTAAATCCAGTCTCGAGACAATATCTTTAACCCTTTTTCTTTTATTGGATGAAAGGAAAATGGCTAATAAACAAGAACATTACATTCTTCAGGATAGAATACCACTTTAGTGACGCCAAATGAACAACAGTTTGGTCCGTTGGAGCTCATATCCCTTGACTTTTTTCTCTTACCTTTTTCATATTAGGCAGTCCCCTCGATTTACTCTCTTTTTACAGATGGGAGTGCTAGTATCGGGGTTGGATGGAATTTTGGGAAAAATACGTAGACATTGGGAATATATGGAATATTTCGCATACAGGGCCCTCGTGAATAGCACAGTTAGTAGAACCACCATCCTCCCCATGCTGGGAAGGGGAGGTGAGTTCGAGTCCCGTCGATGACAGTAGGAATTTTTAAAATTTGTTATTAAAGAAGTGAAGAAAATCTTTTACAAAAGAACTGCAATATTAAAATATACATGGAGTATTTCAAACATTATGAAGTGATGATAGATAGCAATGAATTAATTGTCTTTACTCTTCAGTAAAGCGGCAAAGTGGCAAGTATGTATGTGTTAAGTGCCACTGCAACTAAGGCTATGAGGCATCAGTTTATTTTGTCTATAAATTACATGCATTGTATGGTCGATTTATCTGTTTGCTGGATAAAAAAACCGAAGTTTCCGGGAGATCCAATTGCAAGTGGAATTTAACATCATGCTTTTTTTTTTTCTTTCTTTCTTTTTTTGGGTATCATTGTATTTCCTTAATTGAAATACAATATAATACTTTTTCTTAAATACTGTCATAATGACACCATTCTTTTTACAGCCTAACCACAGTGGGCTGTGAACAACCAACAAACGTGCCATTTCCAATATGGAAGCAACCGACACCTCCCACAATCATGATATTTTTACTACATCCAGTAACTGCAACTTTATCCCTTGGACTTGAGCAACCAGATGCAAATTGCCATTGCTCTAAGGTACGAAGTTGCTTGGTATTTTATACTGCGAGCTATGAGGCATAGTCCATTACGAATCAGGTGGTCATATTCAGTGATCACTGAGTGTAATTCGATGTACTCTCTTCTTCGATCAATCGAAAATGAACCTTTTGAAGAATTTAATATACTGTTTCATAAATTTCTTGTCTTGTCGAAGGCCAGATTGAAAATTATCGTGGACGTTTCCTCTTCCATGAGAAAATCATCTGTTCCATCGGAAACATATCCAGCATAGTACTCTACGGATGGAGTTGTCATAATTCTGTGATCACTGAGTATACCTGTATATTATCTTTGTAGAAAAGCTATTAATTCCTAAATTTTACATTCCTATAAATGTGTATATATCACCAGCCCCAACAAAGATATAATTGATACTACCCATGTTGGACTGTGACCAACATGGATTCATGTCATGACCTACTCATAGACACGAATCTATGGGTATTAAATAATAGTATGAAAATGGATTAATCAAATTATATATATAAAACTATTTACCTCTGAAGAAATATTTTATTTCTTTTTCTACATTATTTCGCCCTCGTGGGTAGAACAGTTGGTAGAATCGCTGTCCTCCCAAACTCGAGTGGAAAAGACCTGGGTTCGAGTCCCGTCGATCACGGTAGTAATTTTAATGGGCCTTTTTCAAAACGTGGCTGAGATAGTCGATCTCAGGCGAGGGTAGTTTGGTTTCTTTCCCCAGAAACTCCGGTTTTTCATCCAGTAAATAGAACATTGACCACAGAACACGCGCAATTTAAAAACAGTATATATAAGGAGCAATATTATCTTAGTCATTAATGCTCCTAAAAGCCAACAACATATTTATCAGTTCATTTTAATTTAATTTAATAAATATTTGTAGTTTTAAAATGCGAGAGTTCCGAAATGTTATGGATTGCTATAAGTTAACTTTCTGTGAATGTAATTTTTTTTATTATGTTATTTATCATGGTATATAAAACGTCCCCATTTTTCACTCTTAACACAGAGCAAATTTGTATCAATGATCTTTGCAGTGAGTAAAGGATCAAAGATTCTCTTATTAGCATTCAGGATGTTCATAGTAGGAATAAAGTTCGTGGAAGTAAAGTCATACTGTCTGGTTAAATTGTCTTCCTATTTGTTGACCCTGTCAGGATGCGCTCTTAGACAAAGCGGAAGACAGAAATAAATTCATTTGATGTTCAAATTTCCTTCAGTTGCTATTAGCCTGGGGCTATTAGAGGAAGAGACGCGTTACTGCGATTTCATGTTCCCACTGGGAGTAGTTGGATGAAGAATTCTCGACAGAAAATGAGCGAAAAGGTCACCTTTGTCCGTGTTGGTCGAATGACAAACATTTTTATGTTTAAAATCCACTCTGAAATTCTGTACTGTATTTTTGGTTGTGTTTCTGCGAACAATTTCAAAGAGGGATAGCATTTTTTTTTAGATTTCGAACCAATATTGTTGGCGTTCTATAAAACAATATTTTACTCCAAATTATTAACCATGTGAAATGATTTTTTTATACTCGCGTATCTATTTATTTGACATAACGTTTAAATTTATCCGTAAAATCCATTAGTATATCAAAAATGTCGATAAAGTTTTGTAATCTGTCTGAAATAAAGCGTAAATTTATTTGATGGAGCGATATTTTAACCCAAACCGTCATTTTGGTGACCAAAATGTATAAGACGATATGCCCTCGTGGGTAGCACAGTTGGTAGAATTGCCCTCCTCCCTACACCGATTGGGAAAGACCCACGTTCGAGTCCCGTCGATAACGTGAGGAATTTTTATGGGGGTTTTCACATGGCTGAGTTTCTCAGTCGAGGGTAGAGTGGTTTTTTTTTCCGGAATCTCGGGTTTTTCGTCCAGCAAACAGAAAATCGACTACAGAACTCACGCAATTTTTACAGAAGGTATATATGGGACAATATAGCCTTAGTTGGTTGCTCCTAAAACCCAATAACAACAAACCATTAGCGATCTATTGATATGACCACCCTAAATGAGCAAGCGAAACCTTTCCATTAACCAATATGGTTTAAATTTGTTTGTAGGGGTTTATATATATTTTTATAAAGTTGTTTAAGGTTCTATAATTGTTTTATTTCATATATAGAATAAAATTTAGCTATTTAAAATAAGTGGTAGCTTTATTTGTTGCCAAACTATGATCTTAGTAATTACATTGCTATAACATACACTGTGATCACTTAATTATGACTACCCCATCCGTAATGGACTATGCTCCATAGCTGGCAGTATAAAACGTCGAATAGCTTCCTACGCTAGACCAGTAGGCACAGTCCAATGCCAGTTCAATTGAACACCTGTGGGATGTTTTGGAAGGGGAAGTGAGGCTCATGGATAAGCAGTCGTCATCTATTCAAACACTGTGGAAAGCCCTGCAAGCAGCATGGGTGCAAATCCAACGGATGTCTTCACACGATTATTATTATTCCATTTGAGTTTGCTTTCAACCTGTACAACTGGTTGGCTAGAAGGGTGTACATAGAATTATAAAAACATAATTAGAAGGACGATCGACAGTATTTGACAATGCACTTGACTGGATTGAGGGAGATAACTTGTGGGAAGGGAGAACACATCTAGTTGGACACTCTGCGCACTGTACTGGGCTGATAGAAACCCCAGTCTCTCACAGAGGGCCTGTGTGTCCGCTGGAAAATATATTTCACGAAGAAAATGTCTTTCATTTTACACCGTACAATGAAAGACGTTTTCTTTGTGAAGTACATTTTCTTTCTCTAATAAATCACTTCTTTCTTTCCTCAAATTTGGTAGAATCATTGAGCTTTAATCATCTTATAGCAGAGGAAAAAATCCACATTATTTTCATCATAAGGAAGGCATCTGCAGTCCCTTTAGCTCCTATCAACGAGCGCCACTGCAGAATAGTAAAAAAAAACTGCCAAACAGAAGAAAAATCCCAAACTTTGGATCTCTTCCATGTACCGCGTGCTCTCTCCAAGCCCTCAGTTTTCACGTACATTCTTAGTTTTATTATGTAAGCATAAACACTGATGTTAATAGCAGAATCAGGTCAGCTACAATTTCAGCTACTTGATACTATTTTCATTTTACTATTCTTCTGAAACAAGTTCTGTTTATTTATTTATTTACAAACTTCTCATCCACAGGGGGACGCAGATCCTAGATAATGGTGAGAACGCTGAGAATTACAGAGAATCAATAAAACAGTATTAAACCAATACAAAACTAGTATTGAAATATGTATAAAATTTGGATTAACAAAACAGAGTAAAGAGCAATTTCTTATTCTTAGACGGTTTAAGTGTAAAATCAGTATTGTGATTATTCAATACCTGAAGGAAACTGAATAGAGGACTTCTAAGTGTTGAGTACGAGGGACAGGCACTGAGAAATTAGTTTTATAACGAGAATTCAAGAGGGCTATTTGCTTAAGAAGTGGAAAATCGATAGTACAGTTTGGTATTGTAGACAAAAAAAGACCCATGGAGTGAAGAGGAATGATTCTGAAGAGACCGCAAAGAGCTCCGGAGTTTGGGCAGTGAAAGGCAAGACGATTTCGAAGCATAAGAATTTAATTTGAATTATCTTAACTCCGTGAGAAAGACATTCCTGTCGTGGAACCAAATAATATCACAATAATTAAAATTGGAAGTATAAGCTGCTTGTAGAGAAGAATTAACTTTTCACTCCTGAAAATCGAGGAAGTAATTAATCCAAGAAGTCTGGAAGTCTAAGATATTATATGATCAACGTGGGAAGAGGGATGAAGGTCAGATCGAAATAGGGCACGTAATATAATAATCAGTAAAGACAGATTACCTTTTTATGGGTTTAGAAACAAGTTATTTTTATTGAGTCAGAGTAAGAGGGAATAAAGACCAAACTGTGGTTCATCGCTGTCAGTTGACGAATAAACAACTTTGTAGAATTTAATATCATCTACATACAGTTGCCACTCAACATTAACGGACTGAAATAAAGTGGATAGTTCATTAATATAAACAATAAAGAAGAGCGGACCCAAGGATGAGCCTTCAGGAACACCTTGCGAAACAGTAAGTGGAGTCGAAGTATCATCAATTACGGGCCCTCATAGTAGCCCAGCTGATAGGATCGCAGTCCACCCTACGAATTCTGGAAAAGATCCGAGTTAGAATACCGTCGATGACGAAAGGAATTTTTATGGGCCTTTTTCACAATGTGGTTGAGTTAGTCGGTCTCAGGCGATGATAGCATGGTTTTTGATCCCGGAAACTCGAGTGCAATATGACCTTGGTTGCTGATGCTCCTTTAAAAATATATATAATATTACGGATAGTTTACGATTTTTGAAGCCATGAATCAAGAAAATCGAGTAAAGGGGGCAGTAGACCATAAGATAAAAGCATGAAGAGCACAAGATCGATGTGGACAGAGTCAAATGCATGGGAAATATCATGCATTGAGTCGGCGGTGGTGAGAGGCGCCTGCGCGGAGTCTTTAATCGCTTCTCGAGGAAGAAGTCTGAGTCACTTCTCCTACCCTTGTCATTCACAACAACTGGAAAGACTCAAATAGACAACGTTTTCGTTAGTTCCTCAGTTTTAGGCCAAGCCGGGGTATTAGAAACTTTTTTCAGTTACCATAAAGCTCTCTATTTAAGATACTACACTAACGACTATCCGTGACTAAGAACCCTTCATCCTGAGTGCCCGGCACTCAGTAGTTGACAGATTTATTTTGTCTTTGTATCACTGTCTTATTCTGACAGTTCTTCAGCTTATATTATCCGATTTACCAAGAAGCTTCGGACCTGTTGTGAACTGCAAATTTCACAAGAGATCCGGAATTCTCTTAAACGATTTTATTTTTAACAACCATCACGCAGTTTGTTCACGGATGCATTATGGATGCTATTCTCTTGAACAGCAGAGGTCATTCACAGACTGGTGATTCGTGCTACAAAATATTCAAGTCTATAATTTCTTAAAAATTACTATATAGTCTAGCCTCTGATAGATCGCAGTTCAGAAGAGAGTGCTGATACACCACAGAAACCTGGAATAGTCAATGCATGAGGCTGGAAGCCCTTGTAATTGATTGAGCCGAAAGCGTTAATTACTCAAAGTCCACTCTATCGAATAGAAATGCCAAATAAGGCATTATTCAGTCAGAATAGGGATTTCTCTCTGGCAAAGGGACGACCACACGGTCAGAAGAGTTCACAAAAGAGAAAAAGAGCACAAGAAACAGCACCGTATTTAACAGTCACGGACTTGAATTCCTAGAAGCACGTGTACTTATCCAAGTGAGTCAAAAAGACGTGGTGATGCGTGATCATTTCTATTAATCTATGAAAGGCACACTCAGAAATATAAACAAATGGATCGAATAACCATGAGTTTGCAATTGTATGAGGTTCACCAGTTAGATAAAGATATTTAATAACTGTTCTTAACAAGGCAGTGACTACTATATGCAAATAATAAAGTACCATCGTTAAGGAAGGAGACATTTTAATGATGTCTAGACCATTAATAAATTTTTAAGGGACGCGATTAAAATGCCAAACATCTTAAGTCACAGAAGAAAAGAATTGGAGCAGAAAAAATTTTTCCTTCAACGACCTGAGCTCATTAAAATGCATATGGAAAGAGATGGATTTCGTATTATTTTCTATGACCTTTTGTCTTGTATCCTTTTAAATTTCGTACCACTCAGAGCTACAAGAAAACTTAAATTCCAGGCAGCAGAGAGAGAGAGAATGTATAAGCGGTTCAGATTTTAATGATGTCTTAAAATATCTGTTACGAGGAGGAACGAATTTCGTTTCAGTTGAGAAATTTATCAAGTTTATCGACTCCTACATAACCTACGCTATTTCGGAGAAGGGTATTGCAATGACTACGAATATGATGGCTGTTCTCGTGCTACCATACTCTCCCTTGGTCGACGCTGACTGACTAGTTAAGTGTTCAGGGAATTTCTTTCGCAGCTTCTATAAAAATATATTCCATTTAAACAAGTCACATTTGTTACAGCTGGCTCCTCTTCCATGTCCTGTTCTTAAGGTTATTACCGAGGAGAGAATAAATGTAGAGTATCTGTAAGGATTTTTCTGCTACCATGCGGCACTCATAGTTCAGTTTTACTTCGTTGACTCCAGAACCAGAGATGACATGTTGGGGGTAGCGAAACCCTTCATGATTATTTTATGATCTCTACAGAGACAGTGAATTGATGTAAGCTGTCACTGCATTAGAACTGACAGGAAATTACTCTTGTTCCTTTCTTGAATCTACGATCTTCCACTGTTACTACACTAAAGTATAAAATCTGTCTATACGTTTTGATAGTAAGTGGTTTTTCGTTCTTAAAACATCTTGGAATACATTTTTCCCAGAAGGGAATTCATCAGTTTTAATGTTAGCTTCAACGAAATGCCCAATTTAATTCAGCTCTTCAGACGAATTTAACTGAACTGACTTCAGAGATGAGTCCTGATTGACAAAGTATTTAATGTAAAAACGTTTAGTTAATTTGAATTACGTTTAGTTAATTTGAATTACGAGACTTGAAGGTAGAGTCACTGGCCAAAAAATTAGAAAATTTGTTGACCATAAACCGTTTGCATGGATTCCACTAGGTGTCTGAAGGATGCTAACTCCAGATTTGACCATACCATTCTTCCATCAGGATATTTGTCAGCTTCTGTATTGTTGTCAGTAGAGAACTGCGAAGCCGAACTTCCCCTTCAAACATACCACAGACATTCTCAGTTGGACTCAGATATACAGAATTAGGCGGCCAGGGTAAATGCTGGAAATCTTGGGCATGTTCCTTCAACCATTCAGATACAATTTTTGTATATACTGTATATATACACAAAACAAACAAAATCATTTCATATTTATAATTAAATCTTATTTCTAACAATAATATTTACAAATCTCTATAAAAACTACAGTCGACTATAAATAACAACAAGCTCAAAAGAAGCTGTTATACGCTGTGATTTATATCTTTTATTCACTATCGTTCTCTTTTATTCTAAGAATTTAAAATAACAAATAAGAGACTGCTCTGCCATGGCGCTCTGATTTTTTGAAGATTTTTATTAACTTTATTTTTTGTTTATTTTATTTAAGTTTGGTTACTTAAACTTAATCGCCTGTTTCTTCAGCTGACTCTTTAGAAATTTATTCAGATACTTTTTCCATAATAGGAAAATGTTATTACGAATGGGCAATTCTAATACACTGGTGTGCAAAACTTAAGTACCAGCATTATTTCTAAAGGCTACAACCACAAAATCTTTACTTAAGGTACTCTTTACTGATGAGAGTAGATTCAATCTTAGCAGCGATTCTGGACGTCAGCTAATCTGGCGAGAGGTTGGCACACGGTATCACCCGCAAACATCACTGAAGGGATCGATATGGCGGTCGAGGTGTTCTCGTCTGGGTAGGCGTTATCTTGGATGGACGTACACAACTGTAGTTACTGGAGGGCGGTACTGTAACCGGTGCACGCTACTGTACTGAGGTAATTCTTCCCTACTGCCTCTGTTCCGAGGTGCCATTGGCCCCGAGTTCGTGTTTATGGATGATATCGCCACATCCCATCTCACTGCAGCTGTTGATATGCTTTTGGAAAGCGAGGACATTGTTCCTATGGATTGGCCTGCCCGTTCCTTCGATCTAAATCCCATTGAAAACATACGAGACGCTCTGGGGAGACACCTAGCGGCACGTCCACACCCACCAGAAAATGTTCACCAGCTGAAGATGGTGCTGACAGAGGAATGGACGATGTTACCGCAAGAACTTATCAACAACATTGTTCTAAGTATGGACAGGCGGTGCAAAGACTGCATTGACATTAGGGGTGGCCATATCTCCTACTGAAGACCACCTCTTCCCTTTGTTCCATCTTTGGCAGTGATACATCTGTATCATGGCAGCCAGTGCTATGTTACCCTTTTTGAATAGTCCTTCTGTACCGTTTTTTTCGTTGTTGTGTCAGTGTTGTTTCCTTCATTTCTGTACCTCACGAAATTTCCTTTGGTATGTTTTTCCCATATCTAGGCCACTCCTATGAGAAGGTACAGGTGAAAACTTGACTGGTCCTTAAATTTTGTACACCTGTGTAATAACCATACTGCAACAAAAAGAGGAAAATTTAGTACGCATCCTCCCATTATACTGGTGTATGATTATGTAAACTAAACCGGAATGAAGTTGTATGCGGTGGTTGCGATTAGTATTTAGTGATCACATGATTTCACCGCAGATAAAGAGAACAATACGACTGACCTCTAAATATTGTAACGTTTTCTCAAGGTAGGAGGAAATTCATCATTTTTAAGCCATCGTCCATTTTATGATGGCTTAAAAATATTGTTTTTTGTAGGGATTTAGGCGCATCAGCAACTTAGGCCATATTGCGCAGTTCATATGTTTGTAAATTGAGTGTATCCTTTGATCGATTTGTTGTTTGCTGGACGAAAAACTCGAGTTTGCTGAAGAAAAACTATTCTTCTTTCGCCTGAAACAGACTAGCTCAGCCACGTTGCGAAAAAGGCCCATAAAAATTCTTCGCGTCAATAACGGGATTCAACTCAGGTCTTTTCCACGTGGCGTGAGGAGGACAGCAATTACTTCAAATCTGTTACCCACGAGGGCTAAATATATATATGAACTTACGTGGGTAAGTGGTTATTTTTGAGCACTAGAAATATGAAAAACTTTTATAAAACCGTATTTGGTAGATCGAGTTTGAGATTGAAAATGAATTCCAGCCGATGTAGATGATTAACACTGCTGGGTAAATCTTTACGTCTAAAATTTCGGAAAACTGTCTGATCACTGTACCTTTTCCTAATATTTATCATGCAGTACAGCACATCATTATTACAACTGAGAACAATCAGAAAATAAATAAATTTAAAACACATAAATACAGCAGAAACTCTAAAAATCCGGCAACCTTGGGATTTGAATATTGCCATATTTCTGCATGAAAAGTTATCGACAGTTCCACCACTTTAATTTTCATAACGTAACATAATACACTGAGTGATCACTGAATTATAACCACCTACCTAATACTTCGTAGGTCCTCCTTTTGCCCTCAGTATAGCAGCTATTCGACGTGGCATTGAATCAACAAGATGTCGGAAGCGTTCATGAGGTAGGGCCAACCAAGCTGTCTCTAATGCTGTCAGCAATGTAGGTATGGAGGTGAATGGTGTATCCAGACGCCTGATATGCCTTTCCATAGTGTCCCACAAGTTCTCTATGGGATTGATATCGGTGGAGTTCGGAGGCCAATCGATATGCTGCAAATCAGAACTGTGTTCCTCAAACCATTCCTGCACAAGTGCCCGATGGCTCGGCTCATTGTCATCTTGGAAGACACCATCGCCATTCGGAAAAAAAAGTGTGAAATAGAGGGGTGTACACAATCAGCAAGCAGTTGACGATAGCGAAGACAACTGCTACGTTGTTTCATATGCATCAGGGGGGTCCAAGTTCCTGACAGTGAAAAATGCCTCACACAACCGCCTCCACCGATCTGCACTTTTGATACCATGCATGATGGATGAAGAGCCTCATGTTGTTGACGCCAAATCCGTACACGACTATCCGCGGTGTGGAATGAATAACGTGACTCATCCGACCAGCACACCTTCTTCCAATCTTCTAACGTCCAACTTGCATGCTCTTTGCACCAGGGGCGCCTCCGTAGCCAGGTGGGCAGGAGCAGCAGTGCGTAGTACACGCTTCTTGATTAGACCGGGGTTCGAGCCCGTGACCACCAAATACGGATAATGCGGAAAGGTCAGGGAATGACCACCGCATATCCCCGGAGCAATATGGCCTTAGTTGCTAATGCTCCTAAAAACCAAATAACAACAACAATAACAACTTTTCACCAGGCGAGTCTTTTATGCCGATGAAACTTGGTTAGGAGAGGATGCCGTAGGGGTCGTCTGCTGGTATAACCCATGCGTGCGACGCATGGGCATGCCAGATATTGTTCCGGGTTGGCCCATGTTGTATTGGGTAGTCAACTCTTCAACAGTGCTTCGCCTGTACGAGTCGTCGGACCCGGCGCTCACCTCTAACATCATCCTTTCGCTGACCTTTGCAGTTTTGCCGTCGGGTCGTTGTTTGATCATTTTGACGTCAGCCCTGGTACATTTTAACTATGGTGGCTCTCGAACACCCCACCAGTTCAGCCGTTTGGGAAATCGAGGCACCAGCTCGTCGAGCACCAACAATCTGTCCTTTATCAAGTCCATAAATCCTTCCTTTAACCATCACGCTCGGCATTTTACTACCTACTGAACCAGTGACACCTTATCTATGCTACGTAGGTCGACAAACTCCACACTCTCGTACCACACGTGGTCAACGGGTCGCATTCAGTTTTCATAAGGGTGGTCATAATTCAGTGATTACTCAGTGCATATCAGTATACTGCATTTTGTTTTTACTGTGATATAACAATTTACTATATATAGAAAATGAACAAATTAAAGAATATAGACTATAGCTTTCTATTATCTTTAGCTATTCTAATCATAATTATACTGGAACAACAAAGAAAAAAAAATTTTGGCAGGCATTCTCCCGTTATATCGTTATGCACTACCCCGCCATTAATATCCAGACTCCTGCATATCTATAAATAACCTTGATTTACAGGAAAGCTAATAAGCCTGTTCTGAAATCTTTAGCCTTTATAACAGCTTTTAATCTGCGTGGAACATTCTCCAAGTTTTATAAATGTTCCTCAGATATTTTCTACAATTCACGCTTAACAGCGGTGAGCAGACCAGCTCTGTTTTCTGAGCAGTCTCTTCTCGCACGCGCCCAATTCATCCCAGATGTTCTTTATAGCATTGAGGTCAGGGATCTGTATTCACCAGCCAACGTTTAGAGGTTCAGGGCCTCAGAACTAGTGTGTCACAACGCGAGATGCGTGATATGGAGCATTGTCCTGCTCATAAAGGTATGGGTCTTTCCTGACGCGCTGTCACAACGTAGAGTGGAGTGTGTTTAGTGTCAAACGGCACCAGGGGTTTCCCCCATCTCCACGTGCTATACATTGTGGGTGTGAAACAGAACACTATCAATGCCAGAGGTTTAAAAGTGTATGGATTTTGTACATGTGTAGTGTCGTGTACCGTTGTTCCTCTGGTCATTTAGCCACTGGGCCCCTAATGGGACCCAACGTTGTCCACACTCTGCCTCGTGGAGGCAGACCAGGTACACCACTATTATAGTTATTTACTCTGGCAGGTCCTGCCACCTAATTTCCTGAGATTTCAGTGGCTAGGACCTTAAAAATAATAATAATAATAAATAAATAAATAATAAAAAATAAAAAATTAAAAAAAATAATAATAATAAATAAAAAATAATAAAAAATAAAAAAAAATAATAAATAAAATAAAATAAAAAAATAATAAAAAAAAACCGTTATAGTTATGGGTCAGCCAAAAAGAAGTACTATTTATGCAAATAATGTTGTTAAGTTTTTGGGTGTAGGGCTCAAGCAATTTAACAATGTTTCAGACACTAGTAATTATAATTAAAAGAGAGAGAGAGGGGTGGGGAGACTGAAGGCTGGGGGGAAAAGACAGAAATAAGGGGTCCATAGAGAAGATGACCCCCAAATCAGTGGAGCAGGCCCATGCCCCACCAGAGGGTAGAGAGGGGAGCGAGGGGAGGAGGAGCCCAGAAGTCACCTCCCCCCCCGCCCAAAGAGTGGAGGCAAAGGGCCACGCAAGGGAGCGTGGCTTAAAAAAAAAAAAAATCTATAGAGTCCCAAAGGAAGGTCTTGTATCTGGGTGAGAGCCAGTTTCGTTGAGTCCAAGGATGGTTAGTTTAGTCGTGGTGCCTGTTCTTGATCCCTGTAGATAGCAATAAGTGTCCTTCTTCGGGTGAACAGTCCCTGGGCGAATTTTTCGTCACAACGTAGGTAACGCGTTATTGTCTAGGACGTCTCAGCATTCATGGATTTGTCTAAAACAACCAATGGTACTAGACCATCTCGTTACCTCCGCCAAACTTGAGTTGTCAGGACGATGCAGTGCAGCAAGTAGGTTTCTCCAGGCATTCGCCACACCCAGGCACGATTACCCACTGGAATACTATGTATTGTGACTCGTCACTCTAAAGCACAGCTTCCCATCGGTATACGGTCCAAGAACGGCGAGCCTTACACCAAGATAGACGGCGTCTCTCATTAGTCTGAGTGATCAGTGGCTTGTAGAGAGCCGCACGACTGTGGAAACCCAAAGTATGCAGCGTCCTGCCTGCTCACTGTACTGGTACTGATATGTTTCCCAATCGTCTCACTGGGGGTTTGTGTGTGTGTGTACTGCGACAACATCGGCCCGAGTTCCAAGCGGAGAATTCTTTGCAGGGCTCCCCTGTTAGGTTCCATCAGCTTCAAAGGTTTTCCGGATCGTTTCGTGCCGGTTTCATCATCCATCCCCCGCCATTTGCATATCACATCATCATTAATCATCCAAATATGGGTCTTTTCGTGCCCATAGTCACAAAATCCCACTTAAAGACCAATTGCTTATGGGTCATCCCATTGCCATTCCGTGTTGGAAGTCTATAACTTCATCGATTGCGGCATCTCGCATTCACAATCGTACTATTGTCTCCTCGAAGGCTTCCGAGATATTTATAGTTGTGTCAGGTATGTGGTTCTTGAGTTATGACGTGACCAGCTATCAACAAAGGGGTACCCGGATATTAATGATAGAGTCCGGATATTGATGCCGAATTTCAACGGGATTTCTCCCCGTTGAAATTCAGCATTTTCTTTATTAAAGTTACTGAAACTTCCACAGCAGTATAGTTTTGATTTGACATCATGCACAGTGTCCTACTGTAACTTCAATTTGGAGTGAATCGCTAACACGGCTGGCCGATTTCAAGTGTCTACAGCAGGAATTACTCGTGCTCATGAGATAACAGGTTATTACTAGTAGGCTAGGCAGCGCGTATGTAAATTGTTCGTTCTCTGAAGGTCAGTTTGTTATTTTTGATAATCCTCGTAGGCAGCAGTTATAATCACAGTCTTCCCAACACCTGGTGGAAAAGGCTAGGATTCGAATCCCCTCAATGAAGCGAGGAATTTTTATAGGTCTGAACGCCTGAGAAGTCTCAGGCGAGGATAAGATTTTTCTGCTCCCAGAACTCGAGTTTTTCGTCCTGCAAAATATACTCAAGGATAGATGAGGTAATTTTCGAGTGGCACTAATGACTTCTTTTTTTTTATCCTTTTTGAGCGCTGAACAAATCCACCTTTTCTAGCTCTCTGAATTAAAAACACCTGATGAAAACCCCAAGAAAGTCTGCCTGACCATAAACTGAAAATTACTAAAATAAAAAACAAACAAACAAAAAAAACGGTAATTTGTATATGATAGGCAAGATCTGTTTACTATTCTTCACTTAATTCCATCATGGTTGTTCCAACACTACCATTTGATCTTTAAATAGCATTTATGAAGTTCAGAAAAATGCAAGCATTAATTTCGTATACCTAGGATAGATATATCATATACCATTTTCAGTAACTTATTTAAATGAAAACTTCTAACAATCTAAAAGTAGTTTTTGGTCCTTTTTTTAATGTAATGTAATCTGACATCCCTTCTATAAATATGATATGCACAAGTATAAATAATTTCATTAATAATCCTATAAATAAATTGTTTCATTAGGTGACTGCCTATACTTACGTTTAACCCGAATATAAAATTGTTTCAGTACACATCAAAAATACTGTAAGTACAACAGGTGTATAAATCCATTTTAGCCAATCTCTCATCTTTATGACAATGAAGGCACGCACATTAACCACATTATATATGGGTTTATGTATATGCTTAACTATTCGAAATTACAATTCTATTCGAAATAATACATTCTGTATACTGTTGCTTACACCTCACCAGCAGTTCACTTGACTTAAGGGATGACTATTAAGGCATAATCCTTGATAAAGACAAAGGTAAACTGCAGCTATTATCAATCCACTGCAGGATGGAAGCCTCCTCAACAATTCATGTTGAAGGAATTGGACCATAATCTCCCACGCTGGTCCAGTGCGGGTTGGCAGATCGACCGTATTTAGCAGTCAGGGGCTTGAACCCCGGTCTACTCAAAGAGCGTGTGCTACTGCACTCCCGATCACTGGGCTACGGATGCCAACCTCGATAGCCATCCCTTAAACCATCACAATAATTATCCAAATACGACGACCTGCAATTGTTTCACACACGAAATAAATTAGATAAGACTTCTGTGAAAAACTTCGCACATTTTTAGCAGATAAAAATTCCAGACTCTTATCCAAGAACAGTTTAAACTCCAACCATATCACTACCTTCTAGACGACACTTTTGGTATATGTATTAACTTTGCGAGATATTTATTGCACAAATTTTCTGGAGAATCACATTACGTGAATCATTTAAACTCGATGGAGCTTTGTGTATATTTTGAAGAAAAAGTTTATATTTGATAAGGCAACCATTTTTCCCCAACTAGTTTAATCTGTCTTATCCTCTTAAATAATCGTTGCACACCAGATGTCGTTGTTTTTAAAGTTTAATATAAAAAGTAGTATCCACTTACAGCACCAGAATCGCTCGGCAGAAAATAATTCAAATACAGTATGTATTAGTAACTCGAGCCGATTTATCACACCTATACGCGTGCTATATTCGCTGCTGCTGGTAACATCACAGGCCATGTTTACATTTTCATGAGCAAATTTTGAAAATCGATAAGCTTCGAAGCGTTTTGTGTGAAGTTAATGCATCTAACAAGATTGAAAGCACGGTTGCCATCTACTACGAAAATGCAATTTGAATGCAATTGCTTTACAGATATACGAAGCCTCGGTACATAGCCCGAAAAGACACGCATACCGTGTATTTGAATTATACAAAGACAAACCTATATGTTCCTGCTGCGGGATATCTGGGGATTCGGAACACTAAGACATACATTAAATGCAAGACAGTGACTCCTCATTAATGCAAGGCTCTGTCCAGATAGCTGTTTCCCAATTGGTTGAAACACACGTCGCAGGTGGTAGATGCAAAGCTTTCATCGTGCTACAGACCCAAAATATATTAAATCAGAATTTCGTTTATGGCTTTCCGAAAGAGTTTTATTCATGCCGAACATGAAATTTCTTTTTTCTATTTTTTTTATTTATGTTCTGAAAAATAATATTGTAAATAAAACGAATAAATATCAAAGTTTAACACTATTGGGTAAAACTTGGACTGTAAAATACTGTAAAACTTATCAGTTTTACAGTATTATTTATTTCATGTTTAATAATTGGTTTATTTTCGTTTCTGGTTGATAATTAATTTGGTTTAACTTGTTATAATATTTAAAATAACATATTTTTAAGATTTTATGAATTAATTTGGTTTAACTTGTCATAATATTTCAAATAACATATTTTTAAGATTTTATGAATTATAGATTAACTTTTTCAATCGAATATGGCAGGTGTCGCTGTAGTCGACTCGTGCACGCGAGTAATTGGAATTTCAGTCAATGTTTGTAAAGAGAAATGGTTATGTGCTTAGTTATCACTTAGAATTATAATAAGGATGCAAAAAAATGCATAATTTTCTATTTTCTTTATGATTAAATGATTATTAGCGAGTACAAAATTACAATATATATATATATATATATGTAATAATGATAGGACTTATTACTAAGATAACGAACACGTACACACAAAAATAATTTTTTCTAAATCACATGGATCTGGAGATAAATTCAAAATGAGAGAGAGGCGGGGGGGAAGATAATTCAACGCACTTGATTTTTTTCGTGACTTTAGTTTTGGTTTATCTTTATGACTAGTAGATAATAAGAACGCAATCATGGCCGAAATGAAAAAGCATTTAACACAATCAACTGAATCGAAAACATTAATAAAATTAAATTATCAAATAAAAATGGCTTACAAAAGCTAAAAGTAATCTCTTCTACGACTGGTAAAATGAATTTTGCCAACATAAAATCGATACTGCATCTCACACTGTTCTTGAAACTTGTTTTTCAAGTAAAGTCCAATTATTAATCATAAAATAGATATTTTATCATTAGTAGTAGTTGAGGCACATGATCAGAAAAAATATCAGAAAAAAAAAAAAACATTTCACACATCTATTCCTCTAAAAGTTTGTTCAGTTCCTCTTTAAATTTATTTAAGCTATCAACTTCCAAAACGACAGATGGAAGTTTGTTCCAGGATTCAACTACCCGTTGGCTAAAGGTAAATTTCCGCACATCTATTCTAAAACTGTCTTTCCTCAATTTGAATTTATGCTCACTTAGGTTTGTAATCTGAGCAAGTGGAAGGATCCCATTAGAATTCAGCATGCTCAACCCATTCAATGCCTTATACACCTCGCAGGTGCCTAGTCTCCAGAACTTAAGCCTTTTTTTGGTAAGAGGATCCTCCTTCGTTTCCTTCACCAATCTTATTGCCCTTCTCTGTACTCGCTCAATCAACTCTACATCCTTCCCTACTTACTTGAAATTTTTTACCCAAGAAACCGATCTCAGATATTTCTATAAGAAGATGTTGACTGGAACAGAGATAAACAGAATTTTTCTTGGGGAAAGGGGCATTTTAAAATGCCTGTGGTGATTCCCCCCACACGAATAACAAAACCACTCAACCTCCCTCTCCTTATGGTCCCCGTAATTCTATTATAAACATCCATAAAAAATACATTCTAAACTTCTTATTTAAAAAAAAAAATCTGGCAAGATATTCCTCTGCAGTAAGAAAAATTCACGTAAAAACCGAAGACAGAAAATATAATTTATTTCAGGAGATATTTCGGTAAATATTCTTCAGACGTTTAAAACATCTTCAATAGGAGTATATATCGTTATCCGATATTTTTAGACCTGTTTGCGAAAGAATATTCCTTACCATTCTACCTAATGGTATCTTTCTCAATGATTATTGTCAGTTTTTTTTTCGTACAGTAATCATACTGTCAGTTATGCAAAATTGCCGGTGCCCTCGTATTATCAAAGCGAAGAGAAAGTATTGGCAAAATGCCCAAAAACTCTCTTTCCTCCCCCTGCTATCAAGTGTAGGGATAACGTAAAACCAATAAAGAGTAAATCTCCACTTACGAAAGATGCGACACATCGTTCGATAAAAAATCCCAAATAAATCTTCAGTTATTACTTTTATAGACCTACATTTCACAACCTTTTTCATCTGCCCCGTTCATTTCGACGCTAATACCATCAACAGTTCTTTCTTTTTAACTCCACCCTACGAACTTTGTTTCCTCTTATTATACCACTATTTAAAAAAAAAAAGTTTTCCAACTATCCATCAGAGCCTCTGATAACAATCATAGGCACGCCCTCGTGGTAGCACAGTTGGTATCACTGTCCTCCTCACACCGGGTGGAAAAGACCCGAGTTCGAATACCTAAAATGACAGGAAGAATTTTTATTCTTTTTCATAACGTCATTGAGTCAATCGGTCTCAGGAGAGGAAAGCATGGTTTTTTCCTTCCCGGAAACTGGGGTTTTTCGTCCAGCAAAACAAAAAAAAAAAATCGACCTCGGAACACACGCAATTTACAGACAAAATACACTGAACAACATGGCCTTATGCTCCTAAAATCTCACTACAACAACATTAGGAAGATTTGGCCTTGTTCTGGAGAATGGGTGGAATCGACTAAGACCATTTTGAAAGAAGCTTTTACAAACGTGTTAGAAGTGGCGTGTTCTGTGGTCGATTTTCTGTTTGGTGGATGAAAATCCCGAGTTTCTGGGAGAAAAAACAATTCTACCCTCACCTGAGACCGACTAACTCAGCCACGTTGTGAAAAAGGCCCATACAAATTTCTCTCGTTATTGACGAGACTCGAACCCAGGTCATTTCCACCCGGTGTTGGGAGTACAGCGATTCTACCAAACGTGCGATCCACGAGGGCGTTTTTCAATGTAATGAACTATTATTATTTGTAAACATTTATTTTTAAAGATTAATAATACATCGGAAGAGGAAGGTTTGGTAAAGAGTACACGCTCAGAGCAAAGCCAAATCACATTATCAAATTTCTACTCTAATCCGCACAGACGGTAGATATAAGAAGAGACGTTGAGGGTAATCAACCTATACTTATAATCCCCTTAGCGAAAAGAAACTAATCACTCGTGTTCACTGATTCTAAAAATGATTGGGTTAATGTCCACTCCTCCTTTTACGAAAACGTGACTCGAACAACTTTGCCTCCCCGAGTCTCATCAATCACTCACTTGGATGGAAGGATTACCATTCTGGCTTTCTTCCGTCTTTGTTCTTTCTTATCGTACCCTACCTCGAAGGGATCAAACACGTAAAGAGGCTTAAATGTTCAAAGGATGATTAACTACTGGTATCATCGAGGTGCCAGTTATTGCCAGTTTACGTGTGGTACGATTATTTGATAACTGCTTTTATGGGTTGTCCTGGATAAATCCGTGAATTACAGGTCTTTAATGTATCCAGCCTGAATTTGTTTTGGTATCTTTAACTGTCATGAACGCTGAAATCATATCGAATATGCTTCAACCATTATCTCTGGAGGTTCCATTGGAAACGGTTAAAAATTTGTAAAACTTATGTTTTACAAATTTTTTACATTATATCTTAAGCACTGGATATTATGCTTTTGCAGTGCACAGATTGGAGGAAAGAATAAGCGATACAGTGTAAGCACAGATCGAAATGTTCGCGGTTTGCGCATAACAATCGTTGCTTTTTGATCGATTTCTGGTTATCAGTTTACTAAATACATAAATTGTGAATTATTACTATTCACTTATATTCAGCGCAGCAGAAACGTCCAATTCGTGTTCTTTTTCAATTGTTTTTAAAACCTATGAAGAAATAATAGTAAGTAAAGTGCATTACAAAAGCGTTGAAAGTGTTTTTTAAATCACAAGGCCTGCAACGTGTTGTAGGCCTTGTGATTTAAAACGTGTTGCATTTCACGCGCAGTTCATTGTAAAATATTTAAAAAAGTGGAGTGAATATGTGCAGTGAAGCGAAAACAATTACTTTTGTGTACTATTAATTAATTTATTAGTAATTAACTGTTTACTAATCGTTTAGATTTCTTAATTATTAAAATCATTAAAAAATAAAATCTATCTTGCCTGAAATGCAACGTACTGTGCAGATTAACTTTTTTTTAAATCTCTAGGCACTTGAGTAGCTAGCTAAACACCTTGATTATTTACTGAAGATTGAACTCTTTGTCCATGGGCGTTCGCTGGGGTGGGGGAGAGCAGAAGGGTTTCCCCCTCCATGTAATTTCAAAGTTCCGTGTTTTTTAAAGTCATTTTAAAGGTTCCGAAGCTGGTGAACTAAATGGTTTGACAGAAAAGACAGCTTAGAGCCTTGTCCTTTCAATTTTTTTTCTTTTTTTTGATTTGCCCTCATAAAAATTATGATTGGACTATTGCAGAGATATACGTAGATAAAGCTAAAGTGGGAAGAGTCGAAATCTTCAGATCTACTATTAATTTGGAATATATTTTTTACTGATAAATCTTTATTAATATAATTATTATATCATGTTCCATTGGTTTAGAAAAACTATAATTCTAATTAGAGAAATTATTCTCTAGATTTGAATTATGCGTGAATTATGTAAATGGAAACAAAAAAGGGAAAGAACATAGAGAGAACCCACCTTTTGCCTTCTTTCGAATTCGATTTCTTCACCATCTACTAGGATCCGGTGGAGCTATTGGTGATCTAGAGCCACACCCCCACCGAAGAGAAACGAAACCCCTTTTGTGGAACTCTCCGATCAATGTAACGATGATCAATAACACACCAACCTGCACATCGACTCCAGGATCTCAAAATCCCCTCGGAGACACCAAATCATTACTGACGCTGCAAACCATTTTGTTTGTTTGTTTGTCGTTGCGTGCCATGCTATAGCGGTTCTTTCCAGCGGTCTGGGCAGAATGCACGTGTCGAAACGACTGTGGAGGGCATTTCACTTGCCAAATGGCGGGACGTGCTAGCGTTCTCCGAAATAGCCGGAAAGAAACGGCTACTGTGCATGTTTCGCGTGTAAAATCAATATGAGAACCGCTAGACGTCGCTATTGTACAGAAAGGGAACGGGATATGTTTGGAAGGTGAGCGAAAGGATAATTTATTGTTAAGATAAGAAAAAGGATCCTTCAGATTTTCGGTTAATGTTTCTGCAGATTTCTTCGTTACTGTTAGAACTGGATCCTTCCGCGAAGTCCTTTAACAACAGAAAAATAAATAGATAAAAGACACAGAAAGATTTAAAAACATGAGGCAGATGTAGAAAAAGAAAAGGTAAGAATTATAAAGACATGAGAGAAGTAAATAGTTGGTGAATTTTACATATGCGTGTGGTGACAATCGATTTTTTCTCTTCAAGATTTGAAATATTGGAGATTGAGAGCTAGAAATCTATTTACCTTACCTGCTGAACTTAACTGAGTCTAGAAGAAGAAGACAGAGTTATGCCAATCGGCTGAAAGTACCTTCTGGTAATCAGTTGTATTTATCATGATAAATACGTGAAATTATAAATCACAGTTCATGTCCAAACTGAGGTACTCAGGTTGGTCGTTAAAATGTATCTTCAGGGGATTTCCTTTTTTCACGAGGGTTAGTTAAAGATTGAAAACCAGAAAGTAATCCGATTTGTATCGTGGGCGGGTTGCCAAGAAACCAACTTAACAAGACTTCTTCAGTTCATCTCGAGGCATTCGCGAAATTCAATGGGAGATTAGGTAAGGGGATTTTCCTTCGCATCTAAGAAAGGAAACACAAAAGTATAGGGTTATGGAAAAAAGAAAATAAGATATTCGTGGAGTTTTCCATGCTGTCTGTTTGCTCACGTTAATGACCACATTTTTGTCTTATAATTTATTTTCTGGGCTTCGAAATAATTTTTATATTTTCATAGACTGGTAACCAAGATTGGTTACCAGTCTATGAAAATCCCATCTCCAAATAATCATCATCATATTTACGACAACATGTTTTCTTCTTTTTTATTTTAATGGTTACTCGTTTTTGTTTTTGGCATTTTCTCTAAGCTCGTTGTTATCAAGTTGCCTTACTATGTCTTACTATGCTGCTTACAAGTTGCACTTATGCAGCTGCAAATTGCACTGCGGTGTACCTGGGAGAGACTCGCAAGTGATAAGAATGGCGGAATAAAGATGAACAGATCTAGTACTAGGAATCAAAACGTGAAGTCACGTTGATCGCCGGAAGGGGCTTCGATCGGCGCAGCGTAAATAAACGAATTTTTTATTTGAATAAATTTTTATTATAAAACTTGGATTTATTAATTTTCTTTTATTTCATTTTCGGAGGCACACCAATAAGCCGCGGCACATAGGTTGAGAAACACTGGTGTAGAGTGTATTTTGTGTCAAACGGCACCAGGGGTTCCCCCCATCTCTGCGTTGCTTTCATTGTGGGTGTACCAGTTCGCTGAGAAGACCAGAGATTTAAAAGTGTAAAGTCTCTTGGTAGCTCATAGGAGACCATGTGCACCCTTCTCATGTTGCATTTTTTTCCCGGGCAGAAACGGGATCTTCCAAGATCTCGTTTCTGATTCGCCGTGCCATCGGGCCCGCACTGTGTGGAGGTGATTCAAGGAACACAGTGAAGATATCACTCAGCTTGATTGACTTCCAAATTTTTCTGACCTCAATCCAATTGAACACCTGAGGGAAGTTTTAGAAAGGAAGTGAGGCGTATGGTCACGCAACCGTCACTGTGGACAACTTTGCAGACAGCATGGCTGCAGATTCCTGCAGATTGAATCCTCTAGATGTCTTTAGACATCTAGAGGATTCAATGCCTAGGCAAATAGCGGCTGTTATCCGTGCGAACGGTGGCTCAGCACGATAGGTAGGTGGTCGTAATTCGGTGATCGCCCAGTGTGCATTTATATATATTAGTTTATTGTGTTATAAAATTATTATATTATTTTTTACACATAAAAAGTCCTACTCAGTCATACCTTTCCCATCGCCTGAAACATCCAGGCTTTAGTGGAGAATTTATTTCAAAGGTCTATAGTATGCTGTCCGAAGATGTCATAAGATTCCGGTGTTCTGCTGCTCCCTATGAATTGATATTTGTGTTTCCCCTTGTTCTTGTCTCATCTACCAACGAAGAAATACGTCTCTCATTCATTTTATTAACTACCTTTTAAGGCCTTACACATCTCAATCAGGTTCACCTTCCAATACGCTCACTATCTATCCTGTTTAGGTAGATCTACGACTAGAATACCATTGTCTACCTTCTTTACATAGACTAGTGATATCCTTCTCTTTATTTTCGACTGTCTGATAAATCATTGAGAAGACACCAATAATGGAGGGAAGGATTCCCATCCTTCCCTCCATCATTGGGAAACTGTAACCATTTCTTGGGAAACTAAATTGATCCATTAATGGATGTAAACAAATTATATAATATGAATATTAAATGGTTTATATATTCATTAATAAGTTAAATATTGTCATAAGACAATATTTAACAGTACCACGAAAGGTCTCAGAATTACCTGTATTTCTTTAAGAAATTAAAGATAGATTGCATTATACGTAGTTTGAAGCGCTTAAGTTTTCACTGTTCACAAGTCCCAGCATTGCTCTCTGGGGAACTCCACTTACTGCATCGTTATACTATATAAATGTCCGTTTAAAATTACGGTAGTTCAGATTCCTATCTTCGAGTCACCAAAGAATTTCTATAATTCCAGCACGCTCTGGTTTGCACAGTCTCACGTGGGGGGGAAGGGGGTGTTGAACTGTCTCCTGACAGGTTGCCTAATGTTTCGCTACAAATAAAGAGCGCATCCCACATAAGAAGTATAAGCGTATTCACAGAAAGAGGGCCAATATTTTTTATTATAAATTATAATAAAAAAAAGCATGATAACCCACGAATTGCGATAAATTTGACTTCTTACTTTCACTGTGTTACTTTCTCTGATTGATGGATCAATTCCCATCCTTCCCTCCATAAAACTTAATAAGAACTGGAATGTAAAGGAAAATGCCAACTTCTTTTCCAAGTTTGTTATTGCTGCATCATAAAAAGGACTCAACACGACTCTGTCAAATCAAATCAGGGAAGCGAATTGCAGAAATGTGAAGGAAACGCAGAAAAAAAAAGGAAAATATTCATGAGAAAGAAATTGAATTGATAACATCGCAAGAATCCAACTAAATGTGACGCGTTCTTCGATTTTTTACAGCGAAGGAAGAAATCGTGGCGTTGAAGCTAAGCTTTAATATGGATCGTGTTTTCTGTCCCGCTAAACTGGCTCTTGGGATGCTCCTGCGTAATTGCATCACAGATGTGCGTAAACCTAAGTTAAAGACTAAAATTGAGCAGGTCACGAAAAGGTAATTGAATTTTTCTTAGTTTGATCGATCAATTTTTGATGAAGGTGATTATCCGAACGCTACATATTCTTTCGATTTTTATTCCAACCTAGAGAACATAGGTTCGAATAAAGATCGGAAGAATGTATCTTGTTCATGGGAATTTTTCGCGCATGAGCTACTCAAGCCATAGTGCTCTACCTCATACCATTTATTGTGTATCATGTCCGTACAATTTTTACGTTGCGAAAGATGGAAAACTCCGAATAACTCAAAGGGGGGGGAACCCTACTCACCCCGTTTGAGATGGGTAACTGTATCCCGATTGAAGAGACCTTTAAGAACGCTTCGATTCTCCGACAACATGCGAACCCGGCCTCTCCAAGTGAGGGAAAAGTTGCGAAACCACTATGCTGCCAAGAAAGTCAGTGTGTGTGTGTTTTTTTTTTTTTTTGTTAATACAGATATGTATAGATTTTCTGATGCACCAATCCTTTCTAATGTAGCAGAGAGGACTGTTACACTTGACAGTTGCAATGCTATACGTGCACCAACAGTCATACCTCTCTGGAAGTCCGTAAGCCCTATCCATTCTCCCATTGCCGGTGAAATGATCTGAGCACTTGTCGAGTCACACAGATTTATACAAGCTTATGCAACAATCTATGAAAAAATATCTTCGATTTACATATTTTTTCATGATTATTGTACAAGTCCAACCTCCTTGGTCCTAATAGGCGTAATTAATAAAGTAAGCAGAACTACTGTTGGATAAAGTGAAAAGAAGTGAGGACCTGTCAGTGGAAATCAACATTACTTATCTAGTTAAAAACTGTTCTACCAGAGGAATGGAGAAATATTTTTCTCACTATGATAATATAGGAAAGTCTTCTACAAAGCTTAGGGTGCTGTGTTACAAAGCAGAGATGTCCCAAGCACTGTGTTAATATTCGATGTCTAAACCAGGTTTGTTTTCTCTTAGTGACCATCTTTATCAACGATCTACCGCAATTTGTTGAGAGAGGTGGTATTAAGATCGTAATGTTTGCCTATGATGTGAAACTATATTCACGTATCAGCAGTCAAGATGATGCAGTTAACCTTCAGGCAGCTGTCAACGCTTTTGCTCATTGGGTTGCTTTGAATGGGTTGGAGTTGAATCCTAGGAAATGCAGTTCTATTTCCTTTGCAGCTTCGAGGAAAACTAAGGTTTTAGTTAATCAATATTACATCAAGGAGATGCCGATTTCCAGAGTTAACGAATTTAAAGATCTGGGAGTTACTTTTACTGCTGCATGTGGGTTTGATAAACATGTTATAAATATATTAAACCAAGCGAAAAAACAAATTGGCTTCATTAAACGGCAGACGTACAGATTTCAAGATCCTCAGTTCTCTGTGCTCCTATTCAAGACAACTGTACTCCCTATACTGGAGTTTTCTTCTCCTATATAGAACCCACACCATGCATACTGGATACAGCAAATAGAATCGCTCCAGATGAAATTTATCCACACGTAACCCCATGTTTTACCACAGAATCTTCTACCGGAATCTCTGTTCCTACTTCAAGCTTCAATCTTTGGAAACTCGGCGAACTGTTCTCGACTTAAAACTGTTGTACCATATCTTCGCTGATTCAACCTACCTGCCGGATCTTCTATGCTATATTGACCTTCGCGCTCCAGCGGTGGCTACTAGACAGAAGACTACATTCCACATTGGTAACTCTAGATTAGAGATATCGAGGAACTCCTTCTTCAAAAGAACATTGGCACTCATGAACAAGTTTGACTTGGATATGGCTGTAAACAAGAAACAGTTTCACAGAACTATTTGAAGTAGGTTGACTGATTAACGGATAAGTTCTGGGCTAAAGATGTCCTCATTAATTCGTGTGAGTGTGATGATGTCTCCTGCAGCAACCTGCTCTCTGCGATTTTTCATGGCGTTGGACTTGACGTCATGAATAATTTCCGTGAATTGGACTTTTCCCGTTTGAATGAACTTTCATTGTACAAAGTGTATTATTCTACTATTTATTTTTATGTTTTGTACAATCTTTGTTCTGTTATCTATTTTTCTACTCTGTTATACACTTTAACTGGGCGCATGCCTGTTGTGTATATTATATGTAAAAAATAAATAAATAAATAGTGTTCCTGTGCTTTTGATAATACAGTGTAAGTACAAGCGAGAGAATGAGCATTAATAATACACTTTAAAAGTTACCTTCAAATGCAAAATGTAACTACTAAAAACTTTCTGTAATCAATTTTTGTTATTGTTACTAACAAAGGTTCGAGAACTTTTCGAGTATTAAAGAATTATATCTTTCTTTTCGAATCAGATGCACTAAATCATCTCCAGACCTAAGATAACCGCAACATCTTAAGTATTCAGCTCACGCATCTTCCCATATAATTCAGCATGCACACTCACTTGGCTAACCCTCTATTAGCCTATTACTGGATTACTCGTCATGTATTATGCATTCTCAAAGAACGCCCGTCTTCCAAACATGCATAGTTTAGCATCACGTTCTCTCTGCGAAGATGCGGTTATTTCTATGGAGAACAAATAACCCAGGACTAGAAATTCCGTTCTTGCTCCATGACCTTTAATATTCCTATTCCAGCTGCGAGATATGTTATCTAACTGACAGCAAGGGCCATACGTCTGGCTAGCTCACTTAGCCATCATTTCTCACTTCGAACGCTGTCACTCAAACGTCCAAAGAAGAGGATAAAAGTGAAGCAACAAGGAAACCTTTCATTTGCAACAGATATCCAGAAAATTCTTCAATAGAACTCTAATAAAACTTCTCTTCATAAAACTCTTCTACGTAATTTATAATATTTGCATTGCATTGTACTGTCCATTATGCGCATCGAATTTTGTTAAAAGAATACTAAATGCTAGAAATAATTCAAGGAAATGTCTAAAAAAGAGATTGTATTAAAGATAAATCCTTCCTAAATTGATTTTTTTGAAAGAGGAAAAATGGTGGACATGAAATTTAAATATGTATCAGACACTCGTATATTTTTTAATGTATATCAAATATTTATATTAAATTACTTTTAAAGGTGAAATTTAAAACTTAAATAAGCTTTATATTTCACTTTTAAAAATAAATTATCAATGAAATGTAAAATATCAAAACGGAAACCTTATTAGTTGAGCGCATGCGTGTTGCTCTCTGCTTCCGGTGTCTATTTCATTATAGAAAAAATGTGTGGCTGCAAGCAGCGCCACCTAATATAATCTAATCAAAAAGATATAAAAATAATGAACTTAAATTCACGTATCTAATGCGAATAGGGTTATTTAATATTTGGGTTTGCTAAAAAGTTTCCAAACCAAAAAAGAAAATTTCGTGGCATCGTAATAAAGTTAGATACTAGTGAACATTAAATATTAAAAGAAAACATCTTAGTGCTCTTTTTATGACGCAATGTCTTTATTTATTTAGGATATCATTCCTGCATGCTCTCTTTTAATACAGCTGGTGAACTGCATCTATTCTTATTTATTTATTTACTTACTACATCTACCTCTTAGAATCGAAGGAATAGTTTGATTGTAAAGATGTGAAAAATACCACAGAACTGTGAATGAATGTGGTTATTTTGCAGAAATTACCTCCATCTTGATCAGTCGACTTATAAACATTAAATATTAAACGAACTTATGAAAAAATATTTAATCTCTACAGTTTATACTCCTATGACCTGAAAAGTAATGAATTGAAAATAAATTAAAATAAAACTTTTGAATCTGTACGTAGTTTTATATATAAATATATTCATGAGTATATGGAGACAGAAAAGCAAACTCGATTGGGCATCACAGACGTGGGCGATGGTAAAAATTTTAGAACTCCATCTAGAGAAGAGAATGTGGACTCAAATAATGATGTTCGTAGATGCGCCAACTATAAATATTTTACCACCATGTCCACCTGTAAAGTTGATAGAATTCTAAGAATTTGTGTTTCTTATAAATCTTTAGTTTCGGTTCACTCTATAGGGTGTTTAAACTCGGTGCTTAAAAATTTATACTTCAATTAATAAAGACCCGTATAGCAACCATTCGCACCGAAACACAAAATTTATTTTTATGCTATTTATCATTCCTTAAAAACAAATGTTTAAAACGCATAAAAAAAGATAAGTATTGGTGTTTAAAAAAACAAAAACAAGCACTTAAAACACTAATATTAGCTGGCATGTATTAATTTCCGAAAATAAACTGCTATTTTAATTTAAGGTTCAGAAAATTTATGGAGTGGACTACCGTTCAGCTGAATACACTGTCCATGCTAATTGAAAATTGCCTATTGATCTGCATTTATTTTATCGTGCATTGACTTACTTCATCCGCCGTGGCATTCCCTGTTCTTTTCTGAATATACAGGTGGACATTTTGGCAGATCCGAGGAAGGAAAGGACAAGAATCTGGGATGCTTTGGTAAAAGTCTGGCAAGAGCGTTGGAATGTTTGTGATAAAGGGAAGATTACATAAAAATGTTTCCCACATTTAAGAAATGCAGTCTCGATAAAATTCAAATGGTTTGCCCCAAACTTACAAGCTATGTTCTTATTAACTGGTCATGGTTCGATTAATGCAAAGTTGCATGATTTAGGAATTAATGAAAGATCTAGTTGCCATTGTGGCGAAAGAGAATCATTGGAACATATTATGTACAACTGTGAGGAGTACTGCGATCTACGAATTGAATTGGTATCTCGGGTTAGTAATCTCAATCTTATGGCAGAAGGCTGCGAGACAATTCTAGTTGATAAACAGGAGAACTTCTTGGCTTTCCAAGCCTTTGCAACTATAACATTTCTTAGGCGGAAGACTCTTCTGCATCTGGAAGCCTTGGATTTGTAATGCGATATGGTGTATGCCAAATTACCTATAATTCTTTTGAAATCGTGGAAGCTTGAGTCTGCTATATCCACTGCAACTCCAGCTCCTTGTGCTGGAATTTCTGCTCTCAGCAGCTCCTGGCGCTGGTATTTCTCTTCTCGGCAGCTCCTGGCGCTGGTATTTCTCTTCTCGGAAGCTCCTAGCGCTTCTGGCTTTCCAACAGACTGTGAACAGATGCAAATCTTTCCAATGAAGTTTGGACTTTGTCTGAAATTGAATTATATGTATATTTTATTTTTTATGTAATTTTATTATTTTTCAATTTGTTCATATCAATCTTTTTTGGTCATGGCAGGTTTATCCCCTCCCTGTACTTGGACAAACAGGAGAGGGAGTATATAAGAGTACTGCTAAATTATGTAACTGACAGCAGGGTTGCCATTGGTTGGCTAGGACCGCTTTAAGTAATAAATATTAATATGTCCATGCTAATTTTCTCCTAAACAAATTTGGCGCAAAATGGCCTTCAGCTGCCGTTGCGCAGTAAAACCTCCACCAACAACCTAAACAAATTAAATAATTATTTATTTTTTTTTTTTATGAAAACCCCAAACACGAGAGGTATTAAAACCTATAGTACTTAGTACCGTGCTTGGGTTGGAAGTTGAGAAGACGAAAGAAGATATTTGTTGACATTAGACTTGAACTTCTGTAGACTGTAATTTTCAGGAAAGACATATGAAGGAAGGCTGTTCCAGAAAACGGCAGTTGAATGAATAAACGAGGAAGATGAAAAGTTGGTTCTGTGAGTTTGAAGTTGGACAGTAAATGGATGTTGGCTGGTGGTGGCACGTGTTTGGACTGTTTTCAAAGCGAGAGCGGGAATTATAGAAGCCAATTCAGAAGAACAGTGCCCATGGAAATATCTGTAGAAAAGGCATGCAGCAGAAACAGTACGTCTATGAGAAAGCGAGTGGAGACACTCTGTTAGAGATGAATCATTAATTAACCTAACTGCCCTCTTCTGAACGGAATCAAGAAGCCTGAGAGAGGTTTTGGGGGCCACATCCCAGATGTGGGAACAATATTCCATGGTAGGACGGATTTGCGATTTGTACAGAGTGAATTCATAAACATGCCCGATGTTTAGTATTCACCTGCATATTTAATAAAAAGTTTAATTTCAAAAGGATGTGACGAGCCATGTTCTAATTATCGCTGGTCTCATAATCACTTTCCATCACACAAGCCGAAGGGTATTTAGGGGACCTGGGTCCTTAAACTGTTCATCACTGAGTAGTCTGCACATGTAGCAGAGTTCATCCTTCCCACATCTAATGGAAAAGGCCTGGGTTCGAATCCCGTTAATGACGCAACGAACTTTTATGGGCTTTTTTTTTTTTACTTCGTGGCTGAATTAGCAACGTTTTTTCTCCCGGAAACTCAAGTTTTTTATCCGGAAAAACCGGTAAATTGACCAGAGAATATACACAATTTGTGGACATAGTACACGTGCGCAGAAGAGTTGGTTCTCGGATGGTGCTAATATTAGAGTATATATATATATTTTTTAATCACTGAGTGGCACTGCAACCAAGTACTGTTTGTTGAGTACAGATCGAGAAACTTCTGGATACTTCTCTCTTTGCAAGGGTGGGTCTATTAAGATCGGGGGAATATTATTTATCTACATAAATAGTCTAAGGATTTCTCCAGTTGAGATGAAAGCTTACACTAAATGATTGCAGTTGATATTTCTCTCCGGAAGAGTAGTATTTCCAGTTTTTTTTTTTTTTTTTCACTTGATTCCTCCACCAGCTTTTGCCAAACACTACAGCTGCAGGATGCTCTCGATGACCAAGAAGGCACTCCTTACTTTGAGCGTATACTTTTCTCTTGGAGTACTTCAACACAGACTTCAGGCCGGCTAACTGGAACAAGTTCATGCACTACTTTCCAATATTAGCACCATAAGGCTCTTGAAGATATCAATGCCTCTTTTTTAAACTCCTCGAGGCTGTCGGCAGTACAGTTCCAAACACAAGAGTTAGATTTACTGAGTATATTAAAATACACTGCTTAATTTAATATACTTAGTCATTATAATACAGCACGTAAGGAGTCCTTAAACTTACAGTGAGTTAGATTTACTTAACATCCTTGCTGGTTTTCAGAGATCTGGCCAAGAAAAAAAAAATAGCTCATTTTCACTGGAGATGTAAGTGAGCAAAAATCAGCACTGAATAGAATCTCTATTGTTTGTTAGGTAAGGTATCGAGATGAGATCCTTGATTCTTCTCTTGGCTCATTTACATGAGCAAATGACTCAAAACAAACTTATTTCCTTCGCTGGTAGCCAGGTGGATTATAATCACCCTCCTCCTAACATTGGGTGGAAAATGCTCAGGTTCGAATTCACCAATAAACCTAGGAATTTTCATAGGCTTTTTTTTCACACTTTTTATTGTCTAAATAGTAATATTCACTATAAAATACTACAAGTTTATAAGCATAATATACTGTCATCTCATAGCCTTAGTTCATTGGCTCTTAACGCTCACTCACTCTCCTGTTTATAATTTTCATAAATGATATTGACGCTGAAAGAAAAGTTTGTTCATTTAGAGGTGGGAAAGGTGGTTAGGAATTCCACCAGGGTGTGTTGTTTAAAAATATTTGGATCGGTTCTATATATGGTTCAAAAGATGGCAAAAATTAAAGTTTAGTGCTTTTATGGGCTTTTATCTAAAAGGTTGTGCATTTAGGGAATAGAAATGATGAAGTTCCTTATAAGCGAAGAGGAAAGGAGGCGAAAGTGGTTCAAGACGAAGACGATTTAGTTGTTATGATTGAATCTGACATGAAAGTTTTCATATACTGTAAACAAAGGCGGGTAGAAAGGCACATGGCGTCCCGTCCATAATTTATGGAATTTACTAGTGGGGGGAAGCATGTCTTTATTTCTCTTTACAAGGCAAAGATCAGTACGTATATTGGAGTTCACATTAATTCGTTGCACGAAAATTCGGTGCATGAGATGGGCTGAGAAGTGGCAACTGAAGTTTAACATTGACAAATGCAAAGTACTGCATATGGGTAGAAGTAACTCCACAGAAACGAACCAACTGTGTGGTACTACACTTAAGGTGGTAGAAAATGAAAAAGACCTGGGAATAATTGTGCAGTTAGATAAGAAATTTTTTGAGCAGTGCAGACAGGCTGCCAGAGAAAGTCATGGGGTATTATAAATGATATACAAGAATTTTGCTAGTAGGGAAAAGGAGGTTATTGTCCCTTTGTATAATGCAATGACCAGGTCACGCCTTGAGCACTGCGTACAGGTCTGGAGGCCTCATTTCAGGAAGGATGTAGAGTTGCTAGAGCACGTACAGAGAACAGCAACAATATTGGTGAGGGAAACGAAGGGGTCCTCTTACCAAGAAAAGCTTTACTTCTGCAAATTGCAGCGGCTGGAGACTAGGCACCTGCGAGATGATCTGATTGAGGTGTATAAGGCCTTGAATGGTTTTTGTACACTGAATGCTGATGGGATTCTTCCGCTTGCTCAGATTACGAACCGGGCATAAATTCAAATTGAGGAAAGACAGTTGTAGAATAGATGTGCGGATTTCTTGCATCACAAACTTCTATTGCTATTACTATGAGTTTTTGTGTACGAGACAATTTTGTGAATGACCTTTTGCTGTATATATATATATTGTGTTGTAGTGGGGTTTTAGGAGCATCAGCTAACTGTATATACCGAATTGTCGCATATCGCGAATTGTTATGCACCGAATTGCCATACAACAAATTTTCTTGCAAGTAATTGACGTGATCAAGGTATACTGTTCTGGTCTGGAGACCGCATCTAAAAAAAGCACAGAATTTCTAAACAGGGGCAACCAATTAGTGAATGCAAGTCGCTGTTCATATGAAGAACGGTTTAGAAGGTATGGACTTTAAAGTTTAACAAATGTTAATCTTAAGGGGAGTCGCAAGTGAAGTGTATAAGGCGCTGAAGATGTTGAGTAAAACGAATGAGAAAGGTCAGGTCTGTTCGTCCTCTTAAGTGAGACAAGAACCAAAGTACAAAAATATAAAATATCAGGGAATAACAGAGGAGTTGATCTCATGAAATTTACCTATGGGCAGAAGGTTGTTGAATAGTGGAATAAGTTGCCTCCGAAGCGATATAGGCAGTGAGTTTGGCTAAGTCCAAAGCAGAATTGGAGGGAAACCTTGTGGGAATGGAAATAGTATGTATATTTGAACGTATTGAACTGAAATCGATATCATCCTTGTTCATCTATCACAGGCTTCTCTGAAAAGACTACAACAAAGAAAATTTAACATCTGTCGGTCAATTTAGTTTTTAAAAACGGCTGTACAATAGTTAGTTTTTCATTAAGATTTGAGAGAAAAAATCAATGACAGCTTTTTCCCCTCTTTACAAATTAATTGTGTTGAACCAGAAATGGTATGGAGCCACGGCAGGTGAGCTACCAATCAACAAAAAGATCGAAATAAAACTTGTGGAATATTTCTTCTTAAATTTTAATGAAAGTGTCTGTTTAGTTGTCTGCTTCCAATGCCCTTCAGCTAAACGGAAATTATTTCACCATGCGACAACTGAGCGATCTTTTGACTCCACAATTCACAATGTTTTGAAGAACAAGTAATCTGGAATTTTTTAACTCAACGAAAAAATTAATTTCGTGCGAGATTAAAAACAGTATAACCATCCAACAGGCAAAATTAGTTTCTTTATAATTATAAATTAATTATTAATCTATTCATAACTCTAATGACATTTGAGTGAATTATTCAATTAAAAGAATAACTATCATATAGGTTAGTGCAAATGCTTATAAATATTCAACGATGGAATCTGCTTTGGACTCAGAAATACAAATATTAACCAGCAGATTCTTAAGCAGGGTTTACCCACTTGCTACAATAGACAGAATTAGGGTACAAGCTAAGGATAGAATACAAAAAAATACACCAACCAACAATAGTAATATCAACAAATACTTTCTGTCCCATATGTTGAACTGTGGCACAAACAACTTAACAGATTCTTCAAAGATACCGAATTTAAAATTGTAGCCAGGCCAATACGGAAATTACACACTATACTGAACAATCACTCAGTACTTTCCTCGTTCGCAACACAAATAAATGACCTAGACAACATTTCTTGGGGTGACTGCGACTCGTCTTATCAGGGTTCTACGCGGTTTCCTCTGAATTTTCGTGTTAATTAATGAAAGTATCAGTTCGACCTCAGTTTGTGCTTCTCGTTCAGCAGCGTCAGAATTAGCCTTTCATGCCGTTAATAAAAAACATACTTTTTGATTTAACGAGGCCAAAATACTTAGTGTCCAACATAATTATACGAGACTATTAATTGCAGAAGTTGAAATTCAATTACATGAGAATTCTGTTAATGTTCGCCTGCCATATTTAATCTCAGACTCGTGGTCTTTTGCGCGCATGCGCGAAGACAAATAATCCCTATTTAAGTTCCATGCTCACCCCTATTCGGTAATTTTCATTCCTCTGATCACGACATATGGTCGAAAAGCATTGTCAGCTTCAGGAAGGAAAATCGTTTTGCAATTTTCTTCGTTAAATTAATTTTTTACTTAATTTTTAATTGCGTCAAATTGATTTTTAATTGTGTTTGTTTGATTTTTAATTATTGTTAATTATTTCTTACTGTAATGTAAGATTTTCGATTTTTTAATTATTTTCGTTTTAATCATAACTGTATAATTGTCTCAAAGAAATTTTGGTTGAAAATTCGAGCCAATGTGCATACAAAATTTCTAAAATTCTACTTGCTCTATTGGCAAAATAATCAATATCTTGGATACCAACTAGGGAAATACGTCTCTGTTTGTGCCAGAAATGGATAAAAGTTCACGCATGGAATCACAAGAGGTACTGGAACCATCCTGTTGTGTACCGACAGTAAAGGCTGCTGAAGGAGGTGTAATATTGTGAGGTATGTGCTCCTGGCATATATTTGGTCCTCTTCTCTTTGGTCTTCTGTTCCCACTTGAGAGCACATTGAATGCCAGGGCATTTATGAACATCGTTGTGGATCAGATACGCCGACAGTGTTGCATGTTTACCCTTATTGACAATAGTACTTTCAAGATGACAATGTTACCATCCACTGCGCTGAATGTGTGAAAGAATGATTTGAGGAACACGAAGAAGGCTTCAAGAATCTGCTCTGATCGGCCTAATTTCGGAACTCAGTCCCACTGAGAATTTGTGGGATAAACTGGAAAGACGTATTGGTCATCACAGTCCTCTATCCTTGCCATTTCAGGAAACGAGAACAGTTTTGTAACACGAATAGTGCAATATACCAAGTATATTTCACTATACGTAAACTGAATTCCAGTCTTCGAATACCAAATACGAAAAGAAATAACTTCCACATTTTCATTGTAAACATGGGTAAACTTAAATAGCAGTGACATTCCTAGTTAGGTGCACCATCTAATTATTGCGTATAAATTCAGCAAACCGACCGAAAAATACAAGCAATTACAGGTACAATATATACTGACGCCTCATAGCTTTAGTTGCTTTGGTGCTTAACACACACACACCTAACTAACCTAATTTGTGCTGATGTCACTGATGTTATTTTGCTTATATCGCTACATCATGCCAGGATTATTATTTTTACGTCATTTTATTTTTGTCCTAATCCTGGATGTTCAAATTTTCATACAGTGATATTCAATAGATTACTAATGGAAAAAACTATCATATCAGGGCCACTCAAGAACAACCTCATCTACCCATGTATATTAAGCTTGAAAATTGCATGTGTTTTCTGTTTTTATAAGTCTGGAAAAGAATTTTTAATACCTTTAAGAAATTTTTGTTATTTGCTGCTCTCCCATTGATCAACGACTACAGCAAAAGATCGACCTGATATAAATCATTTACCATAATTCCTCACAACGCATGAAGCAGAAAATGAAATTTCTTCCACCTGTCTAGACTACGTCTCTGTAAGATCTACTTTTGCAGTACACAGACTCCGAATTGATTCTTTTGGATAGATCTCGCCGATTGCCCAGACAAAATAATTTTGTGAACACAAGATGCCAAAAGGGGAACCGATCAAAGGAAAATTCCATTTAGCAAAACCAAAAAGATGAGTCCAGCTTAATATCTCACTGTCTGCAAATGCCGTCCATCTCAAAGTTCACCATCAAAGCTTCCCCTAAGTACAATAACCTGTATTCACACATAAAGTATGTAGTACACGTTAGTTTTTATAGGTATACCATCATTGTTGATGGGCTTGTTGTCTATCGCAGAAAAAGGTTTTGTTTTATTGTCATTCCACTTTCATAAGTTACGCGGACCACAGGTTGTGAAGAAACATTGCTGTAAGCGACATAGCACTGACATTTCAAAGAACTATAGTGACAAATTTGACAAAATATGAGGTGTGGTCATTTAATTGGTGGACTGGTGCAAGATTTTATGTTTACCGCGCGAAATTTCCATAACTGCCACTAGAGGCGCTCTTCTTGATCGCTGCTGAGTGCGCATGCCAGTACGTGTCGCGCTAGTGTTGCGTGAAGAGTTTTTTTTTTTTTTTTAGCCGCGTGTCACTGATGATCGTTTTGAAGCAAGCGTCATGCTGGACATACAGATTGAACAGCGATAAATGATACGTCGTTGTGTCAGACGGGGCTTAAATGCATCGGAAACAGTTAATGGGATAAATGAAGCGTATGGTGATGAGTGTCTTGGTAGGACAGTCATATTCCGGTGTGACCGAACTTTGCGGTGTGAAGTGGTTTCTCCATCAAGACAATGCCCTATACGGCTAATATTGTGCAGGCAGTGGTCATTGCCATAGATGCCGAGATTCTGCACATCCTCCTCATTCACTGGACTTAGCCTGTGATTTCTTACTGTTTCCACGTCTGAAGAAAGCTGTGAAAGGCAAGCGTTTCGGGTCCGACACAATGGGGATCCGGAAAAGTTGCCCCTCGCATTTCGCCCCCGGCAAATTTCGCCCCTGGCACATTTCGCTCCCCGCATTTCGTCTCCCACATTTCGCCCCCAGTAGATAATGAATAGGCTATAGAAATGTAAATAATACACCTAATTTTTTATTAATTCTAATTTATTTTGTTTTAATACAATGAATCAATCAAAGGTAATCAATCAATCAAAGGTAAAGGTAATCAATCATAGAAAAAATGCACATTATTATTGTTTAAAACTCGAAGTTGTATGCAATACCTCTAAGGTAATCAATCACATTACGATTTTGAAAATCTTAGACTATTCTTTTGATTCTAGCAGAAACTGCAGCATACTTCTTGTTCCATCAGAAAACCCCTCCTGGCTACGCGCCAATAACTGAAGATTGTTACTAGTGGAAAAAATAAGCATGCGACCCGGGAGCAGTTCGTCCTGAGAATCATACATTAAAAACTGTTTAATAGATTTGATAATTGAGAGCTATTAAGTGCTCGATAATTCCTATATTCTATTATATTATAAATCAACAGGGATTACCTTTATTTTAGATATAGGAAGCTTCTTTTCCAACTCTCCTAGTCCAACTCGCTAATAATTCTTGAGGATGGCGATATCAAATTTGCAAAACAGGTGGGACATCTTCCCCACTGTCAGAACCGTAGTGTTCAGACCGTGCGGTCTCAACAATGAGCGCTCAAGACTTCTGTCTTCAAACACCATACCTTTGGCAGCAAGGAAACCATTACGTTGATTGGCATAAAATTGGATATGGGGGGAGATTATTCTCTACATTCCTTAAGTCGGACTAGAACTTTTCGGGCGTCATGTTCACAGGAATAGAGCAACTTACAATTAATCATTGATATCGCCATCCTCAAGAATTATTAGCTAGTTGGACTAGGAGAGTTGGAAAAGAAGCTTCCTATATCTAAAATAAAGATAATCCCTGTTGATTTATAATATAATTAAAAACTGTTGTACATTGCCATCGATAATAATTTCTTGATAATTTTGTGGAATTACTAGGTCCTGGATATTGCTCGGTAAAGCAGGAGTACCATTGTTGCATCGAACATGACGAATGGTTCGTTTAAGTGAATCCTTTTTAGGAAGTAATGCCGTGACATTGGTATGAGCCTCTGCAATAACTGATGCAACAATTTTCTGTGGCCGTTCGTTCGTGGTTGTTGCATGTTGCCGTATTTGACCAATCAATTGCAATGCTTCCGACCTTGCAGCTTGAGCTGCATGGTTATGTTTAGTTACGACTTTCACAACTGGGCCTTCCAAACCCTCTGTCCAAACACGCCCTTTGCAGGTGTAACGTTTTTGAATTGAGCAAGAGTCCACTCTGCATCTTACTTCTCTGTGGAGGCGGCGAAAACAGCAAACGCGCGCTGTTGACTGCGCCACGAAATGTGAGAAGACCCAGATGCAGAAACTTTTATTGTTTGAATTTAGACAAATCCGAACAAGATTCACTTGTTACTGAAAAGACTCCTATAAGATTAGTCACTGTTCCCTCCCCCATGTCCGTCACTAACCACGTGACTATCGCCCTCGTGGTCGAGTATGTATTCTTTCCATTGTGAAAGGATTAACAGTTCCAGTTAAACCTTTCACAATGGAAAGAGAACCCTTAAGACATACAAAAGGGGAGAAATTAGTTTAAAAGCTACGTGACAATTTGTACACGAATGTCGTTTTGAAAATTTGTTCGGAAAAGTTAGTTATCGGAAGTTCAGTTCGAGTAATCGAGAGAGTTTAACATGGAATTTCCACTAAAGGGACTGGGACTTCAATAAAAATTCGAGTTATCGAGAGTTGACTGCACAGTATTTACATTTCTGTAGCCTACTCATTATCTACTGGGGGTAAAATGTGTCGGGGGCGAAATGTGAGGCGAAATGCGAGGAGAAATGCGGGGGGGCGAAATGCGGGGAGCCACTTTTTCGTTCAGCAAGCAGGAAAATCGACCACAGAACATACGCAATTTGCAAACGTATTATATGCTGTTCAATATGGCCCAAGCTGCTGATGCGCCTAAAACTATTAAACAATCACTCAATCCACCATTGTTTTTGTTGGGCAATGGAGGAATGTACAGAAGACTTTTATAGTGTGAAGGAGTTGATAAATCGTATTTGTCTCAATGAAACCATCTTATAACACGCAAGAGAATTTCTGTCGCTCTCCGGTTAGACACCAGGCTATCAACTAGACCTAAAGAAGATGTGCAATATATGTTTTCAATTTATTTAAGGCTAGTAAACAATATATTGATGCCATCTACCTTTTAATTTTTTGATTATCCGTGAAAAAATTTTGAAAGATTATCTAAACCAGAATAGCAAAATAGTTTTTAATATGGAAATTAACACACAAATTCACCTAAAATATTACACTGTATATATGTAGTCAAATATAGTTACAATGAACTTCTCGAATGTGCAAGAATCATTTCGTTGTACTGCAATGTTGTTTTAATAGCAGGGACAAGGAGGTGATTATACCTTTGTATAAGGCAATGGTCTGGCCACGCCTTGAGTACTGCGTATAGGTCTGGAGGCCTCATTTTAGGAAGGATGTAGAGTTGCTAGAACGAGTATAGAGAAGGGCAACAAGGTTGGTGAGAGGAACAAAGGGGTGCTCTTACCAAGCGAGGCTTAAATTCATTCTGCAAGTTGCAGCATCTGGAGACTAGGCACCTGCGAGGTGATCTGATTGAGGTGTACAAGGCCTTGAATGATTTGAGCAGGTTCAATGCTGATGGGATTCTTCCGCTTGCTCAGATTAAGAACCTGAGGGGGTATAGATTCGAATTGAGGACAGACAGTTGCAGAATAGATGTGCAGAAGTTTGTCTTTAGCCAGCTGGTAGTTGATTGCTGGAACAGACTTCCATCTGTTGCGGAAGTTGATAGCTTAAATAAATTTAAGGCTGAACTAGACAAACATTTGGAGTGACAGGATGGGTGAAATTGGAAGGTTTTTTTTTTGGCTCATGCTCTATAAGCTTGCTTTCTTGCATTATATGACTAAAGTAATGCTAATCAGTATCTCTTAAAATACATGATTATTTCAAAAGAATGATTATTTCTTCCCTTTCTCTCAATAAGCTCCGTTCCGACCCCCAGAAGTGTATGTGGGAAGGAGTGCTTGCTAAAAGTGATCCTGAAATATTGCGACTAATTCCTTCTTTAAACATATTCTAAATAGTTATGAAAAATACGTGTCATCTATCTGGAGCCCAGGGAATAAAAAGACCACCAAACCAAGAGGGAAATTATACCCGTTCATTTCAAACAAGATTCGTAATATGTTAAAGAAAAGGGACAACCTTGCAAGAATTGCTAGAACAACAGGAATCGAGGCAGATAAAAATAAATACACAACGTACAGAAACAACGTCACCGACTGCATTCGATCAGAGAAAAGAAAATACTATAGTTCCCAACTTACAGGTAACAAGCAAGAAAAAAATGGACAGTTTTGAACAAGCTTTTACCAGGAAGGAAACTGTAATCACAAAGCTACGTTGGCGATTTGGTTGAGAACGAGGTACTCATTCAGATGACCAGAAAGAGCTGCAGCCTTCTGTAGCCACTTTATCTCAAGTGTGAATAGCCTCTTTCAAGATGAACTTTAGTCCGGAGTCAGTGAAATGAGAGAATCTGCCAAGCTCTCAGTCAAAAACTCCTATTTTTTTCTCGCTCCTCTCTCGGATCGAGAGATTTTAGAAGCAGGACAGCAACTGAAAGGAAAGGGAACCCCTGATTTTGATGAAATATCTCCTTCTCTGCTGAAAAAGGTGCTCAGCTCAATTCTTATACCATTGAAGTATATATTCAACATCTCCTTTCAGTCTGGTAAATTCCCTTCTCAATTCATAAAAAGCAATAATCGTCCCTGTTCCAAAGGGAAACCGTTGCAACTCTAACAACAACTTTCGCCCAATAGCTTTCTTCTCAGTTTTTGCAAAATTATTCGAAAAAATTCTTCATAGCAGACTCATGGGTTTCCTTGAAATAAATCAGCTCATCCATCAACAACAGTATGCTTATTGTTCAAAAAGATCCACTGATCTGGCAATTGTTGACTTCTTCTCAAGGATCATTGATAGTCTTGAAAAGGGTTACTATGCAATCGCACTGTTCCTGGACTTATCTAAAGCTTTTTATTGCATAAATCATAAGATTCTACTCAACAATTTTGGCTTGAGAGGGAAAATTAACCTTCTCCTTGAAGACTACCTTACTGATCGGCCTTTTGTTGTAAGAACAAATCAATGATACTCGGACATTTGTTATTTCTCCCCTGGAGAAATAACAAATAACAAAAATAATGTGTTCTCCCTCCCTTTTTGCTGTTATCTCCCGCAAAGTGTAACATAAAATAGGAATAAATAAATTATTATTATTATTTGTATAAATCAAATTTTGTGTGCTATTTAAGGATAGATAAGTAGTAATTTCTGCTTTATTTTTCATAAATATTGACATTAAAATCAATAAATAAATGAAGAAACAGGATATAACGCGTATTTCGCTATTTACCAGCTAAATGATGTGATAACTGGAGAACAGCGGAAGAGTAGAAATTGTTGAAGCTAAACGTAAATAAGGCCCCCTCAGGGCAGATGGGCTCTACCCAATTATATTAAGAGAGGCAGAAAAGAGGTTAGCAAACCTTTAGTAATAATTATGAGAGTCATTGGATTCAGGGGAGGTTCCTGCTTACTGGAGATGTGCGAAGGTATTCACAGTTCGCAAAGGAGAATGAAAGGTTGAAATGAGTAATTACAGACCAGTCTGCTTGTCTTCTGTTCCACGAAAAATTATGAGGTTACTGGTTAAAGAAGTAATGCAGGATCATATAGATAGGAATGCAGTTATATTGCAATCACAGTATGGATTTGTTAAGAGAAGATATTGGATACTATGATGCAGTAACAAAGAAACTGCATGCAAAAAATTATTTTGCATCATATACGGTACTTAGATTGCCGAAAAGCTTTTGATACTGTTCCTCATGAAAGACTGCTGTAACAATTGGACTATTTCAGCAATGATCTTCTTTGACTAAGGTTATTAGTGGAGTCATCTAGGGTTCATTGCTGGGTCCATTGTTGTTTTCAATATTTATTAATGATATTAATGAAGGCATATCAGACTTAATGTTCAAGTTTGCAGATGTTACAAAAGGTGGCAAAGGTGTTTAAAGACAGTAATTAGGGAGCTACAACAAGATCTAAAAATTTAATTTAGATGGGCTGAGAAATGGTAATTGAAGTTTAACATTAACAAATTCCAGGTATTGCATATGGGTAGCAGTAATCAGAGAATAATATACCAACTGTGTGGTACAACAGAAAGAGACTTCCAGAACAGCTCATGTGGATTTGTGAGTGATATAGAGGAATTTTTTCCAGCAGGGATAAAGAAGTGATTGTCCCATTGTGTAAGGCAAAGGTTAGGCCACACCTTGAGGTCTGGAAGCTTCATTTTAGAAAGAATGCTGATTTATTGTAATGGGTGCAGAAAAGGGAAACGAGATTAGTGAGGGAACAAAAGGGAATTCTTACCAAGAAAGGTTTCAGTTCTGCAAATTTCAGCGTCTGGAGAGTAGACACCTACAAGGAATCTGATTGAGGTGTTTAATGCTTTGAATGAATTGAGTAAGCTCAGCTAATGGCATCTTCAGCTAAAGACAACACACATGAGGGTCATAAATGTAAATTGTCGGAACAAGCTAACATCTGATGTTGTGGAAGTAGGTAGTTTGAACAATATTAAAGAAGAAGTAGACAACATAGTATTTTTTTTTTTTTTTTTTTTTTTTTTTGGCTGAAGCTGCATGAGCTTGCTTTCTTGCATCATTTTACACTACTAATATTAATATAATAAAAATAAAAAAATACATTTCTTATATTTCTTATATTTTTTTAAATATAAGAAATATCTCATAATCATAAATATGGCAGAGCAGATACTTTATTGTTACTTTTCGGTTTATAATACAGCAGCTTACAAATATTCTGATGGAAGAAGGGTAAAATGTAGAGTTAGACTCGCTCAGACACCTAAACGTTTACTGGCTGCAATTTGGGCAAAATGTGGCCCTACTAGATATTGAAAAAAGTTGTCTAATTTTTTGGCTACTGAGTGTAGTTTTTCATACTGAAAGAATTTTCGACCTAATACTTTGAAACTCATTTAACAATATTACATCACGTATATATAACTTAATGATAGAGACATATTTTCTTTTTCTATAAATGCAAACAAAGGGTATTTAAATTAAGGAATAATAATTCTCAACCTCAATGGAGAATATTTATCTTTAGTCAAAGAGTAATCTGCTATTGGAAGAGCTTAACACCTAGTCTTGCATTCCTACATCAATATTATGAATTAAAAATACAGTAAATGCAGAGTTTAGCTTCGTATGAGAAAGGAATTTAAAAAACAGAGAAAAAAAAATAGACGAAAGATATGCTGATGGCGCCAGAAAGTCCCAGTTCATATTGGACACTCCCAAAACAAAACCAGCTGCCAAGTCTAGATGACTTTAATGTATGCTTACAGATCGAAGACAGCACGCGACTTGGAGGAAAACCATGTTTGCAGTTTTTACAGCTCTTGCCCCATCTAATATGACTGAGTATAGGATGAACTATTGATATTTAGTACCTGGAGAGACAGAAGAAAAAATTATATATTTATATATAGAAATAAATACTTCCAATATTTTTTTTTTCATTTATAGAGGTTTAATTCAAATTACCTAAATTGAAAACACCGAATGGATAAAACTTACCATTTGTAAAATTGTAAGGGATTCAGAAAGTAAGATAATGGTACACAGAGTAATAGAGAGGCAAATAGAGTGAAATAATATAGAAAAGAGACAGGTTATAGTAGGGTTTTAGGCGCATCAGCGACTAAGGCCATATTACACCGCATATATTATCTGTAAATTGCGTGTGTTCTGAAGTCGATTTTCTGTTTGCTGGATGAAAAACTCGAATTTCCATGAGAGAAAAAACCGTGCTACCTCGCCTGAAACCGGCTAACTCGGCCACATCGTGAAACCCACGAGGGCAAGGAAATAGAGAAAGAGGAAAAAAACTCCGAGATATATGCACATAGAGAGTAAAAGATAGAGTAAAAATTGACAAACCAGTACAAAAATATACAGGAACAAAGAATAGAAAAGTTCGGAGAACAAATATAAAAATGCATTAGAATTTTTCATCGATTTATAATTTCGCATTGTTTTTATTTTGCTTACCCTATCCAAAGTATCGATCTCTTCGAATTTTAACATTTATTTCATTAAAGATAATCGAAACAGCAAACTTGAAACCAATAATTCAAGAACAGATAGTTGAAATTTTCTAAGTGATGAAGAACAACGTTACACAGACTCCTTCTCTTATCCAGCATTCATCCTAAACTCGGAATCATCGTTACAGAACAGTTGTAGAAAATCGATCAAAAAGTGGTAGAAAGATTCGATCAAATACGATCTATTAACCGAACATTAAACTGAAGTTTTAAAAACTACAGTCATTGCAAATAAGGTTAACGTGGTCAAATATAAGATGATCCAAATTAAATTGAACCAAAAAATTGTTACTACTATTAGCTAATAATAGAACAGCTTAGGATAAAAAAACAAACAAACAAACAAAAAACTCTTATCACGCCATAGTCGAGTTACTTGATGGAAAGTTGTATTTTTTTCCATCAAAAAAATAGGCAAACCGCCCAGAGAATACATCACACGAAAATCAACCGACCAATGTGAATATCGATAAACACTTTGTCGAATAGAACTTCCATAACAACGCATTCAACGTTGCTTTCAAGTTGTTCAATGTTTGAAGAACTGAATACGGACACCTGCGATGTTGATACGAATATTTTGAGACAACGTCTACTAAAAATAATAGGTTCGTTTTTACAATCAGTCTTTATAAGCAGGATCAACACCATTTTTAACTATGATTGTTTGCTGGAAGGTAGATTTTATCATTTGCAAGTTTGACTTTTCCTCGCATCTTCTCCTATTTCACAGAATCACTGAACGCTTCTTTTATTAAAGATGTTACAGAAGTAAACTAAGAACAAAACTATACTGACAGCCTATAACCTGACGCATATAAATAAAATAAAATAATTTCAGTTAAAAAATTGGCGTGTCCTGTTCTAAATTCAAATTATTATTTTAGCGGTACTCAAGTTATTCGCGTATATCCTTATTTGTCTGTAGAGGTGCGTGTTCATGGGCATGTTGCACGGGCTGAAAAACACAAACTCCTTCGGCTTGAGATCGGTAACTACAGCCTCCATTGAAGAGAACTTCAGAAATTTCTCCGGTTGTAGATGAGAATCGAACCTAGACTCTTCCAAACGAGTGAGCAATTTATCTTGCCTCTACTAAAGTATAGTACCATAGCAGAGAAGCCCATTCATGAAACAACCGTTGGTCAATTGGATGAGCTTGAGTAATCTAAATATCTTGAGTAATCTACCATACGAAAGATCTCCATCAAACTCAACATAAGCGCCATCAATGTCCAAGCTATACTATAGGATCGATTCGCTTTTGGAAACCATATGCTAGTGCGTTACCACAAGGAGGGTGAATGTTTCCTGGATCAACCGACTGTAGGAAATGAAGCTCTGTTTTACCCCTACATTCGCATGAATCGATATTGAAACTATATAAATCCATACACCAAAAAAAAGATCCGTTCTATAATCAGAGCAGAGCAGTGATGTCTGCGTGGGTAGCACATTGGTTATAATTCATATAACAGCTAGGGTTCGAATCTAATACTAAGACTCCCAGGGTGTTTCATCTAGTGTCATGAGATTGATGTCTCAACAACACAGGCGCGTCTCCCAAATTTGAATTTTAAAAATCTGTTTCATGTGAGCTTTAAGAGGTGTACAGTGTCTGTCTGAATGAAAGAATAAGGTAATACAGTTTACACTGCTAATCTGATTCATTCAAAGTGCCATCTAGTCTTAAATAAACTATGGTCCCCTCCTACTACTTAGCTTTCGACTTCTAAGTAAATCAACGCCCTTCTCCAAGATTTATATCAATCCAATAATATCTATTGACGCCTTCTTAGGTCTAAAAATGGCAGCGGAATACGCCCAGTTCATTTCTATAAGCTTTTATTTTTATTTATTTGATACGTGTCATCTGGTCACGATATCAGATCATCAAAAATGTTGAACAAGCTCCCTAAATAGAAGATTTGAGTAGTGAAATGTCAGCAAACAAATACTTTGGAAAAGAAGTCGTATTAGAAGAGACATTTGGAACCTTCAACATGTTTGGAAGCCAGTCACGAAACATGGGGGTAACGCTAACTTCATTTATTCCCGCCTAGCCGCCACGTGACTGCTCTGGTATCTGGGATTTAAGATTTATGTTGCTCATGTACAGCAGGCATTGCAGAGGTGTGAGGAAACACTAACGACAACGTGAACAGAAAGCCAGAGTGACGTGTGCATGATATTTAAAGAAAAATGTCAAATGCTAAAAAAGAATAGGCGCTGCCATCTACAATTCTTGGTGGAAACAATGGAAAGAGGATAGTAAAAGGGAATTGGGAATGTGACATTAGAAAATCAATGATAATTTTTATTAATTAATAAACAACACACTTTTCCAACACAAGGATATCCATAAATACACTTGGTCACAGGAGACAAGACAAATTAGATCAGTTATAGATTACATTATTTCAAAACATTCAGGGACATATGTATTGAAAGATGTCAGAGTTTAAAGAGGAGTCGAATATGGATCTGACTATTTTCTTGTTAAAACAACACTGAGGTGGAACTGGATTAAGAAAATATGCGCGGACAACCAACAATGCAGGGATGGAGAAATGCTACAAGTGGATCAATTTAACTTTGAACTACTAACTTCACCCGGAGATTGGATGCTGCAATTAACATAGAGATAAACGGTAATACTGAAGAAATTTACGAATATTTAAAAAATATTGTCAAAAAATAGCTCATGAAATCCTAGGCAAAAAGAAGAGTCAAGGACCAAAAAAGAGCTGGATTACAGAGAAAGTAAGAGCTGCTGTAGAGGAAAAGAAACTTTCATATCAGAAATGGCTGGGTGATAGGAATTATGCATATAGGAACATTTATGTTGAAAATAGCCAATCGGTTGGTAGTAGAAGTGAAAAATGAAGAATGGGAAAGGATATGCGTAACTATTAATAGACTATTAGTAGCAAATTGGGCTTCAAGCAATCAGCGGAATCATGGAAGGTCCTTAAAGAATTGAGAAAACAGAATAAACACAATGCTGGGTTGCAATTAATACCTTTGAAAGACTGGACGGAGTACTACGAAGGACTTTTAAAAGAAGACCGGGAAGAGTTCAAGACGATGGAGGATTTTGGTGTAGAAGACCCGGGCTTAAAAGTTTCTGTTAGGGAAGTGGAACTCTTGCTAAAGGAAGGAAGGAATGGCAAATCACCTGGACCTGGAGGAGTTTATATGAAACTTCTGAAATACGGAGGAAGAGAAGTGGCTGTTCTGATACAAAAACTGTTAAATGGTATACTGTGAAGAGAAGAAATACCGAAAGAAATGACAACAGGATATATTACATAAATTTATAAGAAGAGCGATCGGAAAAGCTGTTCAAATTACAGAGGAATATGCGTCCTGAATCCGCTGTTAAAGAAGGAAAATGGACCAGGAACCATTTAGAAGCCCGAATCGAGGTGTTAGAATAACAAAGTGGTTTTTCAGCCGGGAGGTCATGTATAGATCATATCTCAACAGTACGACAGATCCTTGAAAAATGCCAATCGAAAGGAAAAGAAATCTTTATGATTTTCATTGATCTTGAAAAGGCATATGACAATGTTCCAAGAAAATTCTTATGGGAAGCACTGAAAGAGGCAATTATTGATGGACAACTGATTAACATTATTAAGACAATTTACAGGAATAACAGATGTAGAATTAAAGTGAGGTCAGCTTTGTCACCTGAATTCCACACTTCAAAATGTTTTACAAGGCTGTTGCATGTCACCAACCCTTTTCAAAATTTATATCGACATCTGCCTAAGATCCTGGCCAAAAAAAGGCAATAAAATGGGATTGCCGATTAATAAGAACACCTATATTCACAATTTACTTTTTGCTGAAGATAAGGTGGTGTAAGTATAAGACTTAGAAGATGCAGACTATGCATGTCGTCAATTGTTTGAGGAATATAAACAATGGGGTCTAAAAATCAATTTTAGCAAGACTGAAATGTTGTATTCAGGATCAGGACACGTTCTAAATATTGCAGGTTTTAAAATCAAACAAATCGATAAATTCAAATATTTTTGGATCGATCTTACAAAGCGATAGATCATCCCAAGCTGAGATCAATAAGAGAATTGCAGACGGCAGAAAGGCTATCGGCATGTTAAATTCTGTTCTATGGAGCAGAAATATCCTAAATAAAATAAATAAACTTATATTTCAAACGATTGTACAAAGTCTTCTATTGTATGGAGCGGAAACCTGGACGTTGAATAGGCGAGTGGAAAACAAATTGCTCTCCACAGAAATGGATTTTGGAGACGCACAGCAAGAACTTCTAGAAGAGACAGAAAACGGAATGAAGACATAGGAAGAAATTGGAAGCGAAAAAGAATATTATTGACATTATCAAAGAAAAGCGTTTAACATGGTATGGATATGTAAAACGGATGCAAGAAACCAGATATCCAAAGGTTATCCTGGAATGGATACCTCCTGGAAGAAGGAGAAGAGGAAGACCTAGGAGGACATTGATGGATGGAGTACGGGAGTGCATGACAGCCCGAGGCTTAACCGACCAAGATATCTTGAACCGCACTTTATGGCGGGAAAAAATTCCTACCAAAAAATAACTTGTAGGCTGAGGAAACCCATTGTAAATGGAAACACTCCTCTTGAAGAAGAAGAAGAACAAAAGTAATTCAATTAACCACGCAGTTACTCTTCCAATTTCGAAATGACTTCAGGCTCTAATAATCTGTCCAGGCAGTGTACTTTTCTCATAACAGCATCACTGGCGCTCAGATAAGAAAACTGATTGCAAAAACAAGCTATCCTCCAGTTCTAAACTGCATTGCCTAATACTCCGATAAATTCGGGATCGGTTCTGTCTTCTCTCCACTGAAACTCATTGGTTGTCATGACTACCTGATAGTTTTGGTATCACCAAGATGCCAGGAAAGATAATACAATTATGGCTTCCCTGGATGGCACAGTTCATTTCGCATTAAATATGTTACGTGTCTGAAATTTCTCGCACATAAAACAAGTCTCACTGCTCGATAGCGATAATGAAGTTGGATGAACTCCGAAGGAGAAACGGTAGAGTATTCTGATGATCCCCTCTGCAATCAAGGTAATTAAGTTAGAGTCACTAATTGTGGGAAATGTGGATAAAGTAATGAAATGATTTTAGTCCGACGTCCATCGACTACATTTATGGAAAACGGCTCTCAGGCACGATTAAAAGTTTTGCAATTTTTTTTCAATTTTTCTGTTTTTTTATTTTTGTAAACGAAATCAAAATAACTTTTCTCGGTAAAATAGTTTCGAGCGCACATTCTTAGTTCTATTTCAGCAATATCAAAATTGATAACACTTATCTTGGATAAGAAGCGAGATAAATAACTTATATTCTATCAGTATTTGTAACGATATAATACTTTTAATGTTAATGATTTGCCAAACATATACATTGGAATTCGCATGTAAAAGATTTTATTTATGTATATTGAGTAACCAGTTTATCGGAAGGCTTCCATCATCTATACTGCTCGACATAATTAACAGAACAAAATGCTTTTCATGGGAGTCCCGTTTTAGCCTACAAGCAGATTCTAAACATTTCATCTGGAGACAAAGAGGAATGCGGTACCAGCCCTCCAACATCAGAGAAAGAGACACTTACGGTGGAGATGGTGTTCTCGAGTAGGGCGGAATAATGATCAACGGCCACACCCCTCTTTCATGTATTTGAGAGGAGTACGATAACTGCGCAGAGGCACTGAGAACAGAACCTCGAACGCTATGTGCGACTTTGTAGGAATGCGGTTGACCTAGATTTTCTTTTCATGCATGACAACGCCACTGCACATAGAGGTCAAGTGGTGGAGGAATGTCTTGAAACTGAAGATATCCAACGATTGCCATGGCCAACACGATCACACATTTAAATCCAATCGAACACATGTGGGATGCCCATGGGCATCGCATTGCACGCCGACAGCCACTTCCTCGATCACTAGGTGAACTAAGGTCTGCGCTAGTGGAAGAATGGGATTTGTTGCCACAGAATATTATAGACACCATTATATCGAGCATGGTTCACCTCTATCAGTCCTGTTTAGCCGTTCAATGGGATCATAAGCAGTACTGATGTCATGTGACCATATTTTCAAGCATCTTGTATCGACTTCTGTAATGTGACCGTTTTGGTAATTCTTATACAACTCCCATAAATGCCCCTTATCCGAAGTTTCCTCTGTCTCCTCATTTCATTGTTACTTTAAGCTTGTGCTTAGGAGCGTATGTCCACCTTCGAGGACAGTATAGTGGTTATAATCACCGTCCTCCCCATGCCGATTAGAAAAGGCTTGGGTTGAAATCCCGATTTTATGAGCTTTTTATATTCCGTGACTGAGTTAACCGTTCTCATGGTCATCCCCCTGGAAACGTTTGTCTTTCATCCAGAAAAACAGACAAAATAACCAGAGAACGCACGCACTAAAGACATAAGACATCCCTGGATTTTTCCCAAAATCCAAGAATGTCTCAATACTTTTGGCAATGTAACATATAAGTATGGTTTTTATTAAACTTTCCTGAACAATAGATGATGCAATTATAAATTGATTCATTTACACAATAAAATACAAAGATCGCTGTAAATTTATGCCCACCATTTTTTTTTCCAAAGCTATATTTATCCTACAGAATTACTACTTACAAACAAACAGACAAACTAACCAGAGAACGCACGCACTAAAGACATAAGACATCCCTGGATTTTTCCCAAAATCCAAGAATGTCTCAATACTTTTGGCAATGTAACATATAAGTATGGTTTTTATTAAACTTTCCTGAACAATAGATGATGCAATTATAAATTGATTCATTTACACAATAAAATATAAAGATCGCTGTAAAGTTATGCCCACCATTTTTTTTTCCAAAGCTATATTTATCCTACATAATTACTACTTAGATATCACATAAGTACCTTCTTCATGGCTGTTATCATGCTGATGACGTCTTGCCACAGATAGGGTTTATTTAGCAGTCATCATGGCTCAGTAAAATTGCAGAATAGAAAGAGAGAAAAGAATAGAGTTTGCAAGAGTAGCAGTTTTTTTTTATCAGGCTCTAGCTTTGATAAAGGAAGATTATCTTCGTATTATTTGTATCGATTCTTTCCAATTTCTTTTGGCTTAAGGTAATCCTTCGAGGGATTTGGGCTGCGAGATAACAAAGCCGGTGCTCAAAGAGGCGCCATTAAATCACAAGTCAAATAGCTCTCTTTTACACAATGGATGGCAGCCTATTTCTAAAGTAGTACCAAGTGAGTGAGCATCCAACTTGTTATCGAAATAAATTTTGTGTTGACCATCTCCTTACGTTACGCAGTAACTGTCTCTTCCATTTCACGTTTTGAACTCTGTGAAAACCACCTCCCGTCTTTGAAGGTCAATCGAACGCAACTGCCTAGCGTAGTATTACTCGTATAACGCAGAAATCGATCAAGCACAAAAGTAATCGGTAAGTACCCAGTATCAAATCGATGCCTAGTTAGAGTGTCGATAATGCAAACGTCTCTTCGTCCACTAGGTGGTGCTGCGATGCACAGACAGTTGCCGATTCTTCTCTCTCTCCATTACCGAGCCATACCACTGGAATTAAGAAAGACGCCAAACAGCTTGTTGTCACTCTGCGTAGAAGAAAATGTATATTGTGAGATGTACAGTGGAATTGGAGGAGGCGCTTCTGCTGGGATTGATCATCCACCATCCGGGATTAAGTTGAGATGGCATTCACTAAAAATCTAATCGGATTCAGGAAAATTTATTACTCCATTCCTTTTAGAATGTTTCCAGAGACGGTGGAGGCTGCTCTTTGGTGACTTCGAAAATATAACACAAAACAAATTGCAGCAAATCTAGGACACCCTCGTTCTGATGGCTCGCGAACGTTTTCAGCCACGGATTATTTTTTTTTTATTCCTAACTTTCCCGGTGAACTCCCAAATTAAATAAAATATCATTTAATTTTATTGTGCTCATATCTGGGCTCATATCTACAAACCCACCTTCAAGATTTTTGCCTTGTTTGTACTTAGCCTGCTCAATATATAATCGCTTATATCTTGGCTTCCAGAAGAGTTAGAGAAAAAAGTAATAACAGCTTGGAATTAGTGTCATGGATGAGCTTGGATCTATATTTCTGTGTAATTTATTCGTGGGACATGTAATGAGCAAAAAAAAAACCGCCTTCTGACGAACCACTGTATGTCCGCGGATTAAAGTCTGCGTGACCACTGATCTAGAACATCATGTGCCAGAGTGGAACAGAGTTGAATAAAGTTCTCGATGGAAGTCTTCGGGATATGAAGTTCTGAAATCCGTTCGAAAGCTGTTGTTGGTTGGGTTTTAGCAGCATCGGCAACTAAGGACATGTTGCTCCGTATATATTGTCGGTAAATTGCTGGATGAAAACCCCGATTTTCATTTTACTGGATGAATAAACCATGCCACCCTCGCCTGAAATCGATTAACTCGGCCACGTTGTGAAAAAAATCCATAAAAATTCCTCCAGTCACTGACAGGATTCGAATTAAGGTCTTTTTTACCCGGTGTGGGGAGGTCGGCGATGCTACTAACTGTGATACCCACGTGGGTTCGAAGGCATGTGTGTGTGTGTGTAAAACATTGTCTTCTTTAAGGAAAAAGGTACATCAAGTCCGTCGAAAATATCAGCGTTGATGTAGAGATTGGCATTCTGATGAAGTAGCTTATTTTTACTCTCAATATACTTCACTCAAACAACAATATTACGTCAAGGCTATTGCCAAACGTAAGCGGGAAACATGGAAGGAGTTTGTTCACAGTGCAGGGATCTTATTTATAAGATGGCTAGTAATAAGATTCACTCTTTAGATGTATACGGGACTGTGAAAGAAGATTTTCTGGAGACCACTGATTGGATGAATACAGTTAATGTTATTCTTGACAGACTATTCCCAGTGGATGATATAATTACTGATTCTGTTGTACATTCAAATATTCGAGTTGCAAATTCGCTTTATACCACCAATATTCAGACAGAAGAATTTACCATTGATGAGTTAACCGCTGTTGCTAAAAAGATTAATATTAAGAAATGTCCAGGGATAGACCTGGTTGAAAATATATTTATTTTGCAATTTTTCAAATTGCGTCTACAAGTGCTGCTTTTGCGTTTTAATAAATGTTTCCAAGGTGGTCTCTTTATTGATATGTGAAAAATTGCACTTTTAAAAATGATTAAAAAACAAGATAAACCGGCATTAAATCCTAGATCTTATAGGCCTATTGCACTTTTGCCAAATCTTGGGAAGTTGCTAGAGCGTCTAATGACTGCGTGTTACTGATCTTCAGTCGAAAAATATGATGTCCTCTAATCAACATGGGTTCTGTGTAGAAAATTCCTGTGAAGATGAACTTTTTGAATTTGTTCGCAGCATTCAGAGTTCAACATCAAAGTACACATTAGCTACCTTTGTTGATTTCGAGGGCGCTTTTGACTGTCTATGGTGGCCAAGTGTTCTCGAACGGTTACGATCAGCTGAATGCTCTCAGCAACTATACCACCTGTTCACGAGCTATTTCAGTAATCGTCATATTTTAGTGAAGTCTATATTTCAGGAAGTGTCTAAAGAAGTTTCACGAGGGTGTCCTTAGGGGGGTCTATCTTGGGGCCTCTTATATGGAATACAATGTTACAGGATTGGATTTCCCGTTGTTTCAGCGGTACTAAAATTATCGCTTATTCTGACAATCTTACTATCTTAATTCATGGTTCATCTAGATCTGCTATTGAAAGCAATGCCAATGATGTTTTACAAAATTTATTTCAATGGACAGTGGATACTAAATTGACAATAAATTCGTCTAAGACTAAAATTACGATCTTTGGATCACATTTAAACACTCACCGACCTCCTTTAGTGAAGATTAATAATAACAGGATTCCACTTGTCTGTGATTACAATAGAATCAAAGCTTAATTTTGTCTCTTATTTAAATAATATAACAACAAAGATCAGAATATTCACTGGTGCTATTGTAAAAATTTCTCGTTCAGACTGGGGACTTTCTAGAAGTACCATGGGAATCTATTATAACGCCATATTCCTTCCTACGGCCACTTATGCTGTATAGTTTCACAGGTGTATGGTTTCACAGGGTTTGAACTGTTCAATTTCGCTTGAAGTTGGCTACTATACAACGTACAATGTTATTATGTATGTTAAGAGCCTGTCGTACTGTTTCAACTTCTGCACTACAGGTTTTTGCAGGTATATTGCCATTGGACCTTCATATAGCTTACAGAGGTCTTTGTTATAGGTTAAAAAACAAAATATCAACTGAATTTATGGGTTTGGTTCTGAATATTTATTCAGATGTTAAGCAAGAACGAAATCGTTCGTGAAATGAAATGATAAATCTATGGCAGACCAGCTGGGATATGTCATCTGTCGGATCTGTTACTAGGACTTTCTTCCCCGAGGTGACATTTTGTGTAAAGCAGAAACCTGTTTGGTTCTCTTTAGACTTATATACATCCTTCCTTTTAACGGGACATGGATCTCTTAACGAAAAACTATGTCGTTTTGGTCTTTCTAGGACGGAAGCTTGTCAATGTGGAGAAAATGAAAATTGGAGCCACATTTTATTTGATTGTCCGCTGTACAATGACTTTAGAGATGTTCTTCGTTCGTCAGTTTCTACGTTATCTCATGGGCATGAAGCTTTGCTGGTGGGACACAAGAATTCTTATGTTGCTCTTCAGCAGTTTGCGTCTGATGACTTCACAAGAAGAAGAAATACTTATACGGCTACGAATCATGCTACTCCTTTGGCTGGTGGAGCCAGGGAGCAGCATTCCTTAGCTGGAGGTTGTGCACATTGTGTATTAGGGGCCAGTAGATATCTTGGTACGTTAATGTTTTAACTTTGAACTTCAACTGGGCTGCATACATTTCGATTGACTTTTATCTGGCTTGTGATACAGAACATTGTACTTTACAAGCTCAGGTTAGGCTCAGGACAGGCTCAGAAGTACTTCCAAACAGATAAGATTGTTGGTCGCGTTTAGCAGGGGTTACAGCACAGAAAAATGGCTGAACTTATCAAGTCTTTAAGGAATGGGGATAAAAAAGGCAGGAAAGAATCTGCGGAAATATGAAATTGCGACCGCAAATGTAAGGTAGCTCGTCATGTGGAGTGGATTATTAATTGTAATCATCCCCAAACGATGCGTGAACATCACAAGGCATCAGTACAAATAATCTCAAATAATGCACTATGGGAGTAGGAAATCTTCACGCAAATCATCTCCGAAAAGTCTTGAATTACACTTTTCAGCACTGATGGAGGGGTTGCACATATGGAGGAAACCACAAGAGGCATCGGAACCATCCTGTTTTTGTATGGATTATGTTTTCGTGGTAAATCTTTTGCGTTCTCTATCCTCTGTAAAGCGCCTACTTGGCCAACCCAATCCTAACATTTGAGTCCCATTGCGCATATGTAGAATGGACTGGAAAAGCTGGTTCGTCAACATAATCAACTGCCCACGCCACTTCAGAAATTAGGACAATTTTGTTTACATAAATGATTCAATTTTTCTTGTGTATCACTTTTCAACACCTTGTTGACGGCGCCTTGGACTGCTGTGGTCAGGCAGTGTATGATTACAATACATATTACATTTTATCGCAGGATGTGTTAAAGGTGACAGCTTCCAAGCTGAAAGCACTGTGCTATTCTTTACAAGCGTAAAAACATCTTTCAAATGGTCTGCTGTGTAGAACAGGTCTTACGTAATCCATCAGATCTTGTTGGTATTAGAGCAGGAAAACTTTTCGCCTTGAAAATTCCCCACCCAGATGAAAAAGCGAGATATGAACAGTCAGTGAGGCGCCTTTTGCTAGAAGTCGTATCATTCCATTATATGTGATCTAAAATGATCCTAATTGCAAAAATAAACCTCATGCTCCTAAATCTGATTCAATCAGAGAAGAAGAAGAAGACGACAATTAATGAAAATGTGACTCAAAAGAGAGCAAAACATCAGAATTGTTCATGATGCAGAATTGACTAATATTACCCGTTCATTTTTCTGAAAATCAAGACAATGGCCGATACCTATTAGACATTCAATAACGGTGTCTAATTTTTTGGTCAGTAAGTGTACACCTATTATAATGATAACACTTACAAATGAAAACACTTAAAGTGTTTTGTTCTTCTTTGAAAGGCTCTTGTGGCAGGGTTTGTATCGATCTTGAAAGGTACAAGCGGTATATACTTTACAGATACTAAGCTGCTGTTACACCAAGTTCCAGCTGCCGAGTTTCTTCTTGATCAATGCTTCCAAAAGCTGAAATATTCTCAGAATAGATTACATAAAATTTCTTTGATGAAGAGTGCAGTTTAATTCTTTCTTCTGTTCTTACCTGCCTGATCTGATTTTTTTTCTTTGGCTATTAGTTGCTCGATGTGAAAGGCAGTTTTGTCCAGACTATAAGTAAAAAACTTTCTTACAATTCCAGTTGTATTTATTTTATTTTGTTGAAGGTGGTTAATCAAACGTAATGAGATAAACACCCAAGGAATGCAAAATTAATATCGACACAGGGCACCATTATTCGCAATTTAAGTAGTTACAGGAGCTGATTATTACATCCAACATTCATATCAGTGGAGAGGTAGTATTTAACGTTAACTAAGGTGGGAGGTTTCAAAACTACTACTGTTGCAACAGTGACAATTAGCACTGCTCTGCCATCTGGTTTTCGTTCATTCAACTAATATTTACGTAAATTATTTTATAATATTATATTTTTAATTTCTCTCAATGATATTAAACCTATTTTACTTCACTTCAGTACTTGTTCAGTACTAATTCATTAATTTTTCATTAAGGAATTCATTAATCAAAAACTAGTTCATTAATTTTGTGTTTATAATATCCTCCATTTATAATGTAGAATGTATTGCTTGTAATCATTCACTTCTTCCTCTGTTTTTTTTTTCTTTTGGAAGAATTTGCTGTTATTAACTGACCAGTATTCATTGTTGTTGTAGCCGGGTTTTAGGAACACAGGCGACTAAGGCTATATTGCTCCATGTATATTGCCTTTAAATTCCGTGTGTTCTGTGGTCGATTTTCTGTTTGCTGGACGAAAAACCTGGATTTCCGGGAGAAAACGCCATGCTATTGGAGAAAGTGGAGAAAATTTTAGAGAAAATGGTGTTTCTCCACTTTTCTCAGAACCTGTGCTCCTGAACTTCCTCCTGTTCTATGTCGCTTGTTTTCACTTTCTTATTCCAATGTGTTCTAACTTCTGTTTGGAAATTTGCTTATATCCCGCCAGTTCCTAAAAAGGGTGACAAATCCCTCCGATTCAATTATCGTCCCATTGCACTTACTTACTTCTACTCTTCCTAAAGTAATGGAGAAGTCAATTAACCGCCAACTGTAAAACTATCTAGGAACCTTCCATCTGATCAACCATCATCAGTATGAATTTCGTCAGTGTCGATCCACTAGTGATATTCTGGCTTACGTTATCCATCTGTGGATAGCGTAAAGTTTGGTGAAACTTTTGCTCACTGCGGGTGATAGTAGATGAGATGACTTTCTCTCTTCTAACTTCTCCACTAATTCTAGTGTTCTCCAAGTTCAGTTCTTTCTCCCACGCTTTTCTTCTTGTATATTAATGACCTTCTTCCATTGGCCAGAAATCCTATCCATAGTTTTGCCTATGATAGCACATTGCATTCCGCCTTTCGGTTTGTGAAACCTTGCTCTGCACATGCAGCTTCAACTTCTCGAATATCTGCTACCAATTCTTTAAATGCTTAAATCCAGATAATTCTTCAGTGGGGCAAAGATAATTTAGTTGATTTCAATCCTTCTAAAAATCAGTCCTGTATCTCTAAAATGTCTTATATCTCTAAAAGGATTCTTATGCGACTATGACAATCTGATTTATGGGCAAGATTATGTATCTCTACTGGCGATTCAGTGACTGTTCAATCCGATCTTTTAAATCTGTGACGTTGTTAACTTTGTTTGCATACACCTTGTCCTTTACGTATTCCCAATACAAAGAAATCCATAGGTGTGATATCCGGGGAACGAAAAAGCCATGAAATGGAACCATCTCGGCTGAACCATCAGTTAAAATATTTTTTATTGAGGAAATCGCGAGCATGCAAGCTGCATTGTGGTGGTGTCCCATCTTTCTGATAGAACACATGTGACTGCATATCATCCAGCTGAGGTTCAGCATACAACTCTAAGGTAATTTGAGGAGTTCAGTGTATTTTCGTAGAAGAAAAATGACCTAATCACCTGGCTGAATGATAGTGCGCACCAAACGTTTACTTTGGGACTATCAAGCTCGTGTCGTTCACGAACTGAGTGGAGATTTTCAGATCCCCATATGCGACAATTGTGTCTGTTAACTTTACCAGACATGTGGAATGTCGCTTTATTAGTGAAAATAACATTTTCCAGAATGTGCTCCTCATCGTCTATACGGATGAGAATGTGAACATCGAATTCCTCTCGCTGTTGTTTATCGTGAACATAATTTCCTGGATGATTAATTGCACTTTGTAAGCATAAAGTTTCAATCTCTTGTGAACCACCCTGTGCAATATTGCTCGAAGTATTTGCAGCTGCAGGCTTGCCTGGCGAAAAGATTTTGCAGGTCTTCGGCTAAACACTTCCTGAATTACCGAAAACTTTATCTTCAGATATACTAGATCCTATCTGCTCCTGTCCGGTGCAACACATTGCCGGTTTCCTGAAACTGTTTCAACCATTGCCTCATTGATTGTTCCAAAGGTGTATCTTTCTTAAATTCCTGTTGAAAACGTCTCTTTACAGTTACTAGGAATTTGATATCCCACAAGACGGACATTGTTTTCTCTTCCACTGTCACCATTTTAATTATGTAGTATCTCAATGCTTGCTGGGATCAAGGCTGCCAAAAGCATGAGAAAAAACACTTGTTGACTTAATTTGGTAATTTCAGCAAACCATTTTAAGATACTTATTACAATAAAAATTTAATCGTGCTTCATAATCTGGTTAATAATTTATAGCCACCCTATACTTGCACATACACTGTATTTGTATTTTATGTGAGTACATTTTTCTCTTCATTACTACTTACACCTGTCGTGCCAACGAACTTTATAACAGATTGACTTATTCTGTAGTCCCCCATGGGAAAATGTTAAGTCAGCGATTTGATCTGTTCGTATTTCAGTGCGCTTTATCTCTGAAAAAGACTAGTTTGCAATTTTTTCCAACGTTACCTCATACACAGTCAATTGTGCCGAAATTTAACTGAACTGAGATTTAAAGCAAATATATCTTTTAGTGCGTGTTCTGAATTATTTCCTCGGTCGGCTTTGAAAGTTCCCCTGAAAGATGTTAATCTAATTGATCAAAAAGAAAACATACACAGACAGCGAAAATGACGCAGATGTTCTTTAAAGATTTAATTTGATTTCTTCAGAAGTTTCTGACCATTTCAAACTTTTCTATTTCTATTATCGGAAATTCTAAGCAACTAATTGAAGTTTTAATTTAGAGTAACAGAAAGAGAGATAAAACATGATCATAATGACGAAAACTTCGATTATTGAATAATTCGGTTAAACATGTTATAGGATTCCAATAAAGATTCACCGCAGTAAACAGACGCTCGCAGAGAAATATGACATCTCTGTCGCCTTTTCCAGGACCAAGATATTTGCCTCCTGGTTTGGACCCACAACAAGCCCTGAATCCATAAAGAAAATGTTTCTTATAGAACACATTATTCCCGTTGAAGTAAAATAGCTTAAAACTAGGCAAACAGGCTACGCCTCATTTCTAGTAAGGTGTTCACCCTCTGCCTACGAAAAAGTTCTGTATCCTGACTTCTGACCCCGGACATACTTATCAGACCTTTCTCTGAAGAAAAAAGGCCATCCGCCAGCAATCCCTACTAACTCGTCTTCTACAATAGCAATCACCTATTCCAAAAAACTTCTATCCACGCCCCACATTCAGGGTCTTCTCACAAAATGTGCGCAGTATTGTCAACAAATTAGCCCCTCTGCAATCCCTCCACCTGCTCAATGAATATGATTTCATCTTTATCAAGGAAACTTGGCTTAACCATGAAAGACAACTTACACACATGGCCACTTCCCACCGATACGGAAATATTTGCAACGACAGAGACCAGAGATGTGGAGGCGGCGTCTCCATCATATACAAAGCCATCCACCACCTTGTGTGTGCAACTCAGTGACTCCTCTGCATTTGAAGCCATTTCTGAAATTTTTAAACTCCAAGAAGTGAGGATTCAGGTTGTTTCTGTATATTTACCTCCTGACCATCATCCCGACACAAGAGATGAGCTAACTACCTGGATTATAACCCACCTCAAGCCTCACACGTTCGCCTTTGTTTTAGAAGATTTCAACATGCCCTCCCCAAGACATGAAGCTGCTATGAAGGACGTCGTACGCTCCTTCTCATCTCTTGGCCTTAATTTCCTGGATTCCACATAATGAAGATCTGTCAATACTAGATCCCCAAAATCATGGGACAAAGGAATCAGTGATGAATATAGCGATAACGGACCATCCAATTCAAAATATTTGGACTAGAAATCAGAAAATTATACTAAACCGCATTTAATTAAGCAAGAATAGTTGAATGGCTTGTTCGTGATTTAAACTTATCTAAATAACAAGCATAACTCCTTAGTTCTAGGTTACAACAGTGGACATTACTTAAAGCACGAATTAATTCCCTCGTGGGTAGCGTAGTTGGTATAATCACCGACCTCGCCACACCGGATGGAGAAGATCTGTGTTCGAATCCCGTCAATAAATCGAGGAATTTTTATGGGCATTTTTCACAATGCAGCTGAGTTAGTTTGTCTCAGGCAGGATAGTTTGGGTTTTGATTCTGGAAACTCGGGTTTTTCGCTCAGCAAACAGTAAACCAACCACAGAACACAAGCAATTTACAAACATATCATATATGGAGAAACATGGCCAAGTTGCCGACGCGCCTAAAATTTTACAACAAGCAACCAGGAATTAAAATTACGGTATATCGAAAACGACACAAAGATTTTTTTTCAAAATATTTCGTTATGGAAGACGAACAGTATGTGTTGGTGTAAAGATATTAGTCATCTTCTGAACAAACTGGTCCTCAGAATTGTTTAAAAGAAGTTTTGGGGCAGAATGGAAAATGCATTCCCATCAGTTCCTCTGCGTCATGATGTTAGCCTGAAAGAAACTATGAAAGTATGTCCAAAATCCTGAGCGCAATAACGTACCATGACATTGCTTGGAATGTCTGTGGTGATCTTAAGCTAAATAGATTATTCATTTGTCTACTGTGAGGTTTTACAAAATACTGTTGTTTTGTATGTTAGCGTCACTGACGTCTCCAACAGAATATTGTGCAGGATTGTGAAAAGAGGGAAGAATTTTTTTAACAGGTATAAGTAATATAAGATAAACTTCACTGGATGAACCAAAAATGGTTCTTCTTCCACGTAAAGGTTGGATTAATAAAGAATTTTGTTAAGGCTTTGAATAAAGGAGGAAGTGTTAAATTGGAAAATAGTTTCCAATTTAACAGATCCAAAACTGAAAAAAGGAATTTTTCTTGAGCCTCAAATAAAGACTCTTGAGGAAAAGCTATAAGATACTGAACTAACATCTTGGCGATCGTTTAAAACAGTTGTGCATGATTCCTTGGAAGAATGAAAGAAGATAATTATGAATCTCTGGTGTCAACTTTACTGCAATGTTATAAAGATATGGGGTGGAAATAGGCGTAAGCCTGGGTGTCACTGATGACAAGATTATATAAAGATATGGTCCGCTAAATATCTTTTAAAATTCATTTTATTCGTTCCTATCCTATCTCAGTTTTTCCCCCCTCAAAATTGGATATTTAAGTGATGAGCAGTGGAAAGACTTTCATGAGGACATATCTACGATAGAAAAGTGGTACCAAAGTTGCTAGAATACTGTCATAATGGGAGATTACTGTTGGTGTCTTAAAATGGAAAGCAAATGGGCTTCAATAAAAACTCTCTGAGTGGTAAACATTTCTAAGGAATTAGAATGTATGTAGTAATTATGTTTAATTAGAGTATTTTAAATGAATAAGACTCATTTTTAAGATAGCATATGTATTATTTTATGATATTTGTAATTAGTCATTCACGAACTTTTTAAACTTTCAGTACATCTTTCAATGGAGACGTAATAGAGACCATAATTTTGATATTTTTATAATCAGCAGAACAATTTCCTTTAGAAACTGCAACTTTCGCTCGGTTGATGCAAAAAAAAAAAAATTTTGTTGTTGCTGCTGCTAGCCAGTGTTTTCAACGCAAAGTCCTTTAATAAAACTTGGTTAGGCTTTAAATATGGTCAAAAAGGTGGCAGCTAGGTGGTTTTAATGCATCAAAATGCAAGGTCTTACACTTAGAGAACAGAAACTGCAAAATAACTTATTCACCTGATGGGTTTGGATAAATAATATTAGAAGAAGGGATTTGAAGGAAAGGGATTTGAAAGTTACAATACAGATGGAAATCAAATTCTCCGAGCAGTGTAAACAGGTGACAGGGAGGGCCCATTGGGTCCTATCCTATTTGAATGTAAAGATAGTGATCATAATCCACTATTTAAGGCAAATGTAAGACCACACTTGGAATAATGGGTCTAAGTATTGAGACCGCACCTACAAAAAAAAAAAAAACACTCAGCTTCTTGAAAAAATCCAATGATGGGCATCCTACTTGGTAATATGTGCAAAAGGGCATCCGTATGAGGAAAGGCTTCGCTTATGTGGGCTGCAGATTTCGGCAACCAGCCATCTTGAAAGGTTGAAGGCGAAATGTTCACGTTTTATAAAAGATTCCTGAACTAGAGGCTATAAATTCAAATTATGGGGGGAAGAGTTTTAGACTGGACTGGAGGAAGTTTTCTTTTAACCAGAGATTTGTTAATTACTGTAATAAATTACCTTCTTGTATAGTTGAGATCCACATCTTGTGCAGTATATATGTCCTCCTCGTACTATATTGCTTAATGTCAATACTCTCCCTCACCTGTGTGTGCTTGTGTATGTGGATGGGTGAGTGTGCGTGTGCGCGCGCTGTCTTACTGTTACCTTCGTACAGTTTGGAACACTGCCTTGTGTTATTTGGTGCAATAGTTCGAAGTGCATCTGTACTCTTGATTTTCTCAGGGACAATGAAGAACATGTTCATTTATATTCGTTAAGTATGTCGAAGTTCACTGTATCACACAAACTTGTGTTTTAATACTACTAAGTTATGCTTGCTAGGATCTCTCTCTCTCTCTCTCTCTCTCTCTCTCTCTCTCTCTCTCTCTCTCTCTCTCTCTGAGTTTATCTGGAGAATAAACGTGTCATCAATTTCCATTATATGAAACAGAGGCAAACCTCATGACACATTCATCACAATGTAGATCAGTAGTATTCACAATGAGGTACCACTTGTTTCATAGTTTCGCTTTCTACCTCCAGATATAATGGTGTCCATCTGTCATGCAAGCAATATTTAGAAATATTTCTCAAAGAAGAGACCTCACTATCCACTTGTAAAGAACTCTAAATTGTGATTTTTTTTTTTTTTTTTTTTTTTTGCTATTCCTAATATGCGTCACATTTCGGGAATAGAAAAGACTTGTGAATAGTTTTTCGATTCATTTGCAACCAAACTCTCAAACTCTTCCTGTGAGCTTGAGAAATGGAGGGACAAGCCGTTTTTTTCTCCTTCATGTGATTACACGAGATATCTTTGGTTCTTGCCACTTAAGTCTACACCCATTTGTTCCTTTGGGAGAAGTTAAGGTTCGTTACCATTAAGATCTATTATTCTGTCTCTTTCGACAGTCAGTTATTGACCCAAGGAGACCGACAATTATATAGATTATCACTTTTATCCCTGTAACCACCAACAGAATCGTTAATGGCGGTGAACCGCTTTCAGCTCCAATTACAATTATTAGACTGGTGATATATTTTTGAAATTTTAACTTTTGTTTCTTCTTTACTGTCGCAGATAGAGGCAGACTATGGCCAGATGTCAGAGAAAGCACATCTGTAGCTGAGTGGTCACCTGCGAGGGTACGATAAACGCCGGTACAAAATTCGCAAACACGTGTTTGTTGACAGCAATTCGAGCCGTGTGACGACTAAATACGGCGGTGTTCTTATATCCGTTCTATGTTGTGAACTTCTCCGACCCTATTTGGCCTTCTCGTTGTATAAACAGATATTTATTTTATTTTTTAAATACAATATTGCCAAAAGCAATAAAATATCTCGTGACTTTAAATACATAGTGCTGCCATCTGTTGTACTCTGATACAATTACCCATATTCATTCTCTTCTAACTGTATTATTTCAAAAAATGTAGTTGGAATGAAAAATAAGACGAATTTAAAACGAAAAAACCTCGTTTCTGCGGTTAATCGAATGTTTATAACTGACCTGGATGCAGAAGTGCCAAATATCCTTGTGTGTGTGAATCGAGAGCCAGTTGCTAAAAATAGTTGTGTAGAAGGTTAACTTTGAACCTTCTGGCATTGGTGAAGGTCATAAGCTACTATGAAAGCTAATCGATCATTTGTAATTTTTTAACTTCAACAGCTGTGTTCAGTAATCTACTACTAGATTTTTTTTTTTTACATTTTCTTATAATAAAATTTCGGTACAGATGACACAAGTGTTGTAGGATATAAGATAAGATAGAATGTCAGCAGTTTTTTTGTTTTTTTTTATCACGTCCTACACGTGTCGGTATCAATACAGTGCGCAGGGCTCTGCATGATATGGGTGATCGCGGTCGTACAGCTATCCATAAGCCACTAATCATCCTAACTAATGGCAGACGCTGTCTATCATTAATCAGAGTGACCACAGCGAGCAGTCAGAGATAAAAGGGACTGATCAGATGCAACAAACACTCGACAATTCATATGATGGAAGTTTGCTTAGAGGGTTTCGTAGAAGCAACTTTCTTGAGTGTCACTGAACTTTTCCATCGAATTTGTCCAATGATGAGTAATGTAAACCAATATAGATTCCTTCAGTGGATCGACACTGAAGAAATCTATATTGACGATCATCGATCTGTTGGAAGGTTTTGAATGAGTGTAAGACTTAGCGGTTGGTGGATTTCTAGCACTTTTTCTACCCCTAGCATTTTTGAAGTTATGGGCATGCATGTAAACTTTTCACTGATTGTTCACTCAGTGACTGAGTTAGTCGGTCTCAAGCGAAGATAGCAAGGTTTTTCCCCCAGAAACTGGGTTTTTTTCGTCCAGCAAAACAGGAAAATCGACCAGAGAACACATGCAATTTACAGTCATAATACATATATGGGTATATGTAAGAGACTGTTGTTAATTGTTGTTTGGTTTTTAGGAGCATTAGCAACTAAGGCCATATTGCTCCGGGGATATGCGGTGGTCATTCCCTGACCTTTCAGCATCAACCATATTTGGTGGTCACAGGCTCGAACCCCGGTCTAATCAAGAAGCGTGTGCTATGCACTACTAGTCCTGCCCACCTGGCTACGGAGGCGCCCCAGGTGAAGACATCACTGCTGCGATTTCCCTGATTGAAATGGCACTCCAGCTCCTCCCGGGTGGGCAGCAACTGATAGGTATGGACTCAAACTGTCGCTCGCCACACGGGCACAAAAAAATATATATATTAGGGTCTCCCGTTACATCTACCCGTATTTTTATTTTGTCTGTAAATTGCGTGTGTTCTATGGTCGATTTGCCTGTTGGACGAAAAAAAGCTCAGTTTCTGGGGAAAAACCTTGCTATCTACGCCTGAGACCGACTAACTCAGCCACGGAGTGAAAAAAGCCCATTAAAGTTCCTCGCATCATCGACGGGATTTGAACCCGGGCCTTTTCCACCCGGTGTGGGGAGGACGGTGACGATACCACTGTGCTACCCACACAGACTGCCACTCTGGCACAGTCAGGCGACAGATAGGAATGCTCTACAAAATGGCTCAAGACTTGAGGACCCTCACATCAGGCTTGCAAATCTTAAACCGCCCAGGACATCTACCCACCTACAGCGGCCCACTCTGGGAGAGCGAAATTGATATCACAATGATATCACAATTGATATCACGCTTGACTTAGCCAACAAACTTTCCCGCTAGAGGGTCCTGGAATCCTGGACCACTTTGGACCACAGAGCAATAACATTCTCCTTTGTTCGCTCTGTGGAACGCGCCGCAGCGGAACATTGTTGGTTATAACACCAAAAAAGCGGACTGGCAACGCTTCCATATGGAACTGTTCAGAAGGCTACCGGATGATGTTCCTCTACCGGCTTCACTCTCGCCGGATCACTGTGTACGCATTATTACTGCGATCATCAAAAGCGCCTGCGATCAATCTATTCCGCGTAGGAGGCCATACCGCTATGCTGCCCCCGGTGGAATACAGATCTTCGGGACTTAAGAAGAGGGTACAACAAGCCAGGAAAACTTACCAATGTGCTCATGCCTGTCTTCCCCCGCCTGAAGTTGAAGCTGTCCGGGAGGCAAATCGTGGAATTAGAAACATGTACACCAAGGAAATTCGTAAGTGTAAGAAGGAGTCATAGCACACCCTGGTCTCTACTACTGGCAATGAAGACCCATGGGGCATCGTCACCAATAGGCTGCTTAGAGGTGAGGCTCTTAGTACAATTCTCAAACCGAATGGCTCTTCAACCTTTACCTGGTCTGATTCAATAAACAATATCCTTGATTCCTACTGAAGTTTTAGCGATGTCACTGGAGCAACAGCAAATCATCGACCGACAGTAATTAAGCTTATCAGCCAGAGGCTACGGAATCGCCTTTCATCATGGTAAAGATGAATATGGCTCTGGCTGAAATGAAAGATGGCAAAACGCCAGGTGCTGATTTACTCGAAGTCGACGTAGTCAAGAAATTGGCAGAAGGCTATCCCACCATACTCTTGGGCCTCCTTAACAGGTGCCTTGCTGAAGGAACTTTCCCTATCCTCTAGAAGACTGCTACTCTCAAGCTGATCCTGAAAAATCCAAATAAACCATCCCAACTGCCTGCCTCCTACCGACAAATTGCTCTGCTCTCCGTTTTAGCCAAGCTTCTAGAACGACTTCTGCTGTATCACCTCTCCACCTACTATACCGATCAGCAACTCACTTCACCATGTTAGTTTGGATTCAGGACAGGCTCCAGCACCGAAGATGCTATACACAATTTAATTACCCAGACTACACAGACAACCTCAAAATATACTCTAGCCATCATGGTGGACTTTGCTGGTGCCTTCGATCGACTGTGCTGGCCCAGTGTCCTTCGGAGGCTTCGGTAGGCATACACGTCGAAGAACCTATACAGTAGTCTAAAATCCTATCTCAGTAATAGAAAATTACAAGTTTCAAACAAATACCAGACCCTCTCCAGATGTGTTCACCAGGGTTGCCCTCAGGACTCTGCCCTTGGACCATTCCTCTGGTCCATTGTTCTGGACGAGTTCCTGGACCTGGGTGGAGCCAGACCCTTGGCCTTCGCTTATGACCTTGTCCTGGTGGTTCAAGCCAACACAAGAGTGGCACTTGAAGCAAAAGTCAATACAGCTCTGGAAAAGTTCCAAAACTGGGCAGCACTCCACACCTTTCAATTTCTGGTGAGAAAGCTACAAATACGCAGGCTTTCAACAATTGAGTTAAATAAATCTCCATTCGTCTCTACACAGAAGTCAAATACCTGGGAATTTACATCGACGCCGGCTTTACCTTCCACTCTCGTCTGAAGTACAGTACTTGTCCAGGAAAATCCAAAAGTATGCCGCCATGATAAGAAGAGTCAGCAGAACGGACTGGGGTTAGCAGCATAAAGCTTTGTCTCTCATCTATAAAGCGGTGTTTTGCCCACTTGTTTGTTATGGAGCTTCAATTTGGTGTACAAAGGCCACCCTGGAAAAGAACAAGCGTAAACTTATTCAATACAGAGATTCATGCTGTTGTCTATCTGCAGGGCATGCTGCACTGTCAGCACCCCTGCCCTACAGGTTATCACTGGATGTTTGCCGCTCTATCTTGAGGTGATTAAAAGAGGCCTTTACCATCGATTAAAGAAGGGAATTCCGACGCAGTTGTTAAATCTTCAATTGGAGCTTACCAATGACCTGAAACAAGAAAGAAAACGTATTTTCAAACACCATCAAGAACTTTGGCAGCATTCATGGGAAGCCACGCCAAAACGAGAAATTACCAGCCAGAAGATTCCTCCCATCCATTGACATGACTTTCCAAAAACCCCCTCCCTGGTTTTCGCCTGGTCTGCAAGTTACATTCCTGATCACAGGACATGGAACCTTTCAGCGGAAATTGACAGCAATGGAAATTGAAAGAAATCCGTTCTGCCACTGTAGCGAAGAGGAGTCATGGGGGCACTTCGTGAATAAGTGCCCTGCTTTAATGATTGTGGGCTCAACTTTTTTTACTGAAATCCAGGGAAACCCTCGCAACCAGGAAACATACCTGCTTCAGGATGAAACGACGTACAAAGCCCTAACAAGATACGCGCAAGCTGTTTTTACCATCAGACGGGCAAAGCTTGCTGAACTTAGAGCTGCTCAGAACAACGACCCTCAAGTGCAAACAGAAACTGGGGTCGGATAGCATTTTCTCAACTGATAAAAGATTAAGACAAAAGAGTGTACTAAAGATTAAGATACTATGCTGACATCATCATGGTTGGCACTCCTTGGAGTGCCGACTCCCAGAGAGTGCTTGGCCTTTGGCACTCACACAGGGGCGCCTGTCCCTGTGACTTTTGATCCCTCTCCCTAACTCCTATTTTACCTTACTCGGGTGGACTGCCTTCTCGATCTATGCACCTTAGCTTTTCCCCCACATTCGGACCTCCCTTCCTCTTGTTGATCAGGTCTTCCCATTTTTTTTTAACTTGGTCTTCGTCCAGGAAGCTCAGGCAACCTTAACGGAGATGAGCCAGAGCATAATGGGCGGCCTGGCTACCTCCTAGCGATGTGTGCTGGCAACGTCGGGTCCCACCAGGGGACCTGCGGACAAATGCCAGAACACACAACAGAACCTAATGCAATATGTCATATACAACATACAACACTTTTCTGGCATTTACAGTAGTACTGTATTCCTTCACAGGTACATATGGGCAGATGTGGGAAACCACAGGTGGCGCCTGACCCTAATACTATGCACACTATGATTCACTGATTGCAATAAAGATATTATATACTTCTCTATTACTTTTGGAAAGAGTAAATGTAAGTGCTACGGAACGAGAGAGAGATTTGTCCCCCTTTTTAGGAGCTTGCTGGATACAAGCAAATTTCCATGCAGAAGGAAAAATACCAGTGAAACAGGAGGGTGTAAATAGGTGGCACAAAACAGATATAAGCACAGGAGCACGTGGAAAAATATTATCCGGACCAGGAGCTTTCTTGACATCAAAATTATTCACAGTTCTTCTGATATCCTTCTTTCGGAAGATCACGAAGGCATTGAGTAGTGTGTCTAGAGTGGTTTATCTAGAATCTAGATAGATCATCGATTCAAAAATTAGAAGAAAAGTAAATGTTAACAAGTCAATTGTAGCTGAGGATACAATAGGACTCTTTTAACAGAATTAAAAATGCATCTGGACAAAAGCAGCAGTCAGCAACTTTAGCCAGAGACCAAAAGACTCAACTACAACTTGGACAGGAAAGAATTCTGCTGTTAGCCTGTTCAAAACTGAGTTTTAATTGATTATCAACTGTTTTGCTGCTGTTGTGACTTGGAGATTTGGATATAAGCCAGTGTCGAAATGTTACATTCTTATCCTTAAACTGCTTAACGCGTTTAATCATAAACCAAAGTTAAGGTGAATGGCAAGATATGTGATTGGAATGCAAAGTAAAGGATTTCATCCCTACAAGAAGAATTTAACTAGACGATCTCAGAAAACATTACAGAATTCAGCATGTAAATACACATCAGCATCATTTATACCTGCATACAACTGCATTGTCTTCTACGATATTCAAATAACCAACATGTTGCATAACCATGCAACATGTTGGTTATTAACCATTAAGTGTCCAAATATTTTTGGTAACCAGTTATCTGATAGAATTGACCAAATAGGCCATTCATCAAAGAATATATGCAAATTATTTGTTAAGAGCAGCACACAAATAACACTAACAGATTATTTTCTGATGTACGAGTTATGGAAATTATAAGAACACAATATTTTCCTGCACGCATTTTCCAACAGAAAACCCCATGGCCTTATATCTACAACGTCTTTTCCAAGATAACGCTTTAAACAATACCCCAGGTATTAAAAAAAACATGAGAATTTTTTTCCAACAGCACATTAAAACAACTTTTCTTACTCCAAAAGAATTCCCCATGCTGGCGTTGCCATAGTGATATTTATTTCAAGACCGATTCATCATCTGAGCCCATCTAGTTCTTGGCATTTGAACACGTGGCAGCCCTCTTACACCTGTTCGCTGGTTAAGACCCTCATCATTTACTCACGCAAGATACAAAACTTAATATGTACTATACTTGTATATGAACATGACGGGGTATCATACAGAAAACTTGCTTCGCAAACATTTATTGTTAGTTCTTTGGTGTGTGGAGAGCACCATCATTTCAGTTGTTTGCATTCATCTGCGTCATATAACGCATCCATTTATATATTATTTTATTACACACTACCTTCCAGTTTCTGCCCAAAATAAACTTATGAAACATCCTGGAAAAATTTATCAGAAAGGTAACGATAGAAAAATGTAATTTACCTTTATTCTGTAGCTAATATTTGAAAAATGATGAAGCTTACCGACTGTTAGGATGGAGCTCCTTTGAAGTAGTCTTCATACATTGATTCCAAGATTTCTGCAATTTCTAGGAGCATTTCTGATAGGCTCCTTTTGGAATTGCTAAAAGTTCCTTATCCCGTTCTGATATCTAATATCCTGTCTGCAAATATGAAGCCTTTCAAAGCTTGGGAACCACGGTTTGCTAAATCCTGTGAGTATGGCGAATGGAGGACTACAGTTATGGAGTGTTTTGCAAGAAATTCTTGAATGGAAAGGGTACAGCATGCAGGGGCGTTGTCGTGATATAAATGCTAATTTCCTGAAGCCCGCATTCCGGTATTTTCTCAAACAGCATTGCGCAATCGCCGCAGATTTATTTTGTGGTGTTCCTGGTTGAGCGCTTCACACTGCGAGTTAAAATCATAATGAACAATGTCCTGTGAGTCAAAAAATACAAAAAATACAATAAGCATGACCATCACAATTGACAGAGATTGCCTTGCTTTTTTACCCTTAGAGAAGACGATCTTCCATTGAGAGGATCGCGCCTTTGTTTCTGCATCATAGCAGAAAACCCATAGTTCGTCACCAGATGCAGGAAAATTGTCAGCAGTAGCTGCACGTTGACGAAGATCCTGACATGAAAAAACTCGCTGCTGCTCTCTGTGGTTATCACTGAGGATGCAAAGCACAGAATTTATTGAAACGTGTGGCATTTGCATATCTTGCGTTAAAATTGATTGATACGCCTCATAATAAATACATATTTCACGGGCAACTTTGTGGATAGTTAAAAGTCGATCACTCCTGATAAGATCACGAACAGGAGCGACTCAATCATTCTTATTTTAATTTTGAAGGATCATAGTGAGGATCATCTTCGATGTTCAAGTGGCCTTTCTAAACTTTTCGAAAAGTTTTCGAACGACACAGCAACTTCTCCGAAAGCTGTTTTTAACATTTCGTGGGTTTCTATTGAACTTTTCCTTAATTTGTAAGAAGTTTGATGCAAATTCGTTGCTCAGTAAAATCACTCATTTTAAACTACGACGAAACACACAAAACATCTTCTATTCAATGCGCTCTAATTCAGATCGACTGCAGATAAACGAGTGATTGGTGCATTACTATGGCTAGTTAGTAACCTTGCTGGGTTCCTGAACTTTCTGATCGCTCCTCATATGTAATCTAATATTTATTTCTAATAGTTATTTCTTTCAAGAGATATTCTTCTGATGTTCATTGGAGATTCGTCATCTCTCATAAGGATTCATGATTCGCTGTTAGCATTTTATGATGCATCTTTTATCGAAATTAAATCTCCAACTGTACTTTGTCCCTGTTGGTCTAACCACTAAAATCGAAGCAATTTAATAACCTCAAAGAAACATGGTTTTCCTTTATCTACAAAGATAGTGCGCTTGTGTGTAAACTAGGAGGGCTGTTCAAGAGACACAATACCAACGAAATTGGAGACGCTTGAAGAGAGGGACAGCGTACATTCAGTTTACAGACACCACATACTGACCTATCTAGCTTTAGTTACTACTACCCCAGGTTTAATCTCTTATTACTGATCTTTGATTAATATTGATTCCGAATGCTTAAAGAGGAATAATGATGTCTATCTCTCTATTAGAAAAAGCCCTATAAATCATAGACAGTACGCCAATGTACACTCCCGCCTAAATGTTTGGAATCACATTTCATTTTTTTTGACCAAAACTGCTAATTTGTTTAATGTATCCAGAGCAACTGTATCGAAAATGATGTCCACATTCACCAAGTATGGAAAAACAAAATCTGAAAGGAAGAACTATCAATTATGGCAGAAAATCGAAGCAGACTGAAAGAGACCGCTAAACACTGTAGCCCGAACGCATAAAACTACTGACTCAAAGATAACTGCAAAACTGAAATGTGTCTCAGTAATCCAGTTTCTAAAAAAACGGTTCGATGAGAACTTCATAAAGCTAAATTTATGGTAGAACCGCTATTGCCAAGCTACTCAGATTACTGATGATACTGCTAGGATGCAATGGTATAATGAGCAAAAAACTGGACGTGTGATGATTGGAAACGTCATATTTTCAGACGCATCATCACACTTTTTAAAACATCCGGGAGAGTTTGTTTGCCAAAGGAAGCGCACCATTCTGACTGGCTTGTGAAAATGTCAAACATGGAGAATTAACAACAGTTTGGTCAATAATATCTTGCTATACTTTAGGTCCTCTCATCACCCTGAATGGGCAAATTACTGCCACTGATCTTGATATTCTGAGTGACCCCGTTCACTCTAATGATGCAAAAATTGCTTCACATCAACGATGCCATGTTTCAAGAAGATAATGCTTCAATACAGACAGCCAAATGTATTCAGTCTTGGTTTGAGGAGCATGAACATGACGCTAAGCATTCCCATGCCCTGCACAGTCACAGACTTATAAACGTTATTGAGACACTCTAGACATATTTGGAGAGCAGAGTGAGAAGTAGATTTCCTCCACCTCCATCACTCAAGGAGCTTGAAACGTTCCTCCATGAAGTCCAGTATTCCTCTTAAGACAGTTCAAGATTTATTTGAATCTATTCCACTTAGAATACAAGATGTTTTAAAAGAAAAGGGTGGCCCAGCATTATATCAGTGCATACCCGTTACTCTTATCACAGGTGTTTCCATTATTTTCTCTACTTCCTGTATATTACATCAATAAATTGCGCATGTTCTGTGATCGATTTGATGTTTTCTAGACGAAAAACCCGAGTTTCCGGAGAAGAAACCATGCTACCCGTCAATGATGAGAGGTATTTTTATGGGCCTTTCTTCACAACGTGATTAAGGAAGCCGGTCTCAGGAGAGGGTATCATGGTCTTTTCCCGAGGAAACTCGGGTTATCGTCGATCAAACAGCAAATATACCACAGAACACACGCAGTTTACTAGATATTACATACGGCGTAATATGGCCTAAGTTGTTGATGCGTTTAAAATTCAACAAAACCAACAACATCATTTCGGGTCCAATTCAATCAGTAATCCAGATTTTTTTACTTTAATTCTTGAACCCAAGTTCATCTAAAGTGAGTTCAAGAAATATTACTGACTGTATGTATATTATAATGAATTTATTCTAATGAAAGAACATTTCAAAAATTCTTTTGAACTGATATGAATTAAGTGATATAATTGTCAGAAAGGCTGCATAATAATAAATGGTGTAATTGTATTTTTCTATTTTCTATTTGCTAGTTCGTATACTAACTAGCAAGCGTTATCGATCAATAGTTTGAATACTGACCAGTAGATGGCTCTGGTGATTGTGCACACAGAATTGGGCAGATTTTTGTCTAGTTAAATCTACGTTTTTGTCAGAACACCATCGTATACTTCATTTCAATTAATTTAAATATTTAACCAGTACATATTTACTGTTCACCCATTTAAAAGGGTAATATTTCCCTCCCCAGATGGCAGCACTAGTTTGAGTTTCACTATTCAATGTTTGCTAACCTTATTATTATTGCATGAAAGTTTAGTATCATTAGATGTCACGCTTGACACCCATACTGAGAATTTGCATAATTAAATAATTAGATAAATATATTTAATTGCCGATTTATTGAATTTTTATGGGCTTTTTTCCACAACGTAGCTGAGTCAGTCAGTCTCAGGTGGGGATAGCATGGTTTTTTCCTCCGGACACTCCGGTTTTTCGTCAAGCAAACAAAAAATCGATCTCAGAATACACCCAATTTACAGACAGTATAAACGAAGCAATATGGCCTTAGTCGACGATGCTCCTAAAACCCTACTAATATAACAACAACCACAACAACCTACCTAAGTACAGTGTATCAAACACAAATATAAATATGTTCTTACGACTTCGAGGAGCCAGTAGTACGATTATGAATGCAAGATGCTGTGATCGACGAAGTTAACAGGCTTTGAGCATGAAACGATAAGGCCCTCTATGAGACGATTGAGACATGTATCAGCATCACTGCCGTGATGTAAGATATGTCACCACAATAGGGCAGCCGTCCACATGCCAGACGGCTTCAGGCATTCATCGTGGAATCACTGAATCATCATGCTCACCTAATGTTCCTCTTTGTGATTTTGTCTTCTTTTCAAGACAAAATCAACTTCATGGAATACAGTACATCCTTTAATACCTTTAAAAAGTGGCGGGTGTTTAGTTATATCATCTATTTCGCACCAAGCAGACATACTCTGGTTCTATTCCATCTGTATTTATTGAACCTCTTAGTAACACTAACTTCTGTGGAACCAGATCATTCTGCGCTAAAAGACTGAATCCTGGGGACGAGCACGGAAGAGCGTTGCCACATAGAATTAGACACTGTAGTTTCTGTTATCCTCTGTTCGAATTTTCTCTAGGGCATCAACTCGTTTTCTCAGAAGCTCAATATCGCGTAACAGTACACCAAGTTTTAATTAAGTCGTCGCACTCCCTACATACAGAAAGGAATCAATGTCAGCTCGCATAAGTTCTGCATACAATAAAAAGGTGTAGCTCGGAAACGAATTGTCAGTGACAGTTCTCCAATCGGTCATGGCATCCTGCGATAGTTCTCAACGATCTGCATGAATGGACTTGTACTCGCAAACTAAAAGTTTCAGCTACCAAAACCAACATGATTGTTTTCAAGAATAAATTAAACTATTCAAGACCATTCAAGTTAAAATCAATGGCTCGAAGATTGCAATGGCGACAGAAACTAAGTAGCTCGATCTTGCTTTACTTTTCACGTCAATCATCTTGTTGCCAAAGTTAAAAGATTGATTGGGAAGTTAATCAAAATTTTACAGTGCAACGGCGTGGTTCCATAGGGCTAAACATGAAATTGCAATCCAAACTCCATGCGATGCAGAGATCCATGTTATTTTCTACTGTTCGAGCCTGTTGGACGGTCTCAGCGCTTCAAGTCGTGGCTGAGGTTGCCTCTAGACCTTCATCTACAGTGGACACAAAAAAAAAAAAGTGCATCACTTGTGAATTTTGCAAATAATGTGTTTTGAGCTGCATTGTGGATTGCAGAAATGTTCGAAATACATTCGTTAGATGGGATATATATCTCTGTGGATGAAATCCAATAAAAAGACTCCACCTGACATACCTAATTGTCATAAATATCTTCCCAAAGGGTAAAATGCGTAATTAATGGAAATATGAGAAATCATGCAAATTGCAATCATGACAACCAAACATACGTTTTATTGCATTTACGTGTACAAACTGAAATGACAAGTTAACGTAATAGTATTATGTACTGTAAATAAGCAAAATAAGTCCTCAATATTTTGCTGTTCCTCCTCGAGCTGCAATTACAGCCTTGCAACGATCTGGCATAGAGTTATCAACTTCTGGGTATACAGTTGCCCAATTTCGTGGTACCACACCCTTCAATGCTCTCCTGTAGCTGAATCTTACTTGTTCGCTTTTTCTGAGAAATTTTAGACGACATTATGTACCAGCAATTTTCAATAGGGTTGAAATCTGCACTATTGCCAGGCCAGTCCAACAATGTAATGCCAGCATTTATGAGGTATGACTTTCTTCCTCAAAAACTAAAGCTAATAAAATTTTTTATTAGCTTTAGTTTTCAAAATGTGGCCTATTCACCACAGCGCCTTCTTTTCGCTTGTCGTTTATATTACACTTCCGGGGCATCTCTTGTTACTTTCCAACAGTAGTTAGCAAGCAGAGAAGCGTTCCACCTACCCTGATATCTTCTTTCCATTGCTGAAATGTCTTGGTGGAATCGCTCACCGTGCTCGTCACTCACTGCACCACAGTTGTTAGAGAAGAAGTCCAGATGAGAGTCGGGAAAGTGGATTTTCAGGAACATGTTCCAGTCTAATTGATGATACTTTTCTAGAAGGTTGTTCACAGTCTGAACATAGTTTCCAGCCCTTCGGTTTCCCAGGAAGTCATGCACAACACTGTTAAAGGCTTCCCAAGCTGCGTTCTCATTACCCTGGAGGACTCGCTCAAAGTTTTCGTCTTTTAAAAGTTCACGAATTTGCGGACCAAGAAAGATTCCTTTCTTAACCTTAGCATCACTCAACAGTGGAAACTTTCCTCTCAGGTACTTGAAAGCTTCTCCATCCTGGTTCATCCCATTAACAAAGTTCTCCATGAGTCCCAGTTTGATGTGTAAAGGGAGCAGAAGAATTTTGCTTCGATCAACCAGAGGATTGTGCTGGACATTTTTTCCCCGGGGCGCAGATTTTCCCTTAGAAGCCAAACTTTTCTCTTGTAGTGTGAGGAACTAGCCCGGTTGTCCCACTTTTTCTCTTGTAGTGTGAGGACCTAGCCCGACTGTTCCACCCACACAGGAAACAGTGGTACTTCGTGTATCCCAACTGCATGCCCAACAGCCCCAGGGGCTATTCTGGGGTGCATACAGTGCGAGTGATCCGAGTGATATATAGATTTGATTGTGAATTGTGTTAATTTGCTTTCTTGTTTATTTTACTTGTACAGTTTGCCAAAACCAGTTTAGCTAGCCCTACTTCCTCGTAGTATGGGGTGGGCAGTCGGGGAGAATTCCCCGGATGGCTAGACGGGCTAAATTGATTTTGTTTGATTTGGGATTTTCGAGAGCTTGTTAAAAAGCATTTCCATGCCCTTGAGTTTTGCTCCTGGGACCACAACCCGTTTAACTTGGGTGTAAGCGGTTTTAGTTGGTTTCTGATCGATTTCAGAGATCTTTTAGTAAGTTCATTCAGCATCTGTGTTTATTCAGTGTTCGTTGTGCAGGACTCTCGAGCCGTGTACATATTGTAAATATTTGTTATTTCTCACTGTTGAGACAACTTTTAAATTGTAAATAGTTGATTTTATTGTATACATGGCAAGTATTGAAGAATCAGATGTAATGTCAAGTGAAGAAGAACTGGCGGGAGTAATATCTGAGGCTACAGATGATGAAAATATGGAGATAACAGGAGAAGTTCCGTCTAAGCAAGCTCAAGAACTGTCAGAGACGCAGGTCTTTACCGGAAGAACCTTGTTAAGGACTCCTCCACGTCTTAGGTCCTCCTCTCTCTCAACTTCCCAACAGAATTCACAAAGTCATGGTGAAACTAAGAAAAGGAAAGCAAGAGCTAGTAATAGTGTTGAAAACAACAATCAGGAAAGTGTAAAGAAAACTGGTTCTCATAAGAAAAGAACTGATGGGAGCAAAGAAAGATCCAAATAGGAAGGATTGGAATATGTCAAAGAAATAAGGAGTAGGCTTAGAACCTACTTATATGATACGCAAAATAAAGTTCCCACAACAGCTATGAAAACAATTTTAGATCTGTGGGACATCTTGGAAATGAAGGCTATGGATGTTCATATAGAAAACTTGTTATTAAAAGAAAAGCTAGAGGGAAAGGAAAAAGAAAAGAAAAGCTACGCTTATGTGGCTCAAGAACCAGTAAAAGAAACCAAGAAACCATTAACGCGTGTATTGATTAAAGCAGCAAGTGAAAGATTCAAGACAAGCGAAGACGTAAAACAATAAGTCTTGAAAGAACTTAGACCAGTTCTGAAAGAAGTAAAAGTAAAAAATATAAGAACAATAAGAGACTGCGGGATTGTGTTGGGGGCGGAGAGAGAGAGGACGACATTAAGAAAATTAGAGGATGTTCAAAGATACAAGAAGTTGGATTAAAATACGTAATTCCAAAAGTTGTTCATCCTAGGATTGTGATTTTTGACATTGAAAAGGACATTCAGAAAGATGGTTTTCTGGAGCAGGTTTGGATAAAAAATTGTAAAGAATATGGGGTATCCAGGAAAGAATTCAATGAAAATGTCGAAATTGTCTCTATAAATAATGTTAAAAATGGTAATGTGTCAAATTGGATATTGGAGGTTAGATCGAAGCTTCTGAATATAATAAGACAGAAAGAAAGATTATATGCCGATTGGATGGCATATAAATACAAAGAAATATTCTCTGTGGCTCAGTGTTAGAAATGCTTAGGATTCGGTCATGTATCCAAATATTGTAAAAGAGAAGCTGTATGTGGATATTGTGCCCAGAAGGGACATGCATACAGAGACTGTAAAAACAAGACAGAGGGACCAGTCTGCTGTAACTGTAAAAATAGAAGCAGAAAATGGGATCACACTGCTACTGATAAGGATTGCCTTGAGTACAAAAGAGCTTTGGAATTATATAAAAATAAGATCAATTATGGTTGAAAAATTAAGTGTGCTACAACTAAATGCACAACGAACAAAGGCTGTAGCGGCTTAAATTCACTTAGAAATTGAAAAGAAGTCTATTGCAGGAGCCCTATGAAGTAGGGGGGGCAACGTACGAGGATATCCGAGTAATTATAGGATTTTGACAGACGGAAAAAGCCTGAAAGTTGCCATAGTAGTGAGAAGACACGATCTTGTGATTACTAAAATCACAACTCTATCAAATGAAAACATGATATGTGCTGAAGTCATTGGCGCATTTGGTAGAGTGTACATGATCTCACTATACTGTCAGCACTCGGTTGATATAAATCCTTATATCAATTACTTGTAGAAGATAATGGACATACTTCAAGGTTGCCATATAGTTGTTGGAATGGACTCTAACTCTTAATCTGTATTATGGAGTAGTGCGGAATCTGATGATAGAGGTGAGATCCTTGAGGACTTCCTATCTACCTCTGGTATGGTGGTTTTCAATATTCCTGGCCAACATATAGCTCTGTACATGGGCAATCCTATATATATGTTACAGTATGTACTACGTCAATTCTTGATAAGATACATGACTGGAAAATAGTTGATTATTTGACTACAAGTGATCATAATGGTATTTTGTTTGAACTGAGTCAGATAGAGAAAGTACGGTAAATAAAGGAAACAGAAAGGTTTTCTGTCAAAACAGTTAATTGGGAAAGTTTTGATCTAGCCTTCAATTATGAAATAAATGAAATAAACTGGGATTTACTAAGTCTTGAAGAATATGTATGTAAATTTCAGGACATAGTTTATAGAGCTTCAAAATTATCAATGAAAAAGAAAAAGCTTGTAACCAGACCTGTAATGTGGTGGAATAGGAACTTGCAACAAATGAAGAAAGAACTAAGAAAAGCCAGAAAAAGATTCCAAAGGTATAGAAGGTTGGGAGACGCTCAAATGACGGAATTGTGTAAGAATACGTATACGAATCTGTGTAAAAATTATGTTAAAGCAATTAATGATTCAAAGCAGACTTCTTGGAAGTCTTATGTGACAGAAAAAGGCTCGAGAGATCCCTGGAATACTGTTTTTAAATTAATTACAGAAAAGTATATTTTTAATTCCATACATTTTACTGTCAGAACAAGAAATATGGATACCTTAGGATGGAGTGGGTCCATGGACGTGATCCTGGATGAGTTGTTTCCTGATATGGACACACAAGAACTAAGCCAAGAACAGAAGGAAATGATACGAGGCAATGCCACTCAACGTTCCAGTATATGTGAACAAAATTTTGCCATGGAAGAGGTCCAAGATGCTATTGCACAGGCGGTTGACGACCGGTCGCCTGGTCCTGACTTAATAGAAGTTAAAATAATGAAAAGGGTTTTTAATATAAGATTCGATTTAATGGTCAAGATGTTTAATAAATACTTGGAGATGCTTTTCGTTCCCCGAGGTGTGGAGAGTGGCCGTTTTGAAACTGATTATTAAAAGTCCGGATAAACTACCAAGTGAAGCGGGTTCGTATTCCCCATAGCATTGTTGTCTGTAATAGCTAAAACTTATGAACGACTGTGTATCAGTCAACTAATGATTAAATATGATGAGAATCAAATGTCCTCTGATAACCAGTATGGTTATAAAAAAGGTAAGTCTACAGAGGACGCTATTTATCAGATGACAACATACGTTCAGAGCTATGAGGGGCGTTACGTTCTTGGAATCTTTGTTGATTTTCACGGCGCATTCGACATGCTTTGGTGGGAGGGAATCCTCTCCAGGATTAGAACCATTGGATGTTCTGAAAAACTGTACTCAGTTTTTAAAGAATATTTTTCAAATAGAAAGATAATTATCAGGACAAAATATACTGAAATAAAAAGGAATGTTAAACGAGGTTGTCCACAGGGCTCGGTAATTGGTCCTCACGCCTGGACAATAGTTATGGATGATTTTTGAGAAGAAATCACGTTGGTGTGAATGTAGTGGCATATGCCGATGACTTGTTAATCCTGGTATAGGGCAATTCAAGGTCCCAACTAGAGGTACGTGCCTCTCAAATAATGGAGGAACTGATGGAGTGGTCCAAATTGTATAAGTTACAGATCTCAAAAACAAAGACTGTACAGATGCTGCTCAAGGGACGCCTGAGTATGAATAGAAATCCAGTAATTAAAGCATTTGTTATGTAAATTAGGTATGTGACCTCTGTAAAGTACGTTGGTGTGTGTGTATGTAGGGATGGCGTTTTTGGAGCACATGAAGTACTTAAAAAATAAAGTGCGAGTGCTATACGCCAAGCTGAGAAGAATGATCAGAACAGATTGGGGGATAAAAGGAAGAGACCTGAATCTCCTTTATGATTCTGTATTTGTCCCCATAATCACATATTCTTCTGTGGCTTGGTTGCAACGAATAACTAATACTTTTGAAAAGAAGTACTTGCTCCTGGCGCAGATATTTCCGGCTGATTTGCAGACCATCTTGTCGGCATTACTATATTGCACTAGAAAGAACATCAGGAAAACTGTGTTGGGTGTGTCCTCTTGCCCAGATCTAAATAAGATATATTCGAGATCTGATTATAAATAAGAAAAGGCAAGAATTAAAAATGAACTGATGGCTGTATGGCAACAGAGGTGGGACACGAGTGAAAAAGGCCGTGTCACCTATATGTATCTACCAAGAGTTGGCATATTAAATGTGCGGGCAAATCTTTGGCAGCAATTTGGACTACATGCCACTTTCCTTATCACTGGACATGGATTGGCAAAAAGACTCCATGAGTTGGGCCTTGTGGAAAATGATTTATGTTCTTGTGGGTTACAAGAAACTAGTGTCCATATCATGCTCCATTGTGATCAATATGTTGCTCTAAGGCATGAACTGGAGATAAATCTAGATAGACTTGAACAACAAGATCTATGGATCATGTTCACGGATAGGGAACATGATCTCCTATGGTACTTCAATAAGTTTGTGAGTTTAGTTTTTAAACGGAGAGCAAGACTAGATAGTTGTTCCCGCCTCCTCGTGGCTGGGGATGGTAACACAGCCTATTAGGATATGTGAGACGATGATAGCTAATACTATATCCTTCTTGGCTGTGGCTAAGAGGATTAGTGCTCTCCCAAGATGTGTTGTGTTGTTTGAATAGTATTTTATTATTACTATATTAACATTTTTAGAACAGCTCAAGATAATAACACTGAAGTAGCATAATCCACATATAAGCCTAGGCTTAGGAGGTGGACTTGCTGAAGGTGAGTTGAATGAATGAATGCATGCCCAACAGTATTGAAATCACCTTCAGGTCTCCACAGATCTGCCATTGGTGGTCTTTGTACTTAATTGCTTCCAGAATTAATTTCCTATTCTCATATGTCTCCTTCATGTGGACATGATATTATGATATTAGAGGCCACCGTAAATGATTACATCTACCCATATATTTATTTTGTATGTAAATCTCGTGTATTCTCTGATCGATTTGCCTGTTTGCGTAACGAAAAAAACCTCAGTTTCTGGGGAAAAACCTTGATAGCTACGCCTGAGACTAACTCAGCCCCGGAGTGAAAAAAGGCCACTAAAGTTCCTCGTGTCATCAACGAGATTCGAACCCGGGCCTTTTTCACTCGGTGTGGGGAGGTGACGATACCACTGTGCTGCTCGCGCAGACTCTTTCATATGGACAAAGTGTAAAGTGTGTTAATTGTCTGACGGCACCGGAGCTTTCCCACATCTGCGCGTTGTATTCTTTGTAAGTGACACAGAACTCTGCAGATGCCAGAGATTTAAAAAGTGTGTGGGGAGTGGTTTGTTGTGTAAAAATAAAATAAATTTTCTGTTTATGCTCCGGGACGACAAAATGGTCAGAGGAGTTCACAAGATAGACAGAAGACCGCTTGAACCCAGGTCACTCAAGACAAGTGTACTTATGCACCCGCGCGCTTGACCACTCGGCTACGGCGGCCGTGTAGTCTTATGTTCTATTCTTTCTCTGACTATTTAGCCGTTCGGCCCCTATTGGGATCCATCGTTGCCCACACTTTGCCACGAGGAGGCGGGTCAGTCACCCAGTAGATTATTTAAGTACTCTGGCATGCCTCGCCACCTATTTTCCGAGGATTTCAGTGGCATTTATATTGTCTGTGGACAGCATGGCCTAGAGCCTTCATGTGGACAAAAAACAAAATCAAATTATTATTTTTTAGGGTTGCCCGTAATTGAATACATAAACCCGTATTTGTGTCTGTAAAATGCTTGTGTTCTATGGTCGATTTGCCTGTTTTGCTGAACGAAAAAAACCCAGTTTCTGAGGAGAAAAACCTTCCTATCTACGCCGTCTGAGACACTAACTCAGCCACGGAATGAAAAAAAGCCCATTAAAGTTCCTCTCGTCATCGACGGGATTCAAACCCAGACCTTTTCCACCCGGTGTGGGGAGAACGGTGATGATACCACTGTGCTACCGCGCAGACAGCCTTCATGTGGACGTAAGGTATAAAGTATGTTCCTGTCACACGGCACTTGGGATTTCTCCCATCTCCGTGTGCGTTCGCTGTATTGAGGAAAGTACACTGTCAAACCAGAGACTTGAAAGTGTGTGGGCCATGTAAAGTGTAAAGTGTGTTTAGGGTCAAACGGCACCAGAGGTTTCCCCCATCTCCGCGTTGCTTTCTTTGTGGGTGAACCAGTTCGCTGGGAAATGCCAGAGATTTAAAAGTGTATGGATATTGTATATGTGTAGTGTCATGTACCGTTGTTCATCTGGTCGTTTAGCCGCTGGACCCCTACTGAGGCCCAACGTTGCTCCCTTTCGCCCCGTGGAGGCAGACCAGGAAACACCAGTAGACTAAGATTTACTCTGGCAGGTCCTGCCGCTTAATTTCCTGAGATTTCGGCGGCTAGGACCTATAAAAAAAAAAATAGAAATATATATATATATTTTTGGTAAATTCGATGAGGAATAACGCTAGATTTCTGAAAGGCCGAGTGTATGGGCGAAAAACGTAATTTGGAGATGATTAAATCAATTCCGACGTGTAGGGCATTTGCTTTCGTATGTGCAGGTAGAGTGGGTGGGGAGACTGAAGTCTGAGGGGAAAAGACAGAAGTATGGAGTCGAGAGAGGAGGCAACCCCAAGTCACAGTGGGGCATGCCCATGCCCCACCAGAAGGGAAAGTGGGAATGGCGAGGAGGGGAGGAGACAGTAAGACCGTCTCCTCCCCCCACCGGGAATAGGGATATTAAAGATGAAGGAGGCTAGGGTGCCCTCTTCAAGTCGCCAAATGGCGTTTGGCAGCTGTGCTGCGTTAAGTCTCTTTTCTTCAATGTCGAGTCGATTTCAGTCCAGTCGCTCATGGGGTAAGCCCCGTCCTTGTGTTTTTCACTAACTTGTCTCAAGGTTTTTCTCTGTAGTAACTCCATTGGATGGTATTTTATGGTCTTGTATAGTTTAACTTGTGGTGGTCTTTCGTCAGACACGATTTATGGTAATTAGCAGTTTTCTCCTCTCGAAGAGGTCCTGGGCATATTGAGAAAGTGCTCTGTATTCCTCTTCTGTGTCAATGAAGTGGGATTCGTGGGCCATGTCTGTGCAGTGTGATGTGTTGTGCCCATTGTTTTTCCGGCTTATTGGCCGCCAGGCCCCTAGTGGGGCCCAACGTTGTCCATACCTCACCACGTGGAGGCTAGCCGGGTGTGTCCACTATCACAACAAGTTGCTCTGCCATGTCCTGCCACCTAATTTCCTCGAATTTCAGTGGCTAGGTCCTAAAAAAAATTTACTCGTTTGAAATTAATGCTTAATGGGATTGCTGTTAGGAAATCGTTGGCTGGGTTTGAACGCTAGAGAGATGTGTTAAAAGGACTAATAAAGCGGAAAAATTTTGATGTTATGAAATTTAGACATGTGAGGCTATACGCTAGATAAAAGATAATAGTGTTAGTTGTCTTAGAGATTTACACGAAACCGGCAGAATTTAGACGTTGATTAGAATTTGGCGGCATTGTTAAGGGTGTACTCGGTCGATTTAGTGAGAGAGGGGAGAGACTGAAGATTGGGGCGAAAACAGATAGAAGAATAAGGACGATAGAGTAGGCATCCCCAAAGAAGTCAATGGAGACGAGCTCCACCAGATGAAGTATGAGGGGAGGCAGGGAGGGGAGGAGACAGAGACCTGTCTCCTCCCTCCCTTCCCTGCCTTGGGATGGGGTTTTAAAGGGAACCGGGTTAGAATATCCAGTTCAGATCGCCAATGGTGTGTCGGCAGCAAAGCCGCAGAATGTCTTTGTCGGTGATGGTTGTTATTTCCATGTAGTGTCGAATCCGGTAAGAAGGTCAAGCTGCTCATCCCGCTCTGGGGATGGGATATGTTAGCTGGTAGCGGGAACCCACCAGGCGAAGGGGCAGGAGAGACACACATTTACTTCATTCATAATGTGCATTCTTACTCTACTTGCATTCTTTTTTTTATTACTTTTTTTTCTTATTTTATAATTTTTTTCTCCAAGTTTATATATATATTTTTTTTTCACTCACACATTCATCTTTTTCTCACACACCAGGGGCGATGCAATGATGTGTAATGTAAATTTAAATAGTAATCAAAACTAGGGTCTTCATGTGGACAGCATGGCCTAAAGGAATTGAAGGAAGAGCGTTGCCATTATGAAGCAATACAGCCTTTAAACTTAGCTTTGATGAGTCTATGAATAGCCTCCAGTCTTGTGGGTTGTGCTCCAAATTCAAAGCTGTCATCAAACCATTGACATCACAGCAGGCAACAAGGTTGTTTTCACTTTTAAAATATGGAGTCAAAGCATTCTACCTGCTCCTGTACACGTACACCTTGGCATTTGGTTGCAGAAGATTCCACCGTTGGAGCCTTGATCCCAGAAGCTCTGCTTTATCTTTCGATAGATCTAAGTCTCGAATTAGATCACTTAGTTCACCTTGAGTAATTCTGTGCGACTCACTCGACGACTCAGGTTCTGGAGCAAAATCAGGATCCTGTGATGTTGAAGGCCCAGGTTGACCATCATTCCTCACACTGTGCCCATCTTCATTAGACTCCAAAGTGTACTCTTCTGGAGGGTGAGGTACAAGCAGACCATCCCCATGTGCCACTGATTGGATAGCTGAAAGGATGTTGGGGTATTCCACTTTCTTTTTTTTTTGACATGCCATACTGAAGAGAAAGCACCATGCAGAAATAACAGTCATTTACATGATTTGAAGGCTCCCTCCAAACTTTGGGATGGCAAAAGGCATTGAAAGTTCTTTGTTATTCAACCATCCACGGAGATTTACAGCACATGTGTTTTAGCATATATGAGGTGCCCAGGGTTTGTCTTCATCCCCTACCTTACAGCCAAAATAATGGTAGTAGGCTGTCTTCACAAACGGAGTCAATTGGCGTTTCTGAGTGGAAAATGTCACATCACCACACACATAAAAATTGTCAACACTGTTAACACATTTACGTGGCATCCTGGCTTTTTACGTAATTTTTGTCCATAAACCTAAAAAAAAAAAAAAAAAAAAAGAAATAAACATCACTCATAACGTCATTTGCAAGGTAAATGATACACAAAAATACAAATACAGAAATACAAAAAAAAAAAAAAAAAAAATGGCGTGTCGGTTCAGTGTTACCAACCTATCTATTGTCTAGACTCCAAGATTCCCTAGTATTCACCAAGATTCCTCTAAATCATAAGAGGGGCTATATTGTAGAACCGAGAGCTAACTAGGAGTTTTAAATATTATATTCATTTTTCTTAAGAAGAATTGATTATTTTCAAGCCAGAAACATTGTTGGTGTTGACCAGTAATAATCGGTTCTTCCCTAAGATTTATACACTTCATATTTAATCACTGCGCATGGCTCTGTTAAAGATAAGCTGTATGACTTCGGATTGGGAAGTTCAGGTCTTTGTTATTGTGACACCAGAGAAGACAGGGAACTATTATTACATCATTATCCCATTCACAGTGATCTAAAAGATTCTTTGTGACCATATCTGTACCCGATTATCCCGATAGAGAAAAGCGGAAATTCTTTTATGGATAATCAGAGCTCATTTCAAATCCTTCAAGAATTTGTCCATCAGCTTTCACCTAGAAGATCTTTAACGCTATCTGCTCATAATATTGCATCGTTTAATAATGTAACTTCGAACAACTCAATGTCTGAACGATTGAGATATCTAAATGCGTGGAGACAAATTATCTCGACTTCACTTCTGAACAGCATCTACGTCTACTTCTGAACAGCAACTGCATCTACATTCACACATGAAGAATTCTGTAAGAAAGTGAAGACAGAAGCTTATTAAATTCTAACAGGGAGCTATATGATTTTGTAATAACTGAGAGAAAAGTGGAGGAGAAATTTTTGAAGTTGAACATAAGAAAGGCACCTGGAGTTGATGGGATCTATCCAGTTATGTTAAATGAGGAGGCAAAGGAAGTAAGCAAAGGCTAAAATTACAAAAATATCAAAATGTACCGAATACGATTAAAATTTAGTTCTCTCAAGTTCTATCAAGGCAAATACACTTGATAAGTTACCTACCAATGAGCAGCCTAAGATTTTGAAATCCAAAACTAACTAATACTGTAATATTTTTATTTTTAAATTGATTTTTCTCTGTGATTAATAGAAGTGAATAACTAATAACTAATAATTATCATGTTACCAGTTAATTAATAATTAATTAACTATAATATATAAAAGTAATTGTTTTTACTTCACTGCACATACTTCACAATATAATATTCACTCAATGTTTGTAATACTTTCTTTGTTTCTTCCTGGATTTTTAATAACATTTTAAATGCAACACGCGTTTCATGAGTCTTCTGATTTAATAAAATAAACAATACTGTACTATTTGAGAAATTAGTATTGAGTCAGAATTTTTGTAATATACTTTACTTATTTCTTCCTGGAAGTTAATAACAATTGAAAGATAACGCGTATTTCACGTTTCCGCTGTGATTAATATAATAAGAAAATACCGTATTTGTAGGAACATAAGACACATTTTTTTCTGGAAAATGTTGCCTAAAATTGTCCTGCGTGTTGTGGTCCGAAAGTGTGCAACCCAAATCGAATTTTCGCATGTTGTTAAGTCTGGACTTCGAGGAGGCCACACCATATTAGATACACGTCCAATCTATCATCCACTGAATTTGTTGTCAAAATATTCTCTAAGTGGGAGAGCATAATTTGCCACTTCACCAATTTGTTGCTGTCGCCTCGAGACCATTCTCACGCAGTCGGATTCAAACCACGTCTGAATCATGTTCATATAAGCAGTGTAATTGTCACTTGTATTGAAAAAATATGGCTCTAACAAGAGATCTTCTGAAATTGATGCCCATATCATGACATGGGGAAGTTGTTCCTCAATTTCCTCATAAAAATGAGGATTTTCTATTCAACAAAAATAAAAATTCCTGGATAGATTACTGAGATAAATAGCACTCTCATACGAAAAAACTGCTCTTCGCCTGAATTCAATAATGGGAAATCGCTGCCAAAGAGACTTGCAAGCGACCACTCCAGAGGCTAAAACTCTGTCGAAAAGCTCATTAACAAAACCAGGTTTAAATGGCTTTAATACCAAATTTCATTATTTTTTTAGACTGTGGAGCGTGGAATGCCTAACTCAGATCTTTTTTGTGATGATTTCAGTGGTGATGTCGAGTAGGGCGCTTCAACGATGTCCTCATGGTGTTGACGTGATGCTGGACGACCAGAAAGCTTTAAATCAAGGATTTTTCTGTGGAAAAAGCCTTCTTCTCCCGTGAACGAATAGTTTCACGCGTAGGAGCAGGATTATCGAACCTCTGCGAAAATCTTGTTCTTATATCTTAAAAACTTGCTTCTTCTCGCGCGCGTTAGTGAACCCAAACACAAGTAGTCAGTCCCTTTCTTATTGTTTACTTACTGGTGTCCGTCATACTGAACACTACCTAGAAAAAATATAAAACAAATAATTAACAGAGGACACAATCTCATACATAGGAACTTTGTAGCCACTCAGTAGATGCAAAGGGGCTGTGCTTTTATTCTGCTCATATGATTTTATAACTAAAACTGCCCTATTAGGGCCACCCGAGAACTAATTCATCTGCTCATGTAAAATAAGTCTATACGTTTCCTATTTTTGTTAAATGAAAATTTCGCGTTTCCGGGAGGAAAAACCTTGCTATCCACTCCTGCGACCAATAACTGAGCCACGGAGCGAACTAAACCCATACAATTTCCTCGCGTCATCGACGGAATTCGAACCCGTGAGTTTTCCACCCAGTCTCTGTGGAAGATAACACTGTGCTACCGCGCGGACTTAAATAAAATAATTTTATTTCTAAAATCAATTGCAATTACTTTTTTGAATCACCTTTTTGCCAACAATTTCATAACCAAAAATAGATCCAGCGAATTTCATGTCGAAGATATTGTGAAGCGGATCCCTCCCAAGTACTTCATACTGTTGCCCTAAAGAAAGCTAGATAACGTCTAATACCTAATTCTGGAAATGTCCGAGAAAATTTAAGAGAATATTTAAGGTGATCCTGATGACGCGAAATTCAGTGGTTTCAGCACGTGTAACAAATCCTCACATCTCTTAAATTTGCCACACTTTGACGAGCAATAATCCTCTTCTTCTGGAAGTAAACGCAAACATTCGTACGAACCGGGCAGTCTGTTGTCCTTTATCAGCAGATTTGATATGGGTGGGATTAACTAACGAGATAATAACACCACAACAGACACAATTATTTAAGAGAATTATTGTTAACATGTGCGAAATATTTAAGAGAACAGAATTATTTTGTGATGAAAACCGGTTAGGGCTGCATTTTGAAGATAAGAGAAGGTTACAGCAATTTGAGTTTCAATGTCATGACCATCTTAAAGTTTTAAATTCACAATTGATTAGTTATACTGCAATAGCTCATTTATTTCGATACAAAAACAGGACTGACCCCAAGCACATTCTATGCACACGTATAACGCTTGCCTGTTTACGATTTAACTCCAAAGCAACTACGGCTATGAGGAGTGTGCATTTTTTCTGTAAATTGCGTGTATTCTATGGCTGTTTTGTGAATGAAAAACTTCAGTTCCTTCGGGAAAAAATTCAAAACTAACTTGGCCGCCAAATGCAAAAATTAATAAAAATTCTTCCCACAATAATGTGTACGAGTGAAAATGAGCATACGTTAATCTTCGTTTAATAAGGTGCTGGGTATGAGCCAAACGCCAAAGCAACTAAGGCTATGAAGCATATATTGTGTCTGTTACTGCATGTATTCCTCAATCGATTTGCTGTTTGTTGGGAGAAAAATCCAAGTTTCATGGAGAAAAAAACATGCCTGTCACTAACAACAGCCACGTTGTTGAAAAAAAAAAAACATTATATCGTGGACGGGATTCGAACTCATGCCTTTACTACCTAGTAAGAATGCAATTCTAACCACTGGGCTGCCGTGAGGACGTGAAGTAAAGTCGAAAAAAATCCAGTTATTTTAAGAAAAAATAAATGCAAATATGCATATTAAATTACAATTAGTAATAAGAGCACGAATTCAGCTTTCGACAAAAAAAATTTGTTCGAAGAAAGTTGTCAGATTCCTCATACATCATACTACAGAAGATACATTATATTACAGGAGATATGTCGATAGGACTAACTCAATACGTTCGGCCATGGGACTTTTTGGTCAAGTTTTACCTGGATTTATAAATATTTTCTGTTTATACTTCGGGACAGCCAGACATTTCAGTGGAAAATTTCTCTATTCTTCACGCAAGAAATATTTGAACGCAACTATGAAGTCGAAAGCCTCTTAGATTCTTGATCTTCCATTTACTGTTTTAAATAAGAGACCTGAAATTCGACTATGCTCATAAAAGTAATTATTATTAATTAAAAAGAGATCAAGATTTAAGTTATTTAATGAAATTTAAGTTGTTTAGCGAACTGCTAATCAAAGTGCTTTTCTTGTCATAGGTTACATGAAATTTCACCACAGGGTGAAACTTAAACTATGATCTTAAACTATTGCGAGGTAGCAAATAATAAACTACAAATAAACAACCTCCACAGTGGTCCTACCATGTATTAATTTATACAGGTTACTGTAAAAGTCCATAATCCTGTAAATCCTAAAATTTACCAACTTTAGCAATTTGGTGAAGGCCCGTAATTCGAACATTTACCAGAACGAATTGGTAAAAGTCCCAGTCTTTTCCATTATTTGACTGAAGTACTTCATAAATTAGCGAATACGTTACCCAGGAAATTTTGTGGAATAGGAAGCATACCCGCTTTTCCCCTTGTTTAAAAATTGAGAAAATGAAGGACGCAGGAAAATTATCATTCTTTGCTTTTACGCATTGTTCAGTTATTTTTTAAGCAAGGACCATAAGGAGGATATATTCCCTATTGCCGAAAGATTGTTACATATTCACTATATTCCGAATATAGTGAATATGTATCCCGAGGTCAGGAGATATATCCCTCCTCATCATGCTTCTGTTTGAAAATCGGAAAAGCGAATGAACCATTGATGTGGAACATCTTTTGATATTTCTGACCTTTACCAACACAAACTGGTAAATCCTAAGATTTACCGTATTAGGGTAAAAGTTGTGAATTGAGAGCTTTTACCAAAGTGAATTGGTAAATCCTAGGACTTACAAAATTTCACGATTTTACATTAACATATTCTTTTTGTGAACAATTCTGAATATTCAATCTCTTCATATCAAAATACGTGGTCGGCCTCCTCTAATTTAGCTCTTGCGTCTCCTTTTGTCTTCACTTTGGTGTGATGTTTCTTCTGCATTGGTTCTTAGAAGATGCATTTCGCTTGAAATGAGAAGCATTCTGCATTTGACGAACTCTGCTAAATATTTCTTTAACTACAATTAAAGAAATAGTTAGCAGAGTCCAGCAGAGAGTTCGAACTATTAAATTACCTTCATTTATGAAAAGTGCAGATTAAATCGGATATAATTTTCAGGGAAGAAATAATAAACAAAGTTAAGTAATGTACGCAATGCATTACATTTCAACAGCATTAATGATGTAATTAATTAATTACATAATTAACGCTTATGGAACTCCCGGAACACAAAAGCTTGTGGGGGGGGGGAAGTATTTACACTGCCTTACCGTGTTCAAAAGTCTCGCTGCTAAGTAAGAAATGCAAACAAAAAAACGGATATAGCATTTTATGTCCCAGACTTCTGAGGAAAGTCAGTCTCCTCAGAAGTCTGGGACATCTTTTATATAATTAACTAATAATATATAAAAGTAATTGTTTTCCCTTCACACTACATACCTGGCAACCTAAATTCATTCCACGTTTTGTAATACTTTCCTTTCGGGATTTTAAATAAAAATTGAATGCAATATGGATCTTCTGATCAACACGTACCTCAAATCAAAGTATGCAGTAAACATTTTTGTAATGTACTTTACTTATTTGATCCTGAAGTTTAATGTCAATTTAAAGATAACTCGTATTTCACGTTTCTGCCGTTTTTAATATAATAAGAAAACAGTAATAATTCTTGATTTATATACTATATTTAGTAAACTGATAACAAAGACACAAACTCTTCAAGATTCATATGCGCGAACCGAGAACTGAGAACGTTCCTTTTCTGCGTATCCGCTATATTTCCATTATATACTTGTATAAATAGTTTATGTGATATGTATGGAAAAAAAACAAACAATAATTGCCAGCTTTCTGTTTGTCTGAGTTGACGGAATTTTGGATTACATCCTCTTTAACATACTGCGTATCAACGCTCAATGCTCAACGCCATAGATGAGATTGAGCGTTGTCGTCCATCGAACGAACTCTTTGTTTAGAGCACCAGCACAGGGTGGGACCACGGATCGCAGGATTACATCATTATACCTGCAAGAAATGAGGATCCCGTTACTGATGATGAAATGGATGGTCTGTACGACCGCAGAGGCGAATTCCATCTCATAGAAGCAATTCACCTCCACCAAACTGATTGTTCCTGTACTTACATAAAATTGTTTAAAAACTCATATTAATGTCACCTGAACACGATTTCATCTGCCCATGTGTATTATGTCCATAAATTGCTAGGATCCTCTGGTCGATTTGCCTGTTTTGCTGGACGATAAACTCGACTTTTGGAGCTAAACAAACCTTGCTGTCCTTATCTGGGACCGATTTAATCAGCAACTGAGTGAAAAAATCCCATAAACGTTCCTCACATTATTTACGGAATTTGAACCTGGTCCTTTTCCAGCTGGTGTGGAGACGACGTTCTTACAACCACTGTGCTACCCGCGCAGACTACAGACTAAAAGGTTATTTAGGATTCTTCTTTCAAGTTACACCAAAAGCCGACGAGGACGAGAGACCGACTGCGGTTTGTACCTGGACTCATCTGTGATAAGAACGTGGCTCCATTTTTCAGCAGTCGAATTACACTGTTCGAATGCCCACATTCCTGTCACTACGATGTGACACGAGGAAATTTTAGGTCTTTTCGCACCGAGGCTGAATTAATCGGTCTCAAACAAAAACATTTTTTTCTCCTGTGTGTGTGTGTGTGTGTGTGTGTGTGTGTGTGTGTGTGTGTGTGTGTGTGTGTGTGTGTGTGTGTGTGTGTGTGTGTGTGTGTGTGTGTGTGTGTGTAAGCGGAGTCTGGAGTTTCTCCCATTAGCCGCTTCATGTCTTCTTGTTTATAGGACTTCTTTTTCCTTTTTCTTTTTTTTTCTAACTGGCAACTAACTCCAACTAAATCTTTTAACTCCTGTAATGTCCGTTGATTGAAACGCCGCAGATCGCAGTTGCTGTTCCAACACAAACCACAAATGCTTGATGGGATTGATCTCTAGATAATTTGGAGACCAGGGCAATACCTGAAGTCTTTCTCATGTTCCACGAACCAGTCTCGAACAATCCGGGCGGTGTGGCAAGGCTCACTGTCCTGCTGAAAAATGGCACCGCCAGAGGGAAAGACCATTACCATGAAAGGGTGTATCAGGTCACCAATGATGTTTAGGTAGGTGGTAGACGTCAGAGTTGCCGACACAAGAAAGACAGGACCCAGGGTATCCAATCAGAAGAACGCCGCCCAAAACATGACACTGCCGCCACTGGCTTCTTTTCGTCCCACGGTGCATCCAAGTGCCATCGCTTCCCCAGGTAAACAAAGCACATGTACATGGTCGTCCACATGGTGCAACAGGAAACGTGATTCATCGGACCAGACGACCTTCTTCCAATCGCTCAAGGTCCAGTTTCGATGCTCGCGTGCCCATTGTAGGCGCTGTAACCAGTGAACGATGGTTACCATGGGCACTTGGAGCGGCCTGCGGCTAAGCAGCCACATTTTCCCCAAAGTTCGATGTACTGTTGTTGGGACACATTACTCCCGTCACCAGAACTCTAATTACGGCCAGTTGCGCCACAGTCGCCCTTCTGTTGCTACGTACCATCCGGGAGAGCCTTCGCTCACCTGGAACATCAATGAGCCGTGGTCGTCCAACACCTCGCCTGCGGTTCGTGGGTTTCCCCTCCTCAGACCACTTTCGGTAGGTACTGTACTAACCACGGCTGACCGTGAGAACCCGACCAGCCATGTCGTTTCGGATATGCTCTGTCTGTGTGTGTGTGTAGCACAGTGGTATCGTTACCATCCTCCCCACACCGGGTGGAAAAGGCCCGGGTTCAAATCCTTTCGATGACGCGAGGAACTTTAATGGGCTTTTTTCACTCAGTGGCTGAGTTATTCGGTCTCACGCGTAGATAGCAAGGTGGTTTTTTTCCCCAGAAACGGGAAATTTTCGTCCAGCAAACAGACAAATCGACCATAGAACACACGCAATAAACAGACATAAGACACATCACGGCAGATGAATTTAATTATTCGGATGGCCTAAATGTAATAGTTTGGTTTTAGTTTGCATATATGCTCTGATCCAGTCGTCTGGTTATTACAATTTGGCATTTGTCCAACTCGCTTAAGTCCGCTGCCTTTTCCATCTGAAGAACAAGAGTAACACTGAATAACGGAGCTCAGTATCAGGTGTTTTTTATACCGTGTCCCTCCGTGTTTACAGACAATAAACACTGAGCAACGTGGCCTTTGTCGCCGATGCCCCTAAAAACCCAACAACAAATAACCAATATATCTGCATGATATAACAATTCTCAAGTTGTTATATGATGCGATATCAATTCGTATCACAACAAAAACCGAGTATATATGAACGCTTATTTATATAAAAATGCGTGCTGTGAAAAAGCGTTAAACGAGAAATTATACTACCCACTGAATTACTCAAAACAAACGTACAAGTATGTCAAACTGTTATAAAATAACAGCCGACCGGGCTAGCCATGTGGGTAAAGTGCCTGCCTGGCAACCCCAAGGGCGCGGGTTCGATTCCCGCTATGGCTTGGATCAAAGTACTGCAAAAACGTTGGGAGGTGCATTATGGCCACAGAAGCCTATGCGCCAACAACTACAAAAAAAAAATAATAATAACAACCAACCAGATTGTCATTTTATCCCGAAGTTTCCTATTCAATTATACACCGGACTTGCGATCTTTTAACTGTATAAGGATTTTTTCTTGGATTGCTGGATTCGGCTAATTTGTTTTAAAATATGCGACAGGCAACTAAAGACAAAAGGCGTCAATATATTTTTTACAAATTTCGCGCATTCCACGATTGTTTTTGGCTATTTTGATCCCTTGCGCCACTGTTGGTAGAATCTCCGTCCTGAACACAACGGGTTGAAAAGACCTGAGCTGGAATCCCGTCAATGACGCGAGAAATATTTTGGGTCTTTTTCATAATGTGGCTGAGTTCGTCGGTCTCAGGCAAGGACTGCATTGATTTTTTCTTCCAAAATTCTGGTTTTTCATCCAGCAAACAGCAAATCGACCACAGAACACATGCAATATTTACAGATTTATTATATATAGGGTGCAATATGGCCCAAGTTGCTGGTGCGCCTAAAACTCTAGAGCAAGCAAGCCTATTTTGAGGGATCAAAAACCTGTAAACCCTACTCACCCAAGACCGACTACTTCTGCAATAATGTAAAACACAATCGTGTGCATATATCGTCCATACCACACATCGTGTATTACTCATGTCATCATATTTACACAAATAGTTTGCACATTATGCGATCCTAATTGTTTGGAAGCAGCTGTTTGAAGTGTTCAAAGCGTTACTGAGAACATTCGTTGTTTATGTTTGTTTGTTGTTGTAAGATTTTAGGCTCAATTTGGCCATATTGCGCCATATATAATTTGCCAGTAAACTGAATGTGTTCTGTGGTCGATTTGCTGTTCGCTGTGCAAAAAACTCGAGGAGAAAAAGATCACGCTGTCTACGCCTGAGACCGACTAACTCAGCCACGTTATGTAAAATACCCATAAAAATTCCTCGCATCATTGAAGAGATTCAAGCTCCGGTCTTTTCTACCCAGTGTGGGGAGGTCGAAGATCATACCAACTGTGCCACCCACGAGGGTTATGTTGTTTATGCTCTTTTTGTACTATGTGCATGTATACGCAGTTAAAGCAATGAATAAATATAAATATTCAGTATTAAAGCATTATCTATTTTTAACTTCATTTATTCTTATAAATCTCTCTGTCTCTTTTTTTCTCTAGCTTCCCCCGCACTTACAATTTAATCCCTCATGAATATTTATCTCATTTCTCTTGTAATCTTCACAGTCTATGCGTCTTATCTACTCCTTACTTAACTGTTTCTAAGGGGGTTTTCTAATGATTTCATCACATGTAACAAAACGAACTTTGTACCGCTTGTGAAGGTTATACACGTGACAGCAAACGTATAAAGGCGGGTAAGGAGTTGCCATCGCATTGTGGTTTCTGCATATTCCGAAATGGAAGCAAACAAAAAGATCCAAAAAGAGTTGGAGGCTGAGAGCAGTTTCAAAGATCAGGCGATATGGGGTAAGTCTACCTTTCCACTTACCATTAATAGAAATTTTTTATTAACTTAAATTCCATTTGTTGCATAATATCACAACACAAAATTTAAACCTGATAGGCTATTAAAACTAATATTAGCAAATACGTTTCGATTTTTCATATAGTCGCCTTAATCATGGGTGACAATATTTTGTTATACCCGCGATTTATATAATAATTCTCGATTTATAAATTTTAAAGAAATTTATAAATCGCGGTTATTTCCAATAAGAGATAATTACAATTTAAAGCACTGTTATATCGCGATTTATAAACATTACTTTTATGAACAGCACCATGTTCGGGAACCGATGACAGTTTCTTGGTCACGTATCCATGGATACAGTCCTCGCAAGTAGCACCGTGGTTATAATCACCGTGCTTCCCATACCGGATGGTTAAAATGCTGTCAATGATGCGAGGAACTTTTAGGAGGTTTTTCTGCTCTGTGGCTGAGTTAGTCAGTCTCAGACGAGGATGGAAAAGGTTTTTTCTTCTGGAATTCGGGTTTTTGGTCCGGCAAAACAGGAAAACTGACCAGAGAAATCATGCAATTTATGGGCATAATACACGTGAGTGGATGAGATTATTCTTGGGTAACTCCAATATGACAGTTTTTTTTTTTTTTTCCCCTCATGAATATATCTACAGAAAAGCCATTCAGCTGAAAGCAGCCATGCAATAGGAAATGCGGAAATTTTATAAATAGGAATCGCTGATTAAATAAAACTTATATTTATACTAAGGACAGCCATACGCAAATATGAATCGACTTTACTGCTTACCTCTGGATTAGATCAAGGAATTTAGGGAGATTTTGGGAACCACCTCTCCCAGATAAAACGTTTACCTTAGGATTTTGGACTTTTACAAAATTAATAGTTATTCAAAAGAAAAATGACGATTGCAACAAAGTAAAATAGGATGCCTAGATCTAATTGAATTTTGGTGAGACACCTAAACGTAGAATTTTCTGCCTTTTGACTTTTTTGCAATTTATTCCTGGTTTAACACTTCCCAATGAATCTTTGCAGCTATCCAAAATTCACTGCACTCTCCTTTTCTGGCGTGTTTCATATCGATTTTTAAACAATGTGTACTTTCTGGTTGTATACGAGATCAATCTTCTTCTTCTTCTTCTTTGTCTTCGCCTTTTCCCACGTTATATGGGGGTCGGCATTCAATGTTCCCAATTCACACTTTACATCCTCTTCTTCTCCTCTAGTTGGATTAACTTCTTAACCGGAACACATCTATACAAGATCAATCAACCAACTCTAATAATCTATATCAGAAGGGTAATATCTCATTGAAATACGTGGATTTTTTCTTTTTTCTTTTCGGGAATTAAAAAAGGCCAACGGATTGATTACTAAATCGTGAAATCCACTTCTCTGCTAGTCTCATAAATCTCTTGTCGCAAATAAAACCAAATCACGTAATTTTTCCAAAATATATTTAAAGAACTCATAAATGAAGATGGATTCTTTGAATATTTTGTAACAATTCCTATTTTGGCCATTTGCATCTCCAAGAATCAACTCTAACAGGAAAGATACGAAACTCCTGAATAGGAACAGTGATTTTTTTCTCTGGACTAGGTTTCGATAGCATATCTAATAACTTCCTCTCGCCATCAGCAAGGATTACTGATGATCCTACTGATGATGATTTCGATCACAAATACGTGTAGTGATAGAATCGCCAATAAAAATTAATCTTGGAGAATATTGATTATATGAATCACATAATTCTTCTTCTTGCAGTCACATAGTTCCTGAGGAGCTGTTGTGGCCACCAACAAATTCCTCTAACTGCATCGATCATGTGCTCTACGAGCGGCATCGCAAAGTGTCATGCCCAGAAGTTCACTGATCCCATCCTTCCACCTAATTGCAGGTATTCTCCTCAATTTTTTCTTCCATTATATTCTTCAACAGAAAGTTTTCCCTTCTTACTATATGTCCAAAAAACTTGAGTTTTCTTTTTTTTTTTTTTGATGCTAGGAAGAAGAATTTTAAGCTTGCCAATTTTATTCAACACCCCACTCATTTGTTCTTCGATCCAAGTAAGAAATACGCAGTATTCTCCTGTAACACCACATTTCAAATGCCTCAATTTTCTTCCTGTCAACTCTTTTCAGATTACATCCTTCACATCCATAAGTGGCAACTGGATAAATTAACGAATCAATGATTCTCAGTTTCGTCGTTAAGGGCAGATCTTGATTTCTCCATAATTTTGTCAGCTCAGTGACCAACGTTTTAGCAGTTGCCTGTCGTCTCTTTACATCGTTTGAGCAATCACTATTTGTATTTATTCTTGGCCCTAAGTAATCAAATTCATCAACTCCTTCAATATCTATCCCATTAACCTTCACTTTACCTGAACAGACATTATTACCAATCACCGTAATTTGAGATATATACACATTCAGAAACAATCCTTTTTTTCTTACTTCCTTCACATCTCTCCTCAGAGTTTGTTTAAAATGATCCTTAGAATTACAAATTAGCACAGTATCATCTGCATAACGAAGGTTGTTTATCTTCAGTCCTCCAGTTTTGATTCCAGTCTCTAAATCTTCCAAAGCTTCACGCATGATATCTTCGGCATAAAGATTAAAAAGGTGAGGTGACAAAATAGAGCCTTGCCTGACACCGTTACCTATTTTGAAAAAGTCCGCCTTTCCAAGTGATAATGCTTTCCAATAAAATGGAATATAAGATTTCATCATCAGCCATTTCCAATCCACTGCAGGATGAAGGCCTCCTCAGCAACTTTCCAGTCCCTTCTGTTTTGTGAAATGACCATCCATTTACTGCCCACGAACTCTTGAATTTCATCTGTCCATCTCCGTTATTGCCTTCCGGTTTTCTTTTACTCCTCCTGGGTACCATTCTGTTATTTCCTTAATCTACCTGTCATCATGTCTTCGAGCTATCTGTCCTGCCCAAGTCCATTTCAGTTCTTTAGTTTTGATAAGAATGTCCTTTACTTGAGTTTGCTGCCTAATCCACGTATTTCTCTTCTTATCCAACAGTCTGATTTCTAATATAGTTAGTTCCATTCATCGCTAGGTAGTTTTGAGCTTCTCTTCCATTCTTTTGGTGAGCGTCCAAATTTCACTTCCATAGGTCATGGTGGGGAATATACATTGGTTCATTATCATACATTTCAGACAAATCGGAACATTGCTCCTCAGTATGTGACTATATTTCCTTAATGCTATTCTTCTCTTGACTTTCAGCCATTTATCATTTTTATAGCTAATGACTTGTCAAAGATAAGTATATGAACCAACCTTTTCAATTTCTGCTCCTTCAATAATTATATCCCTTTCTGTGGCATGCTTGTTCATCATTACTTTTGTTTTAACCATATTCGCATTAGTCCGAAGCATAGCTGCTTAAGATTTTCAGCTAATTCTTCGGGATCGTGGCTTATGATCACAATGTCATCTGCAAATCATAAATGGTTTAAATATTCTCCATTCATATTGACTCCTTTCTGCGACCAGGCCAGTCTTCTGAAAGCTTATTCAACGACAGCAATAAACAACTTCGGAGATATTGTGCCCCATTGTCGAACTCCTGTCGACAATGGGGCACAATGAGGCGTTCTCATATGTTTTCTTCAAAATCATAATGTATGGGAGGCGTATGCCTTCTTTCCAATGCCAGAAACATTGCCTTATGCTGCATGGAGTCAAATGCCTTTTCATAATGCACAAATGCCAGGCATAACGGTGTTTTATAAAATACATCATATATGAATATAAACACAAAAAACTGACCTAAAAATAGGTTCTAAGTTTAGTTGTAATAATTTGATTTTGCATGCTCTAAAAGGAAAAATAACTGAAATCAGGCTAACAGGGCCAAGAATGCAAATACTATACTCATATAAACATTATATTCAGAAGCTGTAGCATCATAAAATCCTTATTTCTTTCAGATGCAGTTCCTTGTAGATTCATTCTGACGTTTCTTATATTCTGGGGGATGTGCCTCATGTTTGCCCACAGAGTATGTTTCAACGTCGCAATAGTTGCCATGGTTAACGAATCAGCTCTGGAAATTACTGAAAACAATAAGACCGAAGATGATGGAGACTGTGCTCCACTGTACCAAAATGAAAATGTCACCTCAAGTAACCGAGGGGTAAGTATCATATAATATGGTGAATACTATATAAAATTAACATAAAATACGACGATTCACATACTGACTCAAGGAATATTTAACCAAATTTGACTAATAAGAATGTGGTAAAGCGTTGAAATTGGTGAACTGTAATTAAAGCAATTGAAGAAATATAAAACTGCACATACCAAAGCATTGCAATCACATTTTTACGGAAGAAACACAATACGAATCCAGTTGCTCAAACTATATGAGAATATGCTGTGTCAAATACCTTCTACACATTACCGAAGAAAGCTATTAATCTGCATTTATATGAAGAAACGATGAAATTATTTATACATCGGGGAACTAATGTTTAGAAGTAAACACGAGTGGGTCTCCCGAGAGTAAGATACACATCATTTGAAAAAGGGTTTGGGTTTAAAGTTCCTCTCTTTGAGAGGAACTTTAATAGTCTTTTCAAACCAAGGAGACCTCGACATGTAGTTCGCTCCTGCAGTTGAATCTGGGTGAGATTCACTGCTTAATCCAATCTTTTTCACACTGTAGCCAAGTTAATCGCAATTTTTTAAATCTTGCAAGATTGGATTTCATCCTGAAAAATAAATACGCCCAATTTAAAACACAAACACTAACACATCCTGATCTTGGTTTCCTCAGAGCAAATTCAAAACAACAGATCCATAGAACGTGCCCATTCCATTAGTCATGATCTTGGTTACCGTAAATTCGAAGCACAATGCATTCCACGGTTACTGAAGAAAGAGCGGAACTTCGGTTTGAGATTTTCATGTAAAACACTTTTTATGCTATCATGAAGAGAACTGAATTTTTGAATAAAGTTTAGAAAGGTCTTAGTGCAACCATTTCGATCCTGAGTCTAAGCTTTCCAGTGTGCAGTGGAAGCATCCTCAGACTCCAGGAGCGAAAAAAATGTCTATCTGAGATTTTTGCAGTAAACGTTATACCAATCATTTTCTTTTACCACCGCGGTCTATTGTTTTTTGAATTCAAAGAACCCGATGTCAACAGTAACTCGGAATGATATACTGAAACTTTGAACAACCTGCTTCTCAATATCAAAAACCAGTTATCTGGACAACTTGATAGAATGAATCATCCTACTTCATGATGACGCATGTCCAGTTTTAGCAACTAATCAGTCTTTGCTTCAAAGAATCACTCAAACACCGTACGTGCCGTACAGATTTGTCATAAATGGGAGTTTCGTGTTTTTGAATGGCTGAAAATAAAAAAAAGCGCTTTAAAAGGACAGTGTAATCAACCTCGAAGAAAAGTTTGGAGGTTCCACCAACACGCGAAGAAAAGTAGACATGGATTGATTGAGCACTTGGCCTCTATTGTGTTTGTCATTCGGAAACTAGAAAATCTGTTCACAGTTCTGAGCTGCCTGAAGGTCTTTAGCGTAAGAAACAAACAGGAACGATCGCTCAATCATTCTGACACCATCCATAATGACCAATGTGCACATGACCTTAACCACTATTTTCGCGTTAATTTTGCTCTGCTAAAAAGAAAAAATATTGAAATCACAATATTTCTATTACTAAGATATAATTAATTTCACTTATTAATATAACGATTTCTTTAAATAGTTATTTTCTGTTTTCTTCAATGAGCAATGATCTCTTTGTTTTTCTCAAGGGGAACTATGCCTGGACTCCATCGATACAAGGTCTCATCCTTGGAGCTTACTTCTATGGTTACGTGTTCACTCAGATCATAGGAGGTAGACTAGCAGATTACGTTGGTCCAAAATGGCTCTTTGGGATTGGAACATTTTTCTCCACTGCTCTTACATTCCTGACTCCCACTTTGGCTGACTGCGGTGTTATAGTGATGTTTATAACCAGATTTGTTCTTGGACTCGTGCACGTAAGTACCTAGCTCAATTAATAAATCTTTATATTGTAAATTATTTTTCATTATGCGTCAGAGCAGCTAAGGCCATGGAGAAACAGTATATCGTGTCTGTTGATCAGTTTGCCTTTTTTTCTGGATGAAAAACCCCGGTTTCAGGGAAATAAACTATGCAACCGTGGCCTGAGACTAACTTTTTTTTTAAATTGCTGCCAGAAGTTTACTTGATTGGATCGCATTATTTATTAATTTATTTTTAAAAAGATTGGCATGGTAGTGTTCGTCTTTCCTCAAATATAACGATATTCAAAGTAGTATTTAATATGAGACTTCATATCAACTTTCCATCCAGCTTGTAATTGTAATGCACAATCTCCTTTTATAGTATACTGTAAAAGCAATTATAGCAAATTTATTTATGTTTGTTGTTAATCCAAGGCTCTAAATCCAGTGGTTATTTTTTTTCCAGTTTGTTCCATTACGTTCTTTATACTGTTCATGGTCCTATATCGTTCCCATGAGTTAACAAACCTACACTGTGCTGCCACTTTATTAGGTACACCTACCTACTACATGTTGAGCCTCCTTTAGCCTTCAAAACAGCTAGAATTCGTCTAGGCATGGATTGAACAAGATCCTGAAAACGTTGTGCAGGAATGGAGTACCATGCAGACATGAGTGTGTCACGTAGTTCCTTGAGATTCAACGGAGGTGTAGGCCTGCAGCGAACAGCCCTTTCCAGCTCATCCCAAAGATGTTCAATAGGATTGAGATCCAGGGACTGAGCGGGCCACTGCAACAAAGAAAAGTCATAGTCATGTTCCTGGAACCATTCCGTAGTGATTCGAGCTTTGTGCACCGACGCATTATCCTGCTGGAAGTAACCATCTGACTGAGGATAAACTGTCAACATGAACGGATGCACTTGGTCAGCAACGATATTTAGGTACGATGTGGCATTCAGACGGGTATCTATGGGTACAACGGACCCAACGTGTGCCAAGAAAACATTCCCCACACCATAACACTGGCCCCGCCACCTTGCGCAGTAGTGGTCAGACATGGCGGGTCCATGGATTCATGTTGTTTTTGCCAAATTATGAGCCTTCCATCAACATGATGCTCCAGGAACTTCGACTCGTTAGATCAAGCAACTGTTTTCCAATCCTCGATAATCCAGTGCTGGTGTTGCTGTGCCCACAGGAGGCGTGCTCTCTTGTTCTTCATTGATAACGAAGGTGAGAGATGTGGCTGTCGGCTGTTGTAGCCCATTCGCGACAAAGTGGCACTGGTGGTTCATTGCGATATTTTGTTCTGCGCACCAAGGTTGTATTCTGATGTGATGTGCGGCATTGTATCCCGTCTGTTTGCTTGTACAATTCTAGCCATCCTCCTCTGATCTCTCTCATCAGGAAGCGATTTTTTTCCACAGGATGTCGTTGAGAGAATGTTTTCTGTTCGTTGCATCATTCTCGATACACCCTTGAAACAGTGGTGCGTGAAAAGTTCAGGAGAACTGCCTTTTCGGAGATGCTTTGTCCAGCAAGTCTTGCACCTACTACCATGCCACGTTCGAAGTCCGTTAGATCACTCCTTTTCCCCATTCTTGCTACGGTTTGTACGCTTAACTGATACTAGAAAGGTGGTCCTACTGCATTTATATCCACAACTGTGATCATGTGACTTGCAACGTTGTGGGGCAGACCATTTGTGTGCACAACAGGGGTGTAACTAATAAAGTGACAGCACACTGCAAGTTGCTATTGATAGAGTTGTTGGTTGCATTATTTATAAAGAAGGCATTAGTGAGCCTAAAGAAGAGCCCTGAGGAACACCTCTCCTGGTTGTAAGAGGAAGACAAGAATATTTATAATTGTAAATTGTAGCAGTTCTCTCAGTTAAAAAGCTAATGAATCAGTCTTGTACACAGCAGACAGTTCCTGTTGATATGTGTGCTTATTAGATCTATGATGGGAACCGAATCAAAGACTTTGGCTAGATCAACATACATCTGTTTATTAGCGTACATTTTTTTAAAGATCGGTTAATAAGTTTGGGTAGGTGATCTGCGAAGTATAAATCCATTCTGGCATTCATTTCTAAAAATTGCAAGAGACTGATTATGAAATATGAGTTCAATTTCCAGCCAAGAGTTCCGGAAATCTATCTGAAGCAGATACAGGAGAAAGCAGATGAAGGAGAGCCATAGAAGATAGCCAAAGATTGAAGCCTGAAACCATTGAATTTGTTGTTGTAGGGTTTTAGGAGCATCAGTGACCATGGCCATATTGTTCCGTGTATATTGTCTGTAAATTGCTTATGTTCTGAGGTCGATTTTCTGTTTGCTGGATGAAAAACTCGAGCTTCCGGGAAAAAAAACCATGATACCTCCCCTGAGACCGACTAACTCAGCAACATTGTAAAAAAGGCCCATAAAAATTCTTCCTCTCATCGATGGGACTTGCACTCAGGTCTTTTCCACCCCTGTCTTGGGAGGACGGCGATCCTACCAACTGTGCTACCCACGTGGGCGAGTAACCTAAGATTTTTTTTTTTTTTTAATATATTAGGAACAGCTTCTTTATTGAAGGACGATTTTAATTCTTTTCAAATGGGAAATAAACTTTTCTTCAGAACTCGTTTTTGCACTATTGTATAATAGTAAGTTTTGGCGCAGCTCATCGAATACAATTATTTTACAATTTTTTTAAAATTAAAATTTATTACAAAGTTTATTGTTGCAAAAGATTTTTTGCGTATTTTTTTAAATACTTTTATAAATTGTAGCATTTAATAATTTTTTTTTTTTTTTTTTTTTTTTTTTAGGGTTTCAACTATCCCAGTGCTTATACTTTATTCTCCCGGTGGGCCCCCCTACAAGAACGAAGTACAATGTTATCAATATGTGTAATAGGGACGCACTTTGGAACAGTAGTTTCGATGCCTCTAACTGGTTACTTATGCCAATACGGCTTTGCTGGAGGATGGCCTTCGGCCTTTTATGTGCTAGGTAAATAATGATCTATTCAAATTATTATGAACAAGAACAACGCTCACACACAGCTTTTTCCTATGACAGAAACTGACTGAGCGCCCATGCCGAATAATCAATAACTAGACTATAAGCCTTGGCCGTTAGCGTAGACAAGGTGAATCTAGGCACTATTCTTTAGTTATTTTAAGTTTTCAAACTTGTGAAATGATTTAAAACTAATTTACTAAAGATATTATGGAAATTATCGGATAGCTAAACGTCTTATCCGATACAGATATTTTGTAAAGTTATGTTAGCTTTATTTAATGATAATTATCAGTAAGAAACAAGTTTCGCAAAAACTGTATGACGTCTTAGTAATATAAAGATATCATTGACCTCCCGATAACTTTAACTTTACTAATCCATAAAAGGACAGTTAACTACCAGTAAACAAGTCGACAGCATAGTTGACTACATCAATTTAAAAATATTTATGAAAAGATACATGCTATTTAACATATTTCTTTTCTTCTCTTTTTTTTTTTTTCTAATTATGTGACATAATTATTATTCATGTAAATTTGTGATTTACTATTAAATAATTATTTAGCGAAGCTGCATTTTTTTCGTTTTTTTTTTCTTTTTTTTAAATTTAAAAATAACTATAATAATAAATTCTGCATTTAAAGATGCACTAATATTTGCATATTCCCTTTTAGGTGCATGTGGATGCGTCTGGTTTATATTTTGGATTTTGTTAGTGTATAATACTCCAGTTGAGCATCCACGCATATCTAAGCATGAATTATTATACATTCAGAAGAATATACCTAGTGTAACAACTTTGGAAAAGGTTAGCAGAATTACTATTTATTCCTCTAATTGTGATTTATAACTACTTTTTTCTTCATCTTTATATAAAGCGAAATTTAAAAAAAAATAAATAATATATGTAAAATAATTATTTTACATATTATATTTAACATTTTTTAGATTTTATGTTTTACATTAGTTTTTTTATATTTTATGTTTTAGATTATTTTATAATTTTATATTATATTATCTCATATAGATATGCAAATTAGATATGCAATTACCAGGCATAAACAAGCCAGTTTGCTTTAATTTCGCAAAATTTTCTTTGCTTTTTCTTCATGATAAATTATAAAACTAATATAAGCTACGCTTTCTTAAAATCCACATTATTTTATTAAATTATAATAAATTTATTATTTATTTAAACTAAAATTCGTTGTAACAAAAATACGAACTGAAAATTAAAAATCTTACCGGATATTACTTTGAACTCTTGCTGTTGTTGCTAAATGTGGGCTGATTATTACTAATTACTGATATTACTGATAATTTTATAGTTGCAATGATATATAGTAAACTGTGTACTTCGCATTGTAAGCAGAAATTTTGTATTGTAAATAAAGATCGTTTAACTACCTCAAAATTATTTTGAAAAATAAGAATGTTTCATAACCACAACCGACATTTTTTACTAAAAGACGTCTGCTTAGTCGTACTCCAGAGCCATCTATCGAGTCAATATTTCAACATCCGCCATAAAAATACAGAAAATTAATTTAAATGTAATTTAATGCGAATTTAATTGTAATTTAATTAATTGACGCTTAATTAATGTGCAATTAATATTATCCGCTACGTTTTTCTGAATTATTATCACATAGTAAGTAACAGTTATCAAAAAGAGTGTCACTGATGTGACTATATTGATCATCGTAAGATAAATATTTTAAATTCATTCTAATAACTGCCTGTGAACACAGAAAGTTTGTTTTTTTTTATTAAATTTATATTGTAGTTGCATGACATGGCAGGTCATGGTTTAACATTTGGCGTTTTCTATTCTTAGTTCTTAGTCGATAACAAATAAATATATAACATAGCAATGTTGTTAATTGCATCAAAACATCATCCTGCTGTTATTTTAACAGGTTACAGCAACTCCATGGAGTAAAGTATTAACATCAGTTCCCATGTGGGCTGTTTCTATAGCCAAATTTACGGGTGCTTGGAGTTTCATTTGTCTGCAGGCTAAACTACCAGCTTACTTAGAAGATGCCCTTCATTTTCCAATTCAGCAGGTAAGCCCGTACAATATTTTCTCCTGAGTACCTTTTTTGTTAGACCAGTAATAAAAGCTGATTTTTAAAAGAAATTTTAATTTAAAATAAAGCATTAACTTAAAGCAGTGAATTTCAATAAGTCAAATTAATGTGGCAATCATTTTCACATTAACTGAAAATTAATAGTCTGCATATAATTCTATATGAATTACTATCACATAGTAATTCATATTGAATTACTATGTGATATTTTGAATTTATTGAGATATCATTGAGATTAATGTCTACTTATTTAATTTTTACAGAATGGATTGATGAATGCGCTGCCATTCTCTGCCTTATGCATTTCCATAGTCGCATCTGGTTACTTATCCGATTTTCTCAGGAGCCGTGAATTTCTTAGGACTACTACCATTCGCAAATTATTCGAAACATTTGGTGAGTAAATTTTGGCTTTCTACTTATGAGCAATGTTTCTGAAACGTTTGTCGAAATCTTTGACCCTTCTTATACTTATATTCTTACTTACAGCGCTTCTGGGACCTGCTGCTTGTATGATGGCTGTTCCCGAAGTCGGTTGTAATGGCAACATGGTCGTAGTGCTCTTGACTGCTGCCATGGCACTGTTCGGTCTTTGTGGTGGAGGGGATGTTTCGGTTATTGTTGATATGGCTCCCCAATATGCTGGTAAGTAAAAAATATTTTAAATAAAGGAAAATAATGTTTTTTATTAATCTATATATTTTCTAATATATTGATACAAATTCTTGTTCCAATTTTAATTCCAAAAATAGTCAAACAAAAAAAAAATCTTTCATAAAACAGCAACCATTATTAGTATTAGTATTAGTATTAGTAACGGCCGCATGGTGCAAGAAAGCCTATGGCTTATGCTGCACCAGCCAAAAAAAAAAAAAAAATCCGAACAAAACAATGATAAAAACAAAAAAAAAATAAATAAATAAATAACTAAATAATAATAATTAATAAATAAAAAAAAATAAAATAAAAAATAAATAAAAAGGAAATTAAACCTATCATCCTATGTGCTTCCCTTACCCGAAAGTACTATCCAGATGCCCTTTGAATTTCCCCAAACTGTCGGCCTCTACCACCCATGAAGGCAACTTATTCCAGTAATTTATAACTCGCTGGCTAAAATAGAACTTCCTGCAATCCAATCTAAACATTTCCCCCCGTAACTTGAATTTATGTCCCCTAGTTCTAGCATCATTTATAATCTTGAAAATTTTGTCCTCATTCATTTTACTGATGCCTCTCAGAGCCTTAAACACCTCAATCAAATCTCCTCTAAGGTGTCTAGTTTCCAAACTCTGCAACCCACATATTCGAAGTCTTTCTTCATAAGGACGCCCTTTTGCCGATCTCACCAGGCGAGTTACCCTTCTTTGCACCCTTTCAAGAAGCTCGATGTCTTTCTTCAGGTGCGGTCTCCATACTTGAACACAGTATTCCAAGTGTGGTCTAACATAAGCCTTATATAATGGGATTATATCACCATGGACAATATTAAAGAAAATTAGAGCGACTGTTAGAGAAGACCTCTCTTCGACCTCTCTTCTTCAAAGTCCTCATCAATATTGTTGTCCTCATAACTACTAGGCAACTTATTAACATCGTATAAAATTGTAATATTTGCCAATGATATGAAGTTTACTCACGTATTTTAATTTTGTAGAGCAGAATTAGCTGCAACACGTCCTCGATCAAATCACATTTTATCATCCAGTATACCATGAATCTCTCTCTCTCTCTCTCTCTCTCTCTCTCTCTCTCTCTCTCTCTCTCTCTCTCTCTCTCTCTCTCTCTCTCTCTCTCTATCTATATATCTATCTATCTGCATACTTCTAAGTTAAACCCCTGAGGTCAGCGCAACCCATGCTTCCTCACACTACTCTTGAAAATCATTCCTGAGTAACAATATACAAGTTCCATGTTCTTTCCAGGCTCAACCGAAATATAAATTCACAAAATTTTCCATATTACTCCTTCAAATAATAATACTTTAAAATTTAGCCCAATCAACAGACTATCATCAGTAGCCATCAAGGATAACATAGATTTTCTAAGAATGGATAGCAATCTGCAAAAAAGATGCCGTCATTGCTTTCCTTTGTGGACTTTCTACTGAACATTTCTTTTAAGTTGGACCAAGAGAGACCTATAAAAAATTCAGTTTCACTTTCAAGGAACAAGAGACTACAGCTTTCTACAGCAGTTTTCCTATTATTTGTTACGTGACCTCAATACTCAATATTTTTAAATGGTAGGCTTAGTAAAAAATGGAAACGAAACCGTTTTGGATTTTGCTAATTATTTTCGAAACATAAACTTTAACACATTTCCTTTAAAGTTGATGTATTTATTTATTAATATAAACAGATTTATCCTTTAAAATCTGAATAATTAGCTTGTTACTTGTTTAATATATGAAAAGATATATGATTTTAAGAAGATTGAGTATTTATTTATAAATATAAACAGATTTATCCTTTAAAATCTGAATAATTAGCTTGTTACTTGTTTAATGTATGAAAAGATATATGATTTTAAGAAGATTGAGGCATTTCATTTACAAAAAATTTTATTAAAGAAAGAACCATGTAATTACCAGTTGTGTTAACTCAAGGTTGAGGTGTGGCAGCGTAGCAAGTTCTGATATAGTTTAGGGGTTGAAACAGATAATATAGCGCCGTTTCTTCATTAAAACGTTAGATTATGTACCTGGTTTCCTTGGAAATGAACATACACCACAAACGTACACCACAATTAACATACACCACAAACGTGCTATTAAATCCAAGCTCTTTTATTTATTTATTTTTCTCATAATGTAATGAGTACTCATATATAAATGTTTGTTTTCATTTGACAACATTATTTCTCTTTTATTTCCTTTAGGAAAAATATTTGGTGTTTCGAATGCCTTTGCAAGTGTTCCAGGAATCATTTCTCCGTACGTGGCTGGAGTGTTCCTTGATGGACATGTAAGTCAATATATTATTGAGGTTAATGTGGACATTAATGATTACCTGGTGTTACAGGTACATTTGTTACTTTCAAAAGTATTCAGACACCTCCTACTGGCACAAGTGAAATAATGGCAAATGACGCAGGGAAGTAAGCTTATACAGTATTAGCTAAAAAACAATTCTTCAAACATCACCTGTTCATCATCTCTTAAAATTTCAGGAATGAAGGGCCTAATTCCTTATAAAATTATTCAAACTACCCACTTTAACAACACCATATGGAAGTTTGTTCCAACAATTCGCTCACTCGTTGGCTGAAAGCAATTTCCGCCTATCTATATATTCTGAAGCCATCCTTTTTAAATTTGTGCCCTCCCTTATGTATGATGGCTGAGCATGAGGAAGAATGTTATCAACGTTCAGCTTACTCGACTCATTCAAAGCCTTAAACATTTCAGTGAAATGCCCTCGCAAGCGTCTTGTTTCCAGAAGTTACAATTTTCAGAAGTGAAGTAGTAGTAGTAGTAGTAATCGTGGCATGTGATGCAAGAAAGCAAGCGTATGAGCTTATGTGGCATCAGCCAAAAAAAAAAAAAAAAAATTTACACAACCATTCCCTCTAAATGTTTGTCCAGTTCCTCCTCAAATTTATTTAACCTATCAACTTCGTAATCTGAACAAGTGGAAGAATCCCATCAGAATTCAGGGTGTTCAACCCATTCAAAGCCTTATACACCTCAATCAGATCACCCCGCAAGTGCCTAGTCTCCAGCCTCTGCAATTTGCTGCACTCTTGGTAAGAGGATACCTTCATTCCCCTCACCAACCTTGTTGCCCTTCTCTGTACACACTCAAGCAAATCTACATTGTTCCTAAAATGAGGCCTCCAGACCTGTACGCACTACTCAAGACGTGGCCTGACCATTGCCTTATACAGAGGGACAATCACCTCCTTTTCCCTGCTAGCAAAATTCTTGTATATCATTGACAAAATTGACAAATGACAGACTTCATATCTGACTGCACAATTACTCCCAGGTCTTTTTCAATTTATACCACTATGGATCAATATGGATCAAAGTGAAAAGCTTACAGTGTTTTGAGGCCCTCTTGGTTTGCACAATTGGTAGAAAAGACCTGAATTCGAATCCCATGAGGAATTTTTTTTATAGGCCATTTTTTTTCACAATGGCTGAGTTTGTCGGTCTCAGGCGAGGGTGGCGCGGGCGACTTTTTCTCCCGGAAACTCGAATTTTAAGTCCGACATACAACAAATCGACCACAGTAGACACGCGATTAACAGACATATACGGCGCAATATGGCCTAAGTTGCCTATACACCTAAAACCCTACAACAACCAACTAACACCACGTATTACATTTATTTTGCATCCTGTATTTTATTTCATTATGTTTAATTTTTATATTTTATATTATAAATTAATTAATTTACTTTTATTTGACTTTAAGAAAACATCTGTGTACATCCTAATTCATTTTTCCTCACTTCTGAATAGCATGGCAGTATCGGACAATGGAGCTACGTCTTCTACACTTCTGTAGGCCTTTATCTATTTGGTGCGCTGGTGTTTCTCTTCTTTGGATCAGCTGAACCACAATCTTGGGCTGAATCAGAAACAAACAACAACAACAACACAATCCTGTCCACAGAGGAAAAAAAATTATCACAGATCAATACCCTACAGCTGAAGGTATCCGTCATCGACATAGAGGAAGAGTGTGAGGTGTGAACTGCCCAGCAATTTATTCTCCTGGAACTTGTCAACTGCACTGAGAACAAAAATAGCAGGTTGGGAGTGTCACAAGGCTATATTTTATTCGAACTGAAACTGTAACGTTCTTGCATGTTATATGCGATTCCTCCTGAAAGAGATCAATGAGGCTTAAAAAGAAGTGTTTGTTCTTTCAGCGCATATCTTTGTAATTGTGTGTAAATATTATTTATTTATTTTATGTATATATTGACGTCATTTGTAATTATATAATAGCAATAAAAATACAGCTCAATCCACGTTTTTGTATTAAGTGATAAGATTTTTTAATAATATAATTTTGTACTATTTATAAAAATAAATTATTTCTTGCGAGTATATCTCAGAATCCATACTGAATTGAACTTCTAATATTCACAATTTCTTGAGAAGTTTGGTTGTAGGGTTTGAGGCGCATCACCAGCTTAGCAATAATATGTCTGTAGATTGCTTCTGTTCTGTGGTTGAGTTATTGTTTACTAGGCCCTCGTGGGTAGCACAGTTAGTACAATCGCTGTCCTCCCCACAACGGGTGGAAAAGACCTGAGTTCGAGTCCCGTTGATGAAGGGAGGAATCTTTATGGGCCTTTTTCACAAGATGGCTGAGTTAGTCGGTCTCAGACGAGGTAGCATGGTTTTTTTCTCTCGGAAACTCGCATTTTTCGTCCAGCAAACAGAAGATCGACCAAAGAACACGTGCAATTAACAGACAATATACACGGAGCAATATGGCCTTGGTCGCCGATGCTCCTAAAACGACAGCTGATTTCTGGACGAAAAAAAGCGGTATTTCCGGGAAGAAAAATCATGCTACTTGCCTGAGACCGACTAATTAGGAGATATGCTAATCTGAAAGTAGTGTCACCTCTCAGTATCTTTATAGTAATTTCTGAATACTAAAAATATATTATATAACCAAAATTAATCAAAAAACCTTCGTGTTTCAAAGAACCTTTTATTGATGGAAGATTTAATAACGTGTGATCGCCTTCTGCTTTGTATCTTCATCGGTAGACTTGATGAAAGAGAACATTAAACCAGCTGAAAATCTACGCAAGCTATGGGTAAGAGATCCTATCACGTGTGAATGTTGACAAGTGCAATAAATTTTCAGATCACGAAGCAGTTGTCAGTCTACTGCTGTCACCAACGAAATCACTCTTAGCTTCACAATGCGTGACATTGCATCGAATGTCGACATAAACATTATAAGTGAGGAAACAATTTTTCGTGGCAACTTGCAAGGTCGTGGCCAATATCATTTGGAATGCAGAAATACTACAGCATCTAGGACAACAATACTGACAAATCCTGATGATCCTGATTACGAATTTACCCTTCCTCAACTCCAAGTTATTTTTTTTTCGTTCAGACTTATAGTTCTACTTTGCCACCTGGAAGATAAGAACTCCAAAAGACAAAGCACTCAAAAACTGAAATTTTTCTACGTTGCAGTTATCATTGTCATATTTTTGATGGTGCTTGGACCGTTGGTGAGAACTTGGTCAAAGATATTTGACCTCCGTTTACTTCTCTAACGTCTCTAAATAAATAGCAAGCATCCATTCAAGAAACTAGTACCGCTTTATGTACTGCATATAACGTTCTTTAAACTATAAGAGGGAAATTAAAGTCGTCCATAACGATGCACTTCACATGCTATTACTTGCTCATGCAAGTTACCTAAAGAAATTTTTCATTGCACTTTTTGGAGTCGCTTGGCCTATAGAAAACCCCCACTATTATCTTACGCCAATCATCTGACACCAAATGGGCTCAACAGCTCTCTGGATCAGACTATGGGAATCATCTGGCTGCTCCAAACAGTTGTTGATAAGCAGCATAACTCCACTACCTCTTCGTTCCTCCTTATCTCTCTTGACCATGCTGTACTCAACAAAATGAAATTCGTCATCCACTATCTCAGAGATCGCATATTCTTGGAGAAACAGAAAAAGCTGAATATACTTCACTTAGTGGTGACACACCAGAAAATTCCGCATATACAAGTGCTGCCCACGTGCACTTTTGATTTTGATGCCCCTATTATACATCGTATTTATGCGTGGTTGATAATTATTATTAGTATTAGAACTGGAAAATGAGGCAAGGAAGCAAGCTTATGCAAAATTAGCCAAAAACAAAAAATAAACTCCCAGCTTCATCTGTCCATCTCCTCTAATAATATGTCTAATTCTTTCATAAATTTATTCAAATTACCACTAGAACGACACCAGATAGCAGTTTGTTCCAACAATCAGTTACTCTCTGGTCGAAAGCAAATTTTCACACATCTATCATGCATCTCTGTTTTTTCACTATCAATTTATGTCCCCTTGTGTGCGTTGTCTGAGAAAGGTTGGTTGGTTGGTTGGTTGGTTGGTTGTAGGGTTTTAAGCAGCAACTTAAGCCACACTGTGCTGTATGTAATATGTGTGGAAATTAAGTGTGTGTTCTGTGGTCGATTTGCTATTTGCTAGACGAAAAAACCTGAGTTTCCAGTAGAAAAATCATGCTACCCTCGCTTACACCGACTAACTCAGCCAGGTTGTGAAACAGACATAAAATTTCTTCGCTTCATTGATGGGATTCGAACTCAAGTCTTTACCTACGAGGGTAGCCGAGAAAAAGTAAGAAAATCATCATCATTAAGTTCATTCAATCGGTTTAAAGCCTTAAACACTTCAACTAGGTTTCCTCGCAAGTGTCTAGTATCCAAGTGATACAATGTGCAGAACCGAAGTCTTCCATTGTAAGAGTACCTCTTGGCTAATCTTCAGTTGCTCTTCTCTGCACCCGTTCCAAGAGATCCTCATCTTTCCTAAAATGAGACTTCCAGATCTGTATGCAGTATTCAAGATGTGGCCTAACCATTGCGTTACACGATGTAATAATCGTCTCTTTATCCCTGCTGTGAAAGTTCCTGCATATATTTGACAGAGAACTCCATGAACTGTCCTGGAAGCCTGTCTATACTGTTCGGTGGAGTTTATGTCGGACTGTGCAATTACTCCTAGGTCTCTTGGTTCTCCACCACCTAACTGGTATGTTATTCGGGAATTACTACTGCCCGTATGCAATACCTTGCATTTACCAATATTAAACCTCAATTGCCACTTCTCAGCGCATCTGCCCAATTTATCTAGGCCATACTGCAATAGCATGCCTTGATATCTGTCATTAATTACCCTGCCAACCTTTATATCATCTGAAAACTTAGACAATAAACTTAACATACCTTTACAAATACCGTTATTAAATACTGCTTGACGTTGGTATGATTCAGTTTTTGGTATTAGGTTCGAAAATATACTCTGACAGAAAATGTGGTTTGAGCATGGCCGCCCAGTTGATGCAACTTAGTCTTCCAGCTTGTTCCACCATCTGAAACTCGTTTTCCAAATGAATCATTTCCCGCAAGGTGTTCATGTATTCTCAGAAAGGTCTTCTTATTTGGCACATAATGATTAGGGAAGACTTCTACATACAGACGTCTTGCCTCAGCTGTACCTAGCAAGTCCATACATAGATGCATGTTTGCCAGCTCTTGATTTGAATATGCTCTATTACCATAAGAAATCCAGAGTCAAAATGTTAACAACAAACTCCAAAAGTAGTGTCCTTGTCAGGAGAACTAACTGAAATTACTCAAAGAACACTATGGGAAATTGTTTACATAACTACAGCGGCCCTCAGTGAGATATGGAGCATTATTTGCAATCAGTTGAATGGAGAGATCTATGCTAAATTTTATGTTTATGTGCCGAGTTTACAGTGTTAGCAATTTATGGGCCCTCATGGGTAGCACAGTTGGTAGGATCGCCGTCCTCCCCACACCGAGTTAAAAAGACCTAGGTTCGAGTCCCGAATTTTTATGGGCCTTTTTCACAACGTGGCTGAGTTGGTCGATCTCAGACGAGGGTAGCATGGTTTTTTCTCCCGGAAACTCGGATTTTTCTTCCAGCAAACAGAAAATCCACCTAAGAACACATGCAATTTACAGACAATATACACAGAACAATATGGCTTTAGTCGCTGATGCTCCTAAAACCCTACTATCCCAACAAAAAACAACAACATCAGTTTACAAAAAGAATTGCTGGAACATAAAAATGGCTGTAACTCGAAAAAAGGCGAAATTAGATCTATGTTTACAAGAACTTTTTTAATTATTTTTAGGTTCTAAATCCATCCCTGAAATGGGCCCTACATGTTATGACACACTCTGTGTATAATAAGTGTATATTAAATGTATATTGAGTGTACAATTTTGAGTTATAATCATTATATAATTTGTCCAATACTTTCATTTTAATATTATGCTGGAACATAAATTTTGTATATTATTCTGTAAGTAATTTTAAAATTTCTTAATGAAATGAAGTATCTCTGTTTTCGTTTATCATCCAGGGAATGGTTTTCTCTTGGAAAAGAAGATAAATTCTCTGAAGAGTTGATATCTTGAAGTAATTCAGGTACTTCAGGTATTTCCATCCAGCTAGAGCAAGAAGTTAAAAAGCTAGTTGTTAGTCCAGATTCCTGTTTCAAGATTCCGTTTCAAGACTTTCTAAGTAAGAAAATAAAGGCAAGAAACTGTCCTGAGCGCAACATTTATTTTTTTAACATAATCACATTTATACTCTTGTCTGCAAATGACAGGGTGCACATGGTCCCCTAAGAGCTAGACATAAACTTCACCAGTGAAACGTTGGTCCATTCGCACCAAGGGTCCTCTTTCTTGCCAGCAAAACGTACCCCATATTAAGAAACCACCACCACCTGTTTGGACAGTGGGCGTCATTCAGGATGCGTGATGATCGCCATGCACTACTTGATGATCAGCAGTTGGGACAGCGTGTCTCTTGGGTCGTCTGCTGTGGAACCCCACACGTCTGAGTGCAACTGCGCAGGCAGCACGGTGGCATCGTCACCGTCCATTCCCCCACCGGGTGGAAAAAACTCGGGTTCCAATTCCGTTAATGACGCGAGGAACTTTATGGGCTTTTTAAATTCCTTGGCTGAGTTAGTCAATCTCAGGCGTACATAGCAAGGCCTCCAGGAAACTCGGTTTTTTCTCCCAGAAAAATAGGCAAATCGACCAGAGAACACGGGCAATTCACGAACAAAATACATTTGGACAGATGAATTGATATTTAGAGCATACAAAGATGTTTAGGCTTTTATACTGGAGGCTATGTGGCATAGTTAATTACGGATAAGGTGATCAAAATTCAGTGGTCGCTGAGTGTATATCATTTGTGATAACTGGTGTCAATTGATTACTGAGGTTATGCCACTTCAGGTGATAACCATGGGTACTTTCTCCAGTGAAAAGCTTTTTTTCAAGTGTTTGACTTCCGATACAACATATCAAATCATAGATAACCACCTGTAATCGCGAAGATGATAAAACCAATCAAGAATATCAAGGCTGAGACTTCTTAAGTAAGAATAAAAAAGCAAGAAGCTGTTCCTAGCGTAACACTTATTTTTTAACATAACTACTAAAAACATTTATACACTTCTCAAATTCTGGAACCTAGTAAAGGTGCGTTTACATCTAGAGCAAACGTCAGGGACTGTGGTCCCTGATGCTTGTTTTAGACAAATGTGTAAATAGCATTTACAGCTGTACAGACAGGGCCAATCATGACTGGTTCTTGGCCAAAGGAGGGAGAAGAATGCATGCGCATAAAATTCTGTTAACCATTTTGTCTGAATGGTTCATTTTTTATTGATTTTATACTTACATGGTTCAACATGGTCAACAGGACGTTGAATTAAAAAATGAACTTCGAGCGTAATTAAAACTGGGTCTAGTGGTTTTACGCATCCAAAAATGTGCTTGATTGGTGAATCTCTTGGGTTGTCAGACCCCCAGTTCTGTCGGATTGATATCGACGGTGCTCCAAATTTACATACTTTTCTGACCAAATTACAATTATGGCAACATCGCATTCATCGCTGTATCGAATGGTAGAAAAGAAATCAAACAAGCATTACACTTCAGCACCGAATTGTCGAAGCCAGCACAAATTTCAAGAATGGAATTGATCACTTGTGGAATTTTTATCTAGGAAATATTCAATACCGAGTGTCTCTTTTGAACGTCCCTGATTTTAAATGTCTCGCAAGAGAAAACCCAGTAGACTAGAAATTGTTAGTAACTTTTATTTGGAAAGAAAACTCAAAAAGTTATAATACGAAGTTAGCAGACTTCTACATGAACTCCTTTGATGCAACGAAGAATATCCAAACGATACTCAATTTCGGACAACATTCACTCCAACATGTCTGCACCGATGGTGGAAGTTGCTTGCACGACGCGTGTTATGTAAGGCGAACGAGGGAGTCCATGGTATCAGTCCACCTCCCAATCCAACGGTCCAGGAACATGTCGTTCAGGCAGTGCGCACCTGTAAGCTCCAATGAGGCGGTGCTCCATCTTGTTGAAAGTTTATGTTGGGCTGTAGACGTGTAATCTGAGGGAAGGTGTATTGTTCCTATATGTCTAGGTATGTGACTCTTGTAACGGTATCCTCCAAGAAGAAGAATGATGCAATGATCATGTCCTCCATAAGACCACACCACACTTTGGGCTGTCTCGAATGTGCTCTTGGATACAGTGCGTGTTTTCAAAACCCCATATTCGAACATTGTGTTTGTTGACTTTTCCTGAAACGTGAAATGTCTGTCCGTCCACCCTCCCCATGTAACAACTCTACTCCCATTGGACAAATTTTTATGAAATTTAATATTTGGGCCTTTCAAAAAGATTGGAGATTTGTCTAGCCATTCCATATTTCATTAAAATCGGACCAATAGAAAAGCCGGCAGTTATAGTATTATTTCTTTGTCAGTCTGTCCACATGTAATAACTCAACTCTCAGCAGAAATTAATGAGTCGAATTAAGCAGTTCAATCGAACTTGCTTCGGGTAACCCGTAACAACCAAGCAATTCATATCAATGTTTGATATAATGTCAAACAAATTTAATGTCTTTCCATACCCAGAAGGGAAAAAGTTTTTTTTTTTTTTTCTGTTTGGCCAAAACAGGTTTTTAATGACATCAGCAATAATGACGTAGAAAATTGTAATTATTACGCAACAAAGAAACAAAAATAAAATGTAAATTTGAATTACATAAAATTAAAACTGGTTTGGCGAATTTTTTCATGCTTCTAATTGCCTTCAGAATTTTCATACGCGCCACCCCAATGAATAAAACATGCTTTCCGCGTGCTTCATTCAAGTTAATGAGTATTTTGTTGTACTATATAAATAAACATTTTACGCAATAATAAGAACACTTAAAAACAGAAAGTAGAAATATGTTTATTTATCTTTCTCGAGAAAGAAATGTTTCAATTATGTTTTTGTGTTTTCAATCTTGGGTGATACTGGAGGGGGGGGAGATCTTTTATGTAATCGAATGTAACCTCGCCAATCCTGTGGTTAAAATCCTATGAAGAAAAGGCTAAGCTTCTGCTCAGAACGTTTATATATATTACAGTAGAAACTGAAAGATCAGAATCCGAAACTTTTTGAACATTTTCAAGAGTAGTCGACCGTCCAAAAACAAAGGTTAAACAGGCTGGCCAGACTTATAAAAATCACCTCAGCTTCCAAATTTATCCATTATATTCCATTAATAATTTCAAAACACCAATTTCATTCGGTTTCACATATTTCCTAAACTGTACGCTTTGTTACTATCTATTTTCCGTGTATAAAAATCATTCATTTTAACAGATTCTGGACGTTATTTCATCTGGAGACAATTAGGAATGAGGTACCATCCCTCCAACATCAGAGAAATGGACGCTTACGGTCCAGGCGGATTAATGATCAATGACCGCGCCCCTCTTCATGTTTTTGATAGGGTGCCGTAACTGAGAAGAGGTACCAAGAAGAGATCCTCGAAGTCTATGCGCGACTTTTTAGGAGTACTGTTGGCCCAGGTTTCCTTTTCATGAAGGACAACACCACTGCACATAGTGGTGAAGTGGTGGAGGAATATCTTGAATCCTCCACCACTCGATCGAACATCTATGGGACTCTCTTGGGAGTTCCATTGCACGCCGACAACCAACTCCTCGGTCACTTGGTGAGCTAAGGTCTGCGCTAGTGGAATAATTGGGATTTATTGCCACAGAATCTTATAGACATCCTTATATCGAGCATGGTTCACCTTTTTTTTGTAGTTTAACATATCTGTTTCCAAATTATTAAAAGTTGAAAGCTTTAAGATGAATATATAATCAGTATATGATCTTATTTTTCAATGCCATTTAAAATTCTGACAAGAAAGTTTTTGAATAGGATGTAATATTTTGTTAATGATGTTACAATAATTTCTCTAACATTTTTCCGACTCTTATGAATTATATGGGTTTGTCGGAGAGAATGTAATTATATTAAAATATAAAACCACGGTGTTTATTATAAATGAAAGGAATCTGCTAATTGAGATCTTTTTTAGCAGATTCCTTTTCTATTCCTATTTGATTTCTATTTGCTTACATTCACAGAGAATTTTGAAATGTGGAGTAACAGAAAAATAATTGAATCCATTTATGTTTGCTTGTAAATAAAGATAAAAGTTCATTAAATTTATTACCTTGTAGTTTTTCTTTTTAATTATGTTTTTCAGAAACTTTTTCAGTAGATTTGGTATTTTATTATCCAAAATTATAATAATTTCCCCAATCACGTATTCTGAACACATGCTTGTACATTGTCAGTTAAAAAAATACCTACCACAATAATTATTCACTTAATATTTCATATTTTAATTAAAATATGAAATGCAGTTCTTCCTTGAATTTATTTAAGCTATCAACTTCCACAAGAACAGATGGAAGTTTGTTCCAGCAATCAACAACCCGCTGGCTAAAGGTAAACTTTCGCCCATCCATTCTACAACTGTCTTTCCTCAGTTTGAATTTATGCCCTCTCAGGCGATTATTCTAAGTAAGAGGAAGAATCCCATCAGCATTCAGCATGCTCAAACCATTCAAGGCTATATACACCTCAACGAGATCACCTCGCAGGTGCCTAGTCTCCAGACACCATAATTTGCAAAACAATGAGGCCTTCAGACCTGTATACAGTACTCAAGGTGTGCCCTCACCATTGCTTATACAAAGGGATAATCACCTCCTTATCCCTGCTAGAAAAATTCCTATATATCATTGATAAGACACCATGAGCTACTACTCTTGCACACCGTCTGCACTGCTCAGAAAACTTCATATCTGCTTGCATAATTATCCCCAGGTCATTTTAATTCTCTATCATTGTCAGTGTAGTACCACACAGTTGATACGTTACTATGGGGTTACTGCTTTCCATATGCAGTACTTTACATTTGTCAATGTTAAACTTCAGTTGCCACCTCTCAGCCCATCTGCTCAACTTTTCTAGATCATTTTGCAGGAAACGATATGAAGGTTGGCAGTACCCTGCCAACCTTCATATCGTTTGCATACTTGGACATTAAGCCTGATATACTAACATCAATATCATTAATAAATACAGCAAACAACAATGGACCCAAAACTGAATTCTGAGGGTCTCCACTAATAACATTAGTCCACGAAGAGCAGTGTCCATTTATTATCACACTCTGTCTTCTCCCACTCAACCATCCCTTTATCCATAGCAGCAATTTGCCTCCAATGAAATATAAATGATTTATGATTAATAAATCATTTATGATTAATAAATGAATTATCATTTATGATAAATGATTAATTTCTATATATCCGAACAGTATCCCACGCATTTTTCTTCTCTGCCACATGTCTCATTAGTTCATATGACATCCATTTTGGCCTAAACGTTGAACAATCTTAGTTGGTATGAAAAGCCTAGTAACTTCCAAGATTAATTCTTTGAATGCTTCCCATTTGAATTTGATGTTGGTAACATCATCAGTTGGTCCCACCGCATAAATTAAAATTCTGTCTCAGACCTCAGGTGTTGCCTTTACGAAAGCAAATACCCTTCCCTTTACCCTTGATGGTAGTTACCTCTTTGAGTAAATCCCACTTCAGCACACTGTGATCACTGCCACATAGTGGTTCCTTGTCTGCAGATTATTAATGCATCAAGAATCACTACCGATAATCAGATAAAGACTATTACTCCCTCTAGTTGCTTCCCGAATATGCTGCTGTTGAAAACAATCATCCAATAAATCCACAAAATCCTTGCTAGTGTGTGAGTGACCAGCCCACATGTTCCAGTCAATATCTGGGAATTTAAAAAATCCCCCATTATAAGACTCTGATTTACTGTCCCCCTCTATTTCTCTGTACAGATGGCGGATTTGACGATTTGAAGGCCGGCAATTGCAGTCGGAGGTGATACGTTGGTTTAATGTGCCAAGCAGTGCCGTCTCGACACTATGGTAGTAGTTTCAGGAGACAGAAACCATTTCAAGAAGAGCTGGCCAAGGTGTTCGAGCGCTACGTCAACTAGAACAGACCGCTATCTGGCTCTAACAGCAACACGGAATCTTACGATTTTTTGCATTCATCTGTCTCTTAAGGTTGCTGCTGCCACAGGTGAAAACATTTCCAACTGGTCTGTGTTAAGAAGGTTCAATACAAATGGACTCTACGCAAGGAAGCCAGTGGTTTGTATCCCATTAAACCTGGCGTATAGGGGAAACCCTGGAGGCCGCAACAAAGTACAAATCCCATTAACCCCAGCGTATAGTGGGAAACCCTGGAGGCCACAACAAAATACAAAAAATCCCATTAACCCAAAACCATCGCAGAGCTCGTCGAAACTGGTGCCATATGGCTTGGAACCTTGACAAATGGGATACAGTTCTATTCTCTTATGAGTCCCGTTTTAGCTTACAAACACATTCTAGACGTTATTTCATCTGGAGACAACAAGAATGCGGAACTGTCCCTCCAACATCAAAGAAAGAGGCATTTACGGTCAGTCGATGTTCTCGTGCAGGCGGATCACCGGTTACGTTCCTCTTCATATTTTTTATAAGGGTATCGTAACTGCGCAGATCCTCGAACCCTATATGCGAATTTTTAGGGGTGCGGTTGTCTCAGATTTTGTTTTCATGCACGACAACGCCACTGCGCATAGAGCTCACAGTGTGGAGGAATATCTTCTGAAGATATCCAACGACTGCCCTGGTCAGCGCGATCAGCAAACTTACTCAACGTTTCACTAGGAGGGTTACCAATACCAAACGTGCTCTCGCACAGAGACCTTGGCGTTCTATCTGACTAAATGATGTCCTTTGTCAACCAGATTGACAAAATCAATACCAAATTTTCTCGTCTTAAGTGGTTCTCAAAGTAGTAGCTGCTACACTGTCGACATCCCCTCATTGTTAAAAGATTCATCCTCTCCACGATTTACCCCGCCATTCTTTATGATTCAGAAACAGGACTCAGCTGCGCATGCAAACTCCAACCGAGTGAACACTGCTGAATACTGGCTACTGAAATGGGCAATACGAAACTTCGTCATCCTCCCGCCGCCACAACTACCATGACGGCACAAGTATGCGAAATCCTGAGGGTGAATTTTCTGATAAGGGAAAAGGGTTAGTCTTCCCAGCCAAACTCTTCACTGGCCAGATATCATTAGCATTAGCACTAGCATTAGTAGAGGCATTTGATGCAAGAAAGCAAGCTTATGCAGCATCAGCCAAAAAAAAAAATAAATAATAAATAAATAATAACCACTTCCACTTCACCCCTCTGTTCGTTCGAAATACCTGTCCAGCTGAGCCTTAAACTTATTTAGGCTATCAACTTCCACGACAAGGGATGGAAGTCTGTTCCACCAACCAACCACTCGCTGGCTAAAGGCAAATTTCCTCACGTCTATCCTACATCTGTCTTTTCTCAATTTGAATTTATGCCCTCTCAGGTGATTATTCTGAGCAAGAGGAAGAATCCCATCAGCACTGAGCATGCTCAAACTATTCAAGGCTTTATACACCTCTATCAGATCACCTCGCTGGTGCCTAGTCCCCAGACACTGTAATTTGCAAAACTTAAGCCTTTCTTCGTAAGAGCACCCCTTTGTTCAATTCACTAATCTTGTTGCCCTTCTCTGTACTCGTTCCAGCAGCTCTACATCCTTCTTGAAATGAGGCCTCCAGACCTGTATACAGTACTCTAGGTGTGGTCTGACCATTGCCTTATACAAGGGAACAATCACCTCCTTATCCCTGCTAGAAAAATTCCTAATTAATCTCCTAACATTTGGAACGCCTGCTCTTGGAGGATCCCAAAAAAAATTTAAATTATTATATTAGGATCACCCGTAGTTCATTACATAAACCCGCATTTGTGTCTGTAAATTGCGAGTGTTCTCTGGTCGATTTGCCTGTTTTGCTGGATAAAAAACTGCAGTTTTCTTCTTCGGGTTTTTTTGGGGGAGAAAACCTTGCTATCTACACCTGAGACCGACTAACTCAGCCACGGAGTGGGACGGAAAAAAACATTTAAGTTCCTGGCGTCATCGACCGGATTCGAACCTAGGCCTTTTCCACCCGCTGTGATGAAGACGGTGACGATTCCACTGTGCTAACCAGCGCAGACAGGAGAATCCCACAGCCAAGCCTAAGATCGCCACCCGCACTTGTGGCCCACCACAATAGGCTTGCACACACTGATAAGTTCCTCCCAAAAGCAGATGCTCGCAGCCCTGAAATGTGTAGACTCTGACTTTGATAGCTTGATAAAGAAAAAGAAAGACAGATTCAACTTTATCAAGGCCTTCGTCGCCCATGATCTCTGACCTTCTAAAAGAAGATTGCGACGCTCCGGGAACATAAATCAAACTGATATTTATCACTCTTTTGTTACTCTTACTCCTTAATATGTTCACAAAGCTGTATTCTGCTATTGTATTTGTATGCTGTATTTTGTAAGTTGTTTTCCTCAGCCTCCTACGTGTGAACCCTTGACGCTTTTCGCCATGGGATATTGTGTTGAATGTTTTTTCTGTACTTCACAATAGAGATTTATTTATTTAAATCCAATCGAACATATGTGGGACGCCCTTGGGTGTCGCATTGCACGCGACAGCCATCTTCTCTGTCTTTGGTGAGCTAAGGTCTGCACTGGTGGAAGAATGGGATTTGTTGCCATAGAATCTTACAGACGCCCTTACATCGAACGTGGTTGCCAGACCTATTTAGCCGTTGGAGGAGATCATACTCCGTAATGGATATCATGTTATCATATTTACGAGCGTCTTGTCCCTCATCATCGCAAGCTGCCTGATTTGTACCACGTTTTCAAGTGTTCTCTTAATTTTGTCGAGCAGTGTATAAGAGGCTAGAAACTTTTCAACACCCTCTCGTACTTGTGTTATCTAAACTATATTGTGTATACATTAATTCACATAAAAAATTTAATTGGTTCAGAATTAAAACAGAATTTTAATAGAATGGTCCGGATAATCCAACATATTGAGTTCCGTGTACATGTTCATTAAGTACTTCTACTTTGCTTTATCTCTGACTGATATATCAGCAAACGTAAATAAACTGTCCACGTCATATCTACAGTATGTCAAGGTTTTCAATTTCCTTTAGTTAGATTATGAATAGTATCCAGAGATTCGACATCCTTCTCCAATGCTTGATGTTGTTTGCAAGTAATGTTAGCGGATGTATTCTTACAAACTATTATGTAAGATAGCTCAATGTTCCTTGGCTGGTTTCGTGACCTTATTATCTCTGTTTAAATCAGAATGCGGAAGCGCACTAACATAGGGATTATCCATCTGCATCTACCAAATAATCAGACCATTTTAACAGAATTAAATTACTATTTTCCAATAGATTTAAAATTAATTGCAAAAGAAATTTAGATTTTATGTAAAATTTACAATGTTGTATTTTACTTTTATATAATTAAATTGAGGAGAAAACTGACAGAAGAAGCTAAAATTAAAAAGGGAATAAGACAGGAATGCACCTGGATTGTTCAACTTTTGCCGAAGTGATAATAAAGGAAGCACTTGGGAATAAGAAGTGAAGGGTTAAAACAGGTGAAAAGTGCGTACAGGCTATTAAGTTTGCAGATTGTTTGCAACCATACTAGCAGGTTGTCCTGCTACGCTGCAAAATAATGATCAGAAAACTAAATAAGAAAGCACTTGATTATGGAATGAAGATAAACGTGATGAAAACAAAGGCAATGATGATTGGTAAAAGGTCAGTTCTCTTCCGAATTAAGATTAATGGAGTAAGAACAGAACTGGTAGATCACTTTAGGTATCTGGAGCAGTTATTTGCACAGGACATTTCATGTCAAACTGAGATTCAATCCAGAATTGCAATGGCAAAACAATCTTTCAAGAATAAACTGTCGTTGATTACACAGAAGAAGATGTCACAGGAAATTAGGAAGAAGATAATAATGATATATATCTGATTAGTGGCACTATATTCAGCAGAGACATGGATTCTTACAAAGAAAGACAAAAAGAGACTTGAGACCTTCGAGATGTGGTGCTGGCGCAGGATGGAAAAAATTAATTGAACTGAAAATGTGTTAAATGTGAAAGTATTACAAAGGAAAATTCTAGGTATAATAAGATCAACTAGATTCAAATGGGTGGGCAGTGTGATTCAACATGATGGTTTGCTTCTAGATGCCATGGAGAAGACCAAAAAATACCTTCATCTGGACGTTTCTGGATGAAGCAGGACTTTGCATTTTGAGGAACTAAAACAAAAAGGTACAGGAGAGACAAAGGTGGAGACAGCTCAATGAGGAACTGACCAGTCACAAGTCTGAATTGCTGATGATGATAATTAAAGATTAAATATCGAATTATTTTTCAATGGAAACGAAAACAGCAGCTGTAAAAATTTTTATGATTTATTAGCGTATTTTATTTTTCCTATGTAAAGTGTTTTAATTCTAACGAAATTATCTGATGTTATAGAGATGCATTTTTCCAAACACGAAAGCAAGATCTGCCCTTGAAAATCACTTTCATTTTATCTGAAAATAAATAATATTTTTGTTTTCATTTTTAAGAATGCAAATGGAGACCATGCATAAGTTACCAGACCATGGCGTGCAGCTTATAGCACCAAGTCACGTACTCTATTCTAAATGGGGCAACATAAATACTGGGCACAGGTAACCGTTCATTTTAAATCCATAACGGATAAAAAATACGTGTTGCACAACCTTTTCCAATATCTAAATCTTTACAAATACACATTTTTATTAATATCAGCGCCAGTATGACTCTTTTTTTCTGTCTTCTTAGAATTATATTGATGTGATATAGCAAGAAAAACCCTAGATAATTCACTGTCTGACAATCCCTTTGGTAAGGGATTGTCAGACAGTGAATAATACCACTTATATTCAAAATGTCAACAACAAAAATGTGTCTGAAGGTCTCTCTATCGGTTTTCAATGGAAATCTTGAAGATATCATGCTATAATTATTTTCAGTCCCACTTAGAAGATTGGTTGGTCTGACTTGATTGGTACTGAAGATATTAAAGATGCAGGTTTTCGATGTTTCAAAGTTTATATGCGTAGCATCTACCAAACATCTACCATCACAGTTAGCGAATTTTACGTTTGTTTTAGGTGGCCACATTTATACTTTTACATGAATGAAAGTTAAACATGTTTGTCAGGTGGAACTTAAAACAGACGGATGAAAAACTTATTTAGTGAATGGCAAATGAGTGTAAAAGCGTTCAGCATCTGCCAAGAATAGGGAAGAAATCTTTATAACATTAAAAACACTTTTAATGTTTTCTGATTTACAACACGCGTTTTTTAAACCATGCACAGGAGAATCAAAAATAGAGAAAAACAGATTAAGCTAGAATTTTTAAACAATCAATGCACTGAATCAAAGTTCTGAATTATTTAAATTAATTATATAATATGAAATAAAAAATCCATTTTCTTTAATTTTAAAAGTTAATGTGTACAGGTTTACTGACACTTCTTTTTTCCCAAATGTTTCTGCTACAATTTTTTGAAACTAAGTTTTAAGAAATTTATATACTCTGATTTTGTTTTCTCTGAAGCGGTCTGGTAAATTCAAAATTTTCCTATTAAAAAATCAAAATCAACCGTTCTTCTTTTTATTAATAAAAGAGTTCTTTAAGCTGGTTTTTAAATCAGCTTTAAATCTAACCCTGTCCAAATACAAATGATATAAATGTTTGCTTATTACTTTGTAAGATTTGTGCTTTCCAAATCATGTTAGGTTGATTTCAGTTCTTTTCTAATTGCATTTCAGAAAAGAAAGTTGAAAATATCTGAATGGGTTCTTTATACGAGTATTAATTATCGATAATTGAAAAACATAATGATTTCAGTAATGAAAAATATTTTGTAAATCCAAAAAATCAATTCAAATCCAACTCCAAAAAACTAACCTGTAAATTTTGAGGACCCTTTCTAAGATTTAGCATTAGTTGAGGCATACGATACAAGAGGGCAAGCTTATGCACTTGTCCAGCTGAGCCTTAAATTTATTTAGGCTATCAACTTCCACAACAAAAGATGGAAGTCTGTTCCAGCAATCAACTACCGCTAGCTAAAGGCAAATTTCCGCACATCTATTCTACAACTGTCTTTCATCAATTTGAACCGATGCCCACTTAGGTTCTTAATCTGAGCAAGACGAAGAATCCCATCACCATCGAGCTTGCTCAACCCGTTCAAGGCATTATACACAGCAATCAGATAACCTCGCATGTGCCTAGTCTCAAGGCACTGAAATTTACAGAACTTGGTAAGAGTTCTGTATCTTGGCCTATCTTGGTAAGAGTACCCCTATGTTCCCCTCAACAATCATGTTGCACTTCTTTGTGCTCGTTCTAGCAACTCGACATCCTTCATAAAATGAGACCTCCAGACCTATACACAGTATTGAAGGTGTGGCCTGACTATTGCCTTATACAACGGGACAATCACCTCTTTGTACCTGGTAGCAAAATTCCTATATATCATTCACAAGGCTCCATAACTTCACATCTGGCTACACAATTACCCCCAGGTCTTTCCACTCTCCACTTCCCTGAGCGTAGTACCGCACAGTTGGTACGTTTCTCTTGGGTTACTGCTACCCATATGTAGTACTTTGCATTTGTCAATGTTAAACTTCAGTTTCCACTTCTCTGCACATTTGCCCAACTTATCTAGATCCAATTGCAGTAGCATAGTGTCTTTACTGTCGTTAACAACCCTGCAAACATTGTATCATCTGCAAACATGGACATTAAGCCTGATATACCTTCATCAATATCATTGATGAATACACAAAACAGCAATGGCCAAGCACCGAACCTTGGGAAACTCCACTGATAACGTTAGTCCACCAGGAGCAGTGTCCATTGATTACCAGTCTCTGTCTTCTCTCACTCAATCATCCCTTTATCCATAGCAGCAACTTGCCCTTAATGCCACACTGTTCCAATTTGTACAGCAGTCTTCCATGCGCAACAGTATCAAAAGCCTTCTTGAAATCCAAGTATATGGTATCAAAATTATTTTTTTGCGTCCAGCTCCTTTGTGATAGCATAGTGTCCAATTAAATTGGTCAGACAAGACTTCCCTTTAACAAACCCATCTGTGTCTTAACTATTACTACAGTCTTGTCTAGATGATCCTGCAATGCTCCTTTAACCAGTGACTCCATTATTTCCCCCTTAACTAACATTATTTCCCCCAAGTTAAACTAACAGGTCTATAGTTACTTATGTCACCTTTTGAACCCCCTTTGTTAATTGGGAATAGATTTGCAAATCGCACACCTCCAGTCCATGGGAAACTCCCCTGAGTCCAAGGAAGCTCTCATAATTATGGCACAAAGTTTGCTTACTACCTTTGCTGCCTCCTTTAATATAACTGGATAGATGCCATCCACTTCAGGTGGCTTCCTTATGTTCAACTCCAACAATTTCTCCAATTTGCTCTCAGCTATTACAAAATTATTTAACTCCCTGTTAGAAGTTGACAGACATCTGGCTCTCGCCTCCTTGAATGACGCTTCCTGTGTGAATGTAAATGCAAAATACTCCTTCAGACCCCTTCTGATATACTCATTTAAGTCTTAAAATACTCATTTTAAGACCCTTTCTTAACTATCTAGATCATGAAACAATATTAATTCTTTATTTCATTTTTTTCACTTTATTTCACTTGTTATTTATGAAATAAATTCATATTTCATTTATCAAAAATTCTGTTACGTGAAATACCTAGAAAAAAAAACAATCTTCCTTTCTTCGATATATACAAAAGGAGATATAAATAAACCTGAAAGGGTGTATTTTTCATCTTTCATGCATATATCGACCTCCGAATCTTGGAACTGCGTCGTCTGGGTCATTTATGTAGGCCATAGCATGAACTGACAATTGCCCTCCCCTTTCCTCTAAGAATGACATTCACAGCATTCACAATTAGTTTTCTTAACATATATAACTCTGCTGTGGAAATCAATCTTATGTATGTTTCCAAAATGCAAAAAACTTTCATGTTCTAAGAAAGCATTAGAATGCTTTTCATCCAGCAAAATATTATTAGTGTAATTTTATGGAGTGAGGTCGCTGAAATTTGGTGATGACTTATGAAGCAGAAAAGGATGAAAAATGCACGAAAATTATGAAAAATGCACGAAATCTGGTGTGACACAGTCCCATGTTCCTTTATTTTACATTCATCAAGGCAGAATGGATCTACTGTATTTAATATTGCGCACCTGTTATTGCTGTTTCTTATCAGATTTTGGTCATGATCTATTTGTTGTACTGCTTTGTAGAATACATAGCTGTCCAAATGTTAAGTTACAACTGTAAATCCGTCCTCTCAAACAGTCGGTTTAAAACGTCGATATAATGGAACTCAATCAAATCTTTTGTGGAAGTGTATTATAAAACTCCATTTTTAGTATTAAAATGATATAATGACCCAAGAAAATAAAGCTTATGCATTATCTGCCACCAAGAAAAATATAATAAAATATAAAAATAAGTTAAAATACAATTTCTCCATAGTTATATGTTTCAACTATTTCCATATATTTACCTACTCTCTTTAATGACGAGTTCTGTCCAAGGCTAGGTGTTAACTTGTCCCAGTAGTTGAATGTTCTTTGACCAAAGGCAAATTTTTTTACATCCATTCCTCACTTATCTTTCCTTATTTTGAATGTAAATTTCCTAATTTGTCATCCTATAAAGAGAACTAAATATACCCGATCAACCTGATTTATGTATTGTGATCATTGCTTTTTTACACACCCTCTTAATAGCACAGTGATACAATCGCCGTTCTTCAAACACCGGGTGGAAAAGATCTGAGTTAGAAGCCCATCAATAATGAGAGGAGTATCTATGGATCTATTTTTAACAACGTAGCTGAGTTAGTCTGTCTCAGGCGAAGGTAGCATGATTTTGCTCTCGGAAACTCGGATTTTTAGTCCAGAAAACGGCAAATCGACAACATAACATGCGCAATTTATAGACATATTATATACAGGGCAGTATGGCCTAAGTTGCTGACGCGCCTGAAACTCTACAACAATCAATCAACTTCTTTATACTGAGTTTGAAAATAAATATATCCAAAACTATCCAAAACTGAGGAATCACTCCTGAATAAATGAGGCATTAAATAGGGTGTATAATCTTCTCTGATATTAAAACAACTCTTACAATGAGCTGTTATGCTCTTTAAATTCCACTCATTTGTAAGAACCAGTCTTAGCTCATTAGGAGTTTTATGAGGATATTGGCAAGTCCAAATATTCCTTATTTCTGATGCATTACTGAAGTACTCAATAGGACTTAAGTCCGAGAGATCTGGCTTGCCATGCCAACAGAATATCATCTCTTTGAAAGATTCGTAGACCAGCTGAGTGAAATGCGATTATTCGAGCACAGACTCATCTGCCCATGTGTGTAATGTCCATAAAGTGTGTCTTCTCTGGTCGGATTTGTTTTCCTCTAGTTGAAACAAGTTTCCAGAATAAAAAAAATAGAAACTTTGCTATCCTTGCTTGAAACTGACTCGCCATGTCATAGAGTGAAGAGAGCTATTAAAGTTCCTCGTATTATTGACGGGATTCGGCATTTCCCACTTGGTGTAGGCAGGGCAGTGATTGTAACCATCCACAGGGACGCAAATCTGGTTAAGTATTATTATCTAGGATTGGCCGTTGCTCTGTGGTAACGTACAGGTACATCAGTAGGTATATTGCAAGGTTGAGCCCGTATGCTGCCATAAAAAAGGTTCTATCCATTGCTAAGCTGCACTGATATAATGGTTGCAATAACACAATTAAAATGAACTTTAAAATCTTCTGATCTCGAGCGTACAAAACATAAACCGAAATTTATCTATTTGTTGATGAATATGATTTAAGACTATAAGCATCTCTGAAAGCCTTTTACAGAGTCAAATGGCCTAACTACTTTTTCAGTAGTTAGGGCCAGTGGTGTATTCGGGCCAGAACACACCGGAACGACATTTCGGTACTTTTTCTAAATGTCATAATAGAAAATCATTAAATTTATACACCTAATATTATGAAACAATGGCATAATCAAATGGGAGGGAGAAATATCTATTTTACCGATTGCTACTAAAAATATATATTAATAGTGATCTTTAAAATTAATAGATTAATTTAAAAACAAAAATATAAATTTCGCAATGAAACTTGAACGTTTCTTACTAAAGTACAATGTGTTAGATAAAGAGATCCAACGAATGAGATATACTGTGATGCGTGGGAACGCTGCATTTTTATTCGCCATGAGCTGAACTCTAGAACTGGCTGTTCTATGAATCGTGAGTCTGAAGTCTGATTCAGTTACTGTACAGTTTATGTCGGGTTATCATATAGTCTTCTGGAGAACGAGCGTTCCGATACTATTTTTTTAGCAATACACCTCTGGTTAGGACATTTCCTTGAAGATATGGATTTCAATTTATCGCTTAATCATGATGTCCCGTTATAATGTCAGATCGTTCCAAGTCCCATTTCATAGTGTTAGAGGAATGAAAGATACGTGTTCCAGATGAAAACTGGTCCAAAATCAGTTTCAAGGTTTAGTCTTGATTCATCAACACGTTGGGCCATTGCTTTTGGTACTAGAAACGGTGCATCAAGTCAGATGGGTTCTCTTGGGGAAGGTCTGGCATAAAGTTCCCTCTCCTGAAGCCTTCTGTATACTGTTTACCTTGATACGGTTGTTCTTTGTGACTGCTAAAAGCTCAAAAGAGAATTGCCTGTTGCTATTGTCAAGCGTTTCATGTTAGGGGTTTGCCGATCCAAAACTGTGGTTCGAATGCCATCAAATTTTTGTTTAGTTTGCAACAAAAATCTGTTCAAAAGATCCGCATTATGCTTGCGTTTGCCGTTATGTTGTATCTAAATTTTATTATTTTCATCATCTACTTAATTCAAAGAAGGATAAGAAGTATCATTCCGAAGCTCGCAGAATAATTAAGCGAGTGATCGAATTTTGTAAAGAAGTTAAGAAAAGGCAATTGAAAGTTCTAATTGATAAAACTCTAAAACATGCTTCAACAGGTACAGGTGCAAGCCTTAACACATGGAAGAAATGCATGGAAGTGACAGCACTTGTGAAAGTGAAAAAATGAATTCCCAGCATTTCGAATTTTGGCATAAACCAAATAAATCACGGCTTTTCCTCTCGTGCGGCTAAGGATTTATACAGTGATCAGAATATTTTAAAGCCTCTTCACTTGCTTTAGCTCAGAGACCCTTATACGCAAACAGATCGTCGCAGTTCTTTTTAGACGATTTTAAAAGTATGATCCATAACATGATTAATGTTTTTTATACTTTAAACAAAATATTATTACCCATATTTCAGAAAACAAAAGTTAAAAAAAATATATAGTGCATTGAATTAATGTATATTGTATACGTATATTATGTCTGTAAATCGTCATATTGAGTGATCAGTTTGTGCGTATTCTGGATGAAATACCGAGTTTCCAAGAGAACAAACCATGTAACCCTCTCCTGAGACCGATGAATTCAGTCACGTTGTGTAAAAAGTCCATCAAAGTTCTTCGCGTCATTGACGGGATTCGAAACCCAGGCGTTTTCCACCCGGTATGGGAAGGAAGATGATTGTAACCATTTTACTACACGTGAGGGCATCAGTTGGTGGAACATTGATGACATGTTTACCCATACAACATCTAGGACTTTTCCTCTAAAGACTTTTTGCTATCTAGGACTTTTCCTATAAAATAGTAAAGCAAAATTTATCGACAAAAGGATGGATTTGAATTTCTTAAATCCCCACCTCATTTATCTAATACCAACTTCATCGATAATTAGACTTTTGGAAGAGACTGCAAGCTCAAAGTACGTGCTTTCCCTAAAAATGTCTTGCAATTTTCGTGTCCTGAATATTTGCCAACATCAGCCATGTGGTTATTTTTTTACAGTCCAATATAAACAAATTCAAATTATTATATTAGGGGTGCCACCCGTAATTTCTTACATATACCCATTTATATATTGCATCTGTAAATTGCGTGTGTTCTCTGGTCGACTAACCTATTTTGTTGGACGAAAAAATCCCAGTTTATGGGGGGAAAAAAACCTTGCTAACTACGCATGAGACCGAATAACTCAGTCACGGAGTGATAAAAGCCCATTAAAGTTCCTCGCGTCATCGACGGGATTCGAAGCCGGTCCTTTTCCACCAGGTGTCGGAAGGACGGTGACGATACCACTGTGCTACACGTGCAGATTCTCCATATAAACAATGAACCCTGAACATGTTCTCAAGTTAGCCCGCTAGTTTACATGTTCCGGCTTATTAGCAGTTCCAGTAATAATTATGCATTACAACCATGGTTGAAGAACGTAATAACCGTTATTTTGTGACATTGATCAATGGCGGTTCAAACTGTTATCTTAAAATCTCATGTTACTGTGAAGTGGTTATTTTAAGGAGTCGTTATAAGTTAGTTCAGCTTTATTTGTATGGGGTAGATGATTAGAGTTACATTTAATTATACCAATAGTATTGGAACTCCATCAACTTTGGAAAAATACAAGTTTTAATATGGAAATTAGCATTAGCATTAGTAGAGCGATATGATGCAAGAAAGCAAGCTTATACAGCATCAGCCAAAAAACAAAGACAAAAAAAAAAAAAAAGATGAAAAATCCTTCCCATTTCACCTATCCATTCACTCTAAATGCTTGTCTAGTCCTGCCTTGAACTTATTTAAGTTGTCAATTCCCTACTACGACAAGTGGAATCTTGTTCCAACAATCAACCGTCCACTGGTTAAGGAAAATTTCCGCACATATATTATGCAATTGGATAAATAAATAAATTTCCTGTTTATATTCCAGGACGACCACACGGTCAGAGAAATTCACAAGGTAGAGAGAATATAAGAAATAGCACCATATTCAGCAGTCACGGGCTTCAACCCAGGTCACTCAAGGCACGTGTACTTATGCACCCGCGCGCCTGACCACTAGGCTAATTGTCTTTCCTAAATTTGAATCTATGCCCCTCAGGTGAATAATCTAAGCAAGAGGAACAATTCCACCAGCACTGAGCTTGCTCAAACCATTGAAGGCCTTATACACCTCAATCAGAACACCTAGTAGGTGCCTAGTTCCCAGATAAATTAATACACAATTTAATAAGTTGTAAGTCCACTTTTCCTCCAGTGACAGCATTGAATCTTCATAGTACACTTTCGACTACTTCCTTCTGCTGGTATGCAGAAGGAATTTATTTAATTTATACAAGCATGATCCCAACGTCATACTGCATATCGACTAGAGCACTGCATTTGCACAAAAAAAGATATACTTACAATATAATATACTGAGAATATTTGGCATATATAGAGTTCCCAGCGAATGGTGTGACTGTGAAAAATAACATTTAACTTAAAACACAATTGATAAGATTTTCAAAGATAGTTAACTCAAAAATTCTTTTCAGCATTGTGTTAATATTCTAATTGCTAGTAGACGTTCAAGACCTCAGTTCGAGTCCCGTCGATGACGTGAGGAATTTTATGGGCCTTTTTCACAACGTGGCTGAGTTAGTCAGTCTCGGAGAGGGTGGCATGATTTTTTCTCCCGGAAACTTGGGTTTTTCGTCCAGCAAAAAGAAAATCGACAATAGAACACACGCAACTTAGAGACAGTACATACGGAGAAATATGGCCTTAGTTGCTGATACTCCTAAAATCCTACAACAACAACAGTTGGTATAATCACTACTTTACCCACACGTAGTGGAGGAGACTTGAATTCGAATCCCATAAATGACGCGAAAAAAATTTATGCTTCTCTTTCATAACTTGGCTTCATATCGTTTCTTGTACACAACATCATATCAGTTACTACCAGATTTTAACAATCATTAGCATCTATTGTTCATTTTCTATATCGAACTTATCAATTTCTTCTTCATCTGTTGTTAATGCCACAATGTCTGTTTTGAAGATCGTCCCAACCTCTTGAAACCAAATTTCTTCAATTTTTTTTTTTATTTCTTTACACATGCATGTTTCTGGAATGAATATGTCCTAAACTAAATATTTCTGTGCTTTCAGCATGAGATGTATCTTCTGTTTCCAGAGAAGCTCAATCTCAAGCATAAGACTAAATCAAGAATTGGGTTCTTTAAGATTTTTAATTTTGGCAATCTTTCCTCCTTTTTGAAGTCCAATATGGATTTCATTATATCTGAATGTGTCTTCGGTAAATGCATTCTTTTAGGGAAATTGATTGGCATAAGAAAGTACTGTTAGCAATTGCCCTTATTTCAATGCTGTTAGTATTGAAATAATCACAGTTGGTATAATCGCGGTCTTATCCACACTGCGTGGGGAAGACCTGAGTCACGAATTCCGTGAATCACACGGAAAATTTTTATAGATCTTTTTACAACGTGTCTAAGTTCGTTGGTCTCAGGCGAGGTTAGCATGTTTTTTCTCCAGGAAATTGGGCTCTTTGATCCAGCAAACAACAAAAGCGACCACAGGACATACGTAATTTACAGTCATACGGTGCAATATGGCCTAAGTTCTGATGCGCCAACAACCGAAACTAGTAGGGCTACAATTTCAGTGTTTTCTTTCTTTTTTTGTTTTTAACGAAATCTAATATTAAGGTCTGATCAATCTTGCTTTTTTCAGGGCATCGAGAGTTCGGCTATAGGATTTTCTTTGGGTCTTTTGTTGACATTGATATGGATCCTTGCAGAAGGGAGAAGAATAAAAGTTTCAAATAATACAAATGTATGAATTACTCTGAGAGAGAGAGAGAGAGAGAGAGAGAGAGAGAGAGAGAGAGAGAGAGAGAGAGAGAGAGAGAGAGAGAGAGAGAGAGAGAGAGAGAGAGAAGAAGAAGAAGAAAAAGGGAATCACAAAGAAGGAGAAGAATGATGATACAGCTCAGGACCCTGGGTGTGCCAAACCCATACTCACCAGATGTGAGCCCCTGGGTCTCCATACATTAGTGAAATTGGCTATATAGTAGTTTCTCTACTTCAATTGTGCCAAATTATGTCAGTATTAATCGACAATTGTTCAAAGGTACTTAGCTTTGAAACTGTTCTGTTCGTGTAGGGGTGTCTTTGAGGATATCACAGTAGTTATATTCACCGCAGTCCCCACACCAGGTGTTAAAGGTCTGGGATCGAATCTCGTCAATGACGCAAGGAAGTTTTATGGGCTCTTTTCATTCCCTGACTGAGTTAGTCCGTCTCAAGTGTGGACAATAAGGTTTTCCCTCCCTGAAAACTCTAGTTTTTCGTCCAGCAAAACAAGCAAACCAAACAGAAAACATATAGGTTACAGACATAATACACATAGTCAGATGAGGTAATTTTCACCAAAAATATATAATATAACGCTGCATTTATCTAAATAATAAATAAATAATGTTTATTTGTATAAACAGTATAGATAATATACAGTATTAATAGAAACGCCGATCACAACAGCTATTTCAAGAACTTAATGTATATATAATATCATTTATCATAACTACAGTGACAATAAAATCCATAAGGTAAGAGTTGTTTTTAAGATTTCCTTGTTTATCTCTATTTTTGATTTTAAAAAAAAATCATAATTTTGACCTAAATAATATTCACACAATTCTTTGAAAAGGTTGCTATTTATGTAACTTCCTCTTACAGCACACTAAAGGAAGTTGCGATGCCACCCTCTGTGAACAAAACATATGCACGACCATGTGACTGAGCATTGTAACTATTGCGCTTGCGCGAACGTTTTGTGAACATGCCGGGTACTCGTTGAGAAGAGCGATAATGGCATAGTTTTGTAGCCTAATTCAAGAATATATCAAGTGTTGATGTGGGTAAGATGGGACTGCTCTCCGAAGGCTCTCCTCTTACCTGGGAAGAAACTGAAAAACTAGGTGATCATGTTCGTATGCATGGCGTCATTCAGTTCATTAATTTGTTTCATCGATTAAAAGACAGACAGAACGATTGTCTTTTGTGGGGAGATGAGGTAATGTTTTTCTAAACATTTTGCTTTCATTTCGGAATGAAATTCTTGTGATAATGCTTATCGTGAGTTATGTTATGTGGCTGTCAATGAAAACGTGCTTTACACTTGCATTGCAAAAGGAGTGATAATGTTTCTTGAGGCGAAGGGGCATTGAATATTTACTTTTTTCTTTTCACTCTTGGGTTACTATAATGTTCTGCACGTGTATTTGAACATAATACAGTTTATCGAGAAACAGTTTACTTATATAGGAAAGAAATTGTTGAAAGTTTCATGTTTTTAAGAGATAGAAAGTAATATTAACAACTTAGGAAGCATTGTGAATACATTGCTTTGCTGTAGCTGTATAAGCATGCTTCCTTCTATCGTTTTGCCAATACTGATACCAAAGTTAATTTGGATATGAATGGGATGACCCCGAATTGTGCGCATATATATTTATTTATTATATGTACATATTAAGAAGCATATTACGTTATATTATGCTGTTTCTTATATTTCTCGGCGGGTGTGTGTGTGTGTTCATGGCCACCGATAATTTCAGATAGTAAAGATGGAAGATGCAGATTTTGTAATTATTGAATAATCGCTACTTCTCCCAATTGATCAGAGGTTGAAGTAGTGTTTATTCAATTAGTGTAGGCAGTGACGAAATTAGCGGACTGTTTTTGACACAGGACTACCACTTTCTGGTGAAATATGGGCCACTCGGTGAATGGTATTGGTTTTTGAATTGATGTGAATGTTATCACTTCCCACAGTTCCTGGGTATTGTTTTCCCATATTTTCCAATTCACTGTTCTGTGTTGCAGTACATCACTTTGTGTAAACTACTGTGCACATCGTAATTCTTTTGGCATGATTACCGAAAGAATAACATGCAGTTCTGATGAATGTACAAGTTTTCTTCTTTACGGATCTCTTTACTGTTGTAAAATCCACCCTTAAGTAACACTGCAATTTGTTACTTCTCACACAGTTGATTATAGCCACCAGTAATTTTGTGAGTCATTTGATTTCCTGATAGTAATTTTTTATGCTTTGTTGTTTTTTTTTTTTTTTTTTTGCATTCTTTGAAATATGCTGATTCTAAAATGGTACTTCTAAATTAGAATACCATTTAGCATTAGTTTGTGATGCAGCAGCCTTTAAGGAAGCCCAAATTATGTGCATTGTAAACCTGTATGATCTGTTTTGCAGCTTTATGTCCTGCTATAATGCTAAGCTGAATTCCTCTGCAGATCAGACATCTAGAGATTGTACATCATCATCATCCATATGGTGCAAGGAAGCCTGGGGCATTTTCTGCACCAGCCAAAAAAAAAAAAATTCTGAGTTACTCTGAGAGAGAGAGAGAGAGAGAGAGAGAGAGTGAGTGAGTGAGTGTGTGTGTGTCAGTCAGAAGTAGAAAGGAATCACCAAGGAAGAAAAGAATGATGATATCCAGCTCAGGACCCTGGGTGTGCCAAGCCCATACTCACCAGATGTGGGCTCCTGGGGTTAAATATATGATATTCTCTTTCTGGGTAACCCCCCCCCCCCCAAGCTTGCAGCATCTGTATGTATCGCACAGGCACATGGAGAGCCTGGTGAAAGAGCCCTGGGCCACCTTTTCCCTCCACTTCAGTGTTCTCCCCAGGACCTATTAAATCAGCACACCGCCGGTGAATTTAACTGACTGCCAGGGTAAAATTTAAGTGATTCTTGCAGTACCGTATGGTACTACTCACTGATAGCAATCAATATTAATTCGAACATACTATGCAATCGAGATCAATGCGACAGTAGCATATAATGTTAAATTATGCAATTAATTTTTTCTCTGGATTGCTTAAGTCACATTTATAAATAACAGAAAATTTTATAATATTGTGAAGTATTACACTTCCCACCTGGCTACTTCATGATGCCACCTGGCTGGCAAAATTTTCTGGGAAGAATACTGCACTTCATCTTTTCTATAATAATGGCACATTATAGCCTTAGTTGCTAATGTGCCAATAAAACCCAACAGACATCTTTTTTATAATACATTGATGGTCTGGACCTGTGTCAGTTGACCAACCTGCTCCATTAGGTATCATATTAAAGTGGAAATTCTGCTTCACTAACTAATACAGGAAAACAAAGAACTTAATAAATGAAAAAAACTATAATAATAGCCTGCTTAATTTGTATAATTTATTTAATTTAGTGTAAATTTGTCGGATAAATTTTTCATAGTATTGCCCTCATAGGTAGTAATAATAATAATACTGTTTAAATAATCCCAAGTTGAGTACATCAGATTAAATAGATTCCATGAAAGACCATTGATGCCCTTAAATGTAGTGAAAGGTAACAAATCAAAGTTGAAATGACCATCATTCAGAGGCCAATTTCTCCAGACAGCCAAAATGGTGAACCTGGCAGTATGGTAGTTTCACCACTGTTGCTGCCTTCTATACTCTGTGGAAAAGACCCATTTTCAAATTCTGTCAGGGAGGAATTTATTGAGTTTGTTTTCATAGTGTAGCTGAGTTAGTTGGAACCAGGCTTTGTTGCTTTAGTGCAAAAAAAAGACATCTACTGTAAGTTCATGTTTGACTAAATCATTTAGACAAAGCACATTACATCTGAACCTCTACACAACTTCATTGAGATATATTCTGTTTTGCATAAACACCCAAGGTATACAGGTTGCTTTAGGTTATTTAAAAGTTATCGCCATGATTGTTGTAACTAATAATTGGTTAACTATGGTAAATTCACTAACTATAACTATTGAAAAAGAAAAGAAGCAATATATTTTAAATAGGTGACCCACCTACTTGTAATATGCAAAATACACTAACTTACCGACCCTTGGAATTTTTTTTTTTTTTTGGCGCATCTGTTTTGAGGGATGACAGTAAATTTTTGAGAAGAAAACAAAAATAATGAAAAATGAATTCCAAACTGTTCACAGATAAATAATTTTTTTTAACAAACACAAAATTTCCACTAAAACCTTTCCAAATTAAAACCGACTTATTTTAATTCTCTGTTAAACCCTTGTCCTTTTATTCTCCAGTGGAATAAAATTTTTACTATAATGAAGTCAGACTAAGTCTGACTTCAGTGGTAGGAAAAATCTTAGAGTGCAAGCAATGATTAAGAGTGCAAGCCAGGAACATTTAGATAAATGTGGCATTCTGAAGGAGACACAACATGGATTTGTTAAGGTAAAATCATATTTAATTAACTTAGTAGGCTCTTTTGACAAAGTTACTCTTGAGCTGGATTTTTGGTACAATTTTGACATAGTTACAATTTTGACATAGTTACAATTTTGTAACTATGTCAAATACATAGGTACAATTTTGACTAGCTTGAACAAGCTAGTATTACTGGCAAGATTCTAAGATGGATTGCCAGGTGGCTGCAGGGCAGAAGGCAGAGGGTTATGATCAATGGATATTCTTCAGATTGGTGTAATGTCAGGAGTGGGGTCCCTCAAGGACCACTGTTGTTTATCATTTTCAAAAATCAGAGACAAAGGAATAGAAGACATGACGTCAAAATTTGCAGGAGGTCTTAAAGATTGGTAGAGTCTTCAATGATCAATGGCAAGCAGCATGCCTTTAGGATGACTTGAACAGACTTTAGGAATGGGCAGAAAAGCAGAAGCTAAGTTTTAATGCAGAAAAATGTTTGGTCTTGTATTTGGGGAAGAGCAACCTCAAAATAAATTATACACTGGGTGGAGTTAAATTAAAAACAGTAGAGGAGGAAAAGGATCCCGAGTTTTAATATGGGCAGATATGAAGTTTTCTGAACAGCATAAACCAGCAGCCAGAAAAGCCCATGGTGTCCTATTAACGATTTAACGAATGTTATTCTGTAGAGATAGGAAGGTTATAATACCACTGTATAAGGCAATTGTCAGACCACATTTGGAATACCGTATTCAAGTATGCAGACCTCGTCTGAAAAGAGATATGATATCGAGCTTCTTGAAAGGGTCCATAGACAAGCAACTTGAATGGTGAGATCGGGAAAAGGGCGAGAATAGACTCCATTTATGTGGGTTACAGAGCCTGGCAACCAGGCATTTCAGAAGTGACCTGACTGAGGTTTATAAGGCACTGAGAAGGATTAGTAAAATGAATGAAGATGGAATTTTCATTATTATAAAGGATTCCAGAACTAGGGGCCATAAATATAAGTTACAGGGGTTGAGGTTTAGATTAGATTGTAGGGGACTTTTTCTTTTAGCCTGTGAGTTGTTGATTGCTGAAAGAAGTTTCCCTCACAGGGTTGAGGCTGACAGTTTGATGAAGAGGGAAGCATAAAATTTGCATTTTCCTATCTACTTTGCATGTTTTTTTTTTTTTTTTTTTTTTTTTGTTAACAGTGCAGCAAAAGCCTGTGGCTTCCTTGCACTATATAGTGAATACTATTTTTATTACTATTACAAACTCTGCACATTATAGCCCTAGTAGCTGATGCGTGATTAAAACCCAAAAATCAATCAACTATTACAATCTCGCCCTTCTTTGTACCCATTCCTGCAGCTCTACATCCTTCCAAAACAGGCTTCCAGATTTATATGCAGTACTCAAGATGTGGCCTGACCACTTGCTTATACAATGGATAATTGCCTACTTATCTCTGCTAGCAAAATTCCTCTATATCATTGACAAAATCCCACGAGTTCTAGTAGCCTGTCTGCACTGCTCCTAGAACTTCGTGTCGGAATGCACAGTTATTCCTGAACTCTTTCCATTTTCCACTACACCGAGTGTAGTACCGTACAATTGATATGTTAATCTTGGATTACTGCTACCCATGTGCAGTACCTTGCATTTGTCAATGTTAAACTTCAATTGCCATTTCTCAGGCCATCTACCTAAGTTTTCTAGATCTTGTTGCATCAGCACAACTTCATTACTATCATTAACTACCCTGCCAATCTTTGTATTATCCGCAAAACTTATACATTATACCCTCATAAATATCATTAATAAATACAGGAAACAACAATGGGCTCAGCACCGAGCCCTGTGAGACTCCAATAACAACATTAGTCCACGAAGGTCAGTGTCCATTGATAACGACTCTTGACTTCTTCCACTCAACTATCCTTTATCCACAGCAGAAACTTTATCTTAATGCCACACTGTTCCAATTTGTACAGCAGTCTTTATATTTAAAGGTACCTTAAATTTTGTGGTGTCCAGTCAGCAAATACTGACTGACATTGTGATGCCACATAAGATTTTTTCCCTTATAATGACATCCTTAAAATTTTGAAAATCTCAGGCTGCGGAGTAACCAAGTTCTGCTCTTTTTATCACATAAGATTTGGATAGCTTGAAATAGTCCATAATGACTTTGACTTTGAGTTACCCACCTTTGTGGGCAACTCAAAGTCAAAAATCCTACTGCCAATCTCACCATTCGAGTTGCCCACCTTTGTGGGCAACTTGAATGGTGAGATTGGCAGTATGATGGCCATACGAGGAAAGATTCCAATTATGTGGGCCACAGCTTGGCATCCAGGCACCCCAGAGGTGACCTGATTGAGGTTTATAAGGTTGTGAGGGGGATTCTTGCTGTTCAAAAGAATTCCAGAACTAGGGGTCATAAATTCAAATTACAGGGCTTGAGGTTTAGATTAAATTGTAGGAAGTTTTCTTTTAGCCAGCAAGTCGTTGATTGGTGGAACAAGTTGCCCTCACAGGTAGTTGAGGCTGACAATTTGAATTAATTCAAAGGTCAACTGGATAGTTACCTGTATGAGGAGGGAAGCATATAATTTGTGTTTTCTTATCTTTGGTTGAGGTTTTTTTCTTTTTGTCACTGCAGCAAAAGCCTCTGGGTTCTTTGCACTTTGTGGCAAATACTATTACCATTGTTATTACTAATATAAAAAGAAATTAATATTTAAAACCTTTTTTGTACGAAAGTTTTTTTTATTTTTACAAATCTTCACAATTTCATGAAGAAACTCACTCCGTAAAGCCTACCCCAATCAGAAATTCACTATAGGGACCTTACCCATTTGGAAAGACCCTATAGTAAATTAAGTTATATTGATGCATTAATATAATTTAATTTGTGATTGTGTAGTCTTGAGAAACATTGCTGCATGAAAGCGTTCATTTTTTTTGTTTTGTTTAATCACAACAAAAGTGAATCTGCCATGTTTAAAGCTTTTAAGTTCTCATTTAGGCTTCTGAACATGGCAGGTCTACATGACTAAGTTCTGAATATTCACAGATATCCAAGTCTTTATAATGAGAGTGAATGTACTACTTCGGATATTTCTGAATTGTCACTCCTTATGTATTTTATTTTTTTGGGGGGTATTGTAAGCTATTTTGTTCTTGTCATGCTTTGTTATTAAGACATTTGGTTTTTTATTTCCATATCACTTTTGCTTGCATTAATGAATATTATTTAACACTGGCCATTTTATGAGAGGCTTGTGAATAATGATGCAGCAGTTCTGTATTTATCAGATTTTGTATTTGTGCTAACTTGAATGACAGAATATTTTAATAGTTAGCAAAGGGAATCTAATGGTGACATATGCATTGTCATGAAAAGCTTTTTAGTTGCTTGTAATATTTCAGAAATTACAAGGTAATGTTGCTGTTCAACATAACTAATTTCACCAAAATTATCAACCACCAGATTTTTTGCTATAGCTTTATTAAAATAACTTTTCCTGTATTAGAACTAAACTATTGATTCTAATATAAACAGCTAGAAAATTATTACAGGAATTGATAAAAGTTTAATATGGTTGGTAATCATACAAAAATTGGTTGGTAATACAGTACTACAAAAATTCCCACTCTAATTAAAGAGTGGAAATTTTTGTAGTATTATAAGGAAAATGTGATTAAAAATTTTGTATAAACCACACTGACTTGTTTGTGTGGGGGTGTGTTTTGCATTCTTTAAATTTTTTTTAAAAAATATTTAATTAAAATATTTTAAATTTTTTAAAAATTTCTTTTAAAATAGACATTAAAGAATACACACACCAGTTTTGATATTGATAATTACTTTATAGTCCCAACCTTTTTAGATGGTCTGTAGTAATAGTGCCAATATAGCAAGAAAGCAAGCTTATATAGCCTCAGGCAAAAAAAAAACAAAAAAAAATACATTTCACTCATCCATACCTTCCAAGAATTTGTCTAGTACTTCCTTGAATTTATTCAAACCACCAAATTCCACACATCTATCCTGCAACCATCCTTCCTCAACTTGAATTTGTCCCCTTATGTTGTAACCTCAGCAAGTTGAAGAAGGCCATCAACATTTAGCTTACTGAATCCATTCAAGACCTTCAACGCCTCAATCAGATCTTCGCACAGGTGTTTAGTCTCCAGATGCTGTAATTTGCAGAACTGAAGCCTTTCTTGGTAAGAGCACCCTTTTGTTCACTTCACCAATTGGTTGCCCTTCTCTGCACCTGTTCCAGCAGATCTACTTCTTCCTAAAGTGAGGCCTCCAGACCTATATACAGTACTCAAAATGGAACTTAACCATGGCCTTGTACAAAAGGATAATCATCTCTTTATCCCTGCTAGCAAAGTTTCTGTATATCATTGACTGCTCAGTTACCTGCAGGTCTTTTTCATTTTCCACTACCCAGAGTGTAGTGTCACACAGTTGATGAGTTATCATGCGGTTACTGCTGCCTATTTGCAGTACCTTGCATTTCTCAATGTTAAACTTCAACTGCATTTCTCAGCTCAATGACCTAATTTTCTTAAATCTTGTTGCAGTAGCTCACCATGATTACTATCATTAACCACTCAACCAACCCACGTATCATTTGCAAACGTAGACATTATTAAAAACATTAAAATTAAAAAACATTAAAAACAACAATGGGTCCAGCACTTCAACTCTGGGGGACTCCACTAATGATTTTAGTCTGCAAACAGTGGTTATCAATAGGCAAGCCACTCTCTGCCTTCTTCCACTTAACCATCCCTTTATCACACCAGTAACTTGCCCTTAATGCCACATTGCTCCAGTTTGTACAGCAGTCTTTTTGTGTGCAACAGTATCAAAAGCCTTCCTGAAATTGAAGTATATGCTATCAGAATTATTGTTTGCATCCAGTTCATTGGTCAATGCATCATAATATCCAATTTAACTGGTTAGGCAAGGCCACCCCTTAACAAATCCATGCTGTGATTGCAGTATAATTGCAATTCTGTCTACATGGTCCTGCATTACTTTCAAAAATAACTCCACATTGTTTTTCTTGGAACAGATGTTAAACCAAGAGTACTGTAATTAGTCATGTCGCCTTTTGATTCCCCTTTATGAGTTGAGGAAATATTTCACAATTCCAGTCCATAGGGACATCCCCTGAATTCAAGGATGTGCTTAATTATCGCTAAGATTTTCTTACCTCTCTTAATATAATTGGATAGATTCCATCCACACCAGTTGCCTTTTTTTATGTTTCGCTTTAACAATTTCTCTTCCACCTTCCTTTCAGTTATCACAAAATTGTTTATTTCCCCATTAGAGTTTGATAAGCTGCTGGCATCCCCTCGCCCAAAGGATTTCTCTTGTGTGAATGTAGATGCAAAATACCTATTCAGTTTGTCAGCAACCTGAGCAGTGTCATCAACAGTTAAACTATTAATATCAAGTAGACCAATGTGATTCCACCCTTTTATTTTTCTGTTGATATAAACACAGTCTTTCCTGCTGTTCTTTGCCAGAGATTTCTCATAATCCGCTTTAGCTTGTCTAACTTGCTTTGTGACTTCATCACCGACAAATTTATATATGCCGTAGGCTTCTGTATCACTGTTAATTTATATGCATCCTATTCATTTTTCTTCTCTTCCAATCATCTCAGTAGTTCATATGACATCCATTTCGGTCTGAGCCTCGAACGGTATTTCTTTATTGGTATGAAAAGCCCAATAGCATCTATGATTACTTTTCTGAGTGCTTCCCATTTAGAATTTGCTGTTCGTAATAGTAGAGGCATATGATGCAAGAAAGCAAGTTTATGCAGCATAAGCAAAAATTAAAAAAAAAAAAATTCCCATTTCACCCATCCATTCACTTCAAATGTTTCTCTAGTTCTTCCTTGAATTTATTTAAACTATCAATTTCCACAGATGGAAGTTTGTGCCAGCAGTCAACTATCTGCTAGCTAAAGGCAAATTTCCACTATTTATTTTACAACTGTCTTTCATCAATTTGAATTTATGTCCTCTCAAGTGCATAATCTGAGCAAGAGCAAGAATCCCATCAGCATTGCACTTGCTCAAACAATTCAAAGCCTTATACACCTGAATCAGATCACCTTGCAGGTGCCTAGTCTCCAGAAACTGTAATTTACAGAACTTAAGCCTTTCTATGTAAGAGCAACCCTTTGTTCCATTCACCACTCTTGTTGCCCTTCTCTGCACTCATTCCAGCAGCTCTACATCCTTCTTAAAATGAGGCCTCCAGACCTGTATATAATACTCAAGGTGTGGTCTGGCCATTGCCTTACACAAGGGGATAATCACCTTCTTATCCCTGCTAGAAAAATTCCTGTTGACATGACACTATGAGCTACTCTTGCAGACTGTCTGCATTGCTCAGAAAACTTCATATCTGACTGCACAATTACCCCAGGTCTTTTTCATTCTCTCCCACTCTTGAGTGTAGTACCATACAGTTGATACGTTACTCTGGGGTTACTGCTACCCATATGTAGTACTTTGCATTTGTCAATGTTAAACTTCAGTTGGCTGCTTCTCAGACCATCTGCTCAACTTTTCTAGATCCTGTTGCAGTAGTGCACTGTCATTATTATTATTAGCCATATGGTGCAAGGAAGCCTGATGCTTATGCTGCACCAGCCAAAAAAATTTGAGTTACCCTGAGAGAGAGAGAGAGAGAGAGAGAGAGAGAGAGAGAGAGAGAGAGAGAGAGAGAGAGAGAGAGAGAGAGAGAGAGAGAAGTAGAAGGAAATCACCAAGAAGGAGAAGAATGATGATATCCAGCTGAGGACCCTGGGTGTGCCAAGCCCATACTCACCAGATGTGAATCCCTGGGGTCATTAACAGTCTTGCCTTGTATTTGAATGGGTTGGAAGCCCTGACCTCCCTTACAACTGTAGTGCCCATCCTCTTTGTTTGCCACTTCCATGTCCATCTTTTATATATTCATTCCATTTGTCCCCAATTAGCTTTTGATGTTACTCTTTTTTTTTTTTTTTTTTTAAATAAGTCATCAGAAAGTCTGTGGGACTTAGGAGTGTTAATAAGCCACAAAGAAGCTCCTAGATACATTGTCATCAAACATGTTGGAAATGGGCATTGGTCTAATTGATGTTCCTCTCTCACATGGTGATGCCACCCTACAGCGCAGCTTCTCAAACTGTTCTATAAAACAAACCCCGACGATAACCGATAACTTCCTCCCGTCCGATCGCTGCCATACTATCATTGCTGGCACCTAAGGAGGAACGTTCACCAGTACAAGCTACAAACATTGTCAGGATAGTGTACAATCCAAAATACATCAACATTGGAAAAGTTACTACCCTTTTCCAACTTTACCCATGTAACATGCTGGCAGAGCTTAATATTAATGAGGCTGCCTACTGGCTTTAAAAATGGATGGAATTTATTGCAAGGTCTGCAATCTCCAAAACTTGCATCCTTAGGTCCCACTTGAAGCCATGGTGGAATGACCTCCTGACTAAGGCCTTCAAGGTAAAACAAGCAGCCCATGCCTCCTACAAGAAGTCGCCTTCAGATTAATATGCCAAATTTTCCAAAGCAAGGATGGATTTCCAGAATAGCAAAACAATCAACTATTGACAATTTCATGAATGACCAACTGTCCAGAGGCAAATGTGTGTGGTCCACAAGTCATTCTTACACCCCCATAGCTTTTGATGTCCAGGAGTGGTGTGATTATGTGATGTGTTTTAAGAGAGATAACAGTGTGTCTGAGGTATATCCTTGGAATGAGGCAAACATTTCTTCAACTACTAGTAATATCAAAATTTCTGAAGAACAGCTGATAAAAAATAAACTTACTACCTGACAAGTCCACCAAAGGAACTGATGCAATACTTCTTTCTAGTTTCAAAATTGCTTCTTATTTCATCAGCAGAGAGCTCACCCACTTCTACAACAAAATACTTAAATAGCCACAAGTGCCTACCAGCTGGTTGAATTGCCGAGTATGGCAGTTTCAAAAAAGCCTCGTGCAAAAACACCTGCGGACTTCAGGTCAATATCATTTCCCTCCCCCTTCCTGAAATGCCTCGAGAATTGCATTTATAATGATGTTACACTCAGTCTTTGCAGATAGACCCGATCACACCCATTATGCCATGCCAAATAGATCTACTATAACCTGACTACAGTCCTTATCACAGAAAATACTATACTTCATGCCTGGAATGACAATGAAGATCTCCACAGCATATTTCTGTACATGAAATCTGCATTCCACTCAGTCCAAATCTTACTTAATAGATTCTATGGAATATTTGCAATATACTCTAGCTCCTCAAAAGTCTTCTATTTAGAAGAATGCTTCACTTCACATGTAATAACAGTACAGTCTGTAAATGTGTAGATGTAGGTATCCCACAATGTGGTTCTCTCTTTGCCCTGCTATTTGTTGCAATATTCATGTCATTTATGGATTAAGTTCCAGTGTTCTTGTCATATGCTGATGATATTGTGTGCTACATCTCATACAAATGTCAGGTTGTTGATCCACAAGCAAGACAAACCTTCTCAGAAACTGTAAACTACTACCTTAAGACATTCTGTGAGTATGCCAAATTTTTTGGTCTGTCAGTTAATCCTGAGAAGTCAAGCTATCTCATATTTTCTCTAAGTCTGATGACGTCTGCTGATACCTTACTTCTGGAATTAGCAGAAAAGGTTCTGGCTGTCACTGACAGTGTCAGATTCCTAAGAGTAATCCTTGATGCAAACCTTAACTATAAAGAACAAGCTCAGTATTCCAAAGCCTTGCGAGCCTTCTGGGGAATAAAAATATATTTGTGCAGAACTCGCAAACAAATAATCAGGAAATACCTCGAAACGTACTTCAGTAGTGTGCTCTCCTATGCCATGGAAATTTTGTGAGATAAATGAGTGTAAAAAAAAAATAATAAAATAAAAAAAAATAAAAAATATATATATAGCCAAACAGGAAAAGAAAAGTATAAAAATAGAATGTGGATTATGAATGAAGTAAATGTGTCTCTCTCCGACCCCTGGAGTGGAATGGGCGCTTTGACCTTCTTACCGGATTCGACAAGACATGGACCTGACAACCATCACTGACAAGACATACTGCAGCCTTGTTGCCAACACGACATTTGGCAATCTGAACTGCGTACTTTAACCCAGTTCCCTTTAAAACCCCATCCCCAGGCAGAGGAGACAGACGAGTCTCTGTCTCCTCCCCTTCCTGCCGTCCCCATACTTCGCCTGGTGGGGTTTGTCCCCATTGACATCTTTGGGGATGCCTACTCTATTTTCTCCATCCTTCTACCTGTTTCTCCCCTGTCTCTAGTCTTCCCCTACGCCCTCTAACTAAACCGACCAAGTACAACCCTAAAAATGCTGCCAATTTCTAATCAACTTCCAAAAATTCAACCGCTTTCTTGTAAACCTCTTTTGGCCTTTTCAAATTCTAGTGCACCCTTCCCTTTTTTCTTTAATCGGTCTTGCCACCTAAATTCTCAGAAACAGGTGGTAGGGGGCCTGCTTAAATAATCTATTGGGTGCCTGACCTGCCTCCTCGTGGCAAATTGTGGGCAACGGTGGGTCTCAGTAGGGGCCCAACAATGGCTAAATGGTCAGAGAAACAACAGAACATAACACTACACAACAACCCACTCCCCACACACTTTTTAAATCTCGGACCTCCACAGAGTTCTGTGTCGCCGGTGCTTGTTTGTTTGTTATTTGGTTTTAAGGAGCATTAGCAACTAAGGCCATATTGCTGCGGGGATAGGCGGTGGTCATTCCCTGACCTTTCCGCATCCTCCGTATTTGGTGGTCACAGGCTCGAACCCAGGTCTAATCAAGAAACGTGTGCTACGCACTGCTGCTCCTGCACACCTGGCTATGGAGGCACCATTGCTCGTGCCATCAGACAACTAACACACTTTACTTGTCCACAGAGCCCATGTGCGGAAAATAAAGGCATTCCTTCATGTGTTCATCTAAACATGGTCACATGAACATCTAGAGCATGGTTGGTTTGCATTTGCCAGGAAGTCACTTCCATAGTACCCCCCCCCCCCCTCTCTTTGTACTCAAGGCTTCAGAAGTTACAGAGTTTTAATAGACACTTCCCAAATGTGACTTTGGACACTCTCAACTTGCTCAACATTGACTTTGAACTATGGTCTATTGACAAGTTACATTTCAGTGACATCTTGGCCTATCTCACTTTTTTTTTTTTTTTTTTGTTGGTTGTTGGCACATTGGCTTCTGTGGCCATAATGCACCTCCCAAAGTTTTTGCATTTTTTTACTCTGATCCAAGCCCGAGGTGGGATTCGAACCTACGATCTTTGGGTTGCCAGGCAGGCACTTTACCTACCTGGCTAGCCCGGTCGGCCCTATCTTACTATGTGGGTGCAAGAGTAAATGTGAACAAGCGAAGTTTTAATGGCTTCAGCAAACAGAGAAGTTTTTGCTTTTTTATTGACTTAAATTGGCATATTAATTTATTTTTTAGAGTTGCTTTATATTCCTAGTAACAGTACTTTAGTTTAAATTGAATTTAGATGGAGATTTTATAGGTTATTACTTAGTGTATCGGTAAGGGTATCAAATCCATGTGTGGACAGGTTTTGCAGCTACCGCAAACGCAAAGTTTTTAATTATACTTAGTCACTTTATTGACTTAATTGTTAGATTAAATTATTTTCTATAAGTAGCTTATAGACCTAGTCAAGCTCCGTGGTTTATTTTGAATTTAGATAGCGCGATTTGGAAAGTAAATAATACCTCGTGTCCGTAGATTAACCATTCGTAAGTTGCCGCCATTATTATACGATACATGTGCTAGCGTAACGTTTAACGGAAAACTATTGTAATTGTAATAGTGTAAGGTTTATCGGAAAACTAGATAGTGAGTATAGTAGTATCAATTAATCAGTAAAATTTATTAATCTTATTAAATTTCATTGTCAATTGAATTGTACTTTTTTAACTAAATAAATATAGCGACCTAGTTATTACAAGCGTGGTGTCGCGAATTGATACATATAAGTTAACAGGGGATAAGAAAGTCATATAATGTAACTTGGAGATAATATTCAATACCGAAATACATATATATAGTGTTATAACTGCATTGGGATATAGGTTTAGGGTTATATTTTGTATTGGAATTTTATTGAACTTGAATAGAAATCATGACTCAGAGCAGCAAAGCAAAAGGCTCAAACTAGTGGAAGTGCTATAGCTCAGGGGAGAACTGAGCGGGTGGTTGTCCTCTGAATCACTATCTATTGAAATGTACTACTTGTTTGATGTTTGTGGACAATCAGGAATGGGACATGATATTGCCTAGGGGAATGTCTTTGTGTGTGCGCGATGTAAGGAGTGCGAGGAAATAAGGTGCCAACTCGGCATTGTTATGGACTTATATGAGAGCTTAAAGGACAGGGTGGATGCCCTCGAAGGATTTAAATTGAGGGGCCCATTAAGCACTCAGCTGCCCATATCAATGCCAGAGCTTGCACTTGAACATCACGCAACACAGCGGCAACTCTCAAGGCAGAATGCGCTGGTCCCAAAGGAACTAGTTGTTGTAGATGACTATTGTCAGGGAAATGGGGAACATATTGTGCAAAAAGGATAGATGGAATAGTACTAGGGTATGTCTGCTGCCAGGGGCAAATATTGATGACGTTGTAGGACAGATATCATCCTTTAAGGGCACAAAGGGTGATATTTTTGTACACGTTGGCACTAATAATATTAAGAGTAGGAGACCGGCAGAATTACTTAACAAGTACAAGACAATGCTGAAAAAAAGCCATGAGTTAGGGTTGAATTTGAAAGTGTCTGCAATTCTGCCCAGACACGATAGGAGGGAGTATATGATGAGAGCCTTGTCGATCAATTCGGCCCTGGAGAAATTGTGCAAGGCTCAAGGGGTAGAATTTTTCTCAGCCTGGTCTGTGCTTGTTAATAGGAGAGACTGCTTCTACAGGGATGGGATACACTTAAATAGAAAGAGTGCAAGAATATTTGCTGATGCTATCGAGGCAGAGTTAGGTGGGTCAGAAAACTGCTAGCTTTGGTGGGATACACTGACTAATAGATTAGCAGTAGCTGCTGGCAGAGGTAAAAGTGATTCTTGCACTACTTCTATTGAAATGCAATTGAGCAGCAGCCTGGAAAGCAAAGCAATGGGAATTTCCAGGACTACTGGGAGTCGTAGTGGAACAAGTAAATACATGGGCTGTATTAGGGTAACTAAGAGTAGAAACAGGTGCATGTATACTTGCATGTACACCAATGCTTGGAGTATAGTTTGTAAATTCAATGAGCTTGAAGTGCTAGTCAAGACATCAAAGGCAGATATTGTTGGGATATCAGAGACATGGTATCACACAGACATAAGCAGTGCAGAACTGGTATTTGGGGAGTACAATGTGTACAGGAAGGGAGGAGGGGTTATGCTGTTAGTTAAGAAACACAAAATCTAAGGAAGTGCATCCAATTGATGTTGGTGGACAATGCAATGTTGAGTCTATTTGGTGTGACATAAGCACTGGGAAAGGAAAAATGAGAGTAGGTGTGTGTTATAGCCCTAATGAACCTGATGAGTATAATGAGCAATTGTGCAGAGAAATAGAGTGGGCCAGTAAATTAGTGTCTTATAATGGGAGATTTTAATTTCCCAGATATTGACTGGAATTTGTAGGTTGGACACACACACTGGCAAGGCTTTTGTGGATTTATTGGATGATTGTTTTCTACAGCAGTATGTTTGGGAGGAACTAGAGGGAGTAATACTCTTGATCTGATTATCAGTAATGATTCTTTATGCCTCAAGAATCTGCAGATAAAGGAACCACTAGGTGGCAGTGATCACAGTGTGCTGAAGTGGGATTTACTCAAAGAGGTAACTACCGTCAGGGGTAAAGGGAAGGGTTTTTGCTTCTGTAAAGGTTACTACGGTGGTCTGAGACAGTATTTTAATTCTATACGGCGGAACCAACTGATGATGTTACCAACAGCAAATTCAAAATGGGAAGCATTCAAAGAATTAATCTTGGAAGCTACTTGGCTTTTCATACCAACAAAGAAATATTGTTCAAGATTTAGGCCTAAATGGATGTCAGATGAGCTAATTAGACATGACAGAGAAGAAAAATGCATGGGATACATATAAATTAACATGTGACACAGAAGCCTATGATAAATATAAGCTGGTCTGTAACCAGCTATTTGCCAGACCTTTTGAAGGCAGATCGCAAGAAATCATTGGCAAAGGATGCAAAGAGTTCTTTACTTATGTAAACTCTAGAAGGAAGTGGATGAATCAGATTGGTCCACTTGATATACAGGGTGTCTCAAAAATATTGGTACAAATGTTTAGGGGAGGTAGGTAACATCTAAAGGAATGTGAATCGCATTGGAACCCATAACCGGAAACGTCAAGGGAAAGTAGTAGCAGAGGCACAAGAAGCAGAAATGACACAAGGCAGTAATTAGCGGCAAACATTTATTTGACATAATATTAACAATGGAGTATGAGATGGATGCATTTCATGATGTTACAACAGATGCTCGAAGGTTCCACCATGAGACGCGATGCATGTGTGACGCTGACGCAGCATGGATTGGCGGACACGGTCGAACATATCTGGAGTTTCTTTGACAGTAGCAGCAGCTCAGACGATTCTCGCCACGAGATCCATTTCCATCTCCACAGGTGAATCATACACAATAGATTTGAGGGCCCCCCACAGAAAGAAATCAGGTGAGCGTGGGGGCCAGGTAACGGATCCACCACGGCCAATCCATCGATGCCCAAAACGCCTGTTCAAATGGTCACGAACACACCTTTCATAATGGGCAGGCACCCCATCATGTTGACCAAATGTTGTGTCTCACATTTGCTGGAACATCATCAAGTAACCCTGGTAGTACGTGTTCAAGAAAGATCCGATATTTAGCGGAGTTCATGAGGGATGGTAACAGGTATGGGCCGACTAAGCAGTCACCGACCATACCTGCCCACACATTTATTGCGAAGCAATGTTGTGCCGCATGGGGGTGCACACCGTGTGGGTTGTTGTGAGCCCACACATGAGCATTGTGCTGATTGAATAAGCCTTCCCGAGTGAAATAAGCCTCATCCGTGAACAAAACATAGGCTGGAAAATTCAAGTCTTGAACACTTTCTTGGAGAAACCACTGTGCAAAAGCCACTCGTGCAGGATGATCTTGGGGGAGCAGTAACTGAACCCTTTAGAGATGAAAGGGGTGTAAGGAATCGTCGTGCCAGACATGATATACACTGTAACGAGACACTCCTGAGGCAATGGCACGTGTGCTGGTAGTAGGATTATTCTGGACATCATTCAACACACTTTCTTCCATTGCAGGAATTCACATCGAACATGGTCTGCCCGCACTACTCCTGTTACATCTAAATCACCCATAATCGCACAAATTTTGATGCACACGCCAAACAAATGGTGGTCCAGTACATGTCTGTCTGGGAAGCGTTCTCCATAAATTCGTTGAGCGGCTCGTCTATTGCCCTCTGCTAATCCATACACTAGGTGCATGTCTGCCAGCTCACAGTTCGTATATCGATGCATGCTCTTTGTGCGGCGACTACCACGCAGTCTACCGACTTACAGTGACGTTTCTGGTTATGGGTTCCTATGCGATTCACATTCCTTTTGATGTTACCTACCTCCCCTAAATGTTTGTACCAATATTTTTGAGACATCCTGTAGATGGTTCAACTGTTGATGATTCTGCTCAATTAGCTAACAAACTAAATGAATATTTTGCATCGACATTCACACACGAGGAGTTATTCAGGGAAGGGAATGCCAGAGGAGTATTCAACTCTGGCAGTAAGCCAGATAATCTTATATGTAGGTTAGTGCAAATGCATCATTTTAACATAGCTATCTACCGAAATAGTTAAATTAATTAATTAGATTAATTAAATTGGCATTGTTTTGGTTATATCTCATATTGTGACTGCCTTCACAACGAGTTGCCATGGTATTGTACTACCTCAAATAAATAACACTTCACCAGTGGAAAAGACTATTGTGTTATTTATTCTCAGAGGATACCACCACCACCCAGATGGCACTGTTTCAAAGCTTGTTGGCTTCTCTTCTGTGGATTGGCAGGTACCCTGGTGTTGCAATAGTGAGAACCCAGTTATGAAGTATAGCTTCACAATATGAGAGATGTTAGCATGAGGCCTTTGCCCTTAAATACTTTATAGTCTGTCACTATGCACCATCAGGCATCTCTCATATTGTGAAGTTATACTTCATAACTGGGTTATCACTATTAAACCAGCTTTAGAAATATTTAAGTTCTCAAACATTTTTTAAAAGTATGAATCCTCAATGAGTTCTCAGAGGAACCATAGCATGAATTATGACTTTTGTAATATCATCATTAAAAGACTGTTTGAGAGAACTTATATTCATATTTGTTGATACTGTTTTCTTTTTCACAGCAGATTCATGACTTCTTTTAGTTTTTTTTTTTTTTAACCTGCTATATTCCTCATAATCTTGGGGAGCCCCAATTCTGTGCAGTCTTTTAAGATGGGAAATAAAATTAGACTAGTAATTTGTCAGACCTTTAATTTTTACTGTCTTTGGTTCACACTTTATGCAGGATGCAACAACTGTTTGCACTGATGAACTTTATTCAATCAACACCATAAAAAATGTGCCATTCACAATGGCTTGGAACTATCACTTACTTTCACATTCGTTGCTAATGGATTCATTTATTCTCAAAGGCCCAGGCCTTGTGGATATTTTGAGGCTCGAAAGGCCTAAACTTGATCGAGTATCGCCGTCACTTTGGTTCACTGTGAATAATCAGTTATTAAAATAAATATAAATAAAAATAATTGCAACTAAGCCAACACAGAATTATCATAAAGAAAAAAAATACTAAATACTCCCTTAAAAAAAAATTCCACTTAAAAAAATAAATTTCCCAACTAATCAAAGATCAGATAATTGGAAAAATAATGGATTAACAAGAAAATCTTGGAAGAAACTGGTTTACTTTTCTGAAGCAAAGAAAGAACTGAGGAGATAATGAAACCATGGTTGAATGAAATGCATAACTTGTTTATGTTTATTTGAGAGGGAGAAGACAAAGAATGGTAATCAATGGGTACTGCTCTTCATGGACTAATGTTATTAGTGGTGTCCCCCAAGGGTTTGGTGTTGGGCCCATTGTTGTTTTGTATATTTATTAATGATATTGATGAAGGTATATCAAGCTTAATATCGAAGTTTGCAGATGATACAAAGTTTGGAGGATTGTTAATAACAGTAAATTGCAGTGCAGACAGGCTGCCAGAATAGGTCATGGGGTCTTGTCGATGATATACAGGAATTTTGCAAGCAGAGATAAGGAGGTGATTATCTCCTTGTATAAGGCAATGGTCAGGCCACACCTTGAGTACTTTGTGCAGGTCTGGAAGCCTTATTTTAGGAAGGATGTAGAGTTGCTAGAATAAGTACAAAAAAAAGCAACAAGACTGGTGAGTGGAACAAAGGGATGCTCTTACGAAGAAAGGCTTAAGTTCCTCAAATTGCAGCATCTGGAGAATAGGCACTTGTGAGGCAATCTGATTGAGGTGTATAAAGCCTTGAATGGATTGACTAGGCTCAATGTTGATGGGATTCTTCCTCTTGCTCAGATTACAAACCTAAGGGAGCATAAACTGAAATTGCGGAAAGACAGTTGATGAATAGATGTGCAGAAATTTTCCTTTATCCAGTGGGTAGTGGATTGCTGGAACAAACTTCCATCTGTTGTTGTGGAAGTTGATAGCTTAAATAAATCCAAGGAAGAACTAGACAAACATTTGGAACGAATGGTTTAGTGAAATGGGAAAGTATTTTTTTTTTTTTGCTGATGCTATATAAGCTTGCTTTCTTGCATCATATGCCTCTATTAATGCTTATGTTTATAATCCTACTAATGCTGAGAAGTAAAACAAATTGACAGTTGTTTTTAGATAAGCGATATGAAAAGGAAGGTGCTGTACGTAATTTATATACATCACTTTCTTTACATAATGTAAAAAAGTGTTTTGATGTTAATAACTACACTGCTCCCTCCTATAAGCCTATACATGCTACATAATGGCAATTCAAATGAAAAAATTTAATAAATTATTTTAGTGAGAATTTCAAATTGTATATATGAATAATTCTGTATCCCAATATAAAATAAACACAAATTAAAAACATTCTGAATTAACATCTGCATGGATACAGGAGGAGAAATTCTGGGAAAGCCTTAGAGCTCTAACTCAAAGTACGATAAATTATTATTATTATTTATTATTATTTTTTTTTGTATTTATAACTGTTATAAAAGCCCTTTCCTGCATAATAATGGTCTTAAAAAATCTGCACTTAAACAAAACCATTTTATTGCAGGGAGCAGTGTACTTCTATTTCTTATAAATCAGTTTCTTATAATAATCAAGATTTTGTGTAATGATTATTTATTAATTAAATTAATGAACAATATGAGAAATTATTACAGGTTTTCAGGAATGTTTGTTTCTAGTGATTTTTTTCTTAGTCTGAATAAAGATTAAATGATGAATAATGAGTAATAATTTCTTTAATGAATAAATCGAATAGTGAATAAATTTTTATTCATATAAAATGTTATTTAAATAACGCCCAACTCTGCTAGAAAGTTGGTGTCTACATTTAAAAAATGCATACTTCATATGCTGATGCTCATTATGGGCTTAATGGAATTTGCCTGCAAACAAGCAAAATCGCATTCATTGTGTGTGTGTGTGTGTGTGTGTGTGTGTGTGTGTGTGTGTGTGTGTGTGTGTGTGTGTGTGTGTGTGTGTGTGTAAAATGAGTAGCACACAAACAGATAGTTTGTCATAATGAGATTAAGTCTGTTATTTTTTTTATTCTTTTATGGTCAAATTAACACAATGATGCACATCCAAAGTAAGTGCAATAATTAAGTAATAATGAAATTGACATTGATCTCACTCTGATGACTCTTATCCCAGATATATGGGATCACTAAGAAGAGCTGCAATAGTTCTGAATGACTGTGTTTTATGATATATTGCACCGTCATTGGTGGGCTTGGCATTATTAAACACACATACACCGATGAGCCAAAACATTATAACCAACTACCTAATATGATGTTGGTCCTCCACGTGCAGCCAAAACAGCTCATACCCAGTGAGGCATGGATGCTACACGATTTCTAAGTGTGCCTTGTAGTATCTGGTACCAGCAGATCCTTTAACTCCTGTATGGTCCGTTGGTTGAAATGCTGCAGATGCTTGATGGGATTGACGTCTGGGGAATTTGGAAGCCAGAGCAATACCTGGAAGTCTTCCTTGTGTTCCACGAACCAGTCTCGAACAGTCCGGGCGGTGGGGCATGGCTCATTATCCTGCTGAAAAACGGCACCGCCAGAGGGGAAGACCATTGCCATGAAAGGGTGTGCCTGGTCAGCAGTGATGTTTAGGTTGGCGGTAGACATCAGAGTGCCCGGCATGTGAATGACTGGACCCAGGGTATCCCAGCAGAACATGGCCCAAAGCATGACACTGCCGCCACTGGCTTGTTTTCGTCCCATGGTGCATGCAGGCGCCATCACTTCCTCAGGTAAACAACGCACGCATACCCAGCCATCCACATGGTGCAACAGGAAACATGATTCATTGGGTCAGACAACCTTCTACCAATCACTCAAGGTCCAGTTTCGATGCTCGTGTATCCATTGTAGGCGCTGTCACCAGTGAACCAGGGTTATCAGAGATTATCGGAGCGGTCTGTGGCTACGTAGCCCCATTTTCAGCAGGGTTTTGATATACTGCGTGTTGTGACACATTACTCCCATCATCAGCATTCCAATTATGGCTAGTTGCCACATCCCATCCGGGAGAGGCTTCGTTCACCTTGAGCATCAATCAGCCTTAGTCATCCAACACCTCCCCGGCAGCTCGTGGGTTTCCCCTCAGACCGCTTTCGGTAAGTACTAACCACGGCTAACCGTGAGCACCCCACCAGCCATGCCATTTCAGATATGCTCTAATCGAGTCGTCTGGCCATTACAATTTGGCCTTTGTCAGACTTGCTTAAGTCTGCTGCCTTTCCTATGTGAAGAACAAGAGTAACACTGATTAACGGAGCTCAGTATCAGGTGTTTTTTATACAGTGTCCTGACCTGCGCATGTGCCTTAGTTCACCTGCAGTTGCTTCGATTTGCATAGCAACTCGCTGGTCATAATGTTTTGGCTCATCGGTGTATATAAAATTTATTTTATCCAAGAAAGGACAGCGGGAACAAAAAAAAAAAAAAAAAGCAGCATGTGTACCCTGTATTTAATGAGGCAGCTCTGTGTAGTATGCGTGCGTGCGTGCGCGCGCGCGCACGCACGCACGCACACACACACACACACACACACTTTGAGAGTCATTTCAGATATTGTTTCTATGTATTAACTGTCTAGAATTCAAGTGAGTGCTGCCATATCTGAGTATCCAGGTAATTTAAAAGGAAAAAAAAAAAAAGTCAACACTTCCCATATCATCCATCCATCCATCCCTTCGAACAGTTTGTCTGGTTCTTCCTTGAATTTATTCAAACTAACCAGTTCTACACCACCACATGGAAGTGTGTTCCAAGAATCAACTACCTGCAGGCTTAGGGCAAATTTTGCTCATCTATTCTGCAATCATCCTTCCTCAGTTTATGTCCCTTCATGTATGTAATCTGAGCAAGAAGAAGGTTTCCATCAGTATTGAGCTTACTGAATCCATTCAAAGCCTTAAATACCTCAATCGGATCTCCTTGCAGGTATCTTGTCTCCGGGCTTTGCAGTTTGCAGATCTGAAATCATCCTGGTAAGAGTACCTTTTGTTCTTCTCACTAATCTTGTTGCTATTCTCTGCACCTGTTCCACCAGATTCAGGTGCTTCCTAAAATGAAGCCTCCAGACTTTATATGCAGTACTCAAGATATGACTTAACCTTATACAATGGGATAATCCCAACTGGCAAAATCCCTGTATGACAAAACCCTATGATCCGGCCTGGCAGCCTGTCTGCATTGCTCATAGGACTTCATATCTGACTGCACAATTACTCACAGTTCTTTTTAACTCTCCACTCTCATAAGTGTAGTACTACACAGTTGGTATGTTAATCTTGGATTACTGCCCCCATTATGAAGTACTTTGCATTTGTCAATATTAAACTTCAGTTACTGTTTATCAGCCCATTTTCCTAATTTGTCTAGATTTTTTGCAGTAACATACCCTGATTACTGTGATTAACAAACTTCATCCACAAACTTAGATATTAAGCCTGAATGCCTTCATCAGGTATCATTAATAAATATAGAAAACAACAATGGGTCCAGCACACTGAACCATGGGGGATTCTGCTAGTAATATTAGTCCAAGATGAGCAGTATCCATTGATAACCATCTTTGTCTTCTCCTATTCAACCATCCCTTTATCTGTAGTAGTAATTTGCCCCTAACGACAAACAGCTCCAGTTTGTATAGCAGCCTTTTATGTGGAACTGCGTTGAAAGCATTTTTTGAAATGTAAGTATATAACATCGAAATTATTTTTTGCATTCAGTTTATTTGTTACTGCATCATAGTATTTGATAATATGGAAGCCATTTTCTTTCGACAGTCAGTGCGAACATAGGCTTAACCGATTGGGCTGGAAGTGGTCTCAAATTGAAAATATTTCTTCCTAGGTATGCAGAAAGTTGTTAAAATTTTAAAATTCCAAATAGTTTTATTTTACGTAATGGGCCAGTTTTGTACTACAATCGAGAATAGTTCAAAATTCACTTCATAGATGGAGCCACAGGGAGATGTTAACTGTTAAACAAATAGTTGTCTAAGTTGATAAGGCATTTTTTTTTTCTGATTAACAAGTTGCACTTTTGCACAATAGTGTCCTTTGTTCTGAAAAAAATAAATAACTAAATAAAATAATAATAATAAAACTCTGCTACCAATTGCAAAATTTTAACAACAGGTAAGCAAATGAATATAAAACACCATTATGCCTGGCATTTGTGGATTATGAAAAGGCATTTGACTCTATACAGCATAAGGCAATGTTTCAGGCACTGGAAAGACAAGGCATAGATACTCCATATATTATGATTTTGAAGAAAATATATGAGAGTGCTACATCCTTTATTAGACTAGACAAAGACAGTAGCAAATTTAAAATCGAGAAAGGAGTTCGACAAGGAGACACAATATCTCCGAAGCTGTTTACTGCTGCCCTTGAGGAAGCTTTCAGAAGATCAGACTGGTCGCAGAAAGGAGTCAATGTGAACGGAGAGTACCTAAACCATTTACGATTTGCAGATGACATTGTGGTCATAAGCCACGATCCCAAAGAATTAGAGCAAAATCTTAATCAGTTATGCACAGTTAGTAAGGATTTTGGACTAAAGATGAATATGGCTAAAACAAAAGTAATGATGAACAAGTATGTCACGGAAAGGGAAATAATGATTGAAGGAGCAGTAATTGAAAAGGTGGAGTCATATACTTATCTGGGACAAGTTATTAGCTGGAATAATGATAAATGGCTGGAAGTCAAGAGAAGAATAAATTTTGGATGGATAGCATTCAGGAAATATAGTCACATACTGAAGAGCAATATCCCAGTTTGTCTGAAACGTAAAATAATGAATCAATGTATACTCCCCACCATGACTTATGGAAGTGAAACTTGGGCACTCACCAAAAGAATGGAAGAGAAGCTAAGAACTACACAGCGAAGAATGGAACGAATTATATTGGGAATCAGTCTGTTAGATAAGAAGAGAAACACATGGATTAGGCAGCAAACTCAAGTAAAGGACATTCTTATCAAAACTAAAGAACTAAAATGGTCTTGGGCAGGACACATAGCTCGAAGACATGATGACAGATGGACTAAGAAAATAACAGAATGGTACCCAAGAGGAGCTAGAAGAAAACCTGGAAGACAAAGGCGGAGATGGATAGATGAAATTCATGAGTTTTTGAGTAGTAAATGGATGGCCAGTGCTCAAAACAGAAAGAACTGGAAAGTTGCTGGAGAGGCCTTCATCCTGCAGTGGATTGAAAATGGCTGATGATGATGATGATGACAGCTGGCTGTAGTCATTGTATACGATATGCCTCACCGATTTGGGCTCAAATTGAAGATATTTCTCCAATATTAGGAGAAATTTCTTCTACGTGTGCAGAAACATGGGAAAATAAAAATTCCGAATAGTTTTATTTTACAGAATGGGCCAATTTTCTCTACTAGCACTGCCTATCTTAAATGAATGAATAGTTTTATTTTACAGAAATGAGAAAGGATTAGACGTGTACTGGCTTACCTACTCACGGCCAAACACGGACTACATTTCTTTAGGGCAGCTAGGGAAATTCTACTACCGATTGCAAAATTTTTGCAAGGGGTACTGCTAGTAGTATTTGATTAGATTAGTCAGACAAGATCACCCCTTTGACAAATACATGTTGCGATAACTTCTTTAATCAGTGATGTCATAATTTTCCCTGGAGCAGAAGTTGAGCTTACAAGTCTGTAATTAATCATGTCACCCTTGATCCCCCTTTATAAATTGGGGTTACAACTGTCTGTGTGGACAGTTGTAACCCCAATAACCCCTCTTAATCGTGTGATGATCTCATAATCATGGCCAAAGGTTTGCTTACCTCTTTTGTCTCTCTTAATATAACTGGATAGATCCATCCACCTCAGGTGCCTTTTTTTACATTTAGCTTCAACTATTGTTCCTCCACTTTCCTCTGAATTAATACAAAATCATTCAGCTCCTTGTTAGGATTTGTGGTTATCTCTATCCTTCTCCCAAATTGAACTTACAAAAGCTGATACTGAATAAATTTTTTGGATTTCGGATGTAGAATTTAACAAAAAAATGAATCAGATGACACAAAAAGAAGTAGAGGATATTGCTGCATAGAAAGAAAGTGACAATGAGGATTTCTTTATAACTGTTTTTCTCTTTTTCGTGATTTTTTTTTTTTTTTTTTTGTTGATTCTGATTTTATTTTTAACAGTTTCACTCTAAAGTCAAAATTAAAAACAAATTAATGTTTAAAAGCATTTATGTACAAAGTGTTCATTTTTACACATCTTCAAAATTCCACAGACTCACTTGGGGGCGCCTCCGTAGCCAGGTGGGAAAGAGCAGCAGTGCGTAGCACACGCTTCTTGATTAGACCGGGATTCGAGCCCGTCACCACCAAATACGGAGGATGCGGAAAGGTCAGGGAATGACCACCGCATATCCCGAAGCATTATGGCCTTAGTTGCTAATGCTCCTAAAAACCAAATAACAAACAACAACAGACTCACTTCAAAGAGCCTGCCTCCATTGGAAACTCACTATAGCCATATATATATATATATATGTACATAGGGTTAACAAAATTAAGTGATAATATACTATATAAAATAGGTAAATGTGGCTTTAATAAAGGAAAAAAATGAAATAAAAATCTAACAAGCTCAATGAAACCAATTCGTATCCCACTCATGTTCAGAAAATTCATTTCTACGAGCCTATTTACATTACAAAAACTCATCAGCCACACGTACATGTCCAGAAACTCATATGCAAGTGGGTTAATGACAACAAACTCATCAATGCTAGCCCAAAAAATAAAATAATATAAGCATAACTAAAATTGTATGTTTTCTTGATATCGTGCAGATGTTTCTATATTATAATCTGTAGTAAATTTATTTTCAAAATTATATACTGGTTTCTCCATACATTCCACTAGGTAACACTTGGTGAAGAACAACTTAGCATTTGAATTATATTACTCACTTGACTGACGAATTTTGTTTTTGGAAAGTAGCACCACCAGGGGTTGTTGTTGTTGTTATTTTGTTTTTTTAGGAGCATTAGCAACTAAGGCCATATTGCTCCTTGAATATGCGGTGGTCATTCCCTGACCTTTCCGCATCCTCCGTATTTCGTGGTGACAGGCCTGAACCCCAGTCTAATCAAGAAGCGTGTGCTACACACTGCTGCTCCTTCCCACCTGGCTACGAAGGCACCTCCACCAGGGGTAGGCAAACAGGGAAGATGCAATGTGCCATATGTATAAACAGCTTGAAAAGGTTTGTGTGAATTCTTGCAGGTGGGGAGATCCTATCCCGGGCACAAATATACCTAGCTAAACCATTCGGAAAATATTTGTTATTTATACTAAAAGAATTAGCAATGTGAAAAAGAAATTTCATAGAAATGTAGTTTTTTATACTCATTGGGAAGAGCAAAAGCTTTCTTACTTAATCTGTCATACACACTAGTAATGACATAGTTGAAATGAGTATACCCATACTCTTATGGGTAGCACTATGGTTAAAGTTACTATCCCTCTACACAATGTGGAAAAGCCTTAGATAAGAGGAATTTTTATGGGCTGTTTTTCACACTGTGACCAGAAATTGAGTTTTTCATTCAGTAAAACAGACAAACCAGCCAAAGAATCCATATATTCTCCAGAAAAAGTGTACTGATGCTTTATTGCCTTAGTTCCTTTTCCAAAAACAAAACAATAATCAAATGGCTATGCTCATCATGCTCACTCAGTTGGTTAAGAATGGGTATTGAATACACTGAACTCCTTCAAATATTTAACAATGTTGGGAGAGAATTCTGATTCGATTTTTGTTTCTTTTTTGGCGGATGCAGAAAAAACATCTGCCATGCATCACTTAGCTATTTTAATGCTAATGTTATTATAACACTTTCCTCATATGTCGATTTTCTGAGCAATAAAGAATGAAAGTTTCTTAAGGTGAAGACCAGTGTTCAGAAAAATGGTATTTGAATTATGTAAACTCAAATGTTGATAGTCAGTTTTATAGTTATTTTGAAATTTTCTTTTGGTTTGCCTGCATAAAAAATTAAAAAGTTAATTTCATGCCATTTTATTTTATTACTTAGGCTTGTGGAAGTCAGATTTTTAATGTATGTGAACTCCTGTCTTTTGCATTTACATATCTTCCAGCTAGCTAAATATTTACAATATTGGGCAGAAAATTTCTCAAGAATTAGGATTATCATAATGCTTGATATTGAGAAGATAAAATTTATTTTAAATCATTGTTATAGAAATTTTGTCAGTACAGATACAAGAATATCATATTTCTTGTAATTGTAGGAAATTAAAAAAGAATAAACTGTTTGAAAACCGTGGCTGAATATGAATACCATAATTTAAATCAATTTAGTTTTCTGCAGTTCTGTTTAAATTCTTTTATTTTAAGTCCCTTTTTTTTTTATAGGTTGAATATATGCTTATCAAGTTTGATCGTGTTCAGAAGAAAGCTTTTGTCAGTTTAAGAGCAACTGAAGTGTTAGAAAAACTACAGCAGAAAGAAAAGGAACAACCTGAGTGAGTTCTGAGTTATAAATGTATTAAAATACTCATATTTCTGAAAAGTTATACAGCTGTTTTTATAATTAGGACACTTATGATACATTTGACAGTTGTCATCTGAGTAATGCAGAAATTAGATATATTTTTCAGTGTAAAATTCTCCAACCCTGCTCTTAAGTATTTCAGAATAATTAGATAAAAGGCATTTGCATTCATAAATAAAAACAATAAATAAAAAAAATAACATCAAATTTGTGTCTCTGTTGCACTTACACCTGTTCTGACCTGATAGGTTAGTTAACTGGAATGAAATTTAAGTAATTAGACAACTTTTGGGGGATCGTAGCTGAAGATAACAATTAACATTTATTCATTTTGAAAATTAAGTAACTACTTTGGAAGTTTTCCAATGACCCTTATGATATGAAAAATAATAATAATAATGAGAACATAACATGATTTAATCTCTAGAAGTAGCTTAATTTTTTATTACTAAGCTAGTTAGTAAGAAACTTTTGTGAGTTTTCAGGGAATGTTGCATGTACTGTGATGTATCTGTCTCCTATCTGAGTAGGTACCATCCTATGGTTGAGTCAATGCATTAGAAGCAGAAAAAATATTTTTTATATGTAGATTAAAGAGGTCCCCCCCCCCACTGGACTTCATATACAAAAGGTGTTGGAATGAAAACTGTAGTGGTCTAGTACAGTGTGTGGGTTGATGGTTAAGAAGATAGGTGGTTTTTAGTGTTGGATTTGAATTTCTATAGACTACTTTTCAAGAAATACATCCATACAAAAGAGGATTGTTCCAAATAACAGACTTAGAATGGATAATGGCAGAAATTGAAAGTTAGTTCAGTGAATTTTGAATTGAACTGTGAATTGAATGTTGAATAGTTGAGGCACATGTCCAGACTGATTTGAAAGAAAGTTATGGAATTACATTTTGTATGACAGTTTATCCTGTAACAAGTTCTGATAGTGATGGAGTTGTTACAGGAATACATACAGTCCAAATCTTAGTCAACCAGATATTGATTTATTTTCAAAGTTGGAGTCCTTAGGGATTTTCCATCTTAGTTGAAGTCAGTATATCTGTGGACAGTGCATCTCAAATACTCACTATTTAATGAGTGCCTGACAACAGCATTGGCCATCATGCCCGGCAGTGCAAAACTGTTATGGGAAAGTGGGGGGAGGGATCTGTATTAAAGGCTTATTTGTTTGTTGATTAGTTTAATAAACCATATCATTTATGATATACCAGCATAGAACTTAACTAGCCTTCATACCTATAGAAAGGGTGTATAGTAGTTTGTGTGATTAAGAATGGAATGAGGGTTTTTTTTTGTTTTTTTTTGTTGCTGTTTTTTTTAGTGTACTATAAGTTATTAGAACTTACAGTACTCAATATTGTGCATGGGTTGAAGGTTGGGGAGCCTGAAGATATTGTAGATGTTAGACTTCAATTTTAAACTATCACATCTGGGATATTGTATGCAACACCTCAGATGTGACATAACCATTACTTTGTGCAGAGTCAATAACTACGAAAAAAGTAATACTAAGAGCAAAAGAGAGAACTTTTTTTTTTTTTTGTATAGAGAACACAATATCTGTAATATGCTTGCACCTAGAAAAATTAGTTGTGGTTATCTTCAGATACATCTGGAAATCTGTGTTGTTGAAGATGAGCCTGTGAGCATCAGGTCCCCCACCCCACTCTTATTTCTTGGGGTGTTGAGATTTTGCAAATCTCAACACCCCAAGATTGAGATTTTACAAGAATTGAAGTTGACCAAATTTTCTTCTGCCAACTGGAGAAACACCTGAAGATTAACATTTAAGGAACTGGTGATGGATATTCAAGAAGTTGTATCTGTTTGTGCAGTATGGAGTTTGTCGAAATGGCAGGCAGAATGTATTGAACTTGTATCAACAAAACTGTGTACAAGACTTACAGTCAGTAGAAGTAAGTCATTAATATATAGAAAGGAAAGAGTGAATGAGAGAAAAGAACCTTGGGGGGAACTCCAGCATTAGTGGAGACAGAGAGCCATTTATCATCATATATGCAATGAGCAGTCAGAGAGAGTGAGAAAACTGTCTACCTGATGGGGGAGAAGAGAAAGCTGATCATACAATAGGAATTTCTCTGAACTTTTCTGTGGAACTTGTCGAGAATCAAAGATGAGTAACATAAACGAAGATATCGCTAGTGGATGACCTCCAGTGAAATCCATAGAACTTGAACAATAACTGTGAAAATAACAGAAAAGGTATTGAACATGAATGAGATCTGTAAAAAAAATATTCATCATGGAATAGAAATTAAGATTTATTGTACAGTATTTTATTTTACAGTAGAGGAATTTATTGATTAATCTCTCTCTCTCTCTCTCTCTCTCTCTCTCTCTCTCTCTCTCTCTCTCTCTCTCTCTCTCTCTCTCTCTCTCAAATAGATGCAAAAATTATTAGAATTAGGTTGATTTTTAGAGGATGAGAGGACTGCTCTAGAAACGAAATAATATTCTATGCTGAGGAAGATTTGGAATAGCAAAAGATAAAATCCAGATTTTTTTATGCTAAAAAAATAGTTGATATACAAGCTGATTATGAAAAAAAAAAAAACTTGTTTGTTTCAATGTTGAATATCTCAGCAATGAACAGCTGATGAGCTTTTGAAGTTTCATCAGTAGGATACCGGAATCATGCACTTGGAATACAGAAGTTTCAGCCTTTTCACTAGGGGCACTGTTATCTCTTAATTGCCATGTTTTACGCAAAGGTATACTGTAATGGCACTCGATGTCATGAAATTTGAAGCAGTAGGATGCACCTGCAAAAGACAGAAGTGAGAGAACTCTAAGTACTGGAAATTACAGTTATCAATATCAGCCATGCTAAGGAGCAACCAGATGCAAACATCTGGTTGCTTCTTCACTTAAAGCCATTATCAGGCACTTGGATTTGTATGGAAGGTGTTTTGTATGTTAAAGGTGTTCCTTTATTCATTTTAGTGTGTTCAGATCATGAAGCTTATAGATACAGAAGAATTTTGTTTTACAGTTCCCAGCAGAATTGCAGATCAACATCCAGTTTCTTAACCTTATCATATCTAGATCATAAGTATAGCATAGCTTAATTTTCAGCACTCACCTCATAATAATCCGCGTGGTTTGATGAAACTTATAACAGGTACATGGTAATTATAATATGTTGGAAGTTGGAATGCCACCGTAGCCTAGTGGTCAGGCGTGCGGGTGCATAAGTACACCTGCCTTGAGGGACCGGGGTTCAAGCCCGTGACTGCTGAATACGGTGCTGTTTCTTGTATTCTGTCTATCTTGTAAAACTCCTCTGACCATTTGGTCGTCCCGGAGTATAAACAGAAAATTTATTTTTTATTTTAGTGTAATTATAAATTTAAAAAAAAAATTTTAAATTACTAAATTATGAGTATAAAACATTAAAATTTGTCTAAGAAAGGAATGTGCACATTCCATTCTGTAGTTGTATTATTAAATTCAAGTATTAAAAATTAAAAAGGGATAGAAGCTAATAGAACACCTATTGATACCTTATTAAATACATTTAACACAACACGTGAAAGACTCAAATTTACCCTCGAAGTAGAAACCGATAATGAAATTAATTTTCTAAATCTCACTATATATAAAATCGGCACAATTTTAGGCACTAAAATATACAGGAAGAACACACATACAGGAAAGTTCCTACTTACTACTCACACCATCCTTTATATATTAAAAAAGCAATTCTTTATAACCAGATATATAATGCTATTAAATATAGTCACACACAAGTAGATCTATCCACCGAATTACAATACAATACCTCACCAAAAAATATATCGACAGAAAATATCCATTACAGCTAATATATAACTAATAAAAGAAACCATTACTAAAGTCCATAATAATATTAAAAGCCCTGACAATATTAATAACCATCTGAATAAGACACACACAACCCTTATTGTTCTTCCATACCATAAACAATATGCTAGATGGCTTCGACAGATTTTTAAGAATACAGATATTAAGTTAATATTTACATCTTATAATTTAATAAGATGTAAATATTAACGTTATAAATTTAATTCGTATAGGACAACATAACCCAAGCACGGTACTAAGTACTATAGGTTCTAATACCTCTCGTGTTTGGGGTTCACATAAAAAAAAAAAAAAAAATGAGTATATGACACATGATTACAATAACATTATATATTTAATTAGATGTCAATCAGATTGTCAAGCATGTTACATTGGTAGTACAACAGCTAAATTTGGCACTCCAAAAATTTCTAACACACGTGCCTACTATCACTTTAACAGCTTCAAATCTAATTTATCCCTATCATGACACCCTATACTTATCATGGCTTCTTATTTTCCAGTTTTTATTCAGTTCTGGTAATCTCCATCTGCTGATTTCATATGAATTTTTTTAGATTGAAATTTTTGTGAAACAGGTCTGGAGGCCTCATTTCAAGAAGGATGTAGAGCTGCTGGAACGAGTACAGAGAAGGGCAACAAGATTAGTGAATGGAACAAAGGGGTGCTCTTACGAAGAAAGGCTTAAGTTTTGCAAATTACAGTGTCTGGAGACTAGGCACCAGCGAGGTGATCTGATAGAGGTGTATAAAGCCTTGAATGGTTTAAGCATGCTCAATGCTGATGGGATTCTTCCTCTAGCTCAGAAAAATCACCTGAGAGGGCATAAATTCAAATTGAGGAAAGACAGATGTAGGATAGACGTGCGGAAATTTGCCTTTAGCCAGCGGGTGGTTGGTTGGTGGAGGTTGATAGCCTAAATAAGTTTAAGGCTCAGCTGGACAGGTATTTTGAACGAACAGAGGGGTGAAGTGGAAGTGGGTTTTTTTTTTTTTTTTTTGGCTGATGCTGCATAAGCTTGCTTTCTTGCATCAAATGCCTCTACTAATGCTAATGCTAATATAAGAAGGAAAGTTGTAATGTAGAAGTGATAAACGGAAAAAAGTTAATTCAGTGAATATAAACTTAAACTGAACAAACTGCTTAGCTGAAGTTCTCAAACAGAAGTTAATATCCTAGAAACTTAATATTCGAAATCATATTAGCAATAATTCAGGACTTTCAGTTATTTTAATATTTTTCAACTTTCTGAAAATGGAATTGTTAGTGTATTACTTAATGAAATAGAAATTAAGGAAGATTTTGTTGCTTTCAAAAACAAAAATTGATTTTTAAAGATATGAAGAAAAAGATGAGCAAGGCAAAGGCTCCATAACAGCTAATTTTGCTTTTTATATTTTAATTTTTCTGTTTATTTCAGTGTTTTTCTTTAATATTGGAATTTATTTAAATGTTAATATTCTTCAATACGACTGCTTCCACCAATATTTCTAGCTAAATCATTGGGGCAATCACATAGGAAACAGTGTTGATAAAGCCTTTCCACGTGATGATGATATTGCCCAGCCAGCTAATTCAAGGTCTTCCTTTACATCTTCATCCTGAAGCAGGTCTTTCCACTGCTTGTCTAGGGATTCCTTCTGCTCTGACAGCATGTCAAAACCACCCAAGTTGTTTTCTTCCAGTTTTTGTCAATGTTTTCTCTTTTGTCCATTAGGTTTATATATTGTTTCCTTCACTTTTTTCATTTCTGTTCCATGAAGGAGATTTTCAAAATCCTATAACATTTCATCTTGAATGCAAGTCTTTTCTTGTCTTCTGTATTAATAGCGTGTCACTGAAATAAACAGAAAAACAGCAAATTTTACATTTCTCAGTGGTTCACCATAATTAAAAATATTCTTCCCATCTATTTTTACAATAACATCTTTCATCTTGTTCTTTGGTATTTTTAATTGATTTTTTTAAAGAGGTGTTAATGCTGCTAGTAATTTCCTGCAGCTCATCTTTATTCTCATTAGGCAAGTCTTATATATTATCTGCATATTGCAGATGTCTTGATAATTCTTATTGTAATATTCCTAACTGGCCTTCTCAAGAGTTTATACATTCCACGTTCTGATCATTAGGTTTTCTCTCTATCTACATTTTTTTTTATCCTTTATATGTGTATATATAAGTATGCTATCAGTAATCAACTTGCCATTCCTGATGCCCTCAGATAGTGACACAGTACTTGTTTGTCCATTCCTGGTGACAGCCAAGCTGACTTGGTTTCTTTTGATACTATTGGTATAAATGTCTATTACTTAAGGTAGGTGACACCATTTCCTCTCTTACCTTCATTTGTTACCTTTAGTTTGGCATTATGGAATGGCCTTTCATACCTTGAGCATCTTTATCAGGAGGAATACACTACTGATATGCTTTGCACATTCTGACCAATTACCCCCCCCACCAAAATGCAGCTGCATAACAGAATTTGTGAGGGGACAGATAATACTAAGAAATGTAATCATTCACAGTTTCTTTATCTTGCTAAAATAGGCATTTCATGAAATAAGTCAAAAATCATTTTAAATAATCATCTTCATTGCATATAAGAGAATTTACATCTTGGGTTACTAAAAATTATGCCCAATGCTGTGTGTGCATATCAATACAGTTTGCATTTGGTAAAAATAATTTCATGTTGCTACTTATTTTTAAATTTCACACACACACACACACACACACACACACACACACACACACACACACACACACACACACACACACACACACAGGGTATCTCAAAAATACAAGGCATAACTTCAGGAATGAGTTCGTCATATGTAGACAATAAAAATATTTTATATCAACATAGTTATGGAAATGCTTGGTTCCCGAGTTATTAACAGGAATGTCTTATCTCCCGCAGGTGATTTCCTTCATCACAAGGTACTGACAGAATCTGGTGGTTTTACATTCCGACCATGTACTCAAATCAGGAGCAAGCAGATATGCACTTTATGTACAGTTTGGCGGATTGCAATGCTCTGGAGGCTCATCGTTTGTACCACAAAAGGTTCCCAGAACAAAGATGTCCAGACAGGAAAACATTTGAAGGTATCCATTGCTGCCTTTGTGAACATGGGACCTTTACACCTCGTGCTGCCGACAGAGGATGACCAAGATCTATGACTCCTGAAGTGGAGGTGAAGATTTTGGATGTTGTGCATGCCACTCCTGGAATCAGCACACACAGAATGTCTTATCTCCCGCAGTTGATAAGACATTTCGGTTAATAACTCAGGGAGATAAGACATTTCGGTTAATAACTCAGGAACCAAGCATTTCCAGAACTATGTTGATATAAAATGTTTATTGTCTACGTATGAGGAACTCATTCCTGAAGTTATGCCATGTATTTTTGAGACTGTGTGTGTGTGTGTGTGTGTGTGTGTGTGTGTGTGTGTGTGTGTGTGTGTGTGTGTGTGTGTGTTGTTTATCCATTAATATGACATAAAATATTAACGATTTCATATACTGTTTGCATAATTGCAATGTACATGTTCCATGTGTTCAAATAAAATTTTAATGTTTTTAGTGGTCATTTTGATTACATGATAAGCATTTTTTATTGCAAGCAGTTTCTGAGATATGAACTCTTTGTTTTTTTTAAATACAATCAGTATGTTGGGACTTTGGGCAGCACCGATATACTAGAATACTCATGGCAGATATTTTGCCAAAACTGTTTCGGAGAAGAAGTAAAAATTAATATCGAAGTAATTATAAAAATCTTTCCTTTAGCTCCCTTTGCTGCTAGCTAAGGTGTCAATGGGACAGACTCAAGTAAAATTGCAATTTGACAATTTTTTTACATATATGACTCTATCATCCTTTAAAAAAGATTACAGTTATTGCTCAAAAATTTTCTGGACTTGGAAGCTGTTATGTAAAGTTGTCCGTGAGCAAAAACAGCAACTTTGTTTTAAATCTGACTGAGATTTGTTGATTGTAGTGACAAAATTTAAGAAATTGTCTTCCCTTCAAAGTAAATGGCAAATTAGTTTCACCAAGAACTAAATCAGTTCTCGGTGTTTTAAAATCGGTCGGGTGTTTTTTGGATTTTTTTCCCCTCAATTTTACTGCGAAATAAATCTTATTACAAAAGGAATAAGGTCAAGAGCTTGTTTAGTCTGAGTTATTCAAGTTCAAAGAGCATTCTGGACAGATGGATATAAGCAAATTATTATATAGATTATGTAACTTAATAAGTCCTGTGCATAATACTAAATTTCTTTTCAGGCAAGTAAAAGCATTATGGAGACCTGAATTTGGTGCTTATATGATTGAAGGGACACCAGGAAAGCCATATGGTGGCCTTACATCACATTTTAATGTAGTAGAAGCTAGTATGAGAGCCAGGTAAGCAGAAAAATGCCATTCTTAAAATTAATTAATAATTAAGAAGGTATAATTCATACTCAGAAATTTTAGGGAAATATTTTTGGAAGAATTTGATACTTATTATTTTTAATTATACACCTTTTTAAAAATTTTCATTATTATTACTACTGGAAATTGTTAAATTATTATTCTTTTTTTTATAGTATCTCTAAACACAGTAGGCTCAGAATCTATAGAAATCTATAGGTTGATGGTTGATAAGATGGAAGATACTTGTTTAACACTTGACTTGAATTTCTGTGGATTGTAATTTTAAGGAAATATATAGGTCAATTAAATTTAGCTTATAATTTTTATTAGGCTTGTAATTTAAGTTTTATTTTATAAATTTATATATTAATTTATAATTATTAAGATATATACATTCTTTGTGTTGTTACCTACCTAGAAAAATAATTGCCAAGGAATTATGTACAGCTTGTCCAGACTGAACTAAAATTTCAAGAATGATCATCTTTTGATTTCTACCTAAATTGCATTCATCAGTATCTAAGGGTGTGTAATTATAGAGAGAGGGAAAAAAAAAAAAAGGGAAAAGTATTGTTGTTCAAGGATAATAATTAGGTAATTAGGGACACATACAACTGGAACTTAGTGACCTTGCAACTTTTTAGTTTTTTTCCTCTGAAGGTTTGAAATGTTGCCAGTATTTCCTTTACCTTTGTGATTGGTGAAGAATATAATCTTAGTGTTCAAGCAAAAAAAAAAAAAGAAATATATATATCAAATTATTTTAATAGGTTAATCCATTCTTTTGAGGAAATACTAATTTCAAACAGAAATATTTTTAACTAAGCAAGCCTAGAATAAAATTGTACTCTTACATTTTTGTTGTGTCATGTCTCCCCTGAATAGCAAACAAGGTTCGTATAGAAGTAAACTATTTACATATCATTATTATCAGTAGAGAATAATACTGGAAAATAAATGTTTATTAGTTTTTATATATATATATATATATATATATATATATATGTGTTTAATGTGTAATAATAGGATTAATTTTCTACTTTTGTATACTGGTTATTCATTTCATATTTTAGTAATCGTAATATTCCATTCACTGCTACTAGCTGGTGACTTATTGTATTATATTAGAAGAAGAAGAACTCTTTATTGTATACAAAACTCACTTGCCGTACACAATACCCTTCACGGCTACAAACCAGGGGTTTACAGTAAAGCTAATACAAGGTTACAAAGTCTAATACAATATTACAGTAAAGGCTAATATAATGTAATAAACAAGAATGAGATAGGAGAAAAAAATTATTAATTGAATTAATTAAAAATTAATTTGTGCTTTCATTTTTGATTTGATAATTAGTGCTTTTGAATCAAGGTAAAAATGTTTGCAGAGATGCCAAATATTAAAAAAATTGATGTTCAGTTTGTACATATGAAGTATTCATGCATTCATTATTGTTTATATTGAACTTGAACTTCTGTAAAACATTATTTTCAGTAAGTACTTAGAACGAAAGTTGATTCTACTAATAGCAATAGAGGAAGTGAATAAAAGAGAAAAGTTTAGTAACTTTGAGGTTAAACAAATCTTCAAGTTGATGATGGTTGGTTGCTACACATGTTTTATCAGGTTTAGGAGAAAATAATGGAATTATAGATTTAAAGGACAAGAGGGAAAACCCATGAAAATTATATACTGAAAAAGCTTGGCACACAAACTTTGAATGCCTTTGCAATAGAGATCAGGTATGCGGAATGGAGGTAGTTTATTGAATAATCTGATTATTTTTGAATAAGATTCATGAAAGAACAGTATTCTGTGGTAAGCAAATTTGGATTTGTGCACTTTTAATAAGTTCCTCATTCCCCCCCCCCCATGAAGAGTAAATTTTGGTCAGTCCTTTTATTCCTTCATTAGCCCTCAGCTGTGTGGTATATTTTCATCCAACTCATCACAGTGAAATTACATTTCATGTAAAATTGTCATTATTCTTAAATTTTCATTCTATGATCAGATTTTTTTTTCCAAATAAGCAAATACTATCGTCACACATCTCTTTCAATTAATAAGTTAATTTTAATACATAAATGTTTGAAGATTATTTGAAAGCGGTTTTATAATTGGTCATTTTAATATTGATTCATACATGGTTATGTTCCCTTCCTCTTTGGATATTCATTGTGTTGATATGAAATGCATCTTAGCACTGCTCTTTCAGGCAGTGCAGTGTTCACAAAGAAGCTGACTTCTTATAATTAAGCATAAGTTTGTTCCAGTCAGGGTTCAGAAAATAGTCTTTACAATTTACCTGTCGTTAGCTTGTTGTGCTGGTAAATCGGGTGAAAAAAGCATTCAGAATGATATTGTAAGGTATTCTGGCTTCAGCCATTCAGACTGTAAATGGAAATTTATTTAGGTGGCTGTGTATATATGCTTTAAGAAAACAAGCCTTTTTAAAAGGCTGGCTGCTGGTATTTTGTGAGACCTATAAATGGACAGGCTTTGACAATGGCCATGGTTTTTTTTGTTTTTTTTTTCTCTCACTTCTCTCAGCAGATGGAGATTCTTAGAGAATACAAAGTCGGCTACAGTGAGTGAGATTTGTGCCAACTTTATTGTTCTTCTGCACATCAAGCTTTAGTTCATTTTTTTTTTAAATTTTATTTTATATAGGGATGTATCATCTTCAGCAAAAACAAATTATATCATGAAGTACTTTTTTTGTTTCTGTTCATTTTTTTTCTCTTGTTTTGTTTTTTATTGGAATATTACTGAAACAGTTTTGTATATTGTTGATTCAGTAACTTCATAGTGCCAAGTTTCTCATTTACAAATTTTGCCCAACTGTCCAAGGAATAAAAGAATAGTAAAAATAAAGTAACGTGCATAAAAAAATGTTCATCACGATATAAAAATTATCAAAAAGAAGACACCCATGCTGTTTGTGCTTGAATTTTGACATTTCATCATTGGTTAGATTTATTGGCATATGAAAAAATTTATTAGCAGTAAAGGCATATGATGCAAAAAAGCAAGCTTATACAGCATCAGCCAAAAAGAAAGAAAAAAAAAAAAAACCCTTCTCATTTCACCCACCCACACACTCCAAATGTTTGTCTAGTTGAATTGTCAGCCTTGAATCTATTTAAGCTATAAACTTCTACAATGATAGATGGAAGTTTGTTCCAACAATCAACCACCCGCTGGCTAAAGGCAAGCTTCTGCACATCTATCCTACAACTGTCTTTCCTCAATTTGAATTTATGCCCTCTCAGGCGATTATTCTGAGCAAGCGGAAAGATCCCATCAGCATTGAGCATGCTCAAACCATTCAAGGCCTTATACACCTCAATCAGATAACATCGCAGGTGCCTAGTCTCCAGACACTGTAATTTGAAAAACTTAAGCCTTTCTTCATGAGAGCAACCCTATGTTCTGTTCCCTAATCTTGTTGCCCTTCTCTGTACTTGTTCTAGCAGCTCTACATCCTTCTTAAAATGAGGCCTCCAGACCTGTATACTGTACTCAAGGTGTGGCCTGACCATTGCCTTATACAAGAGGATAATCACCTCCTTACCCTTGCTAGAAAAATTCCTGTATATCATTGAAAAGATACCACAAGGCCCTTGCAGACCGTCTGCACCGCTCAAAAAAACTTCATATCTGACTGCATAATTATCCCCAGGTCCTTTTTGTTTTCTACCACCATCAGCTTAGTACCACACAGTTATGTTATTCTGGGGTTACTGCTTCCCTTATGCAGCACTTTACATTTCTCACTTCCCAGTTGCCACTTCCCAGCCCATCTGCTCAACTTTTATAGATCCTGTTGCAGTAGCATACTGTTATTAACAACCCTGCTGACCTTCGTATCGCCTGAAAACTTAGATATTAAGCCTGATATACCATCATCAGTATCATTAATAAATACAGAAAACAACAATGGACCCAACACTGAACCCTGGGGGACACCACTAATAACATTAGTCCACGAAAAGCAGTGTCCATTGATTACCACTCTGCCTTCTCCCACTCACCCATCCCTTTATCCATAGCAGCAGTTTGCCTCCAATGTCACACTGCTCCAATTTGTGCAGCAGTCTTCCATGTGCAACAGTATCAAAAGCCTATCTAAGATCCAAATATATGATATCAAAATTATTGTTTGCATCCAGTTCCTTTGTGACCACATCATAGTATCCAATCAAATTGGTCAGACAAGACTTCCCCTTAACAAACCCATGCTATCTCCAAGCTATAACTAAAGTCTTGTCTAGATGATCCTGCAGTGCTTCTTTAACCAGTGCCTCCATTAATTTCCCTGGAACAGAAGTTAAACGAACAGATGTGTAATTACTTGTCACCCTTTGATCCTCCTTTGTGAATTGGGGGTCACATTTGCACATCTTTAGTCCATGGGTACCCTCCCCTGAGTCCAAAGAAGCTGTCATAATTATAGCTAAGGGTTTGCTTACTTCCTTTGCTGCCTCCTGCAATATAACTGGATAGATCCTATCCAATCCAGGTGCCTTTCTTTTGTTTATCTTCAACAATTTCTCCTCCACTTTGCTCTCAGTTATTACAAAATCATCTAGCTCACTGCCAGAGTTTAATATACCTCTAGTATTCCCCTCCCTGAATAACTCCTCATGTGTGAATGTAGATTCAAAGTAATCATTTAGTTTCTTAGCTACCTGAGCAGGATCATTAACAGTTGAACCATTGGTATCAAGTGGACCAATCTGATTCATCCCCTTCCTTCTAGAGTTTACATAAGTAAAGAACTTATTGCTGTTTTTCTTTGTATCCTTAGCCAAGGATTTCTTGTAATCTGCCTTTACCTGCCTAACCTCCTTTGTGACTTGGCTACAGACCAGCTTATATCTATCATAGGCTTCCGTGTCACCTGTTAATTTATGTGTCCCATGCATTTTTGTTCTCTGCCACATGTCTCATTAGTTCATCTCACATCCATTTAGGCCTAAACCTTGAACAGTATTTCTTAGTTGGTATGAAAAGCCTAGCAACTTCCAAGATTAATTCTTTGAATGCTTCCCATTTAGAATTTGCTATTGGTAACATCATCAGTTGGTCCCATTGTATAGAATTTAAATACTGTCTCAAACCACTGTAGTCACCTTTACAAAAGCAAAAACCCTTCCCTTTACCCTTGATAGTCATTACCTCTTTGAGTAAATCCCACTTCAGCACACTATGATCAATGCCACCTAGTAGTTCCTTTATCTGCAGATTCTTAATGTATGAAGAATCACTACTGATAATCAGATCAAGAGTATTATTCCCTCTAGTTGCCTCCCGAACATGCTGCTGTAGAAAATAATCATTCACAAAAGCCTTGTTAGTGTGTGAGTGACCAACCCACAAATTTCAGTCAATTTCTGGGAAATTAAAATCCCCCATTATAAGACAATCTGATTTACTGCCCCACTCTATTTCTCTGTACAGTTGTGTTGACTAATGACTCGTCAGAGTCATTAGGCCCATAACACAATCCTACTCTCAATTTTGCTTTCCCAGTGCTTAGGTCACACAAAACTGACTTGACACTGCTCTGTTCACCCGTGTCAACTGGCTATACTTCCTTGGATTTTGTGTTTCTTAACTAATAATATAATATCTCCTCCTTTCCTGTCCTGTCTATCCTTCCCGTACACATTGTACTCCCCAAATTCCATTTCTGTATTCCTTATATTTGTGTGACACCACATCTCTGATATTCCAACAATATCTGCCTTTGAGGTTTTGACCAACACCTCAAATTCATCAAATTTATTTACCAAACTCCTAACATTGGTACATGCAAGTATACATGCACCTGTTCCTGTTCTTAGCTACCCTAACACAGCCCATATAATTTATAGTCCAGAAACCAGAAAAATATAAAACTGGCAGTCTCCAGTCCTGTGGTTACTTGATTTTGGGTGCTGCGATTATATTTTATCATGAATGCTATTATATAATTTAATTATAATTCATTTAAGTATTTAAAAAAAAAATTTTTTTTTTTTGCCGTCGAGCAGAAGTGAATAAAATACACTTGCTAATTAGTGATACAGTTTTTAAAAAAATAGCATATGTAATATGTACTCACTGTTCTTTTCATATCTCTGCAGGAGAGAAGAAGTGCAAGAACTTTTGGAACCAGGAGAAAGCTTGCTGTGCCTGACTAGCTTTCCTCGGTAGGGACTCTTAATTAATTAGTGAATTTGATTCTAAGAATAATTTAACATCTACCGATGTGGTAAATTGCTTAGGAATAGGAGATTCAAAATTTGTTTTTTGTTTTTTTTTTTACATTTCTGTTTAATATGACTGCATGTATTTGGGCCTACATAGTAATGGGTGAGTCCACCTTTCACCCAGATAAGGGCAGTCACACAGTGAGGCATTGAGTCCACTAGTTCACTAAAGCATTCCACAGGTATTTCCATCCATGCTTGCTGCACCGCTGTCCATAATTCTGTCACATTCCTGGGTTGGAGGATCCAAAGCTTGAATGGACCTTTCCACAGCATCCCAAAGATGCTTCACAGGGTTCATGTCTGGTAAATGGTGAGGCCATTCCATGGTGATAAAATCTGCAGAATGCTCTTTGAACCATATTCTAGACATCACGGCTCTGTGGGGAGGTGCATTGTCCTGTGGTTGAACAATGACCATGAAGGGATGAAGATGGCCTGCAAGGATAGACATGTAACCTGGACTGTTTAGAGACCAGCGGTTCTCAAGTGCGGCCACAATGACATTTCTGTGCGGCCAACAGACAATTTTCATAAATATCAAAATTATTTATTAAATTTCAACATTAAAAAAAAAATTTTTTTTTTTTTTTTTATGTAGAATAATTTTACAATATTGCTCTACAAAACTCAAAAATATATACATTTCTCAGCTGACTTCAGGATATAATCTTAAATTACATAACTTCTTATTATTAGTTACAGTTTTTACAATATCTTTAGGAATTTCATTATTATTCCTATGTTATATGCATATAAATTCCATCTAACTATCATTCTTATCAGTAAAATAGATGTCCTAATAAAAAAGGAATTGTGCGGCCGCCAGCTAAATCTTGTGGCCACCAGAAAAAACTCTTGAGAACCACTGTTCTAGACATACCAGAGGTCCCAAGCTGTGGCAGTTGAATACACCCCAGACCATTACCAACCGTCCACCTGCCTGACCAGTTCCTTGTTGACATGATGGGTGCATAGCTTCATGCAGTTTCCGCCAGATACATACCCTCCTGTCCACTCGAAATGACTGTAAACGGGGCTCATGCAAAGTCCGGTGACGGTGTTCTTTCACCCAGTTGAGGCATAGAGTCCTGGGCATGGTGTTAGCAATGGGGCTCTGGTGGGTCAGTGGCTCCTATAGCCTATTGCAGTCAATGATCGCCCGATGGTCTTGGTGGAGATGTTTCTGGCACGTCTCTCTTTGAAGTCAGCTGTGATTTGTGCCACTGTTACTCTCCGGTTGGCTGAAACAATGTGAGACAGATGTCGATGGCCACGTTCGTCCACCATCTTTATCCACCCATAGCACTGTCCACAAGATGTTATTCCAGAAATGGAGTATTCCCAATTGATTCTTGATACTGTCAAATGGGGATAGTGCAATTTCTTTACCACCTCTGCAATAGTGATGCGTGCGTAGGGCACCCACTATCATTCCTCTTTCAAAGTCTGTTAACTCACTACATTTAGCCATACTGACATCAAATTACTTTTTTCTATGTTAATGCAGTGATGCAATGTACCTATATACCTGCCAGGCAGTGAGTTCGTCCACTAGTGAGAGGGATGACGGTGTTGGGTTGCCCAGAAACCGGGTATCCCATGAATTCTCTCCTTTCGGTGTATATCTGTAGAAGGCCACATTCTTTAGAATCCAGTCTTTTAAGAAATAGGTATTTGATACACCTTTTTTAACTGTTGAAAGCACCTTAAAATTCCTCCCAAGTTATCATTCTGATGTGGTTAATCATAGGCCTCTGTAGCCAAGTGGTCAGGAGCAGGATTGCGGTAGCACACGCTCTTTGAGTAGACTGGGGTTCAAGCCCCTGACTGCTAAATACGATCAATCTGCCAACCCACACTGGACCAGCATGGCAGATTATGGTCTATTTCCCTCATCATGAATTGTTGAGGAGGCTTCCATCCTGCAGTGGGTTCATAATAGTTGCACTTTTTTTCTTTCTTTTTTTTATGGTTAATCACCTTCTTTTGGATGTTTTCGTTGGCATGAAGTCATTTTCCTTTCATTTTAACTTAGGAAAGAAAAGAAGTCAGCCAGAGCCAAATTTGGAAAATAGAGTGGGGATTTGACCTCAATAATCCCTTTTTTTGCAAAAAATATCTTCAAAAAATTAATGCAGAACATGAGATGCATTGTTGTGCAACAGAACCAGTTCTTATTTTCTTGAAAGTCGAATTATTTTTAACAATTATTCCATTACTTCTGAATATGATTGTTGCAAAGAATTTGTCATACCAGGCCATCTTGAAAATAAAAGCTGGTTTTTGTTGCATAATAAGGGCACCTGTGCATTCCTGTGTTAATTGTTCAAAGGTTTTTCTGAAGTTAAAAATGAAGATGAAAGGGAAAAAATTTCAAGAATGCTTTCAGTGAGCAAACAAATATGGACACTATTTTGTTTGAATGACTTTTGTAATAAATTCTTTTTCTGAACTTTTTTTTTGTCTCATTACTTTTGTGTTTAGTTTTTGTCTCAGTACTTTTCTGTGTATTTATGTATTCTGTCCTACTAAAAATCATGGGATGTTCTGCTCCTCTGATTTCTGAAAATCAATAATTGGAATATTCTTGTGACTCTGAAAAATAGGCAAATATTATTTTCAACTATTTTTTGGTTAGCTTGGAATTAATTTCAGTTTGTACATTGAATGATGAACATAGGGAAAGAGCTAACTGAATTTCAGAAGGGAACAACAGTTGCAAATTCTTTGCAACAGTTGGATGTCATACAAGGAAAATTTGTCTGATTACTCAGGAATTAAAAATCACATAGACATAAAATACTGACTGACAGGAGCTGATACTTGAGATATCCTGTACCTCATACTACTGTCAGACCATAGAGAATTTGAGTTGGGTTAGTCTTGGCGCATTATGGCCACAGCTGCCAATGCGCCATAAAAAACCAAACCAAACCAAACCAAACCATAGAGAATTTGAGTTGGGAGCTATGAGTGGCCACAGGCTAACCTGTGTTTCTACCTATGGAAACACAGGTTTGGTCCTGACTCTTGCTTAAAATTTCATTAATTTAACATTATTACAGTATATATTTATATATGTTATGTCAAAAGTAATGATGAAAATATTATATAATAATAAAGGTTGGTTGATAGGGGGATATCTGCCATAAGGACAAATAAGGCCAGTGATATTTGTTTATCTGCCCATTTGCTAAGTTATTCCTGCTCTTTAATATGCAAGTGCAATGCACTTGTAAATAAAGCATGTCTCCATGGCTGAGTGGATTTGCTTCTTTTCACCCTTTTGAAAAAGGATTGATTCTGGACAGTGATCAGTGATGAATGGAACTTTTAAGACCTTTTTAAGTTGGATTCAGCTATCTATTCAGCAATCAAACTGAATAAAATAATCTATTTTATACATCAAAATTTAAGTTTACCTGTTTTGAACTCTTGTTTTCTCATTTTATGAAATATATATATATAAACTTTGTAATAACAATTTAGATTGTAGCTATTTATTTAAATTATCTTTAATATTAGAGCCATTCTTCATTCTAAAAATTAATTCTGTGTAATATTTACTAAGACTAGGTTGCAACACTTTTACCAGTCCACCATACAAGCCTAATCCCAAGGAAGGTGCCTTACGATCTCTTTTCTTCCCTGATGAAGCAGTATTTAATGCTCATCCTCGATTCAGGTACAGAATGGATGTTTGCTCTTATTAAATTAACAAATTTATTAAGACCAAACATTTTCCATATTTTTTTTTCTCTATTATTCATATACATGTCTGTAGGTAAAGGTTAAAAGGATAAATTGAAATTGAGATATCCCATTTATCTTTTAATCGCCAAGTGAAATTCTAAAGAAGTGTATTAATCTATTATTTACTTATAATGTCAGTAATACTTTTGTCAGTATTGTTGCTTTTTATAGTTGCTTTAAATCATACACAAGTCTTAAGTTTCATAAAATGGATATAAAATTTCTAAAATGATTGTCAGTTCTGTGTCTCCTTAGTATTTTATTCCTATACTCTTCTTTTCTGTATAAATTTAGCTGAGACATATTTCACAGAAACATTTATGGGTTGTCATAAAACAATAACCAGATAAAATTAAAGAATTAGCATACCGACACCAAAAATTTTGGGTTACCTGAAGATTCCTAAGTGCTTTAGGTGCATACCCAATCAATCAGAATATTTTAAAATTGGTCACTGACACAGTCCAGTGAATGGCAGCTTATAATCTGCCATCCATGGGACTGACTCCAGTAATTATTGGATTTCTACCATATTATTTATTTCATACATAATGTGTAAAAAACGACATTACAAGAAAGAAAAAGAAATTACTAACAATGTTATCTTTGTATGGATATCTTTCCACAAAATGAAAGGCAAGCAATATTAGAGTTAAATTTCTGATGAATAATCATAAAAAAAAGTATCTGTGTGTACATATGTGGCCACTTTCTGATGGTGTATATAGTTAAAGAACCATTTGCTGTACTAAACATGTATATATTACCCAAGAGTGCTAATTGTTGTGTATTGAGATTAGTGTTTTTTTTTTTTTTTTTAAGTTTTGCAGACCATATTAATTCCATCCTGATGCATAACAGTATTTTTGTTTTTCAAACATGCTGTATTATTTGCTGTATGATTACTTTTGCCTCAAAGGTGGTACTTGTGCATATGTCTGTTCCAATATTCCCTGTCAGACTTGGTAATTTGGAATCTCCTCTTTTCGATCTTCTCTGGCTTAAAATCTCTACCTCATTCTGTCAAATTCATCTGTTGTCTCTACCGTTCTCCCGGTTCCACTAATCACTTGGAACTCTTTGACTTCCTCTCTTTGCAACTTTGCTTTCTCCAGTCCAACTTTCCTAACAGTGAGGTAATTTTCCTTGGTGATTTTAATGTTCACAACTCCAGCTGACTTCTGTTTTCTAGTCACACAGACCTGGCTGGTCAATGATGCTGAGGCTTTTGCAGTATGTAGGTGGTAGATGACTTTCATCAACTGGTGAAATACCACCACTTTGCTTATTGGAGGCTTGAAGTGGTGAAACCCATGTTTAGTCTCTAGAGCAAAGTTTCCGGCATCCCCCTCCTCCCATACTTCTCCTTCAACCCATGCATGGTACTAAGTACTATAGGTTTTGATACCTTTCTTGTTTGGGGTTTTCATAAAAAAAAAAAAAAAAAATTACTAATGACCTTGCACAGATTGCTCATTTACCTACCAGAATACCAGGCGATCCTAACCATACAGCCAACACCCTTGATTTTTTCTTACCAAACAACCCTTCTAAGTACACGGCAATGGAGCCTTTATCTTGTTGCTTTTCCCAACTTCGTGTTGTTTGGCATTACAAGAATACAAAATGGGATGATTTGCAGAATTTCTTTTCTTCTTTTCCTTGGTCGGATTACTGTTTCAAAACTTCTGATGTCAACGTTTGCTCAGATCGTGTCAGTGAATTGATTCTTGTAGGTATGGAATCCTTAATTACACACTCCACTTTAAAATCTCGTAGTTTATCTAAATCTTGGCTTTCCAATAAATGTTCTAAAGCTGTTCGAGAAAAGAATGCTGCATATCGTAATTGGCTTGTTTTTGATTCTTTAGTTTCATTTTCTGCCTACCCCAAAGCTCGCAACAATTGTAAAGCAGTTATTAGTCAGTCCAAACTAGATTTTGGATAAACTAAGAGTAGAAAACTTACTTCTTGCCCTAATGGTAGCCAAGCATTCTGGTCTCTTGCCAAAGCTATTGGCCGCAACTTTTGCCCATCTCTGCTTTCACCACCGTCAAAATCAGATGGTTCTATTTTCACTTCAGCCAAAGATAAAGTTGACCCACTAGCATCCCATTTTTCTTCCAACTCATGTATTAAGGATCTTCGTAAAACACCTCCCACCATTCCCAGCATGCTCCATTCAATGCGTCCTGTGATCTTCCGTCAAAAAGATGTCAGAAGGATTTTGACCAATTTTGATGCTAAGAAAGCTCCAGGTCCTGATGGTATTTCTCCACTTGTTCTCAAAACCTGTGCTCCTGAACTTACTCCTGTTCTTTGCCACCTTTTTTTCACTTTCTTATTCCAAAGGTGTTTTTCCTTCTGCTTGGAAATTTGCTCATATCTAGCCAGTTCCAAAAAAGGGTGACAAATCCCTCCCATCCAGTTATCGTTCCATTGAAATTACTTCTACTCTTTCTAAAGTAATGGAGAAATCAATTAACAGCCAACTCTTAAACAATCTGTAAACCTTCCATCTTATGATTTGCCAACTGTTTTTTTTTGTGATTGGTTATCCAGTTTTCTCTCTGACCAATAAATGTTCACTGAGCGTGAGAAGATAGAGATGGCTCTCTATCTTCTAACTTCTCCACTAATGTTGGTTTCCCTCAACATTCAGTCTTTCCCCCACCCCTTTCCCTCTTGTATATTAATGACCTTCTTCCATTGACTGGAAATCCTATCCATAGTTTTGCTGATGATAGCACATTGCATTCCACTTTCCAGTTTGAGAAACCTTGCCCTGCTCAATCAGCTTCAACTTCTCCAATTCCTTAAATGCCGATCTCCAGGTAATTCTCCAGTGTGGCAAAGACAACTTAGTTGATTTCAATCCTTCTAAAACTCAGTCCTGTCTTATATCTTGCAAAAAGGATTCTTCTACTCCTATGCTTATCTTTGGTGACACTCCAATTTCTAGGCAAGATATCTCTTTTTGAGATTACCCTGATCTTGCTTGGCATAAGCACATTACAAATATTGCTTCCTCTGCATCTAAAAATCTTGGTTTTCTCTTTCGCTCTTGGTGTTACTTTTCTTCCAAACAGCTGTTCACTCTGCACAAATCTCAAATCCGCAGTACCATGGAATGTTGTTTCCACATCTGGGGCAGTGCCCCCAAAATCTCTCTCAGGCTTCTAGATTCCATTCAGAAGTGGGCAGTTAGGTTAATTAATGATTCATCTCTAGCAGTCTCTTCACTTTCCGTCTCATAGACGTTCTGTTTCTGCTGCATGCCTTTTCTACAGATACTTCCACAGGCACTGTTTTTCTGAATTGGCTTCTATAATTCCTGCTCTCTCTTTCAAAACAGTCTGAACACATGCTGCCACCAGTCAACATCCATTTACTGTCCAACTTCAAACTCACAGAACCAACTTTTCATCTTTCTCATTTATTCATTCAACTGCCATTTTCTGGAAAAACCTTCCTTCGTATGTATTTCCCGAAAATTACAGTCTACAGAAGTTCAAATCTAATGTCAACAAATATCTTCTTTTGTCGTCTTAACCTCCAACCCATGCATGGTACTAAGTGCTATAGGTTCTAATGCCTCTCGTTTGGGATTTTCATAAAAAAAAAAAAAAAAAAATGCTTTTTCTTTTTATAGAATGTGTTAAAAATGAATTTTATCAGAACACGGAACACTAGCCAGTCTTTTATATAAATCATGTGACTTTTCTTGTTAATAACTTTGATCTTAAAACTGGAAAATTAGAAAAACATTTCATTGTAAAGAAGAAAGAATTGTAAGAATCTTGTGGAATTTTCTTTGGGATTTTTTTGCTGTTGTTGTAGTACTGGCAAATGATGCAATAAAGTGCTTATACAGCATCAACCAAAAATAAAAAATTAAAAGCACAAACTTCGTCCCCCCATAACCTCCAAGAATTTTTATAGTTCTTCCTTGAATTTATTCAAATCAACCACTTCCACAACAGATGGAAGTTCCAACAGTCACCCACCCGCTTATTGAAGGCAACCATGTCCGCACATCTGTCCTACAACCATCCTTCCTCATATTAAATTTATGCCCCCTTGTGCGTAGTCTCAGCAAGAGAAGGAATGCCATTCATGTTCAGCTTACTCAATTCATTCATGGCCTTAATCATCTCAGTGAGATCACCCTGCAAGTGCCTAGTCTCCAGACTGTAATTTGAAAAACTGAATCCTTTCTTGGTAAGAGCACCCTTTTGTTCCTTTCATTAATCTGGTTGCCCTTCTCTGCACTACTGCACAGTAGCAGAAAAAGAAACCTTGTGTTTGTCAATGTTAAACTTCAACTGCTATTTCTCAGCCTATCCACCCAATTTTCCTAGATCTTGTTGCAGTAACTCACCCTGATTACTGTCATTAAGCACCCTGCCAACCTTTGTATCATCTGCAAACTTTGATATTAAACCTGATATATCTTCATCAATATCATTAATAAATATTGAAAACAACAATGGGTCAAGCACTGAACTCTGGGGGACTCCATTGATAATATCCACGAAGATCAGTGCCCATTGATAACCACTGTCTTCTTCCACTTAACCATCCCTTTATCCATAGCAGTAACTTGTCCTTAATGCCACATTGCTCCAGTTTATATAGCAGTATTTTATGTGAAAAAGTATTAAAAGCCTTCCTGAAATCCAAGTACAGTTGTGCCTGTATCCGCTGATTCAGTATCTACTGATTTAGTTAACCCCAGTTAACCACGGGAAAAAAAATTTAAAAACTTACTACTCACTTGTCCAATATGATGCTTCCCTTTATTTTTTACAATGTGATTTTAAATCAAATAGCTTCCCTTTATTTTTTACAATGTCGATTTTAAATTGAATGGCTTCCCTTTATTTTTTACAATGTCGTGTATGGTTTGGTCACCAACATTATGATGGTTCTTTAGAGATTTAACGGATGCTCCATTTTCAAACTTTTGAATAATTTCAAGTTTTTGTTTAATTTGAAAGCACAACTCTTGCGTTTTCCCATTATTTTCATGATTTCTAAAAAAAAAAAAAAATTCCGACATCCCTGATATAAATAACGAAACAAAATTTGTCCTTTTGCAGTGCGATGGAACACAACAATCAACTCTACACACTAAATCAAACTAAACATTTGGTCTTTTTTTTTTTTTTTTTTTTTCCTGCAAGATAATAGATACACTAATCTCCCAATGATGACTTATAATGCCGGTTCTTGTCACTTATTTACGACTTACAAAATATCTGTTTATATCTATTCTAGTTATTACTTGAATTTTATGATTTCTGATTGTTTTTTTTTTTTTTTTTAAATTTGAAGTCTGAAGTGTCTCGTTAATCCAATCCCAGTAAATCGATAGTCTGCTGTACTTTATTATTACCGTATTTAATGTTGGTAATGTCTTACTGTGTTTAATTTATCAATTAAACTTTATTATACATATTTATGTACAAGAAAATAATGTTATATATGGGGTCAGCAGGTGTTCACTTATATCCATGGCTTCAGCCATCCACGGTAGGTCCTGCATCTAGTTCCTTAGTCACTGCAACCTGTCATATTTTTCCTGAACAGATGTTAGGATAACAGGTCTGTAATTACTCATGTCACCTTTTGATCACCCTTTATGAATTGGGGATACATTCGCACAGCTCCAGTCCATAGGGATCTCTACTGACTCCAAGGATGCTCTCATAATTATGGTGAAGGGCTTGTTTACCTCCTTTGCTACCTCCCTTCATATCATTGGATAGATCCCATCCACCCAAAGTGCCTTTTTCACATTCAGCTTCAACAATTTCTCTTCCTCTTTCGTTTCAATAATCACAGTCATTTATCTCCCCATTGGAGTTTGATAAAATTCTCTTCCCTAAAGAATTCCTAATGTGTGAATGCAGAATACCTATTCAATTTAGCAACCTGAGCAGGGTTATCAACAGTTAACCCATTGATATCAAGTGGAACCAAATGTTATTCAACCCCTTCCTTCTACAGTTAATATAAGCATAGAAGTCTTTGCTGCTTTTCTTTGCATTCTTTGCCAGAGACTTCTCATAATCTGCCTTAGCTTGCCTAACCTCCTTTTTGACTTGATTACAGACTAATTTATATCCCATGCACTTTTCTTCTCTGCTGTGTATACCTCAGTAGTTCATCTGACATTCATTTAAGTCTAAGCCTTGAACAGTATTTCTTCATTAGTATGAAAAGCTTGGTAGCTTTGATGATTACTTCCCTGAATGCTTCTCATTTAGAGGTGCCTCTGTAGCCAGGAACACGCTTCTTGATTAGACCGGGTTCAAGCCCATGACCACCAAATACAGAGGATGCGGAAAGGTCGGGGAATGACCATTGCATATTCCCGAAGCAATATGGCCTTAGGTGCTAATGCTCCTAAAAACCAAAATAACAACAACATTCTCATTTAGAATTTGCTGTTGGTAACATCACCAGTTGGTCCCACTGAACACAATTTAAAAACTGTCAGAGACTTCTGTAGTTGCCCTTGCAAAAGCCTTTCCCTT